>NC_133386.1:80019023-80675944 GCF_047511655.1 Castor canadensis | reverse complement strand
GGAAAAGAGCATGGTGTCTACTAGAAGTCCACAGTTGAATCACTTACCTTAAAAGCTAGTTTATGTGTACTTGTGGAAGACAAGCTAAAATATTATTATCTCACTGGAAGAAAGCATACAGAACACACATGAAATGGTGATTGTAACATTCAAATGAGATACTGTATGAAAAAGCACTTCCAGAATGCTAATACTCAGTAATATAATATATTATAACTTCAGACAAATGTTTTATGAGGAAAAATTAGAATCATATAATAATATTGGGCTTTGTTCTTTCTCTCGATTCCCATGCAACATTAGGCCGTTACTTGATTTTTGCAAAAATAGAGGCATGCCACAGTTTTTTCATATGTAAAAGGAAAAAATTACCTTCAAGCTATCACATGAAAATATACAAAGGAAGTCTTAGTGGAAACTCTGGAAAGAGAAGCCTTGTATAAAGAATGAATTTATCTCATGGGGATGACTTGGCAAGTGCCTGACCTGCAGTTGGCTTACAAGGCGTGCTGTCTATTTTGATGTTCTTAGCATTCATGTACAATGGTTTGCTATTTAATGTATTGCACTCATATTTACATACTTGAAACTCAGATTTGAGCAGAGTTCTTAGTTATAGTACTAATATTTTATTCCCATAATACATTCACTGAATTCCAGGAGATGCTTAAGGTAGAAACATAAACTTCCTCTACCAGTGATGTGAAGTATGCTTGAGTAACATGAATTACTTTGGAAACAAAAGAAAACAAAACACTCGTGCTTATTTTCAGATTTTTAAAGTTAACATATTGAAGTTAGGCATGTATAGATTATGCAAAATTCCCCAAACACAAGAGATACTTTTCATTTGGCATGGAAAAATTCTTGTTATGTCTGAAAGAGTGAAATTTTGTTCTTTTTCTTTTTTTTCTGTCACTGGACCTAGCTGGTATATGTTACTAATTACCCTTCACAGCCAGGAAAGGACATCAAGTAGTTTCTATGCTGTTAGAAAAACACAAGTAATACATCTTTTCAGACAAGAAGAAATCAGTGCTTTCTGAATCTCTCCACTATTCTCTGGTGTGCATTCAATGATTCTGCGAGCTGTATTTGCCATGTGAAAATTCAAGTTCTGAGACATAGTGGAAAGAGACTGAGAAGATGTTTGAGACATTAGGCTGATACCACAGAACATGTAGTTATTTTATGAATTCCAGAATCCATCTTTATAAAGGCTTCAATTCAGGAAGGATCTGGATACAGTAACACATTAAATTATCATCTATTTGCAGTTTTCCCTCTGTCCTATGGAATGTCTTCAAAATGAGCCTTGTCTGTGTTTTCTGAATCTAGTGGCAAAAGACTGAAACTATGTAGTTTTATGGACTGAGTGGAGTAATTAACATCTCATTTCATAGTGCCAGATTAGTTATCACAAGTCCGGCACCCTGCTCTTTGTCCACGTAGAAATATTCTCAGCAGACATATGTAAAAGAAATAACAGATATAGGATTTGGAGAAAAGAAGGACATTTGAAAAATTCAGCAAAATTTGACTAATTTCCTTAGGTAGTATCCAATTTATCTAAATATCAAATGTGAAACCAGTGGTTGTCAAACTTGAGATTAGTAAATTGATTTATTTAGTATGCCTAAATCTTAAAACTGAATAATAGCTATATCAGTTTTATTATAAACTAACTTAAATATATTTTTCTTATAATTTGTCTTCATGGGATATTACTGGAGACTGGATGTAACTTAGCTAAAGGGTCCCATAAGGAGACTGTTTCGATCAATTGAGGCTTCCATTTTCTGTGTCATTCAGTTCTATTGGTCATTTCCTGGGGATTAGATAGAAATTTTGGCATTGTTCCTTTTCAGTTTCAGGTCTTTATTCTAACTTATAAAATGAAACAATCAAATTAGTCTTTATCAATTGATTTATGTTAGTACTTGTCTTCACCTCTGTATACTCTACAGAAATCATGATTGCTTAGCCTGATGAATTGTTTTTGTGTATTCCCTTGAACTGGTAGCTCTGTGAACAGTTATTGATCTGTATACCTATGTCAATATATTTTCCACTGCCTGCTTTCTCTGGTTCACTATGTAAAGGTAGAGTTTATAATTAAGTCTCTTTGGTAGCAAAGTAGTTTCTGTTTGAGATCCATGCTGACAATGGACTCAATAAATCACAAAGACTGCTTTCGATCACAGGTAACAGAAAACCAAAGAGGCCTTAAACCATTAGAATGTTTAACTTGACAAAGTAGAGCTTAGAGATAGGCAGCGAAAGATGACTTGGTGATGGCAGCAAAGAAGAATATAAGCAGTTTTGATCTTTCCTCAGGATGTCAGCTATGTTCCTTGGCTCATGGCTTATTACAGAGGGATGCTGTAGCTCCTGGCCTCGTTCTTAATGTGATAGTATCCAGAACAGAAGGAGATGGGGAGGGGGGAGTGGGAGCACTCCATGTCTTTTTTAAAATAAAGGCAAAAATATTTCCCAAAAGCAATTCAGATTTTTTGCATAGCACTTCCCACTCCCCCCAGGAATATGTCTCATGGCCACCTTGAGTTGCGAAGAAGTCTGGAAAGAAGAATCTCTATCTTCTTTGCACTCCCTGACCTGGAAGCAGTGATAGGCTATTAAATGAGTAACTAAGGATTCATAACAATTGCATTAAATTTGAATTTCTTCTGTTACATGTAAAACATGCCCCTTCTGTTACCTCTAAATATTCTGAAAATTACATATGCCTAAGCGTCTGTTCTTTATTAACTGTTAAGGTGGGAATACTAATGTGTAATAAAGGACAATAGTATTCATTAACTGCAGAGTTATGTGGATGGGCGTCTAAATTTTCATGTACCAAAATGATTATTTTTGCTTTGTCATATTTATAGATAAAAGTATATATATGAAATGCATACCTTGATAAATAAAGAGCAGAAACTGATCTAGCCCTGCAATTTCTCTAATTATCACTGGCTACATCTCCATGGTTGCAATTAAATTAAAAGTAAAGTTTACATTTGAGTAATGTGGAAACAAAAATGTTCTATAGTAGAAGTTACTATTGAAGCTATTGATCCCATGGATGTATAGATCGCAGAGGGCAATCTTTAGGCCTGGTAGGTAAGTAGGTGTATACATATTAAGAAGACTAAATACATTTAAAAAATTTCTTTGTTTTACACACACACACACAACACACACACACACACACACACTTGTGCAGTATGGCCTTTTAAAATAAAGCACTGACTTATGCTGTAGAACTTTTAAAGAGAATCTATTTTATGTGCCATGGTGGATACTGACAAACTATGCCATCTGGAACTATGTTTTCTAAAACCAGCATAGTGAAAAAGGTTGCAATTATGTTTACAAGGTACATTAAACTATTATGGCCTTAGAAAGGTGAGTGGAGGACCTGGGGGACTGTGGGGTTTTGTGACTAATGAACATGAGAATATATAAAGGAAATTATAAGGAAGATGAAGCCTGGGACTGAATGAGCAGAAGGGTTGGAGGAAGCCAGGTGAGCCATTAGTCTGGAGGAACACCAACAATAGTAGAGAATGCTGTTCTGGGTGAATGGGTTGAGACTGCTGTCATTTTGTAGAAAGTGATCAGGAAAACATCATAGATGAGGTGCCTCACAGAGAAAGCTTAGAAAGGGTAAGGAAACAATCCTCTAGGATACATGGAAGAAGACAACTGAGACAAAGAGAATGAGTTTGAACACTTCCAGTCGAGAGAAAACTTGGCCTGTTTGAGGAATAGTCACTTCAAAAATTCTGCTTGATGGAACATCACATAATTAATTCAACATATAAGGGTAAGACACAAGTATACATGCCTATTGGCACTAATCTTTATTTATTAGTGCACTGGTAAAATGGAATTTCTTAGGAAAATCATGTTTTGGTTCAAACTAGGTTTTGTCTATATTTGTGGATCCGGTTACTCACTGATTTTCTTATCATAACAGCAAATATCTTAATACTTTCTATGCTGGATAGAGTGCTAAATGGTTTACACTCATACCTTACACAGTGATTTTCTTAATCTTAGAGACCAAGACATACTGAGGCTAACTTGCCCAATTTCAAAGCCAGTAGGTAGCTAAAACAGAGCTAGAATTTTTTCAAGTGATGTCACATGCCAAACTAATTCACTAAAGCTCAGTTTGAACTTGTAATTTTTCTACATTTAGTATCATGTTTAAATTGAAAATTATATCTCCTTGTCTGAAGTTGTTAAAAACATAGCCTTAGGTAAACTTCATTAATTTCTGCATTTACTTTTCCCAAGTTATATTCTTTGGAACACTATCCAAAGGTTTCAATTTTTATTTGAAAAAAAGTAGTTCCATGATCAAACAATTTTTAGAAATACTAGTTCATACAAAGGCAAATAAGCTACATAAATGTAGGGCTCCTCAGATACTTTAAAATGCTAATGAAAGCATTTTATCCATCTATGAAGTGGATATTTCCAAATTATTTGATCATGGAGGGGCTTTTTGTGAAACACCTAGTAACGTGTCTGTGAACTAGTTGCATAAAAAAGCCCAGTTTTTGAAATGATGTTTTAGTTATTTCGGTTCCTCTGAGCCATGACTCAGGCCTATTTGATGCAGGATGTTTACTGTAATGAAATTGTATCCTAGCTAATGTTTATTGTGAAACACCTTCTCCCCTGTTTTGCCTTGATCAAAAAGAGCCCTTATAACTTGAATTTATGTAGTAAAACAACATAGGGTGTGTGAATTCTAGATGTTTTTCTAAATATTTAGAAATCCTTTGTTCATCTGAAGGTTACATTTATAAATATCCATCACTTTCATTCTTTCTTATTCATTTTTTTGGCAGAAGGAATAGGAGAGAAAGACCTGTTCCTGGATTCTTTTTATGGTTTTCTTTTTAACTGTTTCTTGCCTGCTGCTGTGTTGTTTTGGTCTCGCTCACCTGACTCAATAATCATTAACAAGCTTCAAGTAAGGCTTTTCTCCTGGCCCTACATGCAACATGTCACACCTTACTTTGAGAACCAACATTGATGTTTTATCTTTGGCTTGTGAGAGTTCTGTTCATTAGTGGTAGTTGGTTGGGAATTTAAGAAGTATCTCAGTTTGGTGTAATTTAACTAGAGAAGAGAGAAATGCATAAGAGAAATTTCTAAAATGTGATTTAAAAAGTTCCACTTTCTTAGGGTATATTAGCTTGAAAAGTCTTACTCTTTTAAAAACAAGAATTTAACAAAATAAAAAGTCTCAGATGATAAGAAGTTCAACAACAAGTTCTAAGGAGATTAAACCAATGAGTTATCAGGTGTAGTGTTTTGTGCCTGTGGTCCCAGCTGTTCCTCAGGGTGAGGCAGGTGGATGGCAAATTCAAGGCCAGCTTGAGCGACATCTAGATCCCATCTCAAAACCAAAACACAGACCTTGCCTCAACAATGTCATCATGAAGCCAAGTTCCTTTCAGTGCTTGGCTCTACCATCCTCAGGGAACTGTTTTTGCACTCAGGCAGCTTATCTATGGTTTCAAGAACCTTCAGCAGACCTGGTTTCACATTCTAATCAGCAGTGACTCCTTCGTTGGTGTTCACCTTGTATCATTGTACAGTGCCTTGTGTCTGGAAGGGCCTGTACCTGTTACCACCATTCTGAAATTCTACCTAAGTTTATTTTTGATCTGGGCTTTGTAAGTGAAGTGCCTTCCTTGCTAACTCTTCACATGCAGTGCTTGTCACGCCCCGGGAGCACAGAGTTCCAGGGGACCCTGAGCATGGCAGACCAGCAGGATGCAAAGAAGTACAAGGTGAGTATTTGAAGCCTATAACCTAGGAAGTGGGGGCACTGGCACACTGAGAGGCCATGCTTTCTTCCAAACCAGAATTTGCTCAAACACAGAAAGACAGTAGAGTTCTGAGACTACACAAAGGATCAAGGATCCCCTTCCTGTCCTTCCTAATGCAGGTTAGGTTCTTACTCTGCCATTGATGAGATAGAAGGAGAGACATAAGTCATTGACTAACACACGTTAGTGAGCTGTTCCAGAAGAAACCCCAGTAAAATTCTAGCTCATAACTCCAAAAGCTTTATAATTTCTTGCCTCATCCCTGTCCATTGATACTTTTTTGGTTTTTTTAAATTAACATTAATTAATTATACAAAGGAGTTTCTTTATGATATTTCCATACATGCATGTGATCTGCTTTGACCAAATTCACCCCTTTATTATTCTTTCTTATTTACCTCCCCCTTTTTAAAACAATTTTTAAAAGTTTCATTATTCCTGATATTATATTCATCCCTCCTTCACCCTCTCTTTTCTATCCCCTGCTTCCTGCACTCAAACTGTCTCTATTTTATGCAAGTGTCATTTACTTATTTTTTAGGTTTACATTCCACATTTGAGAGAGAACATGCAGTATTTTTTCTTTATCAGAGAGGCTTATTTTGCTTAACATGATAAACTCCAGTTCCATCCACTTTTTCTTCAAACAACATAATTTCATTCTTTTTATGGCTGAATAATATTCCATTGTGTATATATACCACATTTTCTCTATCCATTCATCAGTTGATATATCCCTAGGCTGAGTCTATAAACTAGCTATTGTGAATAGTATTGCAACCATCATTAGTATGCAGGTATCTCTATTGTATGATGACTTATATTCCTTCAAATAAATGCCCAAGAGTCATACAGAAAGCTGATATGGCAGTTCTAGTTTAGTTTTGTGAAGCACCTCCATACTGATTTCCATAGTGGTAGTACTATCCATGTTCCCATAAACAGTGAATAAGGGTGGCACCCTGTCACCTGCATCATCACCAGCATGAAGGTTCGTTTTTTTTCTTGATGATTGCCATTCTGACTAGGGTGAGATGGGATCTCAATGTCACTTTATTTGCATTTCCTTTATGGCTAAGGATGTTGAAATTTTCTTCATGTATTTATTGGCCATTTGTACTTTTTTTGAGAACTGTTGGTTAAATTCATTTGCCCATTTGTTACCTGGATTGTTTGTTCTTTTAGTGTTTAGTTTTTGGAGTTCATTATATGTTCTGGATGTTAATCCTTTTACCCGATGAATAGCTGGCAAAAATTTTCTTCGATTCTATAGATTGTTTCTTGATTCTGGTAATTGTTTCCTTTTCCATGCACAGACTTTTAAACTTGGTGCAATTCTATTTGCCACGTTTTACTCTTATTTCCTGAGTATTAGAGTCCTAGTCAGAAAGGTATTACCTATGCCTATATCTTTGGGCGTTTTCCCTACATTTTCCTCTAGTTGTTTCAGAGTTTCCAGTTTTCATTAGTATCTCTGATCTATTTGGAGTTGATTTTTATACAGGGTGAGAGACAGGGGTCTAGCTTCAGTCTTCTACATGTAGAGATGTAGTTTTCCCAACACAATTTGCTGAAGAGACTGTTGTCTCCAACATATATTTTTGGCCTTTGTAGAAAACCTGATGACTGTAGTTATATGGGGTTATTTCCAGATTTTGTATTCTATTTCACTGGCTTACATATCTGTTTTTATGTCAGTTCCATGCTGTTTGTGCTAGTAAGGCTCTGTAGTATAATTTGAGGTCAGAGATTGTTACACCTCCAGCGCTGCCATTTTGCTCAAGATTTCTTTGGCTATTTGGGGTACTTCATGTTTCCATATAAATTTTAGGATTGATCTTTTCATTTCTATAAAGAAGAACATTGGAATCTTGATGGGAATTGTATTAATCTGTAGATTGCTTTTGATAGAGAGCAGTCATTTTCACAATATTGATTCTGTTGATCTGTGAGCATCGTTCTTTCCAAGCTTCTGCCATTTCTTCGGTTTCTTTAAAGGTTTTATAGTTTCAGTGTAGAGGTCTTTCACTTACTTACTTAGATTTATTTTTATGCATCTAAGTTTTTGAGGCTATGATGAATGGAATTGTTTTCCTGATATCTTTCTTAGTCTGTTTGCTTTTTATATAGAAAAACTACTGAATTTTGCAATGTTGGTCTTATATCCTGCTATTTTGCCAAATGTGTTTATCAGATATAAGAGTTTTTAAGTGGAGTCCTTAGGGTCTTTTAAGTATAGGATTATATCATTTGCAAAAAGGAATAATTTGACTTCTTCCTTTCTTATTTAAGCATTATTTTGAATAATATCTTTTTGTCTTGCACAGTTTCTCCAGTTCATCAGAATGTAAGATGGGGCCCTAAATCATTGCTTCATTTGTGTCCATTTTTTTACATTATTTTGTAGATGTTAACACGGTTCTTTGGCATTAGTACCCATTTGTTGGAGCAACCAAACTCCTTGTTGTAGAGAAAACTCCTACTTTCATGTACTCAGGCTGCTCTTTAGGAAATATGATCGCTCAGATCACAGCCACTTTTGCTCTGGCTTTACTGTGGCCTGGTTTTTCTGTGATCCCACACTGTGAAGAGAGCCCAGTGACACCTGGGGACAGCATACTGGAATCCTTGAGAGACTTTCACAAATCCACCTGTTTTCCTCCACACACATCACCTGGGAGTAACATCCATATGTTCACTGGTAGAAGATTTCTGTTTATTCTCCTCAACAAATATATGCCAGAGTGAACAATCTCTTTTCTCCCTCAGAGTTTGGAGTGCTTGATACTAAGGTGGCAAGAGCTGGATGCCTCGGAGCCATGAGATGAGTTGCTTAGAGAATTAATTAAGGTTTGAAAAATCAGGGCTTAGCAGAGCAAAAGCTGGGAAGCTTCAGGGACTCCAGCCCCGGAAGCTGAGCCTCCAGTCTCTGGGCGCTACTTTCTGACCCCGTGGACATCGTCCTCACCAACAGGGTCAGGAATGTACAAAGAACATCCCTTGGCTCCTTCGCCCATCTTCATGCACGAGTTTTATGTGAGAAAGAGTGAATTGCTTTTTAATTTTGTGAGGATGAGGAGGGTGATTGACTGTCTTTGACAGTGCCACTAGAACCAGATAAAATGACGGGGGATCAGTTTGCTCAGAAGAGGGGTGGCGTGAGGTATTGTTCCCTGAAGTCTGAAGGAGCAGAAAGACTCCTGGGTGAAAAAAACTAAGAGCTGCATCCTACAGGCACTTAAATGGAGTCTGAGCATAGCCCTGACAAAGAAATGATTCTGCACTCACTGAACTCTGACGGGGACTCTCTATCCATTTGCTTTTCTTTTATCTTTCTTTTTCTTTGTCTTCTTGTTTACCCCATCCATCTTTCTTTTCTCTGCAATACAGAGAAAGACACTACCTCTTCTTCCATACCAATATAACTACATCGGGTGGAAGGTAGCAAGAAGAGGGTCTGTGTGCTAGGCAAGTGTAGATTTTTTTTTTTTTAACATTCACAAGGGCTTTCACATACATTATTTCAGTTAAACCTCATACCAACATAGCAGTTAAAATTGTTATCCAGATTTGACAGGCAGACTGTTGAAACTCAGAGATGTGAAACTCCAGGTGATGCCTGAAACTCAGATCTGAGTGTTAACAGTCCACCTGTCCAACTTCAGTTGGAGTAAATCACACAGGCTGGTGATCTACAGCAGAAGGGTACACAAGTATCCGTCTACCATGCTGTCAAGTGCAGATTATTTCTTTCAAAAGTCAGAAGCATATATGATGGGGAGGCCTGAGTAGATTCCTGTGCCATACAGTGTCTGCCTTCCTTCTTCATTACTTGCCTCTTTGTCCAGGTTCTCCAGAAGAGTAGAGTTAGATGCAAGAATTCTCTGTCAGTTGACACTCAAATTGGGGAGCAATTTTCAGTTGAATACATGCAGCAAGCGTAGATATTTCTAAGGTATAGGGAGGCCTAGTAGATCCCTGGTTTACCAGGGGATAATGCAGCTGTTAGATGTTCCACTCCAGTGGCTGGAATATTTGGACTTTTTATTTGGTTTGATAATGTTGAAGAAACTGAAGAGATGCTACATGTGTGTAAATAAAATTCCATCACTGACTTTCTCTTAATTTGACAAAATGCATAACTCTACTGATCTGTGAGGTACAAACTACGGTAATATTTTGGCATTTCTTAATGAACTGTTAAAGGATCACCATCATTGTTTTACTTGAACTGTGAGCAAAGTACTGTATCTGTTAACCCCAAGGTAATATGTTTTAATGTTTAACTTTTTTCTTAGTAAGATTTAGGAAATTTAATGAAAGAGTATTTAAAAAAATTAAAGGTACAAGGAACAGTACCAGTGCTTCCTGCAGAAGGGAATCGGGGATCTTGCCTCGAAAATGCTCAATTCCTTTGAGTTCCTCTTTTTTATAGTCCATAAAAGGGACAATGTTGACCAAATATCTCAAACTTATATGGAATCAGGTTGTGATTTTTACCTCTGTAATCCCAGATAGTATGTAATGTTAGAGGAAAGGTCTGCCCTCCACCAAAAGGAATCTAGGAACCATGGTAGGTTATAAGCACGTAAAACGTTCAGGTGGAAAGCTTTGCTTTCCTCTAAATTCTTTATAAGATTGAGCAAAGTAGAACATGTTTATATGAGAATTAAAGCATTACAAAGCATTCAGAGGAAATTTCCCTGGTCAGATGGGAGAATTGAACATTTGCCTTACTCTTGAATGGATTTAACTGCCTGTGGGAACACTACATCACAGACTTAGAAAATGAGAGCATGGAAACAGCCTGTGCACAGACTAATTTCTTATTAATTAAGATAAAACTTGTGAAATAAAATTCACAATTTTAACTATTTTAAAGGGTTTGCTTCATTTTTTTTTTTTTAGTATATCCACAATGTTCCAGAATTTCTGTCACCCGCAAAAGAAACACTATGGTCAATTCTCCCTTCCCCAGGTAAATATAAATCAGCTTCCTGTCTCTTTATATGTGCCTAATTTGGATATTTCACATGATTGTAATAATATAGTATGGGGCCTTTTGCTTCTGGCTTCTTTCTCTCAGCAAAATATTTTCAGGTTTTATTCATGTTGTAGCACATGTTAATGCTTACTAATTTTTATGGCCAAGCAATATTCCATTGTATATATTATATTTGGTTTATTCATTCATCCGTTGATGGATATTTGGGTTATTTGCACCTTTTACCTTTGCTGCTATGAACATCTCTATACAAGTTTTAGTGTGAACATATGTTTTCATTTCTCTTGGGTATTTTCCTAGGAGTGAAATTCCTGGGCCATATGGTATTTTATCTTTAACTTCTCGAGGAATAGCCAAATTCTATGCTGCCTGCATTATTTTACATTCCTTATAGAAATGTGTAAAGGTTCCATTTCTCTATGAACTCAACTCTTGTTATTTTCCATTAGAAATACAGTATTTTTTTACCATACTATAGACGATGAAATAGTATATCATTGTGGTTTTGTTTCTAATATCACTAATAACCAATGATGTAGCATATATGCTAATTTTAAATCTATGTGTTTATGCTAAAAGATCAGTAAATTCCATCATACAGAAAATATAAGTAGTATATAAAAACCTATATTATGATGCATCCATCAGGCCAATATGCTATATTTAATTTGTAAAATTCATGTATTTATTTCCTGTAGACTTTTAATTACACATGTATACAGGACAGAGTCTCATGGGAGACTCTGCTGACTGACACAGAACCTGAGCCTTTTCTGAGAAGAAATGGATCTTTCAAGGTTGTTAGAAGGTATCTGAACAAATCCAAGTATTCTAGATGTACAAAGTAAAATGGATAATTACTGTCAACATCCACAGCCTACTGATCAGGAGCAATATTCTCTTTTGCTGTGCCCCACTTCTGACTTTTCATGAGATTCTTAAGCATTGAGTGTCCCATTTCTTCTAGCTTTCGTCTTTCAACACATACTCTCACAAAAGTTGTTTTTTTTTTTTTCTGTCAGTACTGGGGTTTGAACACAGGGCAGGGCTTTGCACCCTGGGCAAGCGCTGTACTCTTTGAGGTATTATATAAGCCCTTTTGCTCTAGTTGGTTTTAGATAGGGTCTCATGCTTTTTGCTTAGGTCAGCTATGGACTACAGTCCTCACACCTCTGGGTCCTGAGTAGTTGTGACCACAGGTATGCACCAGCACACCAGATTTCTTTTTAAAATTTTTATTTTAGTTTTGAATTAGCATACATTAATTATATGAGAGGATTTCATTATGACAATTCCATATATGTGTACAGTGTACCTTAAACAAGTTCACCCTTCCATTGTATTTCCACTGTCTCCTTCCACCTCTCCCCTGTTCAAACAGCATTTGTTGGGTTTTATTATGCTGTCTTCTTATAGGTGAAGCATACTTTGATTCTCCTCAACCCTCAGTATCCTTTACCCCTTCCTTCTCATGCTGGTTCCCCCCAGATAGTACCCCATTTACGTTCACATCTTTTTCTTCTTCTCATCACCATCATCACCACCACCATCGCCATCATCACCATTTACATCTGGGTTCCACAAATGAGCAAGAACATTCAATGTTTGTCTTTTTGAGTTTGGCTTATCTGGCTCAACATGATGATCTCCAGTTCTGTCCATTTTCTTGCAAATGACATAGTTTGATTTTTCTTTATGGCTGAGTAATATTCTATGGTGCATATAGACATATACATATATATGTAGACATATACATATATATTGTTTTCTTTGTCAATTTATCAATTGTTGAGTACCTTGGCTTATTTCACAGTTTGGCTGTTGGGAAGAGAGTTGCAATAAACATAGGTATGTAACTCCTTCAGATATTTGCCCAAGAGTGGTATGGCATTGTTATAAGGTAAGTCTATTTTTAGTTTTTTCAGGAACCTTCATACTGATTTCCATGGTGGTTGCAATAGTTTACATTCTCACCAAGAGTGTATAAGGGTTCATTTTTCCCTGCACCCTCACCAGCATTTGTTGTTGTTTGTGTTCTTGATAATTCAGATGATGTTTTGTTAACAACATTTTGCTTGTGTTAGCCTTGAACTGTGATCCTCTTATCTCTGCCTCCTGAGTATAAAATAATCTTATTGTTACTATTTACCTGTTAATTTGAATGTAATTCAATATATTGTAACAGCAATAAGAACAGAAAAGTCAAGGTTGGTGAAATAGTTGTTTTCTACTTGAACCAGTAGACTCTGACACTTATGCTTGCATTCTTTTTTTTTTTTTGGTGGGACTGAGTTTTGAACTCAGGGTTTCATACTTGTAAAGCTTATGCTTGTTTTCTCATGCTCTTTTTAAGGCCTTTCTCTTAGTTTTCATTCCTGGCTGGCCATCAGCTATCACCTGATTTTTATTTCTCTTCCAAATGGAACCATTGAGTTTTGGCCCAGGAACATATTCTAAAGGTCTATTGGAAGAGTGTTTAAGATAATAGTAAACAAAGATGCTGACTGTTTTTTTTAGAAGAAAGATTCTATGAGGGCTAAGTTGGCTGTATAGTTAGTTCTCCCTTTCTGTTATTTGGTTGCTTTTGTACATGTGACACCTGGTACTTTATTGCAAATATTCCAATGACCTCACTGTTCTTGAACATCCCATTTGTGTGTATTTTTGACATTTGATACTTTTGTGAGTAATAATATTAAACTTTTTTTTATAGGGCTGAAGATCAAACTCAGAGCTTTGTGCATGCTTGGCAAACACACTGTCACTGAGTTACATCCAGCCCTCAACAGTTGGTTTAGTTATGAAGCAGAAGAATTTCACTTGGGAAACTTTCAGACAAGGATAAGATTGTCTGATGTCTCAGCAAAGCATTTAGTGTGTGTTGTGTGGCTCATCTTAATGGTTTGCTTCACAGGCCCTGTGGTGTTAACTAACTTAGCAGATGTTTGCTGCCAGTTAGCAGACTTTGTTGCAATCTGTTCTTTTTATAAGCATTTATAGGGCCCTTAGTTGCACTCTTAATTAATAGCACACTTTCCAGATCTAATGGAAGAGCAGTCCTTACCTTTTAACCATCTGCCCCCACAAGATGTATCCGAGTTATACGTGCTATTTTGAGGCTGTCGAGTAATGTATTTTCCTGTCTTTGCACTTATAATTACCATATTGAAATGGAGCACAAACACCCTTTGTATTTCCTTTCTCAGATGAATACCATTCAATTATGGTAGTACCAATGCTTATGTTGATTGTTTTGATCTTCTGCCTCTTTGCTACGTATAGTCTGTGATGTCTAATATAATCAGTTCTGGGGAAGGTGATTAATTCTGAAGAAAAAAAAGATGTTAACAATTGATTTAAAGGAACTACAATTAAATATCATTGTTTGTGGTAAGTCTATTTTGTTTTATCCTGCACTGTGGTCAAGCTTATACTGCTTGACTGGTTTTTTTTTTCCTATCTCTCCCCTTATCCAGGAAACTACTAACTTTCAATTGATGATGATGAGAACCAATGATAATGATTGATTTGGTTCATTAGTTTTTCATTTACTTAATTCAGATAAAATTATGATTCACCTAAACAAATCATATCCAAGCAATTTACACAGTGTTGTCTCCAAGGAAAATAAAGTAGAATCATTTGACAATAATTTAAAGGTTGTGTGGAAAAGTTGCTCTGAGTAACAGATTGGCCCCTCAGGGCTGTACCTCCTCCCAGATTTCTGCATATCTGTTTTATTCTTTCTCCTATTTTATCTGATTAAATGCACAGGATTCAAAGTAGTGTGGTTACTGAGTCTTGCTTGATCTAAAACCTGCAGAATGGCAGATGCGGTTCAGGATTGATGGATATTTCAACTTCAGGGTCTAAAGAATGAGTGAGGATGGCTTGGCGAAGGCTTAGGAACTAGAAAGCCATGCAAAGAATAAGGAACTTCAAATGAAGAACGGATTCGAAAGAAAACCCTCAGACTAAAGAAATATTGTTACAATGCAAAGAGAAACAGGGTGAGATACAGATGAATTTTTGTGCCTGCATAGATGAAGGTAAAAGATAAGGCAAGAAAAGAAAAAAAGTATTGTTTTTTTGTTTGTTTGAGTTGCTATCCATTGGCCTAAACCTGTCCTTGGTACTACTAATAATGAAAGTTGACTTCCTAAGGGATGTGTGTGTGTGTGTGATGTTT
Source organism: Castor canadensis (assembly GCF_047511655.1). Lineage (NCBI taxonomy): Eukaryota > Metazoa > Chordata > Mammalia > Rodentia > Castoridae > Castor > Castor canadensis. The sequence continues at coordinate 80,660,892 of NC_133386.1, read as the reverse complement.
AAACTCTGCATCTTTTTTTTCTGGTCTTACTTTGTAAAGTACACTTAAAAATCATATCTACAATATGTTTTCCTCATAAAACTCTGAGTATTTCCTTCAAACAGTTTAGATATTAATAAAAAAGACAATCATGAGGATTTTTTTACAAAATATAAAAATGTAATAGAATATTATAGAGCTAATATAAATAGATGTAAAAGATATGAAATGAGCCCTTTGCTTTTACCAAAGTGATAACATATGTGACATTACCCTCTAAATATGCACCACTTCAATTAATCTAAAGAATCGTCTAATGAATCTAAGAGGTAAGTTAGAAAGCAGAGAGATTTCTTCAGGTACTTAGATCCCAAACCTCTCTGGAGAAGGAACACTCTTGATTCCATTCATCAGTGAGTCTGAGGAGTCAGTTTAAAGAGGGCTAACATCATGGTAGTAAATGCATACTTTTGTATCAGATAGGCTTTAGTTCAAATTTGGGCTCAGCCACTTCCTATCTGTGTAACTTTGAGCACATCACTTGGTTTATCTGAGTCTTCATTCCTTGTTCTGTAGAATAAATATAATGTATGTAAATCACACACAGTTACCCCTGAGTGCAAACTAACTTCAACAAATCTTGTGTATTAGATGACTGTTTTCCTATGTCTCCCCTCCTCTGTGTAATTATAATCATTACTTTTCCTTATCCCTCACTTTCCTATTCTGCTTCTTTTGACATGTCTTTCCTTGCATTCATATACCATTAAACAGAGCTTTTGGATGAAATGCAAGATTCATCCATTCTGGAAGCACAGGACTGAAAAACTCCATAAGTGGCATCACATCTATCCTTGTTTCAAAAACAATGAAATGCTTGGAAGATTCAAGACCAAAAGGAATTTTTCTCTCTGCATGATTTTAAAATAGAATAGGTGAATTCTTCTGGTGATATAGTGTGTGATATTTTCTATTTGTATTCTAGGTTTCTCTTTCTTCAATTTTAGTCAATCCATTTAAAGGAAAAGTTTTACCCTCCTATCTGTTTAACAATTACCGCCTACGTAGTAAATCCTTTCCAACCATCTCAGGTGTGGATGAATGGTCTCTACATTTCTTACTGGCTCTGCTTCTAGTTAGAATATAGGGAGTTACACAAGATTATTTCAATTGACAGAACAATGAGAAAACAAAGTGAATTTTCTTAAAAGTCATCAAAGAGGTATGAATCTAGCTGAATTTATAATGGCTGTGAATGTGGGCATGGCAGATAGGAATTTGTTGATTCTGGAAACAGACACAGCACTTCTGTTGGTTGAAGAGCTGCTTGTGAACCCAGGGCTAGGTTAGAAAGCAGAGAGACTTCATCAGGTTCTTGGATCCCAAACCTCCAGGAGGAGCACACTTGATTCTACCCTTTGGACACTTAAAACTTGAAATGACTGAAATCAGGTAAGGTGGAAAACCCATCCCAACTCTCTTCCACTTGTATATTGAAGAAGTCAGGGTAACACTCTTGAAGCCAATAAAGAAAAGGAATCTCTTTCTATGGAAAAATATTACCTATTTTAGTCTTCATTTTTCATTGTGATGCTATTTGGTTTTTTTTATTTCTTTTTCTTACTGTTGTGTTGGGTGGGGGTACATGGTGTTATTTACAAATGTTTTTGCAATATATCAAATATGGAATACTTGAATTCACTCCCTGCATCATTCTCCTTTATTCTTCCCTACCCCTATTCCTGAAATAATTTCTACAGGTCTCATTTTTCCATTTACATACATGTGTACACAGTATTTATACTATATTCACCCTCCCATGCCTTTTCCCTACCTCCTACCCCCTCCCACTGTTACCAACCCCTCAAGGCAGGACTTGTTCCACCATCCTTCTATCTTATAAGTGAAAAACAGGTTCATTTTTATTTAAGATATCTACACAGGAAGTTTCCTTGTGACATCTCTCTCTCCCTCTTTATATATATATATATTTAAATGTATTAAAAAATTATATATATATATATATATCCCTAATTGGTTCATCTCCTCCATTTTACCTGGGTCATCTTTTTATAGTGGCTTCAATTGGTTTAAAAAAATTCTATGTTCATTCTTGTATAGGGAGTATATCGATCACATTCACCTTCTTAACTTCCTCCTTTTACACTCCTCCTCTTCTATACCTATTTCAATCTTGACTTTTCTTTCATACACAATACCTGACAAACAACAGAACTAAGAGACACCCAAAGAGGCAGAAAAATGTGGTTTATAATGAAAAAAGAAAAAATACAAGTACACTCACTGAGATATTGGAATTAGTAGAAAACCTTTTAAAATAACTTATAAATATTAAATTTTTTTTAAATTTAGAGGAAAGGTAGACAAAAAGAATAATGAGGTGAAGGATGTCAACAGAGAAAACTTTAGGGAAGAACCAATATAAATTTTAGAAATGGAAACAATAATATCCCAAATAAGAAGAGCATTCTAATGGGCTTAACAGCATGCTGGAAAGAAAGAACAGAGTAAAGAATTGGTGAGATAAAAACACCCCTCAAAAACATATCCATATAAATTCTTTAAACTAAAGGACAAAAAATAGAAAGAATTTAACAAACAACAGCCAGCATGGTTGTGCACACCTCTAACTCCAGCACTTGGGGGTCTAAGGTAGAAGAATCAAGAGTTCAAGGCTAGCTTGGACTACATAGTGAGACGCTGTCTCAAAAATCAAAACCAGAACAAAGAAACAGAAAAGAGCACTGAACCTGTAAGATGACATCAAATGGTCGATCATACATGAATAAAATCAGAGGACCAGGGAGGGATGAGGGCTAGAGAAATGGGACATAAGAAATATTTGAGAAATAATGGCTAAGAATTCTCCAAATTAAAATCACTATAGCTTCAAGAAGCTTAGTAAGGACGAATAAACAAGTAAATTTTTAAAAATCCACACAGAGACACTTTATAGTGCTCCTACTGCAAACACAACGTAAAGAGAAAATTTAAATAGCAGTCATGGAGAAAAAGATATGATGACGCATTTAAATGAACACACAGCAATGAAGACAAATTTGTAGCATGAACAGCTAAAGACAAAAAGCAATGGAATTACATCTTTACAGTAGTAGAGAAAATGCTAGAAACCTAGAATTCTATGCTCAGCAAAAATATTCTTATAAAATGAAAGTTAACTTAAGACTACTTTCAAATTCACAAAAGCTGAAAGAATCCATCATCAGAAATCTGACAATGTAAGTAATACTGAAGGATGTTCTTTGGGCTAAAAGATAATGGTCCCAGATAGAAGTCAGGTCTAAAAGAAGGAATAAAGTATACTGGACAATATAAATATGTGACAAATTACAATGCTATCTAGACTTTGAAAAGACAATTATTAAAATCAATAACAATAACAATATAGCATTATACATTTTATAATACATAAAAGCAAATATATGATAATATCACACAGGTGGAGCTAGGCAAGTACAACCCTACTGTTCTAAGACTGTTATACTATTTATGAGTGATATAATATTTATTCAAGGTAAACTGTGATAAATTTGGAATGCATATTGTAATCACTACAGAAATCACCTGAAGATAAATACAAAAGCATATATGACATGCAATGTAAAACAAAAATACTGCCAAGCGCTGGTGGCTCACGCCTGTAATCCTAGCTACTCAGAAGGCAGAGATCAGGAGGATCGTGGTTCAAAGCCAGCCTGGGCAAATAGTTCCGCAAGACACCATCTCGAGAAAAACCTTCACAGAAAAGGGCTGGTGGAGTTGCTCAAGGTGTAGGCCCTGAGTTCAAGCCCCAGTACCACACACACACAAAAAAAATACTGGATTAACACAAAAAAGTCAATAAAAGATGAACAAGGAGAAAAACTGTTAAACAAATAGAAAACATATAGAAAGGTGGCAGACTTAAGCATTATTATTTATTAGTATTAAAATTAATTATTAATAAAAATAGTAATTACATTAAATGTAAATTAATTAAATGCTACAATTAAGAGATAGAGGTAGTCAGACTAGATAGACAGTATAACAAAGTAAGATACATTTGTATCCTATTTACCAGACACACACTTTATTGTTTTTATTTTTTTATTTCATTTTATTGTTTATACATTTACTCACATGTGGATTGTATACATTGTCGGTCGCAACCCCCCCACCCCCACCCCCACCCCGGCCCTGGACTCTTGTTCTCCAATCCTTCATTGGTTCATCTCTACCAGACCTCTTCACTACTTCCGGGTCCCCTTCCCATAGTGGCCTCTGCCAGTTTAAGATTACAATATTCGCTCCTCTACAATGCACACATCAACCACATTCAAGTTTTAGGTTTCCTTCCCTTTCCTTATTCCTCCTGTGTGCTTTCTCTCCTTAGTGTGTGACCCATGTCCAGTATTATTACTGCATTTGTTTTGGATCTATAATCCTCATATGAGGGAGAAAATATGCGATTTTTGGCATTCTGAGCCCGACTAACTTCGCTTAAGATAATGTTCTCCAGTTCCATCCATTTAATTGTGAATGACAAAATTTCATTCTTCTTCATGGTTGAGTAAAATTCCTTTGTGTATAAATATCACATTGTCTTAATCCACTCATTCGTAGCTTGGCTATTATGATTAGTGCTGCAATAAATATGGGAAGACACACACTTTAAATATAAGAACACTTTATTGAGTAGAAGCAAAATGGATGGAAAAATGAGCCATGTTATCATAAATCATAAGAAATCTGGTAGAGTTGTATTACTACCAAAATAATTACCAAAATATTACAGTTCAGAGAAAATAGATGAAGACTGAGACGTCAAAGATGGAGTGGTAAAAATTTATAATCACAAAAAATCCAGTTTATCAGGAACACACAATAATCATGTCTCTTGAGCATGTACTTAGCAGCACACTTCAAAATTTTACACAGATTGTTACTATTCCTCCGGGCATATGCTCTTCTTTTAGAAGTTCTACAATCTGAGAAATAATTTAACCATTACTGTTATATGGGCCCATATAATGCAATACCGTTCCCCAGACAAAGAGGGGGTTATTTGACATAATTTGCTATTCATTCCCCCATAGAAGGCATCCAATGTAGTCGCATCACATCCACTGGGAATGAGCAATCTGGAGTCAAGCCTCGGTACTGTCAGTCACAGTCAAGTTACTTGGATATCTCTGAGCCTATTTCCTAATGGGAAATGGACTTTGAAATAATTGTTCTGCCTGTTTTAAACTTTTGTGGCAGCTTAAGTGAGGTAACATGGACAATGCTGGAGAGATGTGAGGTATTATTGTGAGCACAACCGGGAGCCTACTTTTTAGCACCTTCATGTGCAGCAGGTGGCCTCCAGGTGCTTATTCCTTATTCATCCCTCTGGTCTATTTTTATCCTGAGTTCTTTGCAGGCAGAGCTAGGAGGCTGACAATAAGCTTCTGTGAGGAAGCTTGTGGTGCTCTGCTCTCCATTGTGGGTCTTCTCTTTCCTCATGAGGAAATTTGAGGATTTAAAATTGGATAATTGAACCAGGAGGCAATTTTTATATTGTGACATGCTATCATACTTAATGAGGAGGCATATAATATTTAATATAAAAACTAAAGTTTTTCAGAAAATGGAGTCTTTTAAAAATGTATTATTTTACCTAAAAAGTGGTTTTTCAATTGGCTTTCTTTCTGGAGAGAAACTGGTTTCCATATATAAAGGGAATAGAACACTCTTTGTGTGTTTGGTCGTTTATAGAAGTGCATTTTTGTGTGTGTGTGTGATAAAGTTTCCCTGGAATGAGATGAGGTTACCAGAACAGGTTTCTTTGGCATGTAAGAAAATTCTAGGGTTACATAAAGATACAGTTTTAAGATTTAGGGAAGTCCACAATTACATAATGTATTCACATTATATGTTAAGGACTCGCTAACGAAGGTGCACCTTTAAAAAATAGTGTATCATTTAAATGTTAATCTAAATTATAAATGTTGCAATTGCATGAAATTTATATAAAGCATGTCTAAGTTTTAGCAATAATCTTGATACTGACAATGCTTTGAAGATGGAGAAGCTGAGATTTTCAGGAATAGTACCAGTTGTAATATAAATAAGAATCTGATGACATGTCAATACAATAAAATTGTATAGACTATCTTAGGTATTTCTTGTAGCCAAAACATTGATATTTTGTTTCATGAGATTTTGTGTGTGAACACACACACACATATACACACAGAGAAGTGTTTATTAAGTATTTGAAACAAAAATTTGCTTCCCACATACCTGCATGATTCTGTGAATGCTTCATGCTCTATTAAAAACAAGCTGATTGTGAAGAAAATTTTACTATTTAAATCTTGAATCTGAGTCTTCATTTCCTTGTTTGTTACCTTCCTAAATATACTATAGGCACATTGACACATTTGTGCTTGCAATACGACAAACTAGTTTCCTGTTATGGATGTCATTTATCGATCAATAACTTTACAGAAATGTAGGAACTGTTGTAGGTAGGGCACAGGGAAAAGAGGTAAAGGTACTGCAGGGAACTTCTTGCAGTCATGTTGGCAGAGAGCTACAGGGACAATTTGGAGTGTGACAAAGAGGGTTGGAACTCTACTGTACTTCTGCCCCTTGTTCCCTGAAGGTATGACATCAGGAAGTCCATCTACCTTGGAGCCTAGGTTTCCTTACCAGCAAAATAGGGATAATAATACATGACAAGGAGAATTGCTGTGGTGGTGACATCAGATTGTATAAATAACTTTAAACAGTGTTAGGGACCGGTACATAGAAAACACTCACTAAATTGAACCAATAAATTCAAAATAAATCTTTCCATTGGACTGAGGTGTAAGAGGTTATGTAATTTCTACCTTGATTCATTCAGTCTCTCTATAAATAATTTGTCAAAAATCAATGCCTAAGATAACCATCTAGGAATTTTTTTTTTTAAAAAAAGACACTTCCCTGTCACATCATTCATACCATGAAGTTGCAGCTCTGTCTTTTCCAATTCAGTTTTGCTATGTAAAGGGGAGTTATTGGTGTGTTACTGATCATCAATGTGTGCTTTTTTCTCATTAGAACCTATTTATAGTTTCTGTAAAATACAATGTTTGGATAATTGAGGTGAGCCACACATTTTTTTAAATTTTAATTTTGTTATTATTCATATGTGCATACAATGCCTGGGTCATTTCTCCCCCCTGCCCCCACCCCCTCCCTTACCACCCACTCCGCCCCCTCCCTCTGCCCCCCACCCTCTCCATACCTGGTGGAAACTGTTTTGCCCTTATCTCTAATTTTGTTGTAGAGAGAGTATAAGCCATAATAGGAAGGAACAAGGGTTTTTGCTGGTTGAGATAAGGATAGCTATACAAGGAGTTGACTCACATTAATTTCCTGTGCATGGGTGTTACCTTCTAGGTTAATTCTTTTTGATCTAACCTTTTCTCTAGTTCCTGGTCTCCTTTTCCTATTGGCCTCAGTTGCTTTTAAGGTATTTGCTTTAGTTTCTCTGCATTGAGGGCAACAAATGCTATCTAGATTTTTAGGTGTCTTTACCTATCCTCATACCTCCCTTGTGTGCTCTCACTTTTATCATGTGCTCATAGTCCAATCCCATTGTTGTGTTTGCCCTTGATCTAATGTCCACATATGAGGGAGAACATACGATTTTTGGTCTTTTGGGCCAGGCTAACCTCACTCAGAATGATGTTCTCCAATTCCATCCATTTACCAGCGAATGATAACATTTCGTTCTTCGTCATGGCTGCATAAAATTCCATTGTGTATAGATACCACATTTTCTTGATCCATTCGTCAGTAGTGGGGCATCTTGGGTGTCTCCATAACTTGGCTATTGTGAATAGTGCTGCAATAAACATGGGTATGCAGGTGCCTCTGGAGTAACCTGTGTCACAGTCTTTTGGGTATATCCTCAAGAGTGGTATTGCTGGATCAATGGTAGATCAATGTTTAGCTTTTTAAGTAGCCTCCAAATTTTTTTCCAGAGTGGTTGTACTAGTTTACATTCCCACCAACAGTGTATGAGGGTTCCTTTTTCCCTGCATCTTTGCCAACACCTGTTGGTGGTGTTGCTAATGATGGCTATTCTAACAAGGGTGAGGTGGAATCTTAGTGTAGTTTTAATTTGCATTTCCTTTATTGCTAGAGATGGTGAGCATTTTTTCATGTGTTTTTTGGCCATTTGAATTTCTTCTTTTGAGAAAGCTCTGTTTAGTTCACTTGCCCAATTCTTTTTTTTTCTTTTATTATTCATATGTGCATACAAGGCTTGGGTCATTTCTCCCCCCTGCCCCCACCCCCTCCCTTACCACCCACTCTGCCCCCTCCCTCTCCCCCCACCCCCTCAATACCCAGCATAAACTATTTTGCCCTTATCTCTAATTTTGTTGTAGAGAGAGTATAAACAATAATAGGAAAGAACAAGGGTTTTTGCTGGTTGAGATAAGGATAGCTATACAGGGCATTGACTCACATTGATCACTTGCCCATTTCTTTATTGGTTCATTAGTTTTGGGAGAACTTAGTTTTTTAAGTTCCCTATATATTATGGATATCAGTCCTTTGTCTGATGTGTAGCTGGCAAATATTTTCTCCCACTCTGTGGGTGTTCTCTTCAGTTTAGAGACCATTTCTTTTGATAAGCAGAAGCTTTTTAGTTTTATGAAGTCCCATTTATCTATGCTATCTCTTAGTTGCTGTGCTGCTTGTGTTCCATTGAGAAAGTTCTTACCTATACCTACTAACTCCAGAGTATTTCCTACTCTTTCCTGTATCAACTTTAGAGTTTGGGGTCTGATATTAAGGTCCTTGATCCATTTTGAGTTAATATTGGTATAGGGTGATATACATGGATCTAGTTTCAGTTTTTTGCAGACTGTGAGCCACAAATTTTTAAAAACAAAACTGAGGTTCTGTATTCAATTTCTTAAGCTAACCAATCTCTCAGCATACAGTTTAATTGAATTATTTGCCTAGAGGCAAATCAATAATTAATTTATCCATTCAAAAGCTATGACTAGATGTTTCCCTGAAAGAAATAGGCTGGGTAAAAATACAAAACCTCGTCATACACACACACACACACACACACACACTCCAGAAGATGAAGTTCCTAGTCTTTATCACAAGCTTTTTGAATATTAGGGCTTTATTTGAAAAGAAATCTTAATTACCCTTCCTTCATCAGGGCATGTATATCCTAGCCTTATCTTCCTACTTTATAATGTATACCCAGATCACAGTAGTAATTCTACCATGCTTTGTGGTGATTAGGAAGAAACATGACAGATAATTAATTCACCTGTTATGATTTGACTAAGATGGAAAGAACTGTACATAATTCTTCTGATTTAATGTGAATGCTTTAGAGAACTGATGAACTGGTCACTATGTAATTTTTGCTATTATAAAATATTGGTAGCAAGGTGTGGTGCCTCACACCTGTAATCCCAGCTACTTGGGAAGTAGAGATTGGGAATCATGGTTCAAGGGTGGTTCAAGCTGGTGTGGGCAAAATGTTGGCAAAATTCCCTCTCGGTCAAGTCAAACGTGGTGGTACACGCCTGTCATCACAGTTATGCAGAGGCATTATGTAGAATGACCAAGGTACTATGTCAGCCCCTGGTAAAAATGTGAGATCCTGCCTGAATAACAAGGAAAATGTGAAAATGGCTTGGGATACTCATCTTGTAGCAGGGTAACAATAACTGGCTATCAAGCATGAGGACCTGAGTTCAAATTTCAGTTTCGTTAAAAAAAATATTGGTAAGTTTTGTGTACATCTTAACAAACTTACAATTGAGCTGTAAGGGTGAGGAGAACAACTCATAGTCACTTAGTTTTCCAAATACTGAGTTTACTTAGAGCATAACACTAACAGTTACTCGCATCCATACTCATTTTGTTTCAGTCTCCCTGGCCTCCTCTCCACTCAGCCTTTGCATTTGCTGTGTCCTCTGCCTGTGCTCTCTTCCCTCAGATATTCTCCTTGGCCACTTCTTTACCGTCTTCAAGTCTGCTCAACATCATTTTCTCAGAAATACCTAATCTGATTCCCTACTTAAACTTACATATGCACCATGGCTCTCAATCCAATCTTCCTTCACCCACTATGTTACTAAATACCTTCAAATACACTACATGTTTAAAATATTTAGGTTTTTTTACCCTATTCCCATTAAATGTAGACTTCAAGATCCCAGAGCTGATTGTCTTATCCAGTATTATATTTCCAATGCTTAAAGTATTGTCTGATATATAGCAAAACCTAAATAAATATTCACTAAGTGGACAAATCCAGGTATCAATAAATGAAGAAATAAGTAGGCAGACAGATTCAGTGTGCTAGTTGGAACATATGGAGGTGGTGATAACTGATTGTTTGGTTGCTGGAAGCCTTGACTTATCTGTGGAATGCGCCAAATGAAGTTGAAATGTCAGAAATAATTTGGCATCATGCAGAAAAATATCCAAATAATTTAGAGAGATTGGTTTCTCCAACTTTGCTCTTTAAGAAGACATAAAAATTTTTTTCTTCACAGTCATTAAAAATCATCGGTCATAGCAACACAACACGCTAAGAAGAGATTGGAGTGACTGTTGGTCACTATCTGCAGGGTGGGATGATTCTCCCACAGACGTTGGAAGACTGTGCTGAGGCATGCCGCACAGTAGCACTTAATTTACCAAGCAAGGTGGTGGAGTTTCCAGAATAATCAGAGGAAGGGTGATAATAATAAAATCTGACATCAGAGAACTCTGGAAGTGGCTAGCTGGTCTGTGGACTCTAGAGCTGAAACTGATGATAGTTCACTAAGGTTCTACTTTTCTAAGTAGAAAAGACAGAGACCTGAGTGCCAGTCAACCACATTGGAAATTTATGGTCCTACTCATTTTGCTTGACCTAAGTCAGATCACAGACCCAGAGTTCCTTAAAAAAGAGAAGACTTATGACATTGAGGGAGGACTCTATGGTAATCTCAAGTAGTCTTTATCTAGTATTTCATGGACAGTGTATTATTGGCTCTAACTTCATTATTTGTTGCATAAACAGCAGGATATCAAAACTGGCTTATGAAACAAAAATAGGACTTTACATGGTCTGGCAATACCACTCCTAGAGATATACCCAGAGGAATACAAGTCAGGTTACAAAAAAGGTGTATACACCGCACACACACGTTTACTGCAGTATTATTCACAATAGCTAAGCTATGGAAACTGCCAAGAAGCCCACTACTGACAAATAGATTAAGAAAATGTGCTAATTATTTGAAATGGAATTTTATTCAGCCACAAAGAAGAAAAAAATTTTGTTGTTTGCAGGTACATGAATGGAACTGGAGAATATCATCTTAAGTGAAGTTAGCCAAGTTCAGAAAGTCAAAGGCCATGTGTTTTCTCTCATATGTGGAGTATAGACCTAATACAAATACAAGCAATGTTATGAAAAAGAGGTCATGCTAAAGGGAGGTCACATGTAAGAGAGAAAGGGTAAAAGAAGAAAGTTAAGAAGATGAATGTGGTTGATGTACTCTCTATATAAGAATGAATACAGAATTTTTTTTTTTTTTTTGTGAACATTTTTTTTTTTTTTATTATTCATATGTGTATACAAGTCTTGGTTCATTTCTCCCCCCTGCCCCCACCCCCTCCCTTACCACCCACTCCACCCCTTCCTGCTCCCCCCCTCAATACCCAGCAGAAACTATTTTGCCCTTATCTCTAATTTTGTTGTAGAGAGAGTATAAGTAATAATAGGAAGGAACAAGGGGTTTTGCTGGTTGAGATAAGGATAGCTATACAGGGCATTGACTCACATTGATTTCCTGTGTGTGGGTGTTACCTTCTAGGTTAATTCCTTTTGATCTAACCTTTTCTCTAGTTCCTGGTCCCCTTTTCCTATTGGCCTCAGTTGCTTTAAGGTATCTGCTTTAGTTTCTCTGCGTTAAGGGCAACAAATGCTAGCTAGTTTTTTAGGTGTCTTACCTATCCTCACCCCTCCCTTGTGTGCTCTCGCTTTTATCATGTGCTCATAGTCCAATCCCCTTGTTGTGTTTGCCCTTGATCTAATGTCCACATATGAGGGAGAACATACGATTTTTGGTCTTTTGAGCCAGGCTAACCTCACTCAGAATGATGTTCTCCAATTCCATCCATTTACCAGCGAATGATAACATTTCGTTCTTCTTCATGGCTGCATAAAATTCCATTGTGTATAGATACCACATTTTCTTAATCCATTCGTCAGTGCTGGGACATCTTGGCTGTTTCCATAACTTGGCTATTGTGAATAGTGCCGCAATAAACATGGATGTGCAGGTGCCTCTGGAGTAACAGTCTTTTGGGTATATCCCCAAGAGTGGTATTGCTGGATCAAATGGTAGATCAATGTCCATCTTTTTAAGTAGCCTCCAAATTTTTTTCCAGAGTGGTTGTACTAGTCTACATTCCCACCAACAGTGTAAAAGGGTTCCTTTTTCCCCACATCCTCGCCAACACCTGTTGTTGGTGGTGTTGCTGATGATGGCTATTCTAACAGGGGTGAGGTGGAATCTTAGTGTGGTTTTAATTTGCATTTCCTTTATTGCTAGAGATGGTGAGCATTTTTTCATGTGTTTTCTGGCCATTTGAATTTCTTCTTTTGAGAAAGTTCTGTTTAGTTCACATGCCCATTTCTTTATTGGTTCATTAGTTTTGGGAGAATTTAGTTTTTTAAGTTCCCTGTATATTCTGGTTATCAGTCCTTTGTCTGATGTATAATTGGCAAATATTTTCTCCCACTCTGTGGGTGTTCTCTTCAGTTTAGAGACCATTTCTTTTGATGAACAGAAGCTTTTTAGTTTTATGAGGTCCCATTTATCTATGCTCTCTCTTAGTTGCTGTGCTGCTGGGGTTTCATTGAGAAAGTTTTTACCTATACCTACTAACTCCAGAGTATTTCCTACTCTTTCTTGTATCAACTTAAGAGTTTGGGGTCTGATATTAAGATCCTTGATCCATTTTGAGTTAATCTTGGTATAGGGTGATATACATGGATCTAGTTTCAGTTTTTTGCAGACTGCTAACCAGTTTTCCCAGCAGTTTTTGTTGAAGAGGCTGCTATTTCTCCATCGTATATTTTTAGCTCCTTTGTCAAAGATAAGTTGCTCATAGTTGTGTGGCTTCATATCTGGATCCTCTATTCTGTTCCACTGGTCTTCATGTCTGTTTTTGTGCCAGTACCATGCTGTTTTTACTGTTATTGCTTTGTAATATAGTTTGAAGTCAGGTATTGTGATACCTCCTGCATTGTTCTTTTGACTGAGTATTGCCATGGCTATTCGTGGCCTCTTGTGTTTCCATATAAATTTCACAGTAGATTTTTCAATCTCTTTAATGAATGTCATTGGAATTTTGATGGGAATTGCATTAAACATGTAGATTACTTTGGGGAGTATCGACATTTTTACTATGTTGATTCTACCAATCCATGAGCATGGGAGATCTCTCCACTTTCTATAGTCTTCCTCAATCTCTTTCTTCAGAAGTGTATAGTTTTCCTTGTAGAGGTCTTTCACATCTTTTGTTAGGTTTACACCTAGGTATTTGATTTTTTTTGAGGCTATTGTAAATGGAATTGTTTTCATACATTCTTTTTCAGTTTGCTCATTGTTAGTGTATAGAAATGCTAATGATTTTTCTATGTTGATTTTATATCCTGCTACTTTGCTATAGCTATTGATGATGTCTAGAAGCTTCTGAGTAGAGTTTTTTGGGTCTTTAAGGTATAGGATCATGTCGTCTGCAAATAGGGATATTTTGACAGTTTCTTTACCTATTTGTATTCCTTTTATTCCTTCTTCTTGCCTAATTGCTCTGGCTAGGAATTCCAGTACTATGTTGAATAGGAGTGGAGATAGTGGGCATCCTTGTCTGGTTCCTGATTTTAGAGGGAACGGTTTTAATTTTTCTCCATTAAGTATAATGCTGGCTGTAGGTTTGTCATATATAGCTTTTATAATGTTGAGGAACTTTCCTTCTATTCCTAGTTTTCTTAGAGCTTTTATCATGAAATGATGTTGGATCTTATCAAAGGCTTTTTCTGCGTCTATTGAGATGATCAAGTGGTTTTTGTCTTTGCTTCTGTTAATGTGGTTTATTACGTTTATTGATTTTCGTATGTTGAACCACCCCTGCATCCCTGGGATGAAGCCTACCTGGTCGTGGTGGATAATCTTTTTGATGTGTTGCTGAATTCGGTTTGCCATTATTTTGTTGAGGATTTTTGCATCAATGTTCATTAAGGAGATTGGCCTATAGTTCTCCTTTTTGGAGGTGTCTTTGCCTGGTTTTGGGATAAGTGTAATACTGGCTTCATAAAATGTGTTTGGCAGTTTTCCTTCCCTTTCTATTTCATGGAACAGTTTAAGGAGGGTTGGTATCAGTTCTTCTTTAAAGGTCTGATAGAATTCAGCAGAGAATCCATCAGGTCCTGGACTTTTCTTTTTGGGGAGACTCTTGATTGCTGCTTCAATTTCATTTTGTGTTATAGGTCTATTCAGGTGATTAATTTCCTCTTGGTTCAGTTTTGGATGATCATATGTATCTAGAAATCTGTCCATTTCTTTTAGATTTTCAAATTTATTTGAATATAGGTTCTCAAAGTAGTCTCTGATGATTTCCTGGATTTCCATGGTGTTTGTTGTTATCTCCCCTTTTGCATTCCTGATTCTACTAATTTGGGTTTTTTCTCTCCTCATTTTAGTCAGGTTTGCCAGGGGTCTATCGATCTTGTTTATTTTTTCAAAGAACCAACTTTTTGTTTCATTAATTCTTTGTATGGTTTTTTTGGTTTCTATTTCGTTGATTTCAGCTCTTATTTTTATTATTTCTCTCCTTCTATTTGTTTTGGGATTTGCTTGTTCTTGTTTTTCTAGGAGTTTGAGATGTATCATTAGGTCATTGATTTGGGATCTTTCAATCTTTTTAATATATGCACTCATGGCTATAAACTTTCCTCTCAAGACTGCCTTAGCTGTGTCCCATAGGTTCCAGTAGGTTGTGTTTTCATTTTCATTGACTTCTAGGAACTTTTTAATTTCCTCTTTTATTGCATCGATGATCCATTCTTCATTAAGTAATGAGTTATTTAGTTTCCAGCTGTTTGCATGTTTTTTGTCTTTACTTTTGTTGTTGAGTTCTACTTTTACTGCATTGTGGTCAGATAGTATGCACGGTATTATTTCTATTTTCTTATATTTGCTGAGGCTTGCTTTGTGCCCTAGGATATGATCTATTTTGGAGAAGGTTCCATGGGCTGCTGAGAAGAATGTATATTGTGTAGAGGTTGGATGAAATGTTCTATAGACATCTACTAGGTCCACTTGATCTATTGCATATTTTAGATCTTGGATTTCTTTATTGAGTTTTTGTTTGGATGACCTATCTATTGATGATAATGGAGTGTTAAAGTCTCCCACAACCACTGTGTTGGCGTTTATATATGCTTTTAGGTCTTTTAGGGTATGTTTGATGAAATTGGGTGCGTTGACATTGGGTGCGTACAGATTGATGATTATTATTTCCTTTTGGTCTATTTCCCCTTTTATTAGTATGGAATGTCCTTCTTTGTCTCGTTTGATCAATGTAGGTTTGAAGTCTACTTTGTCAGAGATAAGTATTGCTACTCCTGCTTGTTTTCGGGGGCCATTAGCTTGGTAAATCTTCTTCCAGCCTTTCATCCTAAGCATATGCTTATTTCTGTCGGTGAGATGAGTCTCCTGTAAGCAACAAATTGTTGGATCTTCTTTTTTAATCCATTTTGTCAAACGGTGTCTTTTGATGGGTGAATTAAGTCCATTGACATTAAGTGTTAGTACTGATAGGTATGTGGTGATTCCTGCCATTTAGTTATCTTAGTTGTTTGAAGGTTTGATTGTGTGTACCTAACTTGATGTTACTCTCTACTGTCTTGCTTTTTCTTATCCTGTGGTTTGGTGCTGCCTGCCTTTTCATGGTTAAGTTGGGTGTCACTTTCTGTGTGCAGGATCCCTTGCAGAATCTTTTGTAATGGTGGCTTTGTGGTCACATATTGTTTTAGTTTCTGCTTATCATGGAAGACTTTTATTGCTCCATCTATTTTGAATGATAGCTTTGCTGGGTAGAGTATCCTGGGGTTGAAGTTATTTTCATTCAGTGCCCGGAAGATCTCACCCCACGCTCTTCTTGCTTTTAATGTTTCTGTTGAGAAGTCTGCTGTGATTTTGATGGGTTTACCTTTGTATGTTACTTGTTTTTTCTCTCTTGCAGCCTTCAATATTCTTTCCTTAGTTTCTGAACTTGTTGTTTTAATGATGATATGTCGTGGAGTAGTTCTATTTTGATCTGGTCTGTTTGGTGTCCTGGAGGCCTCTTGCATTTGTATGGGAATATCTTTCTCTAGATTTGGGAAATTTTCCGTTATTATTTTGTTGAATATATTACGCATTCCCTTCGCTTGCACCTCTTCTCCTTCTTCGATGCCCATGATTCTCAAGTTTGGTCTTTTGATGGAGTCGGTGAGTTCTTGCATTTTCTTTTCACAGGTCTTGAGTTGTTTAATTAATAGTTCTTCGGTTTTTCCTTTAATTACCATTTCATCTTCAAGTTCTGAGATTCTGTCTTCTGTTTGTTCTATTCTGCTGGATTGGCTTTCCGTTTTGTTTTGCAGTTCTGTTTCGTTCTTTTTTCTGAGGTTTTCCATATCCTGGCTGTTTTCTTCTTTATTGTTGTCTATTTTTGTCCTGAGTTCATTTATCCATTTATTCATTGTGTTCTGTCTTTCACTTTGGTGTTTATACAGTGCTTCTATGGTTTCCTTTATTTCTTCTTTTGCTTTTTCAAATTCTCTATTTTTATTGTCTTGGAATTTCTTGAGTGTCTCCTGTACATTTTGGTTGACCCTATCCAGTATCATCTCTATAAAATTCTCATTGAGTACTTGTAGTATGTCTTCTTTTAAATTATTCTTGTAGGCTTCATTAGGTCCTTTGGCATAGTTTATCTTCATTTTGTTGGAGTCTGGCTCTGAGTTTCTGTTCTCTTCATTCCCCTCTGGTTCCTGTACTAATTTTTTGCTGTGGGGAAACTGGTTTCCTTGTTTTTTCTGTCTTCCTGTCATTGTCCTTGGTGTTGTTACTGTCCCTGTACTGTGTGTAATTAAGTATTTTCTAGCTTGTAATAATAACAATGGTAATATTGAGAACGGAAGAGTGAGCTGAGATGGAAAGCAAGAAGTTAAAGAAAAGGGGAAAACAAATATACAGACAAGAGGGAGAAAGCAGAACAAGGTATCAGACAAGAGAGTTTCAAAGGTATAAACAGGGAGTGTTAGTGTACTAATCGACAGTAAGCTGAACAGACAATAGAGAGACAGAGAGAGGATTGAAAATCAAAGATAAAAAAAATAAAAAATAAGTATATGAAAGTAATATCTATTTATAAAAATGAATTAAAATAAAATGGAAAATAGGAAATTAAAAAAAAAAAAAAAAACCAAAAAACTTCCAAGTTTATATGCAATGCAATTTCAGTCTTAATAATTTGGATGTCCGTCTTAATCTCCAGTCCTGGAGTTGGTGCCTCAGATGTTGTTCTGTAGTTGTCTCATCAAAGGGGATGCATAAAGTAGAACAAAACTACACTCACACACACACAGAAGAAAAAATAAAAAAAAAGCCCCACCAAGTGTCCCCAGTTCAAATGCAATAGTTTCAGTAAGTTTTTCGGCTTGCAGGTGTAATTCGGTTGTTCTCTCATCAAAGGTAGGGAGAAAAAGAAAAAAAAGCGTCTGGAGGCAGTTCTGAGAGTGGTATCTGCAACTGTGGCTTGCCTGCCTGCTGCTCTCAGCCTGTAGCTGGCGGCGTTATTTATGCAGATCTCTGGGATGAGCTTAGCACTCACCTGGTCCCACAGGCTTTGTTTGCTCAGAGTTCTCCTGTGCGGGGGAGGGGGGCCTCTGCTACAGGCTTTTCCCTTTCCAAGCACTGGGAAAGGCGACACTGCCCCGCGTTGTCAGGCCTGCGTGTTTATTTACAGTTCACGTGGGAAGTGGGTCTTCCCTCCTCTCACAAGCGTCCCTGCTCCTGGTTGCTGGCGCGCCCCGCTCCCGCCAGAGCCTCTCCGGCCCGCCCGGCTCGTTTCTTTACAGTCCCGGGAAGGATTCCCTTCCCCCAATCTTCAGCGCTCAGGGCGCCCCACCCTCTTTCCAGCGTGTCTTAACTGTTCTTATTGCTTAGTACTCAGTTTCTCTTTTTTTCCCGGGTGGAGGTCAGTCTGTCCAGGGGGCTATGCTGCTCTGGCCCAGGCTTGTCTGTGGGGGAACCGCGGTACCGCGAAGCTCACCTGGTCCGTGTCTTCCCAAGCCGTATGGGCGCCGGCCACTGGCGGCCCCAGGGGCCTCCTCGGTTCTCCGTTTAACGTGAAGTGGAGATTCTCTGCGCCGGCTGGAGATGTGGAGGAGTCAAAGTTATGCCTTTTCTCGGTGATTATGCCTGCAAAGTGTGTCTCCAGCGTCTCTCCAAGATTTCACTATAGGAGGCTCGCTTTCTGCTTCCTACCTCTAGCCGCCATCTTGGAATCCTTGAATACAGAATTTTTAAACCTACTGAAATCACCATAAGAGGGGGATTAAGGTATAAAGCAGAAAAATAGAAGAGATTAATCAATTAGGGTTATAATACATGTGTACATGGAAATGTCACATGGAAACAGCCTGTGTAACTATCTTAAACAAACAAAATGTCATTTTTTAAAAACAAATTTAGAGAATAGGGGGACAGAACATGTCCTGTCTGGGATGTTGGTACCAGTGGGAGAGGGGAGGATGTGGGGAAACGGTGTAGGAGGGTGAATAAAGTGCAAATAATGTGTACACATATATGTAAATGGAAAAATGGAGACGTTGAAACTATTCAAGGAATGAGGGAGAGGAGAATAAAGGACAATGATGGAGGGGGTGAATTCAGCTATCATACATTTGATATATTATAGCAAGTTTTACAAATGTCACAATGTACCCCCAGCACAACAATTAAAAAACTTGTTTATGATTGCAATAAAGAAGGATTGATTGTACTCAATCCTTGATTGTAAATTATTGTAGATATTCACTTTTGGGGAGAGGATGAACATGTTTTCCTTTGGAATATGGATAATCTCATTATGTCAGGTATAGGTTTGTTGTTGCTATTGCTTTGTTTGCAATTATTGTATGGGAAGATGGTTGTGTTTGGATGGAAAAGTCACTGGAGTAGATTACTGATGACCCTCTATCTGGTTCTTGCAACTGCCACTACCCCCTGGCTTGCGTTCTATATCAGTCATTTTTGAGTTTCAGCACAACTCCTGTTTCTCTTTGATGAAAAATTTCCACTATTGGGAGTAGAATTGTAGACAATGTATAGTCAATACCATGTACATATTACTTATGTACTGTCTTGTTCTTAAATCATTTTATATATGTGTCTTTCTTCTTCAACATCATATTACTTTAAGATGGAGGGGTCATACATTCCTTTTTGTGCCTTGCTCAATGACTCGGGCTGTTATCTATTAGAACTTCCCTATTCATATCTTCCTCTAACTGATATTTCATTCATTTATTATTCAAACAAGTAAAGACACAACTCAGTAATAGCAACCCAAAAAAACAAGTCTTGATACCTAAATTCTAAAACTCTGGGAAAATTTAAATGCATCATCATTTCTGAGGCTGTTAAAATGGAGACACCAAAGTACCCACTCTATTCCAGGAAACCAACCAGCAGAGGGAGCACAAGAGATATGTTAGCTTTCCTGCTTTTGCTAGCGGACCTTCTACAATGGTTACTGTGGAAAGCTAGGCTGTATTTTTAATGTATATTCCCCTTCCAGTCTCAAGGCAGACATTCTGCTGTGCAATTACCATATACCTGTGAAACCCATTCAAAGTGATTATACCTGCAGGATTTCTTTCTTCAATCTTGAGTCCTGTGAAAACATTAAAATCTAGTAAGGTAAAAATCCAGGACTGAAATTCTAGGCCTTCAGAACTCTAGGTGGTTTATGAGGTAAGACAAAGGGATTTCGAATGAACAAAAAAATTAATTTTCTAGGTGTTACCTAGGATAAGTGATATTAATGAAGTTCTTTGTTCTGAGTTATCTAAAAATCAAGAAATTTTCATACTCTATAATGGAAGTTTTTACTACATTCAAAATAAATTGTGTTTTCAATGTGATCAGGAAAATCACAAAGAGGTGGTCACTCTGAAATGAAACTTTTAAATATATATGTATGCATGAAAGTATATATACAGACATATATATGTGTGTGCTATATATGCATGTATATATACATGTATATCAATATCATGTATATTATACACAATATGTGCCTTTACCCCCCATATGAAATATCTTTTAAGGCATTAGAAGTCAAAAGAGCCTCTCATTATTCTGTGCAATTAGATTTAGGCAATTTTATCAATTATAATCATGAAGATGACCAAAGAATCATGTGTGACTTATGGCATCTGTTGCAAAGCTTCAAGAATGTCTTTTCTTACATTCTTTGTATGAATTCATCATAAGGTTCCTTGGATATACATGATCTTATTTCCAAAAATGTTGCCTGAATTAATAAAGCTATGTGAAAGTATAGTCACAAGGGAAGCAAATAACCGAAAAAGAATAAAATATATGATAATGAAAAGCTAATATAAATTTAATATGAATCATTTCATTCACCTGATAAAGGATATCGGGAATAAAAAACATAACACATTCATATTTAAAGAAGAGAAGATGGTTATAAACAATAGCACTATGTAGTTTTTTTGTACTGGAAATGTATAAATGGTTATTTCAAGGAAATGTAACACAAACTGGGAATTTCCAGATATTATAGGATGGTAGATATTTTCATCACAAATAGAATTTCTGACTTTAGATAGAATTTTATTACATTTAGATATTTGAGTTGATTTTTAAAAATGAGTCAGATGTTGATTCCCCTAAGACTGATAAGATTATTTTTATGAGGAAATAGATTAAATGCATTTTTGTGTGTACACTTGTTTGAGTCCGTATGAGTGATCGACAACAGAAATAACTTTAATATCTGCCTCCTCAAGGAAGAAACAAGCTTTCTAACTGTTGTGAAAGTCCTTTCTTCCCCTATTGTCTATTTCTATCCTATAGAGAATTAATTTTTATTAGAATTTGATTATTCCTAGTTCATAAAATCAGAGTATGGGAGCTCTATGGGGAATACCTTTTCTGTCCTCTGCCTGGGTGGTTGGGTTGTGCAATTCATGGAAAGAACAGCATTACAGCTTGAAGAGGAACACTCCACAGGGTGTTTTGTGAGAACATCCAGAAGAGAAACAAATAAACCAATGTTGGAACTGATTTTACCTAACACACTAATAAAGCAAAGTTTGAAAACTCATTCAAAAAGCACCTTTTACTTGAAAATAATTTAAACCTTTAAGGAGATTTAACTGTCTGACGTAGATTAAAGAAACTCATTATTGTAGATCTGGAGAAGTAAGTATCAATAACATTAGTTCTTGTTTAAGTAGCTTGAAGATTGTAAGAAAGTGTTGCCAAGGAGGTGGCTTGGTATGGTTCAATGAGTTGGCTTGATCTGACATCCAGAAATGTCAGTACTAGACCCAACTTATCACTCAGTAATTGCTTGTCCTTGGCTAGTTCAACAGTTTCAGTTCCTCAGATGCCAAAAGTCTTACCTCTCCTTATAGGATAACTTGATAAAATGGAAGAATCTTGAAAAAAAAACCTAGCATGCAGTATGGACTGTCATTATTTGTTGATACTAAAATACTGATCACAGTGATCACTGTGGCTATTTTGAATTTTTCAATTATACACTAGAATGCAAAACTTGCAAATCGTAAACCTTAACTTGAATAAGCCCAAGCACTGTGCCCCTTCAGAATCAGGTGAACAAAATGCTGTATTCATTAGGACATTTCTGGTTATTACAGAGATAACCTTAACAGGTTATCAAATTTATAATCTTTTAAAATGGACCAAAACTTAACGCAATTGGATTAAATAACATTTTCCATTGTTTATGAAGAATACCACAGCCAGATATGCTCTATTCCAATACAAGCAATTTCAATATTATGCAATCTTTTCTTATGCAATTCTTGACTCTCAGGCAACACCAGCAAGGGGATAAAAATAGAATATTATGATTGTTTCAAGCTGGCATTTCTCTGGCCCTTTTCCTATTCACTTTGTGATAACAGTAGACCCCTTCATATTTCTACTAACCAGTTATAGAATTCTTAAGATGTGTGTCACTTACAACCAGCAAATTTATCTGTTTACTACTCAGTGGTGCCCTGTATTCTGTTTTCTTTTTCCATTTCTCTTACTCTGTAAAGCATGCCTCTTGCTTTCTGGTATCAAGAATAGTACCTTTGATGCAAGAGCCACCCAAAAGAGATGATTCTAAAAGTATTAGTGTCAGTGCCTAATGCTGAATGTTCTTTTGAATTAGCACCAGTATCTCTGGTGCTGGGGGATGAGATTGGCCTCAATTCTGTGGTTGCCTTGTGTTCCCTGTATGTGTCCCAGCTGTTCCCACTTTTGCTTGTTCTTTAGTGGTTAACTTCATCTTCCAGTATTTGTGTATGAATCAGTATACTCCAAGGAGAGGGGAGCAGGAGTGACTGATATTGTGCTACTTGTATAGTTTTTTGTCCCTTTGATTCTGGTATATTATCCTTGAACCAAATGGGTGTGCCTTGATTCTTTTTTTTTCTCTACAGTTTTACCTAAGGGAAGTTTTAGTCTCTTTTGTAATCTTCCTTAGTTGTCATACCTTATTGCCCTATCCAATATAGGTGAATATTGTTTAGGCTTAAACTGATGCATTTTGTCCTCAGACACCCTAATAAAATTCCTTTATCATACTAGCTTTGAGCCTTTTCTTTTAGTTTGGGTCTTAGAGGGAGAAAGGACTCCGTCATTGTAATAGCAGAGCTCTACACACTGACAGATCATAAGCAGCCTTCTCAATTGTCATTCTGCAAAATAAAAATCTTTCTCAATTTCTTGAAGCAAGGGTGTTTTGTATACTCTCTCTTGTCATTTTTTTTTTTGCTGTTGGCTTGAAGTCTTCTTCAACTCATTCACAAAATGGAATACCTGATTCTAAATCATGACTTCTGTCTTCTTCAAGGTTCCTTTAGTCACAGCCTAAATGATGAAACGAAGTATTATTTATGGGGTCCTAACATAACTCCCATTCTCAGTGGGCCCAGTGTTGTTGGAATCACACAAACAGAACATGCCTTTTAAGTGATGCATAAGAATGAAGTGCTATAGCAGGCTCCTGGTTTACCCTGGCTTGTATTTTCCCGAGAGATGCCAGAATTGGCCAAAGAACTTCTTTTTTAAAAGATGGAAAGAATTCCATGGAAGAAAAATGTAGATCACTTTTTAAAAATCATTTTTCTTCCATTTCTTTTAAGCTTGTCAGTCCATAAATATCAAAGCCTACTTTCAAAAGGTACACATAAGATATCTGTATTGAAATATAATAGCAGACATTTTGAGAACCTCTTGGATATTTGACAAATGCCATTTTGAAAAAAATGTTTTTTTCCTAGCTGACTAAAATCTCAAGCAGACATCAAATCTTATTTGTTCTAAAGATGATATGTAAATTCAGTAGTGAATACCGGAAAGCAAGCTAATATGTTTCTTCAATATGCTTATTCACCAATTTCTCTCAGGCTGTTAACACTATAAGGGTTTGGACCCCTTTGATGTTCTGGGAAAGAAGGGTTCCATAGTCAGTGAGTTTGGGAAAGGCTTCATACTATATTCACAGAGGTCCTTGCAGGAAAAATATCTGCTGAATTTATTTATCTCATCTATTAATAAACTACTTTGATCACAATAACCATTCTTCCATTAAAAAAACTGACATACAGAAATTATATATATTCAGGGGAAACTGTGATGTTTTGTAACATGTATATCATGTTAGTGACACATCTTTTGTTTTTAAGACACACATTTAATATCTTGTGGAACACACTTTCATAATTATTATTAAACTCCCTGACTAACAATTTGAATGAATTTTGCCTTCAATGAATATTTCAGGTATTTTGCTGGTTTTATTGAGTCAACCAGACATTTTTAAAAATTTCCTTTATTCATATGTGCATACAATGATTAAGTCATTACTCCCCCCTTCCCCCCGACCCCTCCCTTTCCCACAACACCCTCCCTCTCACCCCCACCCCCTCGCTTCCAAGCAGATACTGCTTTGCCCTTATCAACCAGACATTCTGATATAGAATACATAGTGTTATTCTACTCAAAATTTCATAGTCACTTTTTGCAAATATTTCTTTGACCATGTAAGTGTTTGAATATTTGAGTTAGATTCTCATTATAGGGTAAGACAAATGCAGAAAGAATTGAAACATCTATTTTTAAAGCATGGTCTAGGCAGTGTGTTCGGACCAAAATTGTACTGAGTCTGTCTCCCTTGTTTGAAAAAATACTGACGACTGAAGGATCCTCAGTGAATGGGCAGGTAGCTCAGAGAAGCAATTCATTTATTTGCTTCTAGAATGACTGTATAATGTATACCTTCTAGTGTTAGCTTCTCATTTTGTGAAAGTTAATGCAAGGCTGAGATTATTAAAATGACTGGCATTTGGTACACAGATGAATTTAAGGCCTGGCCTAGTGATTCTTAGACCCATAAGCTTTTTGCTATATTTGGGGGCTTTTTCGATCTGTGGTGGAATAGTCAGACTTGTATAAAATTCATTTCTGTTATTTTCACCAAGAACAAAAGTCTGCAAGTATTGACTTTAGTTTTGAAAAGCACAGCTGTAGAGCTGACAATGCATACCATGTGGTAAAAAGTCTTCCAAATATTTCTAAAACAAAAAACTATGTGTGGTATATTTCTCTCTCTCTTTCTCTCTCTCTCTCTCTCTCTCTCTCTCTTTCTCTCTCTCTCTCTCTTGATCTCTGTAGGGTGACGGTGTTGGGGTGGGTAGAAAAAGAGACTGTTCATTCTAAACTCTAATTGACTTAACTAGGCTATAAAGTACTCTTGTATTGAGTTTCCTGGAAAAATAAAATATGTAAAACTGTCATCTTATTCAAGTCATTGTTGATTTTTTTTAACTCAACTTCATTTTAGAGAGCTATTAAGTAGGCTGTGAAATGGGTTGGTGGTGAAAGATGGGCTGGTAGTAATTATTTCCCCATATTCTTACTGAGACTTGGAAATTACTAACTTTTCTTTGCTATGTACAATCTAACTGAAAACGCAGATCCAATGACTAATGTCTTGGGTGTGTCAAAATGGCAGGCAGGCAGTGTTTACAACTCATCTCTCTATTTAGCATCTCCCTCTGTGTCCAGATTAATGTTAGTTTCCTCTGTGCTCATCCAGCTAAGTTCTTTCACAGGGAAATAAAGATTCTACTCCAATTACCTGGAAGAACCTCCACTCAAGAATTTGCGGGATGTCCTGTGGGTTGAGAAGAGGATTTAATAGGGAAACAAGTGCTGCAGAATTATGTCCAGCTGTGTGCAAATATTTATGAGTATAGTTACAGCAAATGACATAATTGATGCAAATAAATGTAATTACCAAGCAAACATGACATTGTTTAAATATAGCATAATATTCCGTTGTTTCTTTCTCACTCTTCTTTATTATAACTATATGCATTTGATCTCAAAGGATCAGAAAAATTTCTGAAATTGGGCAGTGGTTGTCAAGAACTGCATATGCAGTAATTAACATTATTTTCAAGAACAAGTTCTCTTCTTAAAATTTAAAAAGAGACTGTTATATATTCCGGTCCATCTACCAAAACATGACATGACATTTGATAATTAAAAAACATAAGAGGTTACCTTTTAGAAATGTCTGTGTAAGAATTTATAATTTATAAATGACTACAATATTGACATAAATTTGAAAGAAAATGGTGGTATTTATTTCATTTGTAAGAATAGACTGGAGTCCATATAGATTTACATACCTCTTATGACAAGTGTAGTTCAGGGATTCGGAGGCCAGGGTCTGGGAACACTGGGTTTTGGCATAAACATAATAATTCACTTAAAGTTCATGCAATTTTTGTTGGCTTTGCACCTTCCCCTTTTCTAGAATTCTGTAGAATAGTCTCTTCTATAAAACTACTTTAAACACTTCTTTCTTATCTTCTCACCCTAAGTACTGACTACCACCATATCCCACACATTTCTCAAGTCTCTTTCCTCAGTGTTTCTTAAATTTCTTGGTGGAAGGGAGTTTCTCCTCTTGAGAGCACTATTATTGCCACAACCCTTTTGCTAGTTTCCTGTCCTCCATTCTTGGTCTCCCCTAATCTGTGTTGATACAGCTGCCAGAGTGAGATGTCTATGAGAATAATATACAGTGAGTGTTTACTGTGTATCAGGCACTTAACATCTAGATCATTTAATTCTCATGACAACATCATCACCCAGTTTTGTTAGATTTGGAAATTATGGCTGAGAGAAGCTAAGTTGTCCAAGGGTCACACTAGCAGTAAGAGACAAAGCCAAGAGTTGAATCCTCAATGGTCTGAAACCCAGCTTGCATTCTATTATGCTATGCTGCAGCTTAATGCTGATCAGATCATGTTGCTCTTTGTGTGAATTTTGCTGTTCCTATCATTCATGAAATTGTCATTTTGGGAAATCAACAATTTTCTTTGCATGCTCTTGTTCTGCTGAGTAAAAAAATAAGAAAAATTCATATGAAATAATTTTTTATGGCTGTGTCAGGGCATTGACTGTTAATTAAGCCCATTGGTAAACCAAAAGTGTTACAATGATGTGGAAAGACAATGAATGGATTGGTTTGTAGGTTAGAAATGTGCAAGTGTTACAGAGGTTTAGATCTTTAATTAGTGGTGGTTGTTTAACTCTGCTGATTATAGCTCTGTGTAAATGAAGTCACATTCATGAATTTAGTTCTTGTGTGGGCCCTTTTATCCTTAACCTCAGCTGGCCTCCTTGCTAATACATGCTATTAGCTGAAAGCAAAGTGCAGTGTGAGTGGAAAAGTGAAAATGCCTCCTTACACTTGGAAAAAATTACCCAACATACATGTCCTATTGACACTGGCGAGGAAACAGCACATTAATAAATCTTTGATTTTCTTTTCAGTTCTCCTGAAAAATTCATGATATGGAAAAATGTCATGAATTATATATGAATTTGAATCTCCTTTATAAAATTACTTGGACTAAATTTTTTTAAACAAATTAAACATTAAAAGGTACAACAGAGTTAGGTAAAAATAGAAAAACTATACTGATAACCTCAGTTTAAAAATATATTCACTTGTCTTGCTAGCAATGATTGGTAGTCAGCTATCTGAACATTTTTACTTAGAATTTTCACTTTTTTCTGTTTTATAAATGCATTTTGTGATTATTATGATCTATAATAGTAGGTTCATATGCTTAAAATAAGGCTGCCATAATTGGAGAAAAATAAAGGAAACCTAGGTTAATATTTCTGATACTTTTTCTTCCTTTCTAACTAAAGTAATGAACTGTCCACATAATGGACTCCCTTAAACTTTGGAGTTCTGTCAACTGAAACCTCTTTATAGTACTATTGTTCGTATCTTGCCATGCTGCTCAATTACTGTGAAAGAATTATTCTTTGCATAATCTAATAGAGGGAAATGAATATATTTATTTAATATATATTGAGCTTCTAAAAGACAAATACATTTCTAATACTGATTTACATTATTTAGCACTAGTCCCTGGGAATAAAATTGTGAGAATAAAAGGCAGGAAACTGATAGCTTACACTGGTAATACTAGCTACTCAGGAGGCAAAGATTAGGAGGATCACAGTTTGAAGCCAGCCCAGGCAAATATTTTGTAAAACCCTATCTCAAAAAAAAATCCATCACAAAAAAAGGGCTGGTGGAGTGGCTTAAAGTGCAGGCCCTGAGTTCAAGCCCCAGTACTGCAAAAAAAAGAAAAAAATTGTGAGCACAGTCAGGACATAACCATTTCTTTATGGAAGTTTAGTGTAGTAAGGATAATAGATATTGATCAAATAAACTTTATTAAACAAATATTTATTGAATACCTCTATGGGCCAGGCAACTTTGCAGCACTAAAAATATAGAATGTAAAAGAGCCTGTGGGGAGTAGAGTATATAAGCACAGCTTTGTCAAATAAACTGCAGGTTGAGTTTGGTACGGACCCAGCCACAGAAGTGGGCAAGATACAACACAGCTGTTTTTCCTAAGACATTTACATTCAGAGAAAAGTGGTCACAGGTTCCTCCTGTTCCTGAGAATTACAATGTCATGCCCCTCCCCTGAGAACTGCTGCTCCACTTTGTTTTGCCACTGTATGTAATAAACTCACTGGAGGTGGAAGGGACTCTTGTATGTCTCCATCTGAGTGCCCAGCACACCTGACTCCAGCTTTGTCTTCTATCATGTGTCCTTTCTGAATCTCCCATTGCCCCCAGTTAGTCCAGTTAGGTTCAGTAGTAACAGGAGTGAGAGAAAGCTTGCTCCACGTGGTGCCTGAACAGGGACTTAACTACAGGGAGACTCAAAGCCTGAGATGAGGGGACACTCTCCAGGAAGTGCACATGTAATAGAGAAATGAAAAATAAACCAGGAACAGAAAAATAAGCAAAGTGAAAGGGAGAGTGAAGTGAATACATCAGGTGTAAAATATGGGAAACTCTATATATAGGCTTTAAAAAAGGTATGTTAAAGTAGTTAGGTAAAAGGAAGAAATATAAGGTAGAAATATAGAAGAAGAATTATACAGTAGAATACAGTAGAAGAAGAATTATACAGTAGAATACAGTAGAAGAAGAATTATACAGTAGAATACAGTAGAAGAATTATAAGGTAAAATTATACAGTAGAATACGGTAGAAATTATAAAGTAGAATATGGCAGAAGAAGAATTATAAGGTAGAATGCAGTAGAATAATTGCAGTAGAACAGAAGAAGAAGAAATTCAGTATAATGGTGGAAGAAGAATTATGACAGAACTGTAAAAGAAACATAGGATAAAAGAGATGTTATATAAAGTAGGGAAACAGAAGTAAGAAGTAAAAGATTTTCCTCCTCAGGAGCTGAGCCAGGATGTGGGACCAGTCATACAGGAGTGGGAGAGGCAGTAACAAGATGCAGTGGGTGGTGGAGCCACCTTAAAAGTAAAGTTCAGTCTGGAGATTATGATTTAGTGTCAGATGAGGAGGGTCAGGAGGATGCTCCAGCCCATCAAGTATGGGGAATCATTCATGCAGGGTTACCTCTACTGGCCAAGAGATTTCCTGCTCTTGCAAAGAGTCCCCTACCAGCTGCCTTGCAGATGGCTCATAGTCAAAGAGGTTTTTACCTTGTGCTTCAGAGACTGGATCTTAATAGCCTTGGCATACAACAGTGGTTTCAAGATAACTCCTTGGGTTGGGGAACGGGCTTCATTGGGAACATTTAAGAAATAAAAAAGGGAGAGATGTGGGAAGTGGATTATGAGAAGCCTATGAGAACTAGGAAGGCAGGTTTCTCTTGTTACACTGTCCTGCCTCTCCCCAAGAACTAGTGCTCCACCTCCTTGTTTATCACTGGATCTAAAAGACTCGCTGAAGGAGATGCAGGATTGTTTTGATGAGAGATTTTGATTGGCTGCTGCTATTGCTGCTGCTGGCTGCTGTGTCTCCATGAGAGCATCTTTCTGCACCGAGAACTTTATACATAGGCTTTAGAAAAGCTAAGCTAAAGAAGAGTTAAAAAGAACATGGGACAGTGCAAGTCTAAGGACCGAGACTTTAAGAGTTATGCTAATGCAGTTTTTAGATGCGGTGCTGTTGTTTGTCTGCAAGTCTGAGTGCCAAGACTTTAAGAGAGAATGTGGGACAGTGCAAGTCTGAGGGCAAAGACTCTAAGAGAGCTTATGCTAAAGAAAAGCTAAGAGAAAACATGGGACAGTGTGAGTCTAAGGAAAGAGACTTTAAAGAAGAGAAAAGAAGCAAAGTTTTAAAGAAAGACTTTAGAAGCATGGTTTTAAAGAATTGCAAAGGAGTAAGGCCTTAAAGAATAGAGAAGAAAAGAAGAGAATAATAGAGAAAAGAAGCAACAAGGCTGTTGTGTGTCTCCATCTGAGCACCTAGCACACCTGGCCCCAACTTTCTGCATGTCTATTTGTCTATGGTTTGTCCTTTTTACATCTCCCATCGCCCCCAGTTATCCCAGTTAGGTGAGTAGTAACAGGAGAGAGAAAAAGCTCTCTCCAAGAGCCTACAAAATCCTTGGTTTTGTTAAGCTTGTTTTTCTTTTGAAACTCTTAAACAAACAATGAACAAAAAGTAAAACTATAGAACATGTCAGATGAGAATAAATGCGAGGGAGTATAAGCAGGAGAATGCCATGGAAAGGGTTAATATGTACAGATGCAATTTTAATATGATGGTAAGACTACATTGATGTAAGCACAGGACATAAGCAAGGGAGCATGAGTCATATGTATACTAGGGGACAAGAGAAGAATAAGGGCAAAATTCTGAGACAGGAGGATACCTGGTGTGTTCTAAGGATTTCAAGAAGGCCAGATATGCTGCAGAAGCACACAGAAGGGGACAGCCAGTGTGAGATGAAGTCAGGGATGTAATAAGAGGCCAGGGTACGAAGGGCCTAAGGAGGACATGAAGGGAGGGAGGTGGGGGAGATGGTTTTTCTCATTTGGTTTAGATTTAAATAAGATTATTCTGGCTGGTGTATTATGAATAGACCTCAGAGGGACAAGAGGGGAGCAGGGAGGTAGATCTCTTTTCAGACTAGAAATGAAGGTAGATTGAACCAGGATGGCAGTGGGGGTGTGGATGGTGATAGTTGGTTGGTTTCTATGTGTATTTTATCATGTATTCCCAATGAGTAGTACACTATTATATAGGGCCAAAAATATAATAAGTTATGTACATTCATATATGATAGCAAACATATTTTATAATGTTTGAATGTTAGAAAAAATCAAAATTGTTATTAGATAATTCATATTTTATTCTCTCATTAAAAATCATCCATTGTGTTCTCACTTTATGCAAACTCTAAACCTTACAATAACTTAAGAGACCACCTAATCTACGACCGTGCTCTTCACTCTGGCATTCCTAGACAAGTTGGCTGTTGAGTGTTTGGCATAAGAAGAGGTTAAAATGACATGCTTTGCATATATAAAATGTACAGCATGTTTCAAAACTTAGTAAGGAAAAATAAATGAAATGAAAATTTGTCATTAATAATTTTTCACCAGGGACTGTGTGTGTTTGGGGTAGGGGGTGGAGAAATTTTGATTAGTAGTTACAGTTCAATAGGAGCAGACTATTGCACTCCACCAGGGTGACTATAGATAACAATAAAGTGTTTTGCATTTCAAAAGGTAGAAAATGGATTTTGAAAGTTTTCACCATGAGGGAATGATAAATGAGGTAATAAATATGTTTCACTTGATTTAAACATTCCACAATACAACATGCTCAATTTCTATGTTTTTATGCAACAGTTTACAAGTAAATTAAAAATAAAACTACAAATAGATTTTCAAATAGCTGTTAAAGATTGCAAGGATAATAATATCTTGGGCATATTGGATTAAATAAAATATAGTTTTATGCTTTTCTGAATAGGACCACAGTAGCTCAAGAAGTAAGAGCAAGAATTGACAAATAGGATTGCATAAAATTAAAAGCTTGTGTACCATGAAAGAAACAATTATCAGAATCAAGAGACAATATACAAAACTGGTGAAAATCTTTGCCAGCTATTCATCAGATAAAAGGATTAATATCCAGAATATATAATGAACTCAAAATTTAAGTACCAAGAGAACAAACAATCCAATTATTAAATGGCAAATGATTTGAACAGACAGTGCTATAAAGAAGTACAAATGATTAATAAAAACAAGAAGAAATGTTCAAAATGACATTGAGATGCTATTTTACTCCAGAGAGGCAATTATCAAGACAACAAATAACAATGAATGCTGGTGAGGCTACAGGGAGAAAAGGAACCTCATACATTGTTGGTAGGAATGTGCAGCCACTATGGAAATCAAAAAAAGCTAAAACTACTGTGTAATTCAGCTGTACCATTTCTGAGCATGTATCTAAAGGAGTATGTGAGAATACAATAAAGATACCTGCACACCCATGTTTATAGCAGCCCTATTCACAATTGCCAAGGTACGGGATCAGTCCAGGTATCCATTAACTGATCAATGGATAAAGAAAATATTGTATATATACATTATAGACTAGTATTCAGCCATAAAGAAGATGAATTTATGTTACCTGTAGGCAAATAGATGCAAGTGGAGATCATGTTAGATGAGATAACCCATTCTGAGAAAGACAAATATAGCATACTATCTCTCATATGTGGAAGGTAAACCTTATAAAATGAATAACAGGAGTGAAAAACAGGGTGGGAACCAGTGGGAGGGGGTGGGTAAAAGGAAAGGGTGAAAGGGGGTTGAATATGATATCAGGACTTTATACACATGTATGAAAATAGACTAATGAAACCTGTTCAGTTTTTAAAAGGTGGGTAGGGAGAGAAAGAGTGGATTTGGGCCAAGTGTATTACATGCATCTATGGGAATATCAAAATGAAACCAACCCCTTTGTAGACTTAATATATATGTACAAAATAAAATGTAGTTTAAATTTCATATGCTTCTTTTTACTCTTTAAAATGTAGCTACTAAGGCATCTAAAATTAGACATTTTTGGTTGATGTATTGTTATTGGATGGTGATATTCTCCATTCTTTTATCTGACCTTTATCTTAAGCCTTTGACCTTGTTCACTGTGATCCTGCCACACTGGGTTTCTTTGAGGCCCTTGAACTTGCCAAGCTCATTTCTGCCTACGGGATTTGTAGTTTTCATTTACTTTTTCTGAAATGGTATTCCTCTAGAATATACCATATCTTTCTCTATTATTCATGTTTCAGTTCAGATGTCACTTCTAAGAAAAATATTCACTGATTTATTCCAACTAAATAACTGATCTCTTAATTTCCTTTCTTATTTTTATTTTTTATAACATTTATTTCTGAATTAAATTTGTCTACTGTCACTTTGTAGAAAGTGTGGTATATGGAAGCTGAGGTCTTAATTATTTTTTAACTAGTATACCTCCAGAGTAGTGTTTGCCATATATTAAGTGCTTATTAAATGAAAGAGAAATTCAGTGATACACAAAAGAGAACTTTAGTTAGTTCTCTTTAGTAAAAAAAAAAAAAAAAAAAATATATATATATATATATATATATAAATATATATATATATATTTATATATATTTATATATATTTATATATATATATATAAATATATATATATATATATTTATATATATATATATATATATATATAAACAGATAGAGTTGATCTGGCCTTGAAAAATCTAGGCAGTCATCCACTAGGAAGTGAACATTCTGCTGAGGGCTAGAGAATGTGTGTGAGTCAACCAGGGAAGAAGGACAGAAAAGCACCTCAGGGTGAAGGAGTAGAGTAGGCAGATTATTACCAATGGGTAAATGAACTGACAAAAATAAAGGATAAGTATCTGACAAAAAGTGAAAATGAAAATTTTAGAAAAAGAAACAAGCAAACAAACACCAGTGTGATTAGGAGAGAGAAGTCAGGAGGCAAATATTATAAATTCAGGGCCTCAGACTTCTCTGATACTATCTGCATATGGCAGATAGTATCATGGTTGTTTTATAAATTAGGGAATTGTGTTACAAAAAAGGCAAGAAACTCATTTGTCATGTAGCTAACAAGAGAAAAGAAGAAATTCCAGTCCTGGACTGTCAAACTGCAAAAATATAACTCTACAACAGTTTCTGCAGCCTCTGAAACCCATTAACTTAGTAACTGTGAAAAATATAGTTCTTGTTTTGGAGTTTGGGGTCTTTGGCTCTTTAACAATTGGAGTATTTGATTGCAAGCAACAGAAACTTCAGTCTGTATAAGATGGAAAAGAAATTTTGTTGAAAGTGAATTTGGCCGCCCATGAAATCAATGAGATATTGGAGTTCCAGGTCTAGAAAATAGGAAGGCTCCAAGAAAGGTCAATGGCTCTTAAGACCATTCCAGGGTAATGTTTAGGACATTACTTGTGCTGTCCCTTTGAAGAGCACATGCCATTATTCCCAATTCTGCCCTTCCTGGATAATAAAGCAACCCTGCAAGTGTACTTTCAACTACTTTCATCTACATTTACAATAAATAATGTATGAGTTTTTCTGCAGCTTTGGCCACAATCTCCATATTCCACGTCCTGGGTGGAAACACTCAATTGGCTGAGCCTAGGCCTATGTGCTGGTTGTCAGGTATCTGAAAGAAGCCTCTTTTGCTTCCATATTGGGAGCTGAGGCTTTGATTTTCATTGTTTTGAGTTGATTCCAGATAAAAAGAGTGTTGGTTACTGGGTTTCCAAAATGACAAAGGTTCAACACAGTCTACTGGCTTAGATGCCCTAATCAAAATACACATTTTTCTCTTACAAGCCTCCTGGTGGTTTAAGTGGTTTTTCCTAAACTGATACAATTTGGGTTATATAGTCAAGTGTTTAGTCTCAACCAAACCAATTAAAAAGTATGAGCAATTTCTTAAAAAAGGAATCATATTGGTTCAACTGGTCACAAAATTGGTGGGAACGCTAAGAATGAAACTAGGAAAATGGACAGGAATCAAAGGGATATAAAACCAGGCAAGGATATGACCACAGGAGTAGCTTCTGTTGTGCCAATATTAGTGCCATCACCAGTGGCCACTTACTGCAGCCAGCTTTAGACTCTGCTCTCCAGGGAAACTCAGTGTCATTTTTATTTACACTAGGCTTTATAATATTAAGCTTTGTCAAGGCTGTAAGTCACTAATTGAGTCTAAGTCCCATGTTGGAATATCTGATATTTATATGAAATTTACAATGAGGTTTGCCCAGTTATTTGTTATCAGTAGTAAACATTTTTCACCTATGACTTTTTTTTGGCAGTACTGGAGTTTAAACTCAGAGCTTCCCACTTTCTAAGCAGGAGCTCTACCACTTAAGCCACTCTGCCAGCCCCAGTAGTAAACATTTTTCAAATTAATCATTCAAAATATTTATATGAAAAGACTTCTTTTGATATTTTGAGGTACAATCCTTTTTGATTTTTTTCTATTTCCCAAAAAGGTTATATATAAAGTTTTAATCCAATTAATGATTTGAATGCTTAATAATTGCGTGGCTGAGTTAAATCTGCTTCCCCCCCAACCTCTGGTGGGATTAGGGTTTGAACTCAGGGCTTTTCTCTTGCAGAGCAGACACTCTACTGCTTGAGCCACTCCTTCAGTCCATTTTTGATATGGTTGTTTTTAAGATGAGATCTTGTGAACTATTTGCATGGGCTGGGCTTGAACCACAATTTTCCCAATCTCAGACTCTTAAATAGCTAAGAATACAGCGTGAGCCACCAGCATCCAGCTTAAATCTGCTTTTATTTTAAATGAGAATAAATAATTTATTAAGCTTTATGTATTTATATGTTCAAATATAACACAAGGTTATAATTTAACTCATAACATGAAAAATTACACAAAATAGTAATAATCTGATTTGTGTGGGAAATTTCTTTTATTATGCCTGACAAAAGTTTCATTTCTAATGCCATCAAAAATAGTGGTGAACAGAACCCACGTGTGATGGTGCATTTCTACAAACCCAGCACTTGGGAGACTGAGGCAAAAGCATCATGAGTTTGAGGTCCTCCTGGGATATACACAGTGAGTTTGAGGTCAGCCTGAGTTACATAGTGAAATCCGATCTCAAAAAATAAAATAAAGAAACAACAGAAAAAAAAAAACAAATTGTGATAACCAAATATAAAACCAATGATTTTTAAGTAGTTTTTTTGCAACACCTTGTATATTGGTTTATTCTAAGAATTAAGTTATTTAATGTGAAGTCATATTTAAAAGTCCTAAGTTGTATTTGCTGTTTTGTGTTGTAACTGTATACCATAATAGCTGTCAAATGGACTTTAAAATAATTTAATTTACTTTTATATCATAAATTTAGCATATACTCAATGTAAAAGTTTAAAAACTATAGAAAAGCAATAGGAACAAATAAATCAGTCATGATACTCACTTCTAGAAATAAACTCTGTTGACACTTGTATTGATTTTCAGTGTTTTTCTCTGTGTCTGTGCATACATGACTGTGTACATGTGTGTTACTATGTACATTACTTAAGTTGCTTTTTTTCCATTGCATTTGAACAGTGATATGGTTGTGAAGCAAGAAAGAGGCCTTGAACTGTGAACATATTTAAAAAAATAGATGGCAAATGATGACTTCTTAAATTTTAGAAACTAATTTTTGACTGATCTTTCAGCAAAACTCATCCTTGGGTCATTGAGAGGGTGAATAACTTTTCAGCAATAACTTTTCTGTTTCTTGCAAGGCCTCAGATTCTCCTCTGCGATATCATCTTGCAACACTGC
This sequence comes from Castor canadensis, assembly GCF_047511655.1. Lineage (NCBI taxonomy): Eukaryota > Metazoa > Chordata > Mammalia > Rodentia > Castoridae > Castor > Castor canadensis. The sequence continues at coordinate 80,624,262 of NC_133386.1, read as the reverse complement.
ACCTCACCATTGCCAGCACAATCTGCTGCAGTGAACTTAACATTTTTTTTCTTGTGTTCTTTGGGATTCTCAAACTCACTTTCTCTTCCTTGAATCAAAGGCTTTTGATTTTGGCTTCATGTTAATTTTCTATCTGCTTTATCCCATACTTATGAGTACACTTTGTAGTGAGAACTCTGAATTGTTCTATTTCTTTCTTTGTGTGTGTGTGTGTGTACATGTGTGTATTTTCCTTCATCATTGTGCTGAGTGGAGGTACATTGTGGCATTTACACAGGTTCTTACAATGTATCAAATATGTCATACTTAAATTCACCCACTCTACCATTCTCCTCTAGCTCTTCTTTCTTCCTCCCCCGCCCGATTCCTGGAATAGTTTCAAGTATCATTTTTGCACTCACATACATGTGTACACATTTTTTGCACCATATTCACCCTCTTACCCCCTTTCCCTAACATCTCCTGCCTCCCAGTGGTGCCAGCCCTTCCTCATGAGCAGTAACTGTTTAGCCTTTCTGTTCTTTGATTTTGTAGAAGAAAAACTGAAAAGATAAAAAGAAAAACAGCATTTTAGCTTGTTTGAGATAAAGGTAGCTACACAGGGAGTTTCCTTGTGGTATTTCCATGGACATGTATGTAATGTAACACCAATTTGTTTATCTCCTTTAACTTTCTTCATTCTACCTTAGTCACACTTTTGATTGACAGATCCCTTACCTGTGATAGTTCTTAAGTGCCTCATGATTACAGTGAGGATGTTGGTTGTATGCTCTCTCAAGTCTTTTCAGGATCTATTGTGGAATGTCTGTCTGTGAAGCAGTGTGGAAGAGGAGAAAGAGCATGGTCTCTGTAACAAGAGAAACACTGAGTGCAAATCTTGGAGCTCTGCTACTTATAGGCATGGTGCTTAAGGTTCCCAAGCTTGTATGTTCTTCTTTGTAAAAAGAGAGAATAGTGAGGATTGTTGCATTTGGCTCTGTGTGACACACATCTGACTACAATGGGTTGAACAAACAAGGGATTTATTTTTCTCATTTCTCAAGAAGTTTAGAGTGAGGCAGTTCTGACCTGCCGTGTCTGTTCCTTCATGCTATCATTCTGCTGAACTTCTTCCTCTTGTTTTTTCCACCAGCTCTAGTGTATGGTTTTCTTCTTGATGATTCTACCACCAGTCATGTTATGCAGGTACTTGCAAGAGGAAGAGAGGGTGGATGTCAAAAGGAGCATGTCAATTGAATTTTCATGAGCAAACCAACTTTCATAGACTCCTATTTGCACCTCATTGCTAGGGCTATGAATCTGGACAGTTTATGTTTTTGCTGGATGTGTTGACATTGTGAATAAAATTGTTCCTGGTAAGTTTCCTTGTAAGGAAGGAGGAAAGGATAGATTATGGTAGGTGCCGTCAATGCCTGCAACTGGGAAAACTTCCTTTGTATTTCAGAAGGTGCTCAGATTAACTATGAGAGATAGACACACACCGGCTTTCAAATAATGGTCATTATCTATTTTGTGGCGATTGCTATTTAAGGCCAAAGAGACTTTTAGCAGTGATCACGATAATGATGCTTATATAAGTAAATTATTATTGCATTAAAATAAATTTGTATAAAGAATGTAAGAAGTATCTCCTAGCGGATTTTTATAAATTCTGTTTTGTTATCTATTGTGGCTTGAGAGAGCTCTCATTTTCATTTAACTTATTGGGGGGAGGGAAGGAGGAAGTGGTTAAAACAATGTTACACATGTAAGTAAATGTAAAAACAATAAAATTAAATTAAAAAATAAAATAAAAGTAAAAAGAAGCAAGTAAACTGCAAAAGTATGCATTTAACCTTTGTCAAGTTGAAAAATTGGAAATAAATAATAAAATTAGATAAATGTGAGAAAATGTTTAATACTTTGGGGAGTCTTGATATGGGAGAAAAATCATACCAGGTAGAGAAAATGACCACTTAATTAGTTGTTGTTTTGCAAAAAAAAAAACAAATAAAAGGTATTGTGGATTGAACCCACGGTCTCCCACTGGCTAGGCAAGTGGTCTACCACTTGAGTTATGCCCCCAGATCTATTCTATGTGATTCTTAAAAAGCCTACTGTTAGAATCATTAAGTGAATATATTTCCATAAGGGTCCAAAAATGTGTTCTCTGGAAGGAAATTCTGACTATGACATTAGAAATGATTTGAAAATTATCTTACTATTTATCATACCAGATATACTGTGAATGGATTGTTGCAAAACTGGGCAGAGACACGGTTCACTTTGTTGGTTGAGGAGGGCTAAGATTGGAAGCTTAGATGGAGGTCAGAAGTATGAGGAAGTTTGGGCAGCCACAAGACCAGACAGGATTAGGAAAGGCAATTATGACAGAAGATATAAATGTGCCTCTTCAATACTGACACCAAACCACTTCATTATCATCATTTAGAGAGGGCTTCAGAGTAGAAAGTGATGCCTGACTAAATCCAAGTCTGATTTTGATGAGACTCTGACTTTTGGCAGGAGTTGTGAATTCTAGCTGCATGAAATATTTTCAGTGATATTTTAGATATATACAGCAATACCTCAAAATTGGTTAGCCATTTAATCCATGTTTCTCACTCCACAACTGCCATTAAACACTGTGTAGCATTGTGTGGTTCCATGAATGTCTTTACTGATAATCAGAATGACACCCTTTTGGCTCTTTGAATGTTTATGTTTAAGAGTTTTCCCTAGGTTAATTGAGATGAAAAGGTGGTTTCTCAGAGTGCTAACTTTTTGACCTGTAATTCAGTGCTTTATTAATATTTATTTGCATCACCAGGGGAGTGGGAGAAAAATTGAGTGGTCCTGTGATTTATTAAAGTAAATTATACTCTTTTCTGTAAATTACCTCCCTGGAAAGCTTTTGTTTCCTCTCTAATTCACGTGTTTTCTTAGTCTTTGAAAATTTAGCCTTACGTTTATTTAGTAAATGCCTATTTAGCAAATACTTATTTATGAAATGCTTACAAAATATATTGATAGAGCTAGCCCTTATTAGAACTCAGTGAGTTAGGCAATGTTATCCTCAATGGGGATGTTATCCTTAACGAGGGAGGAAGCTATTGCACAGAGAAGATGATCAACATGCCTGGCATCACGAAGTCAGCAAGAAGCAGATAAACATTCATTCTAAACTGTCTGGCTCCAGAGCTGAAGCTCTAACCCACTGTTCTGGGCCTTGAAAAAAGCAGAAACTTGAAAAAAACTGTGGAAATACATGTGTATGTAGCTTTTAGTCACAGAGAGTCACTACTGGATTTGGGAGTGGGAGGGCTCTGTGAAGAATGTTGATATTTCATTGTATTTGGAGATAAACCCTCATTTTTTAGGAGCAGTGGGGTGTGGTGAAAATGGCTCTTACCAACATATGAGAAAGTTGATTAATTTTTTTTCCCAATTTTGCATTTAGTGACACACTTGAAACTGGCCATGGTGAATATATTTATGCCATAGAAACAGGCAAACAGTGGAAATCAGAGCCTTTTCTTCCCCAGAAACAGTTGTTAAACATTCACCCATACACCACTTAGATACACTTGTGCTTGGATACATAATGAATACATGATATTAAAAAATTCCCTATAGTAACTTTAAAAGAAATAGACAATAGAGATAAACACAACCTTAGCTTTCCTTACTTTGCACTGTTTATGTGTGTAATTGAAAGCCTATTTTGAAGGAAGGGAATCAGTCTTAAAAACATGACATTCACTGCTGAACCATGTGACCAGACCTTCCAGAGCACAAAGCCTGTCAGCCTTGGAAAGCTTTGTCAGAACAGACTCTTCACTGGGTTTCCATTTCCATTTTTTCACTGGACATTTACAAAGAAAAATTACTTCCTACTGAGTATCCATTAGCCCCCAGCACCGATGCTAATGAGCAAACTATGACTGAGCTGGAGAGCAAATGGATATGAGTCACACAAATACACTTAGTGAGCACTTCCTGCTCAGCTTCCTGCGTCACTGCAAAGATATTTGTTCCTTAGCAGCCTGAGTGAATGTACTGTCACACAATTGTACATTGTGGACAGAGCTGCAGATCTGATGGAGAGTCCCATAAAGGGCACACTGATTAGTACTAGTGAAATTTTCTGTGCACATGAATTCCTGTATTTGGGATTTGCATCCAGGTTGCAATGCTTGTAAAGGATTAATATTAAGCTAAGAGCACCCTTTTAAGGTATATTGCTTTATCAAGGACAAAAAACAAAACAAATAGATTGAGAGAGACCTTGCCTTTCCTGTACAAATGCTATAAATAAACACACCATGGAGAAGCAGGTAATGACAAGAATGACAATAAATAATTTGGGGGACTAAAAGCAGCTAAAGGTAAATGCTGCCCTGTATCAGCCTTGCTTTGTAGGTTTTGTTTGCTAGTTATGTTTTGGTTTGGGCCTTCCTAATCACTGATAGAGCAATGAGAAAAAGGAGAAACTTGTGGTTTTAGGGTTTTCTGAGGAACTCTTCAAACAAGCAGCAGATGGAAGAGAGGAAGATTTCTGGTTTAGCCTCTGGAAAAGAGGTGATATATGTTGCATACATGGGACACCAATGGCGCAAATGGTAATTTCAAGTGTATGTAACTGAACAAAGGATGCCCATGCCTTGATGATCAGCTGAGCATTCACTAAAGAACACTTCTTTTTAAACCTGAATTTTGTCTTAGTAGGAGGTGAGCAGAATGAGACAAAACTTTGGTTCAGTGGGACCTGTTGCAATTCCAGAGTCATGTTTATTGTTTATATTCTGTTTGGTCCCCCAAATTATTTAAGCTACTATATGAAAGCATGCACAATAAAACATGGTGAATAAATTGATCAAAAGAGAAAATAAAGATGGAAAAGAAAAAGGTTACCTGAAATTACTTCACTGTTTGCTTGATTGAAGCTTTCTTTACAGAAACTAGAGGTGAGCCATAGATTTACCTTTGAGTTTTTAGGAAACAAGGTGGAGAATTATTGATTCTGTACTTACAGGATGAAAACAAACCAGTTGCTCAAGAAAAACACTGCTTGTTTACATTGAGTAGTGAGAAAAAAACTTGCCTGAAGAGGTCAGGAAACATGTATAAGTTGGGAGAACCACTGAGTATACAAGTATTTGAGTCTGATGGTCTGATGGACATTGCCCTTAATTAATTTCTTATAGGTCATTACACTTAAAATATGGCAACCAACAGTTTACTATTAAAAGTGATAAAAGCTGGAATTAAAATACCTAACAAAATCAAAACAAAACAAAATGGATAAATCATTTTAAATGATTAGCCAAATTAATAGGAAGGAACCTTCTACTTTCATGGTTATAAAATGACTTACCAATCTAAATTGAGTAGTATAAAGATTGGTAGGTCTTAGAAGCAGACCTTTTATTGTTCCAAACTTCCCAGGCAGTTCTAACTCAGAAGAATCAAAGCAAAATGACCCTGAGCCACAACCTTCTTCACAGAGCACCGTTCTTTCTTCTCTAGTGTCACATTTACATGGCATAGCCTTTATCTTTATTTCTGTCCATTATTCTGGCATAAAGAACAGAATAAGGATCACTGTAAGGTTTGGTCCTTATAATGCTATTTATAATGTGAAACCATTTTTTTCTTTTTTGTTAAGGACCATCATAGACTGAAATTCATCAAAGACCCTCCTGTGCTTGTAAATGTTGGTGTTTGTTTTTACTTTTTTATCCCCCATTCAACTTTTTTCTTATCACTTTATAGCCATAATTTAAAACAAATCTGAAAGATGAATAAACCATGTTTTTCAGGTCCAGAAATGTATGATTCAGTGTTCTTTATGGTGACCGAAAGGAATGGATTAGAGAAGGAGAAAGGCAGGTATTGGTCCTGAACAGGTGCTGATTAAGGACACCGTAGTAAAAAGTGAGAATACCTATTCTTTTGCATAGGAAGATGGGAAGATGAGTGTACTGCAAAGGATGGATGGTGGAACTGGAAGGAGAAATATTAAAAGGTTCTACTTACACATTCTCCAAATACTCATAAAACCAAGGACTATCCTATTGGCTCTCAGACCTTATGAGAACAAGGGTGCATGGAAAGCTTGTCAAAAGTGCCAATTTCTGAACTCTTGACCTCAGAGATTCTGAATCAGAAGATTGGAGAAAATGGGGTCATTGGGGGTCAGTGGGATGGGCCAAAGTAGCATAATTTTGATGTTTACCTCAAGCAGCTCTGATTCAGTTGATTCAAAAATATGATTTAACATTAAATTTCTCCCCTTCTCTCTCCTTTTATAATCACAAAAATGTTTGCTTTCAATTCTAAACTCTATACTAACAGTCAAATGGTGCCTCCTATTCTCTCACTACTCCAAATTCTGATCTTATCTGCCTTCCTCATTTTATCTATCTTCATCTGGCTGTACGTAGCCTTATTTCCAGAGAAGCCTAACTGTGCAATGCACTACAGTATGTCTTTTCCTTTTCCACTTACTGACAAATCTTGGAGTTCTTTCTACAATAGTAAGCAAATACATACCTGGACCATTCTTTTCAGTAACTGAATGGCCTTACATAATTGGATGCACCAAAAATTATTTTGCTATTGCTTTAGGGATGTAAACTTAGATTGTTGCTATTTTAATAGTTACAAGAAACCCTACAATGAACTTTTTTTTCACTGAAGTTGCTGAATATAGAGTGAGTCAATAGAGTAAAATCTTAGAACTATAACTATTGGATTAAAAATGTGCATTTAAAATCATTTAATTATTTGTTCAAAGTTCTTTTTCTTCAAAATATTTACTCTAAATCTTAAAGTAGATATGAACATCTTTTTCTCAAGATTTAATAACAGTCCATATTGTATAGTCAAATAGTCAAGTTCAGATTCAAGGGACAGGTAAATAGACTCTGACCTCCATAAAAATTGAAAAGTCACAAGGTGAAAGTTAGGTAAAGAGGATGGGAAAGGAAGGGGGTTACTGATACACAATTTATCAAAATGCTCTTCCTCCTGTAGTCAATATCACCTTCTTCTCCTGGAGACTGGCCTCCTTCTCAGGATAAAGATCAGGTCTATCTCTAGGCTGTTTATATTGTACAGGAGTTGGGCTGGCTACCTTCCATTCATTCCTGCTAGGAAATCTCTGGAGAATGAGTCTTACTGGGCTGACTTGGCCCGCTGCCTGTACCTCACACTTTCAACATTTGGCTTGGGATTTAAGATCATGGACTAAATCATGACTTTTGGCCACCCATCCCTATGCTTCTGGAACATTCTCAGTGGAAGCAAATTCATTATAACCAATGTACCCAGTTAATTTTTATTTGAAATATTTTGTGTCTAGAGAATCCAAAATATTTTGTATCTGTAATTGGAACATTACCTGATACTTAGGCATTCAATAAACTCTAGTTGGGTGAGTTTTACTTAACGAATATTTATTAAGTCTTATTTGCCAAGAATTGCTTTAGTTCTCAGGATAAGGAGTAAGGAAGGCAAAAAATGTCCTTCTTGGAGGTGTGTGTGCTTGTGTGTGTGTGTGTGTGTGTGTGTGTGTAGTGGCTCTGTACTGAGAAATCATGGACTTCTAGGAATCTTGATTTGTGGATCATTTAATGTTTCACAGTTATGACAGATCATCCAAAACCATAGTTGACTTTTTTCTACATCACACAATGGCTCTGCTATTACCAGAAATTTAGATATTTTGTGAGATATCTACGTCATAGAGTTTGTTAGTTTCTACATAGTGATTATTTAGGTTGAATCAACTTTGGCATGCATAAGTATAGGATATGAAATCACTTGAAAAGAAATTGCTTTTATTCCTAAAATAAATATATCTATTTCTATTGGGAACATAACTCATGTAGAGTATGGAATGATTTTTCTCCAGTAATTAGTGCTTCCAATTATGCTCTGTTACATTATTTACTTCAGTATTTTAACAAGTAATAAGCAGATATAACAAATGAGTTTTGTTACTTTTGATTCTTAAGAATCTATCCCTTTTAGTCCAAAGTCCAATTTCAAATTGAATATTGAAATATTTTCCTTGCTTCTTTTATTAGTTGTACATATGCCTGATACAGTCTATGATGTCACAGAAGAGACAAAAGAGACCTTCACCTAAAATTTGGTTCAGATGTTCAACTTGATAATGAAACATATGCACCTAGAGGGTAGGAAAGGTAATTACTCACATAATGAGGCTTTATAGGAAGAGCAGGGAAGTTCCCAAGCGTGTTTGAATATGGCTCACGAGAGAAGAGAAAGTAGACTGGCTTGGGGCTTTAATTGTGGTTAGGAGGTGGAGTTGCTTGTGGTTTTCTGTGCGGACAGGGAATTTATGGGCTTAGATTCCCTGCCAGGATCTGATGAGGGAGCATCTGGGCTTTCCTATCAGCTTGCCAGGTGTGGTGAAGAAGGGAAGGGAGAGTCTGTGGTTTGTCAAGAGTCAAAATGAACTTAGAGCTCCCTTTCTCTGTTTCTACTTCTCCATTAAGGAGGATGGGCAAAGAGGAAGATATTAAATAAAATAACAGAGTCTTTAAAACAACCTGTTTTCATTATGAACAAATGGCATGGAAAAAATGATTCAAGAATGTTGATACTTATGATTAAGCAGTTGTAATTTTTCATTTGCACTGCTGCACAGTTTTATATTAAGTGGACATATTTTACAGAAATGTATATATATATACATGTTTTACTTGATACACAGGAATTGGTGATAGCAGGTGAGAAACATATGTCTCTGAAGGTTTTTAAAGCATGTTCTACCCTCCTAAACCTGGTTAATCCAGGGATGGCTGTGAATCAACAGCATGGACATCCTCCCCTGGGAGCTTGTGAGAAATGTAGACTCCCAGAAATATACCTACATCTACTGAATTGGAATCTGCATTTTACTGAGTTACCTACTGTAACACTGTTCTTTAGTTTTGCAAAGTAGTTCCACATGGAAAGAAGTTTTTCCATTCGCATCCCTGTTTGATCAAATTCAGTCTTAAAGATAAACCAACCTTTGAATTGGTTCTGAATTCAGAAAAGCAACTGGATTTAAACTTTTTCTCCATATGATTACAAAACATATTTTTGACTAGGCTTTTCACTTTTCAACTCATTGCTTTAGTATCATATAAATGTGGCTAGTACATAGCAAGGTATTAATATTTTTGAGGTAAATATGTTATTAGAAAGTTTTTTTTTCCTGCCCAGATCCTTAGGACATGATCCTTGACAAAGGATCATGGTTTGTTTTAAGAGAGAAGGCTCTCTTTTGGCAAAGCATTAAAAAGCAAATAGATTGGGATCTACATTTGACCCTAGTAGAGGTATTACCTTCTGTGGGGTCCCGAGGAATATTTGGAAAGTGGATGGTGGTTTCAGAACAATCTAAGTCTTGTCCACATCACAGCAGAGTTACATAGTCAGTAGCAAGGCATGGCTTTAAGGATTTCACACTCTTAAATATAGTACTAGCCATTTAGTGTCTGAAAATATATTACTATTGTTTGAGCTGGAGAAATGAAACCTTAATAAAAAGCCATACTTTGCCAAAGAAGGATGGTTCTAAATGCACTGTTTTAATCTGAGCATGATTTAGTTGTTTTCTACTTGCAATGTTTTTTCTCCGAATTACTTTATTCTCCTCGTGCTTCAAAGTTTACTTCTAGTCTCACCTCCTTCACAAATCATTCCAATTTTGCAATGTCATACTGATTTCTCACTTCTCTAAGTCCTTTTGCACATGGGACATGACTCATATTAACATTTTATTGTACACTTTTGACAATTGTTTCATATGTACCTTTCCCTTCAAACTAGACTGCTAAAGTCCTTTAGGGTAGATACAATGTATTAATAATGTACTATTCCCAGTGCTTCCAATGGGTTCAGAACGTATTAGGTCCTTCGAAATGAGTTGTTGTTTAAGGTAATTTACTCCATTGCCTACAGAATTAAGCCCAAGAGAGTTAGATTTTTCCTGGGTACATAGAATCAGAGGACTCATTAAAACTCTGCAGGGGGTTTTGGAAAATAGAAGTAAAAGATGATGATGGAAAGAGAGCTGAGAGTATTTACAGTCAAACCTCATGAACTTTACAGATTTGCCTAAAGCTAACTCTCAATGCCAACTCCTCTTACCCAAATTTGCCAAGGTGAAGGTTTGTGATGGGTGGGTAAATGAGGTAACTGAAGCTTAAACCAGGCTCTGGCACCATTATTTTGGCTTATGTTTCTGGCAATGGCTTATTCTCTGCTGTGGAGGTAATCATAGTAACATTATCTTCCATAGCAGATCCCAAGTTTTTAAACTAAAGGCTTTACTGATCTTCCTTTGACCTGGAACTTTCTAAAGGAGCATGGATTAGTTCACCTAATCTACTCTTGGATTCTGAAGGAAAATCCTGACAAACAGAAACATCACAACTTTCTCCAGAAGATTTTTCAAACCCTGAAATCTAGCTGGGATTGTGTTTATCATGGTGTTTCATGATGTCTTTTTTTCTCTAGGTGTTGTGTAGCATTGATGTGAGCCAGAACATCTTGGAAAATTTGCTGAAATCTCCATCTATAGGTTTGAGTAGCAAAGTCAAAGAGTTCCACTTTTTTGTGTCTCTTCTCAAATACATGAATACATTTGGTATGTCCTGGCCAATCAGTATCTAATGTTGCTAGGTAGATTTGACTGGTGGTTATCATGCAAGAGGGATAATTTTTCCACATCTCTTATATATAAAACTCACACAGAAAAAAATATAAGGCTTAATTAGTTTACATATTGAAGACCAGAAAACTGCCAATGTGTGTTTTTAGGTATAATATTATAGTTCATTGCAAATAATGCTTCATTTTCTGTATCTGTCCTGGTGTACATGTGCTAATAATTATATTAACTATTCTTGCTCTGTCTTTTTTAAAAGGGCACAGATGTCCTTTGTAGCATTTTTAGCCATAATTTAATGAAACATAGATTTTTTTCTCATTATACTTTATATATATGATCTCACACTAAAATAACAGAATTTGAGTAATTATTCTGTTTTAAGGTCACAGAGCCAATTATCCAATCAGTGTTGAAATCCATGGTGGCTTTGCAAATACACAAGCATCTTGCAGTTATGGAATATTTATTCAGGCAGGGCACTCTCCTTTATTGATTCTGTAACTTCCTAAATCATTTTGATTGCCAATACTATTAATCACACGATTTTCTTAGTCTCAATCCTGTCTTTCCATCTCTTCCAGACCTTTGTCTTTTCACTTCTCATTTATGCATACTAGCTTAAATCATCTTGATCAGTGGGAAAAAGGCATCATCATTGATTCCAACAGTCAAACTAATCATACAAGATGACTATTCTGCAATGTATTGGATAGGCAGCATGAAAACAGGATGATAGGCCACAATTTGTCAGTGAGTGGCCAGAACCTGGACTTCTAAACCCAAACATGGAGCCTGGACACTTTCTGAGCATCATTTTATGAGTCAGGTATTGTACTAGGGGTTTCCATATATAATCTTGCTTAACTGTCATCCCAAGATGGGAGGTCTTATTCATTCTACAGATAAAAAACCCACAAGTTTGAGAGAGAGAGAGAGAGAGAGAGAGAGAGAGAGAGAGAGAGAGAGAGAGAGAATGAGCTGGTACCTATTTTAATCACTCAGCTGTTAAGAGTTGAAGCTGGGATTCAACCCCAGATATATATAATTTCATCTTGCTCCTCTAGAAAGAAGCAGAAAAACTGGAAAAGTTGCTCACACTGCAATATGACTATGACCCAGTAAAGCCTCAGGACCATGGCAGCCTGGGAAAACCCACCATCTCAGGTTTTGCTTCTATGGTTTTGGCACTCAGGATGCCTATATTTGTGAAAAAAGAATCTGAATGAGGTTTTCCTTTTCTCCAGGAGAATTTCTGGTTATAATTCAAAGTGGGGAAAATAAATTGTCCACATAGACTGTTGTGGATCATGAAATATCTACCAGTTAACTGTCTCCTGGCTTGAGGCAGGTTTCCATGGGCTAAGATACTGGGAAGTCAAATTTTATTGGAACTAAACTCTGATAATTAAGTAAGGAAGTCATATCTAAAAAAGTTATATGCTGTCCATGTCAACAGACCACAGCAGTGAAAGAGCCAGGGAAAATAGTGTGATGGTAGCCACAGGTCTACTAGAGGAAGGGGACCTAATAAAGACAACCAGTGTATCCCTTAATGGAACTTTGTTTTCACTCTGTAGTGTAGGAAACTTAGTATTTGAGGAAGCAGTACTAGTATGACTGCTGAAGTCACTCATTAAAAGAAAAAAAACATAAAAAAATTTAATTCATTTGACCTCTATATCAGAGATTTGCCATTAAGAATTTACTAGAGGGAGCAGGGAGGGTAAAGGAAGGAGATTAAGGTGATGGTATATGGTAGATGGACTTCATATACCAATATGAAACAGAACTAAGAAACCTCTTGCAATTAGAGGGGCAGGGAGGACTTTGAGGAGGAGAGACACGGGGGGCAATATAACTAATGTACAGTTTAAGTCCAATCAGAATTGTTACAATGAATCCCCTGTATAATGAATATATCCTAATAAAATTTTATTAGAAAAAATTTATAATACCATTGATGAGCTGTTCAATTTCTTTGAAATTGGAAAAACTCCATTTATTAGGACCATGTGTTGTGTTAATTTGTACCAGTTTTATGAGTATCTGTAGAAGATGTGTTTGATAAATATTTTTTCCATCTTCTGAATCACACAGTAATATCATAGGTCCTTGTTTTGTTTACTGGAGAACAGTTTCCTTTTTAATGATGGTTTTAGTCACCAAAATTTTATGAAGTGTGTTACTGTTAAGTTCCAAGTTTATCTTTCTTCTTGGTTCTTGTGGGAAATTCCCCTGATATCTCAGGGAACAAGTCTGAGAGTGATAGGTTTAAGTTCTTTCAAAAAGTTACAGTGTTCTTTAGCTGTGCACATTCTCCTCAGGAATTAGCACTCTTCAGAAGAAAATTAGAAACTGGCTCCACTTGATGGAAGAAGGTGATAGAGTCAGGGGAGTCTCATTGGCCACATAATACATTTCAACCACAGAATGTGAATCTTTATTTCAAATATGCCTAGTTCAGTGGCTTCTAAATATGGTAATAATCCCTTACCATATTCTAATGTCCATAACTGAAGTTAATATTGAAAATTATGCTCAAAATATTTAAATGATCTGTCAAGAGCTAAGTGGAAGCAACAGAAAGCTTTGGGGAAAAAACAAACAAACAAACAAAATGAATCAGTTTAAAAACACCAAGCCAAAAAAAAAAACAAAAACAAAAACAAAAAAACCCCCAAAAAACCTTGGACTTGAATTGGCTCTATCCTTAGAAGCTGAGGGTCTTTAGTTTAGACATTGACACTTCTATAAGCTTTGGTTCTTCATTTATAAGAAGATAATGACTAAAATTCTAACTGAGATGTTGTAAGGATCAAATTAGAAAGATTTTACATGGAAAGCTTAATATTAATGTTTTTATCATTATATCCACACAAAAGGTCAAAATGTAATGAATCTTGATGAGTCAATGTCACAGTGGCATAAAGACAGGATGAAAAAGGAAAGTAAAGGGTAATTTAAAACATTTAAAACAAAACTAAAGTGAACTCTCAAGAATGTGGGCTGTTTAGCTACATTCTCAGTGTGAGGACTTGATCAGGTAATAAAGTTGGTTAGCCTTGATGGTGAGAAGGCAGCTTTGGGGCTGGGTGGTAGGGAGATGCACTGGGGCCTCATTTCACTTTATCTCCTTCCTTCCTATAACCCAAGAGCTTCCACCTTGACATTTCAAAACCTTTGAGGCTGCCTAGGTGATGGCTAACCAGCACCTACATGAGTTACCAGGCAATGTTTGGAAAGTGAATTCCCCCAGGTTCCTACTCTGGTTTACTGACTGTCCACAAATGGGTTAGTATGGTTAATTAAGTATCCATAGCTTCCTCCAATGTAAAGCAGACAATAGTTTTTATGAAAATCTCAACTCAAATAATGGCATGAATTTCACTTCCTCATACAACTCATAAATACCGCTTGGAAATCTAAGTTTCCTTTGCTGGGCCACAGAGAAGGTGTTCTGGAAAGATGAGTTTATAACCATAATGATACAAGAACTTGATGGAAGGACTGGTATTCAGAAGTTCAATAGCTTCCACCTCATTGTCAGTGAAAATTGCTGTACAAGTAGAGCTATGAGAAAGAAATTTTTCAAAAGGTTTTGAAGGGGCAGTCACAAATTGCTGATGAAAGTAGATGAAGCTATGAAAAAGATTTATGAAGACTGATTTAGAATTTAATAGTGTTATGAGACACTTTTGGAATTCCTCAGCATGGCTGGGGCCAGGAGGGAAGGGATGAGAAAGAGTAGAGTACTGCACACTGTTTGCCAGGAGACACATTAGGCCCTATAGCTCAGATCTCAGCTGCAAAATTCGTTGCACACTGCGCATATTGGTTGTGGGAAATTCTTGTGGTTTTCCCATCCTGCCTCTCTCAGCAGGCTTTGAGTGCAAATAGTCTCAAAGACTTCAAGAAACCCATAGGAAAGGAAGCAGTGAAACCTAATATTTGAAACAAAATAGAAATTGCAATGAAGTGTTAATTGAAACACATTTTTTTTTAGTACACTGTGAATCATCTATGATGATACTTGCTCACTTCTTAAGGGAAGTGGCATGGTTTTTGTAGCTCCTGGTTGGCTGAGAGTCTCCCCAACGTGTAGAAGGAATAATCCAAAGTGATCTCTGTAGAGATGAGGGACTTCATAACATCCTTTGGGAGCCAGGAATTTCTGTTCCATAAACCAAGACAGTCTCTAGAGAAAACTTCATGTTACTAAATTTTTCAAACTCAGCTATGTGACACCAAATTTGAGTCTATGTTTAGATTTTCAAGTACTATAATTTTATTCTGGATGTAATTTGCTATTATTTTAACAGATCAAAGTGATATAAGGATTGAATAATTGTGTTTTACAATTCATTTTTCATGAGCATTAAGTGATGTACACAGAAAAAGTATAGTACTGGTACATAGTAGACTTAATTTCCATTTCCTTCTCTAGGAAAAAAATCCATGATAGTCTTTTCTTTATTAACTTTTTATTTTATCATTTTTACATTTACTTATTTGTGTATACATTATTTGGCCTCTCCCCATCCCACCATGTTCTGTCCTCTTGTTCTCCAATTTTGTTGAAGAGACAACAAAAGAAAACATAAAAGACTACATAAGAAAAACATAGCATTTTTTCTAGTTTGAGATAAAAATAGCTATACAGAGAGATTCCTAGCATTGCTTCCATGCACATGTGTATTACAACTCAAAGTGGATTAAGGACCTTAATATCAGACCCGAAACCTTGAAGTTAGTACATGAAAGAGCAGGGAATACTCTAGAAGCAATAGGTATAGTCAAAGATTCCTCAGTAGAACACAGATGGCCCAGCAACTAAGAGAAAGGATGGACAAATGGGACTACATGAAATTAAAAGGGTTCTTCACAACAAAAGAAATAGTCTCTAAATTGAAGAGACCACCCACAGAATGGGAGAAAATCTTTGCAAGCTAAACATTAGACAAAGGATGATAATCAGAATATACAGGGAGCTCAGAAAAACTAAACTCCCCCCAAATCAATGAAGCAATAAAGAAGTGGGTAACTGAACTAAGCAGAACTTTTTCAAAGGGAGAAGTCCAAGTGGCCAAAAAACACATGAAAAAATGCTCACCATCCCTGGTCATAAAGGAAATGCAAATCAAAGTCACACTAAGATTCCACCTCACTACTGTTAGAATAGCTAACATCAAGACCACCAACAACAAATATTGGTGAGGATGTGGGAAAAAATGAACCCTCATACACTGCTGGTGGAAATGTAAGCTAGTACAATTCTTTGGAAAACAATATGGAGGCCTCTTAAAAAATTAAACATAGATCTGCCATATGATCCAGCAATACCATCATAGTCTTAATTCAGTAATGAGGGATGGGAAAAGCTGTAACAGTTAAGATACTTGTATGCCATTGGAACTAATGAATCCATGAAGAAATTTTCAACTTCCTAAGTCATAAAGGAAAAGCAAATCAAAACTACACTGATTCCATCTCACCCCAATTACAATGGCAATGATCAAGAAAGGAAACAAGTGCTGGTGGGGATGCAGGGAAAAAAGGAACCCTCAAACATTGTGATGGGAATGTAAATTAGTTCAACCATATGGAAATCATTATGGTGGTTCCTCAAGAAATTAAAAATATAACACCATATGATCCTGCTACCACTCCAGCATATATCCAAAAGAATATGTCAATATACAATAGAAATAGCTGCACATCCATGTTTAATTACAGTAGTACTATTTACAATAGTCAAGATATGGGATCAGTCTAGGTGTCCAATAGCCTATGATTGAATAAGGATACCATGGAGCATTATTCAGCAATAGAGAAGAAAGAAATTATGTCATTTGCAGGAAAATGGATAGAACTGAATTATCATCAAGTTGAACAAGATAAGCCAAACTCAGAAACATATACATCCATGTTTTCATTCATATAGGAATCTAGATGAAAAAAAATGTGACATGATTGTAGGGGGGGACTCTTTGAAGGGAACCAATGGGAAAGGGAAGGGGAGGGGGAAAGAGAGGGCAACAGAGAGTGAATATTATAGAAGCACATTATATATGTGTGTGTGTGAAAACAAAGAAATACACTAAAAATTGTTAAAAGGAGGTGAGAGGATTAAGAAAGAGTAATATAGGTGAAGTGAATTTGATCAAACTACATTATATGCGTGTATGTAAATATTATAATTAAACACTTATATAATTAATTTATGATAATTTTTTAAAATATGAAAATAGAATAAAACTTGTTGAAATTGTTCTAAGAAGGGGGTGGGAAGGGGAGAATGATGGAGGGGGTAAATCTAAGATATATTGTAAACACATATGTAAATATCAGAATGTATCCCCCTGTACAACTATTGTATGTTAGTAAAATGTAAAAAAAATTAAAAAAGAAGACATACCATTGAGAAATAGCTCATCTGTCCATATTTATGTATATATATATATATATATGTAGATAGATATTTTTATCATGAAAAAATTTTCAAAGAATACTTAGATATACATAGATACCATATTATAAAATCTCTAGTGTTTTAAAAGTGTAAATATAATTTATCTTCACATATGGGATACAACAAAAAGTTATAAGTGCACATTGGTCATTCATAAATCTTGTATCCAGGCTACCACGTTTTTCTGGGTCTCTCATTAATTTATCCACAAGAATTAGAAGTCAAGCATCTCATTTTATGCTTCCTGAAGCATGCTGTGCAGAATGTTAATGATTAAACCTAGAAATAGAGCAACCTTTAAAACTGTTGTTTCCATCACAAGACTTAGAATCTAACAATATGGAAACAAAATAAAGGAGAAGAGACTTTGTTGTTGCAAGTCACTGAAACTAAAGAAAGGCAAATAATGCTCTTTGATCACTTTTCTATTAGACTTCAGCAAAGCAAGCTTGTGCAATGCCCTACTTTAGTACTGCTGCCTGTCCATTCATATCCAACTCTTCTGTTTATAATTCTGAGACATTAACAGGCTAGGGATAACTGCCTGGATGCTACCATCTGTGCTGCCCATCTGCATGGAATAGAGTAGCTATTAGTGCCATTTTTGTTCTCTTAATCATAAATGTGGGCACCTTTCTGCTCTCCTATACTAGTGCTCTAAAGAGTAAAAGTGGTATCTGGAATAGATCATAGTAAACTCTTTGTTGCTCAAGTTTTTCCTTTTTTTCACATTTCCAAAAAATAATATGCTCATCTGAATTAACTAGATACAAAGAATCTAGTGACAAAGTAGATCCTACTCTCATGATGACCAGTTTTAAATTTATGACCAGAGTTTATAAATGAACATTCATGCTTAAAGCAAACAATAGCATATTAAAATTAATGGAAAAATACTAACAAAATTCAGAATTTAAGTAATATTTGAAATTAATGTCTAATCAAAAAGCTGTTTATATTAAAGTCATTTTTTAAAATGATAACATTTAAGTTTTGAGTGTCTTTGGCAGGTTCAGTTACAGTTTTCTAAAACACGTAAATGATTAACTGTTAAACACAGTGCTTTAAAATAACACAAACACATGGGGAACACTCAAAGGGAGAAATGATATACTGTAGAGTAAATAGAAAATCTCTTTTCTATCTCCTGTTACCAGTACTATAGTCTTCCTCCTCAGACTAACACAGTACTAGCAGTTTTTATATATCTCTAGAATCATATATCTCTCTATATCTGTTATAGGCTAAATACTGACCCATCCCAAACATGTTCATATCTTAATCCTTGAACCTTACAAAATACTTACAAGACAAAGGGGCTTTGTAGAGGTGATTAAATTAAGGATTTTGAGATGGGGAGATGATCATGGATTATCCAGCTCTGCCCAATGTAGTCTGAAGTGTCTTTATAAGAAGGGGGCAGGAAGATCAGTCAGAGAAAGACTTGAAGGTGGAGGAAGGGGTGCCACGGAGTGCAAGTGGCTTCTGGAAGCTGGGAAAAGAAAAAGAAATGGATTCTCCCCTAGAATTTACTGAAGGAATGTAGCCTAGACACTATTATGATTTTAGCCACTTTTGCATTTCCAGCTTTCAGAATTATGGGTAAATTTGTGTTTTAAACCCCTAAGTTTGATTGGACTTTGATCACATGATAAAGCGAGAGCACACAAGGGAGGTAAGGATAGGTAAGACACCCAAAAAACTAGATAGCATTTGTTGCCCTCAATGCAGAGAAACTAATGCAGATACTTTAAAGTGACAGAGGCCAATAGGAGAAGGGGACTAGGAGCTAGAGAAATGGTTAGTTCGAGAAGCATTAATTTAGAATGTACAGGAAATTAACTACATATGTACAGGAAAGCAATGCAAGTCAACTCCCTGTATAGCTGTCCTTATCTCAACTAGTAAACACCCTTGGTCCTTCTTATTATTGCTTATACTCTCTTCAAGAAAATTAGAGATAAGGGCAAAATGGTTTCTGCCTGGTAGGGAGGGGATGGGGGGAAGAGGGAGGGGGCAGGGTAGGTAAAGGAGAGGGCAGGGGTGGGGGGAAGAGGGGAGAAATGACCCAAACATTGTATGCACTTATGAATAAAAGAGAAAAAAGAAGAGTGAACTAAAAAAAAAATAAGTAAAATAAACCCCTAAGTTTGAAAGAGTAACTTCTTATAGCAGATTAGGAAACTAATAAATATGTCTCTATACTATTATAGATATATAATAATTTCTACCTTTTTTACAAATAGGAATATATTATACTTACCTATTCACATTCCACTAATTTTATAAAATTAGTCATATCAGCTCAAGTAGATAATATTCTTTAAGAACTGTGCACTATTTTAAAATAAGGTTGTGATATTTTTATGAGTACCCAGTTCCATTGATGAATATTTAGCTAGTTTTCATTCTTTTTCTTTAATGAGTATGCATTTAATATTTGCATAAGATTTTAAAATCATCATACAACACTTTGGATTGAGTGAAAATAGTGTAGTTCATACACATGCACCTGTTACTCCACTTAGACAAGGTTAACCCATTGCCAGTCTTGTTTCTTTTATAATCTTCTCTTATCCCCAACTCCTATCCTTAGATAATTTTGAAGACAATCTTGGACAGCTGTCACTTCATCAGTAAATATTTTAGCATATATCTCTAAAGCCTAAGGAGACTTGTTTAACAAGATTTTGTATAATTTTGAACATATCTTATAGGATATACCTTAGAAATAAAATAAACTCTGCGAAGAGTACTATTTTCAGTTTCATAAATTATTTCAACATAGGATATGTTAAATAATTCCCTAATGCCACCCAACCCATCTCTATATCCCAACTTGATTGGATAGATTTATCAGATGATTAACACTTAGAGTCACAGAAAGTGAGTTTGAAAATTGCAAAATGAATTTCATGGTATATACACTTCAATATTTAAATCTGTATAAATTTAGGAAATAATGAACTGATTATTAAATATTGATTAAAGATTTTTGGTAAAGGAAAGGTGAGGGTGGTTAGGTTATATCTTTTAATTATTTTTTTTCCTATGGACCTAAGTTGGTTATAATAAGGTTGGCTTCCACACCACCAGACTTAAAGTAATTGAAAATAACAAATTAATAAATTATAAGTTCATCTGAAAGTTGCTCAAATGTTTTCTCCAGATTAGTGTTGTCAGCTTTTTTTTTTAAATCTTATTTATTTTAATGTCTAATGGTCTCATAGGATATCTTCAATCTAAACTGAAAGATTCTTGAGTCAAATTCTTGTTCACATCTCAATCCTCTAATTTTTGAATATGTTACTTGCATGGCAAAAGGGACTTGGCAGAAGTGATTAAGGATTTTGAGATGGGGAAGTGACCCCCTATTTGATTAATAATGCTTTCAGTCAGAGGATTTCAGTAAATTCCTGGTTGGAATTCAAACAGAGTGATTAAAACCACTCACTTTTCTGTATGGACCAAGTTACTGCTTTTGCATCTGTATTGATCCCACCTACACATGAATTTCCTGTGAACCTTTATTTGAGGCACATCCATGCCATAGACTAGAGAAATGATTATGGGATATTTACAGACAAATATTCATATTTAATTTTACTCAAAATGTGAATCACAATATATTTACTTAACATGTAAATAAATGCCTTCCTGAGATGTATTTTTAAATTTTTGGTGGTGTTAGAGAATCAAACCTAGGGCCTTATGCATGCTAGGTGTATATCCTACCACTGAGCTACACCCACAGCTCCTTTTTTTCTTTTCAATTTTTTTATTGTGCTTGGTGGAAATACATTGTTGCATTTACAAGTGTTCTTAGATATATCAAATATATCATACTTGAATTCACACTATCCATCATTCTCCTTTATCCCTCTTTCCCCTCATTCCTGAAGTAGTTTCAACAAGTATCATTTTTCTATTTACAAATATGTGTACACAGTATTTACACCACATTCACCCTTCCACATCCTTTCCCCACCTCCCTCCCCTCCCCCACTGCTATAAACCTCCCACCCCCTCAAGAAGGAACTGTTCTACCCTCCTGTTCTCCAATTATGCAAGAGAAAAAAAAATGACATTGTTGCTTGTTTCCTTGTGGCAGTTCCATGTATATATGTATATGCATAACAAAAAGGTGTTGTACAGCAATAAAAATTCAAAAGAATAAACAAGAAGTACTGGTAAAGGGAAGTACATAGACAAACATAAAAGACAAAAGAGCATTTTAAGATATATAACTTTTCCCTTTGTTTTTTATTTATTTATTTATTTATTTATATGTGCAAATGTAGTTTGGGCCATTTCTCCCCCATCCCTCCATTACCAGGCAGAACTTATGGTTGTTTCAATCAGTTTAAAAATTCTATATTCATGCTTGTATAGAGGGTGCATAAACCATATTAACCATATTAACTTTAATTCCTTCTTTTACCCTCCCCCTCTCATATGTGACCTCCCCTTAGTGTGACCTGTTTTCCATAATATTGCTTGAATTTGTATTAGGTCTATATTCCACATAGGACAGAAAATATGTGGCTTTTTGCCTCCTGGACCTGGTTAGCTTCACTTAACATGATGTTCTCCAGTTCCATCCATTTACCTGCAAATGACAAAATTTCATCTTTGTGGCAGAGTAAAATTCCATTGTGTATAAACACCACATTTTCTTCATCCATTTGTCACTATTATGAATAGCGCTGCAATAAACATGGGTGTGAGGTGCCTTTGTTGTAACTTAACTCACATCCCTTCAGGTCCATCCTTAAGAGTGGAATTGCCGGATCATATGGCAGTTCTATTTTTAGTTTTATAAGGAGCCTCCATACTGTTTTCCATAGTGGTTGTACTAGCTTACATTACCACCAGCAGTGTATGAGGGTTCCTTTTTCCTCATATCCTAGCCAACATTTGTTGTTGTTTGCCACAGAGCCTTGCAATATGTCTTAAACATTGCCTTTAGTTACCAACATGAGCCCAGCCGAAAGTTTGAAGTTTTATGAAGTCACTCGTGCTCCTTGGCATTTTCCTTTATTTCTACTATGTGTGAATTTGGGTAGAGTTATGTGATTAAAAAATTGGTTTTTGCTCTGAGAATGAAGTGCAGATAGAAAGGCCATATCTGTTGATTTCACAGCTTACTCCTTTTAATTGATTTCATTGGTTGCTAGCAAGCTAAAGCTTCACAAACTAACCTGATCCACAGGCGGGATCTCTTGTGACTCTTGGAAGTACAGAATCAATTCCCAACAGCTCACATCATCTGCTAGGCTATGTGATCCCACACTTTGAAAAAAAAATTAATTACAAAGCAATTACTTTAATTGCTTGATTAACTTTCCTAAGATGGATCTAAGGTAAACTTTATCCACAGTAATTTCTGCCAGAAGTTGAAGCACTGTAGAAACGGTCTGACTCTAGATCGGGATACTTGGAACCATTGAGCATTCAAAGTCTGGACAAATGGTGAGAAGTGGTGAATATTTTTGAAAACCAAATAGAGACAACTTCTACTAATCCTAAAGTAAAACAGTTAGAAATAGGGAAAAATTAAATGTTTTAGATGTTAAGTGGCAATGAAATTTAAATACGTCTTGGAACTAATTAAAGGAGGTTAAATGCAGGTATGTGAGCTTTGTTACACTTGTAGTTCTTGAAAATTAGACATTTTTATGCATTACACAGGGCACCTCTAATTATCTGTATATTTCACTGTTCAGAATCCCTGATTCCCTAAGAGATTTCTACAAATAGGAACGTGGTATCATTCACTTCAAGTTCCACATATAAATGCTTTTCTTGGAATGAGTAATTTACACATTGATATGTTGATTGACTAGTATTTTTTGGGCCTGCTGGAGACAGACAGCTCAACTAGACAACTTATGCATATTACTTCTAGCAGTCTTCCATTACCTTCATTAAAGTGAGGAGTTGGATGAAGGGGCAATATCTCATGGTACAGCTGGGTTAACAGACTGTACCAGAAACTGCACAGAAACCAGAAACTGTACAGAAACTGCTGAAGCACATTGAGTCCTAGGCTGGAGATACAGGTCAAGTGCCATGGTAATGAGGGAATTAATCATGTCTGAGGGAATACGAAAGGCCCCAGAGATATTAGGCTGAAAATGTCTGACCTGGTCCCTCATCTATTTTGTTAAGGAGTTTGCATTTTGTTCATTAGGCCATAGGGAGCCATTAACAGATTTTTTAAAAGAAACACACAGCATGACTCAAGTGTGCATTAACAGAATAACTTTAGCAGCTGTGAGAATCAAAGGTAGACCTTTGCTTATTTCTCTGGAATTTTTATTGCTTGTGCACCCACTGTAATTACTGTTAATAATTTAAATTGTTAGCACTATACTACTACTATAAAATTAAAGAAAAGAGAGAAAGAAAATAAAGATAAGATTCAATTTTAAATCTCTTAAATTGTATTTTATTGTTAGTTAAAAAAAAACCTTTACATTCTAGTATAAAATTAAGAAAGTAATAACATTTACTATTATATATTTATAGTGACAACAATGTGGTTGGTTATATTTCTTTAAAATAATCTAAAACCCAACTTTGTAGCTAACCTTTTGTGAATCAACTATCTGATGTGCTGACCTAAGTTCAGTTTATTTTGGTGCTTTAATTTCATTGCTTCCATAGTTGATGCAATATTTAAAAATTTTTCATGCTTTTATTCAATTTTCAGGATATTTATGCATTTGTAACTCTCTCCATCCAATTATGCAAAGCTTTGTATTAAAACACAGGTAAGAAATTTCCATATTCCCTGATACTGGGGATGGTTACAAAGTAAATGGAAGTTGTTAGGTTTTAAATTTTCAACAAATCAGCTCTATGGTTCTTGACAGTATTTATAAAAGTTCTTAATTGGTAAGCCAAATATATTCCTGAGTTTTTAAATGTATAGGGAAGAATTTTTATAGCTGCCAGTATTAATATTGGGGGAAAATCATATTTCTGCCTTGGATTTGACTAATTTATCATGTTTCTACCTCAGTGGCTGATTTAGATGCATCAGTGTTGTGATTTGAACTCTGGTCTTGACTTTTTAATTCTAAATTTGCTATTTTACTTCACTTTTTGCCACAGATTTTTAAATTAATTAATTAATTAATTTGATGGTACTGGGGTTTGAACTCAGACCTTCATGCTTACTAGCAGGTGCTCTATCTCTTAAGCCATGCCACCAGCTCCAGAGATGTTTTTATCTCTATTCTATGATGAAGAGTTTGATTAAATAGAATAATCTCTAAGATGGAGATGTAGCTTAGTAGTAGAGTGTTTGCCTACCATATGTAAGACTCTGGAATTAATCCTTCAAATTCCCCAAAAATAAAAATAAAAAAGTAAATAAAGCCTAACTTCAACTATTTTGTAAGGCAATATGTTGAAAGAACTACAACTGTCTACTGCACATTGAGGAAAACTCTCTTTGTCCTCAGGATAATCATCATATCAGAGGAAATAGCTTGCCAAAAGAAGGGGCTGGCACACATTGATTTACATATTAATAGTTATAGCAAATCCTCACTTACAGCTTGTTTTTTTCCAGACACTGTTCTACATTAACTAATCCTCACAGCAGTTCTATAAAAAAGTACTGTGATATCTTACCATTATATATGAAGAAATTATTTGCCATTTCATATTTATTGGACTTTAGGAATAAATACAAATATAAAAAGAAGGTCAAACATTTATCCCAACACTCTAGAAGACTGTCTTCACTGCACCTGGGGTATGCAGGTCTCTGGTTTTGGAGACCCATAGACTCGTGATGCAACAGTGTGAAGGACTGAGATAAAGTCGAGGGCCCTGGCAATAGCCAAGAAAAAAGCAATGACATCTTGTACTGGGGCAGGGAATATGGAGCTATATAGAAGGCAGAACTTATCACTTTAACATAAACTCCAGCTAACAAGGCAGAAACTGTGAGTAGCCATCATAAAAAGACCTCCATTTCCAACAGTCTCAGAAGTGGTTGCATATAAGCCATTGGACTGATTCCAAGCTACCTGTTACTGTTCTATTCTTTCCCAAATCTGGTGATTCAGTTTTTCACATTCTAGTTGATCAGTGGGCCATCAAGTGGACACCCTCTTGGATACCCCAGTGGTAGCAGAGGACTGATGAGGATGGCTGTCACTTTGATATTTGTTGAAATGATTTAGCTCTCAGGGCACAGCAGGATCATAAGGAAAGCACCAGATCCTCTGATTGTTCTCTTTCTTATATGGATATGGTCACACAATCAATGGTACTCGGACATGCCCTGGACCTGCTGATCAACTTGAGACCACAAGATTCCTGATGTCTCTTCCAGTTGTATAATTTATGAACCTTTTGCTATCTTCTTTCTAGTGTCTTTATTGTATTTTTAATACATGGCACATTAAAACTTTTGTTTTTGTTTTTAGTTATTTTTTCTTTTTTAAATTTAATTTTATGCTATTGTTTTTACATTTACTTATATGTATATACATTATTTGGGTCACCTCACCCCCTTAAAATTTTAGGGTTTTTTTTATAATTTTTATATTTTTTATAATTAAGTAAATCAATCTTTTGTTTTTATTTTGCTATCCTAAAACCTTTTTCTGTCCAAAATTATCTTTTTCCTTCTCTTGAAATATGGTTTCAATTTTTCAAATTAGCACTTTGATTTAGAAAGTAACACATATGTACATGGAAGCAAAACTAGGAATCTCCCTGTGTAGCTATCCTTACCTCAACTAGCAAAAACCCCTGGTCCTCCTTATTAATGTTTATACTCTCTCTTCAGCAAAATTAGAGATAAGGGCAAAAGAGTTTCTGCTTGGAAGCGAGGGGTGGGGGCTAGAGGGAGGGAGTGGGGGAAAAGGGGGGGGGGAAGGGGGAGTAATGACCCAATCATTGTATGCACATGTGAATAAAGGAAATAAAAAAAAAATTAGCACTTTGCCTTACTAGGATGTGCTAATTAATACTCTTGCTAATTCCTGCCACAAAATTTCTTCTTCTTCTTTTTTTTAAATTTTATCATTTTACATTTACTCACATGTGTGTACATTGTTTGGGCCATATCTGTCCTCCCCCTCTCTCCTCCCCCTGCTGCTTCCAAGCAGAACCTGTTCTGCTCTCCTGTTCTCCAGTTTTGTTGAAGAGAAAACATAAGAGAGAATAAGAAAGATATAGCATTTTTGCTAGTTTGAAGTAAAGATAGTTATACAGATATTCCTAGCATTGCTTCCATGCACATGTGTATTACAACCCACGTTGGTTCATCTCTACCAGACTTCTTCACTACCTAATCATCTTCCCATAGTGGCCTCTGCCAGTTTAAGATTACAATACTCACTCCTATACAGTGAGCACATCAACCACATTCAAGATTTGGTTTCCTTCCCTTTCCCTATTCCTTCTGTGCTTGTTTTCCCCTTAGTGTGTGACCCATGTCCAATAACATTAACCGTATTTGTTTTAGGTTCGCATTTGAGGGAGAACATGAGAACAATGCAGGAGGTATCACAATACCTGACTTCAAACTGTATTACAAAGCAATAACAATAAAAACAGCATGGTACTGGCACAAAAACAGACATGAAGACCAGTGGAACAGAATAGAGGACCCAGATATGAAGCCACACAACTATAACCAACTTGTCTTTGACATAGGAGCTAAAAATATATGATGGAGAAACAGCAGCCTCTTCAACAAAAACTGCTGGGAAAACTGGTTAGCAGTCTGCAAAAAACTGAAACTAGATCCATGTATATCACCTTATACCAATATTAACTCAAAATGGATCAAGGATCTTAATATCAGACCACAAACTCTAAAGTTGATACAGGAAAGAGTAGGAAATACTCTGGAGTTAGTAGGTATAGGCAAGGACTTTCTCAACGAAACCCCAGCAGCACAGCAACTAAGAGATAGCGTAGATAAATGGGACCTCATAAAGCTAAAAAGCTTCTGTTCATCAAAAGAAATGGTCTCTAAACTGAAGAGAACACCCACAGAGTGGGAGAAAATATTTGCCAACTATACATCAGACAAAGGACTGATAACCAGAATATATAGGGAACTTAAAAAACTAAATTCTCCCAAAACTAAGCTGGACTAACTTTGCTTAAGATGATGTTCTCCAGTTCCATACATTTACTTGCAAATGACAGTTTCATTCTTCTTTGTGACTGAATAAAATTCCATTGTGTATAAATATCACATTTTCTTAACCCATTTGTCATCTTGGTTGTTTCCATATCCTGGCTATTGTGAATGGTGCTGCAATAAACATGGGTGTGCAGGTGCCTTTGTAATAACTTCAGTTGCATTACTTCCGGTATATTCTTAGGAGTGGTGTTCCTGGATCATATGGCAGATCTATGTTTAGTTTTTTAAGAAACCTCCATATTATTTGCATTAGTGGTTGTCCTAGCTTACATTCCCACCAGCAGTGCATGAGGGTTCCTTTTTCCCCACATCCCCACATCCTCACCAACATTTGTTCTTGTTGGTGTTCTTGATGATGGCTATTCTAACAGGAGTGAGGTAGAATTTTAGTGTGGTTTTGATTTGTATTTCCTTTATGGTCAGGGATAGTGAACATGTTTTTCATGTATATTTTAGTCATTTGGACTTCTCCCTTTGAAAAAGTTCTGTTTAGTTCAGCTGCCCACTTCTTGATTGGTTCATTGATTTTTGGGGAGTTTAGTTTTTTGAGCTCTCTGTGCATTCTGGTTACCAGTCCCTTGTCTGATATATAGCTCCCAAAGATTTTCTCCCACTCTGTGGGCAGTCTCTTCAATTTGGAGACCATTTCTTTTGTTGTGCAGAAGCTTTTTAATTTCATTTTGTCCATCCTTTCTCTTAGTTGGTAGACCGCTTGAGTGCTACTGAGGAAGTCCTTCCCTGTACCTATTGCTTCCAGAGTATTCCCTGCTCTTTCCTATACTAACTGCAGGCATACATTAAAAAGAAAGATTAAGGCTGGGTGCGTTGATTCATATCTATAATCCCAGTTACTCAGGAGGCAGAGATTGGAAGGATCATGATTTGAGGCCAGCCCAGGAAAACTCAACCACTTTGAGTTGATACTAGTGATTAAGTAAAAACTTATTGGAGAAAATCAGAAACTGACTTCGTCGGTACTGAGAGGACATACTGTTTATTCTGGCCATAACGACTATGTAAAACCCCCTAGGCTTTATGAACAAGAGAGAAGTGCTGTCCATGAGAACTTTTTGTCTCAGTGCATCACCTGGCTTATGAACTGAAATGGGGAAGATCTATTTTGATGATGACTAGGTTAAGATCAAGAGCTAATATGACCAATTTTAGGAGTGATAATAGTCATTCCACTAGAAACTTGTAGACAAAAGGGTATTACAAGGAGTTAGTAAGGCAGATAGACCAAGTCGAGTTTCAAGGTTGCTTTAAGAGCTACAAAATGCCTTGATACACCTTGGCATTTTCCAACTCTGCTGTCCCTACAGCTCAGACTGCTTTGTTCTTTCTTCTTCCCATTTACCCCAAAAAGATTTCACATGGATGCCTACTTTGAAATTTCCATGATATACCTGTTCATTCATCATCGTCAGCAGTTTGCATATGCCTCAGGCATAGCTCTTGTCATGTTGCAATGGAGCTATGTGCTAGTGTGGCAGTTTCCTCATGGCATTGTGTACTTCATGGATAATGTTGGTTTTAGGGAAAAGCAGTAGTTAGGGATACAGAGGGCAACTCATGTAGGACTGTAATGAAAAAGCAATTTAGGAAGGAACTGCAGGCATACATTAAAAAGAAAGATTAAGGCTGGGTGTGTTGATTCATATCTATAATCCCAGTTACTCAGGAGGCAGAGATTGGAAGGATCAGGATTTGAGGCCAGCCCAGGAAAAATGTTGACCAGACCCCATCTCAACAAATAAACCAGGCTTGGTGCACATCTGTAATCCCAAGTATGTGAGAGGCATAATTAAGAGGACTGTGGTCCAAGGCTGGCTAAGGCGAAAATGTGAGACCCCATCTGAAAAATAACTAAAGCAAAAAGGGTAAGATGTGTCTCAAGTGGTATGGTAGAGCACTTGCCTAGAAAACATAAAGTTTGAATCTCAGTATTATGGAGAGAGAAGAGGGAGAGGGAGAGGGAGACAGAAAGAGAGAGATTCAAAGATATAATGATACTTGAATTACCTTGTTCACTACAGACATCTTATTGAAAACAAAATAATTTGTATCTTCTCAAATCTACCTGATGATCAAAATCATACAGAATGGCTATTAAATGAATTGTCTACTGGGACTCTTTTCTTGAAATTCTAGTTCAGAATATTAGTGTTGGTTATATAAGAAATAAGCATACTACTTGTGGAATTTGTTAGATGCTAATATTTGAGAACCAATGATTTAGGCTCTAGTATTAAGAAAATCAGTATCTTTTATTCTAATATTTTTGACGTGCTCTCTTCTTAAATCAAAAGAATTCACAGATGAAGGCCCAGCTGTAAAGATGGCATGTGTCATGAGGTGTGATTGGTGAAACATGTTCAGAACTCAGGTGTACAATTTTTCTGATGGGTTACTTAGGGAGAAGGCTGTGCTGCTTTTCCAACTCTGCTTTCACCTTGCTGCATATGATGTGGACACAGTGGGTGCACCATCATAAGCAATGCAAATAAGGACCAGACTGCAGAGTTGGGGAAGCTGCAGGACAGAGTGAGTGAGTTCTCGAACATTCTCAAGAAGCAGAGCCCTTTTACATGAGGGAAAAAATGCATTTCTACCTAGGTGTTCTTATCTATTTTATAAGTAATCAAGCTTATACTTTAAACAATATAGCATATGATAAAAGAGTAAGGCAGTGAAGAGTGTAGTCTCGTGAATATGTAAATTAATATATGAAGAGAAAAAATGAAAACAGAATCTTGTCACAAAGTTGTTTACCATGGTTATTTCTTAGACCTGGGTTTAATTCCAAGTTTCTAAGAAGTAGAAGTAAGAAAGAAAATATGATTGGATATGCTTCCTGCAATATCATTATGCAAAGTTTTGTTTATCCCTTAAGTCCAAGAGATTTTATTTCAAGTGTTGTTACATATGAGAGACTTTAATAACTATTCATAGCAATTGCATTGAGACCTTCATAGCATATTTTCTTGGTGTGCTCCTTAATAACAATAATCAAGATTATTGCTGTCTTGGAAGCAATATGGTATGGTGTAGTCACAAAGATTTCTGATGCTCAGGACTGATTTAAGTAGAAAATCAAGCATTATTATAAGTACTGTTTTTCACATTTTTTTCAGCCTCAGAAACTCCCCTTTCTTCTTAAATGCAATCTTTGGCAGAACCCCAAGTACACTCTCTTGATTTAGGTGGGAGTACTAGGTTCTGAAATCTGTCAGTTCGGCCTGCTTTGTTCTTTGATCCCAACTGTAGAACTCTAGAACACCATGCGGAAGTCCCTGATTTAGAAAAATGGTTTCCTGCATATGCTTCAAACAATATCCCGTATATATCACTCTCCTTCATTTGGGCTTTGATAAGATTTGGACAGCTGACCAAGGTTGTATTCTTTGGCAAAACCCCATACATTTATATAGATTATGAAGACTGGCAACAGTACATTCCAAAAAAATTATGAAATGTTTAGACAGTCTCTGGTGTATTTTGCTGATTTTTATAAGAATGTGAACTCCAGTTGCTTGGTGATTTAATTTAAAGTGATAATTTATTGGCCAGAATAGATTGGTATAATCCTATTCTTATGAATTAATTTAAGAACTTGAATTTACTCATTAAAATTTTAAACATCTGCCAGGCTGGAAAAACAGAGGCATATATGAAAAGAAGTACTGGAACAGTGAAAAGTAAAATGGAAAATTAATTCAGAGGATTTGGAATTGTTCTAAAGTAAAACGCATTTTTTAGATGGAAACACTTAATGGAGCTAACAAGATTTTTAGGGAGTGATTTCTTGATTGATCCCAGATTTTGGAGATGTTCATTCCAAATCTCTGTCTGAGTATTTTTTAAAACCATGGAAATATAGTTGGTAACTTAGTAACTAACACTGCTTTGGAGATTAACATTTTCAAGGAGGGCACCTTTGTGTTCTCAAGGAATATAGAATCTACCAAAAAATGTAGCTTGAAATATGAAGCAGATATTTTGGTTAGCTTTCTTGGTTTAATTAAGGATAACAGAGAATGAACACATCAAGAATTTGTGACTTAAGGGTCTGTTTCTGCTAGAGTGAGGATAATAAAAGGACCTGATAAAAGCTACATTAGTAGAATTTACTTTAGAGGATCCTAAATAAGTGTTTTGCACATAATGTTGAAACACAGAAATAAATTTCACAATTTTTCAGTCACAGAGAGGCCCAGAAAACTAGTGAGTCACAGAAAACTGGTGGCTTCACTTTAATGTGAGTATGTGTGTGTGTGTGTGTGTGTGTCCATAAATGTGTTAAAAAACTAACTTTGAGCATTTTTTTTGCAATAGTCCACACTATTTTTTGGCTTATCACTGGCCCTATCCTTTCTATTCTCTTAGAAATTTTGTTTCATATTACATTCATATGGACTGTCTGAACTCTTAGGGTATTTGTATCTGTAGATTTGTAATTCCATAGATTATTTCCTGTTTCTGACATCTAAATGGAAGTTGGTTTGTCTCCCCTCATTGTTTTGACTATTCCTAGATGTGAGTAGCTCTGTTATGTGGTAGGATAGTAGGTTTGAGGCAGTGGTGTGCTACAGTAACTCCTGGCAGCCCATTGTGTACTTTAATTCCCAATCCATGATCAACCATCCTTAGGTTAGTAGTTAGAAAGCTGCCATGCTAATGTTTATACCATGGAAATATGCAACTGAGGTAAGTGGTTGGGGCTGGAGAAGTGAGTTTGTTATTAAAAACCTAAAGGACCCCACTGGTTTGAGGGCATACCAGGGTGCTTTTAGATCTGCTCTTAAAAGAATGATAATAAAGTGAAGGGTTAGAGGAATGACTTAAGTGGTAGAGCCCCTTGCCTTGCAAGTGCAAAGCCCTGAGTTCAAACTCAAATATTGCCAAAAAAAAGAGTGATAATAACCCACTTTGCTTTCAGAATAAATATTAAATTGATATATTGAAGTTACCAAATATGAAGAGTGACTTTTTCTGAAAGTAACTACTAATTTACTATATGGAATATCATAATGAAAATAGATTCAGATGCTAAGTCCCTAAATTGAGATCATAGATTATAGATTGAGACTTCTAGGGGTTTCGTCCCATCTCAACCATATTCCAACTGTATATTTTTTGGGAATTGCTTAAACCCAGCAAGCTTTGATTTCCTCAGGTGTAATAAATTTGGGAATTGAAACAGAATGCTTCTTATAGAATGGAACAATGTAAACCCTCAATAAATGTTAATCTTATAAATTATATGACCTAATAAGTGTTTTGCCTACAGTTGCTACAGTTGCTTAGGAAACTAAAGCTTGGAAAGGTTAAATAGACTGTCCATCACTACATGAATGTTATGCAACAGAGGTTTTTTTTTTCAACTGAGGTCTAATAGATTCCACAGTAATATCATACTACCTTGAAAGTCTGGCATTTTATCTCTTAGTTATAAGAGAATTGTCACAGATGGCAATATAGTTTAAGTTTGACTGCAAGTAATATAGACAAAAACAACTCTGTTAGTAAATTTTTGCCATAGGAAAAAGCACCCCCAACTGAGTGGTGTGTAGCAATCATGTACTTATTATCATGTACACTGGTCATCTGGGGTAGTCTGAACTAATGCTGAGGATCTGTGTGCCACTTTGAGTAATTTTTGCTTACCTTGCAAGTTGGAAAGTGAGCTTTAAACCCATCTATCTCTACTTCTTCAGGGGTCATGGTTACCAGGCCATGTTTATCTCATGACAAGGTCAGTTACTCAAGAGAATAAGCTCAGTTGCATAATCACATTTCAAGTTTCTGGTTACCTATTGCTTGCTATCATCCAACTGGTCTGTGACAAAGGCAAGAAGTGGGTATACTCCTTTTGTAGGATGGACTCTGAAGATACACAGTAGGGAAGATGCAGGGAGGAGTGAGGAATTGAGGAATTGAAAATACACAATGTCATATAACAGTGGCAAAAGGACGGAGTTTAACCACCATAAACAGGTGTTGGCGAAGATGTAGGGAATAAAGAGCCCTTGTACACTGCTGGTTGGAATGCAAGCCGGTTCAACCACTCTGGAAAACAATATGGAGGCTTCTTAAAAAACTAAACATAGGTCTGCCATATGATCCAGCAATACCACTCCTAGGGATATACCCAAAGGAATGCGACTTAGGTTACTCCAGAGGCACCTGCACACCCATGTTTATTGCAGCACTATTCACAATAGCCAAGTCACAGAAACAGCCAAGATGCCTCACTACTGACGAATGGATTAAGAAAATGTGGTATTAATACACAATGGAATTTTACTCAGCCATAAAGAAGAATGAAATCTTATCATTCGAAAGTAAATGGATGGAATTAGAGAACATCAACTTGAGTGAGGTTAGCCAGGCTCAGAAGACCAAAAATCCTATGTTCTCCCTCATATGGAGACTTTAGATCTAGGACAAATACAGTAATGTTGTTTGACTTGGGTCATATGCTAAGGGGAGAGCACATACAAGAGGAATGGGAATAGGTAAGAAACCCCAAACTAGAAAAAACTTGATGTCCCCACTGCAGAGGAGCTAATACAGCAACGTTAAAATGAGAGACGTCCATATGGGGAGGTGACTGAGAAGTAATGAAGAGGTCAGGTAGAGATGAATCGATTTGGGTTGTAATACACTTGTGCTTGGAAGTAATGCTAGGAATCTCTCTGTATAGCTGTCCTTATCTAAACTAGCAAAATGCTTTGTCTTTCTTATTATTGCTTATGTCTACTCTTAGACAAAATTAGAGAAAAGGGCAGAACAGGTTCTGCCTGGAAGCGAGGGGGGTGGGGGGGGAGATGGAGGGGTGGGGGACGGGGGAAGAAATGGTCCAAATAATATATGTACATGTGAATAAGTAAATAAAGGAAAAAAAAGTACAGAGTTTATTTTACTTTCACATGAAGGTCCAAAGTTATTCCATTCAGGTTGTATGGCCACTCTACAAAATCTTGAAATATCCAGGGTCCTTCTTTTTTCTATCTTTTTGCTCTGCCTAGCTTGGCCTCCATTGATAAGATTAGGAGTCAAACTTTTTTTGTAAAGGGCCAGATGACAAATATTTTAGGTGTTGTGGGCCATATGGTCTCTGTTGCAAATGCTCAATTATGTCAATACAACACAAAAGCAGCCATAAACAGTTAGTAAATGAATGAACATGGCTATAATCCAATAAATTTTATAGACACTGACCTCAAGTCTATATGATTTTCATGGGTCATGAAATATTATTCTTTTAAAATTTTTTCCAGCATCTAAAAAATGTAAAACCCACTGTTTTCCTGTCAGCTGTATAAAACTACTCAGCTGGCTGAATTTATTCCATGCTTGTTGACCTCTGTCGGAAATTATCTGAAGGATCAAATAGTTGTTAAGTTACTCCAACTGCATCAGTCAGCAGGAAGGAGGAAGGAATGAAGAAACAGAGACAAATGCCATATGCTGGATTTTAAATAATGGCTGCTCAAAGCTGCCACCTGGCATTTCAACTTATATTTTATTGCCCAAGTTTAGTCACATGGTCATATCTAGCTGCAAGGGAAGCTGAGATAACCAGTCTTTGTTATTATCAGTCAACTACCTGGCCAAAAATTGGAATTTCTTTCCTTATGTGGAACACTCATAGTCTTTGATGTCCATGTGCAGAGTTTCAGGATGAAGAGGAGGAGAACTGAATTCACTAGTTACATAATTGGATATGATTAATGTGAAACTTTCTGATAATTTAGAGAAACGTTTCTTTGAGAACAGTATAATAGAAACCACTTTGAGAAAGGAAAACAAAAATCAGAAATATGAATCTTCTATAAATTGTAAACTTATAATTAAAGGGAAATTGAAACAAATCATTTAACCCCATTTTTTTTGCTTTCCTCCTGATTCTGTATTAAAATTTCTTCTCTGTGTTGATAAAAAAAACTGTATCTTTGATGTAGTGAAAAAAATCCCTTTAATTAGCAAACTTATTAATCAAATTTGGTAACTATCCAAGCCATATTCTCAAACCTTGACATTCATCTAAGTTTGTGTGGATGTAAAGGTTTACAAAACATGTCAAATAACTATAGTCAATTATAAAGCATGGCTCATGTAGAAAATAATAAGTTTTCATAAAATGCTTCATTAATCATATCAATTATAACTAAAATTTTACTAAAGTAAAAGTGAAATTATCATAAATATGAAAAAGCAAACTAACCAATAATTTATCAATATTCTCTCCTAGCACTAAGTCCTGCTATTTTGCAACACTGAAAACATTTTAGTGTAATTTTGTGAAAGGAGTCATAGCAGAAGCATTTGGTGTCCCATGTTCTGTCACTTTAGCTCAATACAATTTGAGTCCACAGTGTGGTGACCAGTTTGTGTGCACAGGGAGCATCCTTCCTCATAGCTTTCTGTTATTCATCATTCCAGTTTTCTGTTTCAGGACTTCCTCCAAAGCTGTAGACCTCCAGTCACATGCAGGTGCAGCTCATGGTACAAGGGTATTAGCTGGCAAGCTCAAAGGATGGGGAACAGGAAGCAGTGGATAAGTGTTTCATCCTCCTAGTCTTTGGATAAAGTATTCTTGGGGGTTTTCTGTACTCATCATAGAGGTCTGGCAAAGTTTGAATTTCTGCTAATATCAGTGATCCTGGTGATACATTAGTTTCCTCCTTTGTCTCATTCTTCCTGCTTTCTCAGTCCTGCTTCCTGGTAATACTTCCCAAAAAACGACTTGTATTTTAGTTCTTGTCTCAAGTTTTATTTTCAAGAGAACTCAAACTAAGACAATAACTTAGTTTATTATCGACCTTTTGCAGTGATTTAGTGAAAGTGATTCTCATGGTCCTAAACCTAAAAGATAATAACAAATTTGTTTCTTTCAAAATAAGCATCTATTAATATCATTTGCATACTGGCTCTTAAACTAGCACTTATGATATCTGCAGGTCTTATTAAAACACAGATTACTGGGCCCACTCCTAGAGTTATCACTTAGTAGGTGTTGGATAGGGCCTAATAATTTCTAACCAATTTTCAGGTGATATTTTGTTGGTTCAGGGAACACACAAACAGAACCACAGCAATCGAGTGCTTTAATTAAGGCTCCAGCAACAATTAAATAGGAATGTATAGAATTCTTAGGGACATAGGTCTCTAAGCAACCCTTAAGAGAAAGTAATATAAAGAGAAAGATTAAGAAGGGCAGTAGTATTGCCTCCTAATAGTCAGAATAGAGATACAGGATCCAGAAAATTCGAGTGCATCTCAGGCAGGACAATGACCAAAGAAAGCAGCCATTTGTGGAAACTTACAAGGAGCCAAATAGCATCAAAGAGGTCCAGATACAGGGATCACATCTCCAGCCATGGAGGATCAGAAGTCAGGCTAGGAAACCCAATGATGGACAATGCAAGACTGAAATACATGAGGTGTCATTGTCTGCATGACAGCTGCAACCCTAAAAACCAATGAGAAGGATGTGAGGGATCCATATCTAGATGTGGCTATAATTAAATTATCATAGTGGCTTCTATTCTTTCCTCCTTACCTCCTCGGTTCTTCCCTTTTCTCTCTTCCTTCCTTTCTTCATTAAATGTTTGACATAGTACTTGCTATTAAGTCTCCTCTGGATACTTGGAGAGTTCATGTGACCTGGACCACATGTGTGTACTTTCTCACTTATCCCAAAAGTCAGCTCCTTCACTTATGTATTCACAAATTGATATTCACTGAGCACTCTAATGTAACTGCCCTTATTGAGTGCAAATAATGCATAGTCCCAGGGGTGGGGTGAGACTGAGTCTTTTGGGGGATTATATTATCTTCCCAAATTATAGTATGTGAAATAAAAAAAGTTCCTCATTGTGATGAGTCATGATTTATAAGGCATCCCCCAAGATCTTTCCCCATATTGCCTCATAACTATCTTTTAAATAAAGCATTCAACATTGAACTAGTTGCTGTGAGTGTTTTTATTTTCAAACTGAGAAACAATAAGAACTAAGTTGATTAGTAAGTGTTAAGCTATAAAACACAGACTTTCTCATCTCATATATCTTTGGTTTTGAACTGAGCCTGACACTTCCCATGGTATTGGGATGGAACTGAGCCTCCTTGTCTATTTTTATCATTAATTCAAATGCCTGTAATATCTTCTCATAGGGTTTGTTTTAAAAATAAAATGAAGTGATGCATATACAGAGTTTCACAGAGCATTTACAGAATACTCAGATAAACATCACTTCCACAATGGGGTTTTGAATAGTTTAACTTTAGAAATCCAGAACTGGATTCAGTCCCAGTCTTGGCCAGGTTCTGTGTACTGTCGTTCATCCAGAGCACATTTCCTCCATCTTGCAAGATCACTGCCAGTGTTTGAGGACAGGACCTGTGGGAAGACAGAAAGGAAGGGGATGCTGAATGAGAGAAATATCTTCCTGGGTCTTGAGTTTTAAATCAAGGAGTGAAAACTGTTATCCAGAGATTCTCTATGGATCCCTCTGGGCTCCTCTACTGGCAAGTGCAGCTGGTAAATTGAGTAACCAGCATCTGCAGATTGTCATGGACCAAATCAGTAGATCAGGAGAGGAAAATGGCATTTGTTTAGCAAGCAACAGTGTCTGCCACAGATACTGAAATAAAAATAGATTTTTTTTCCTTTTAGATTTTATGAGGGAGATTTTCAAATTAAGGTGTTGAAAGTGCTTCTCTCTCTGTTCCTCATCTATTTAAAGGCTCCTATACATGCATAATCTTTGTGGTAAAGGCAACACTCAAAGGACTTATTATGCACGTAACATTTAGGAAATTAAGTACAAACATTCAGTTTCTAATAGGGACTCTGTTAAGATGAAGTGTACCAAAAGCTTTTTTCCTTCTCTCGTTTTACTCCATTGATAGTAGTTTATGGTTTACTTTTCATTAGTGCAAACTTATAATTCAGTAAGCAGTCAGGAAGCACTTCTGTACAAGTCATGGTGCCAGGCAAGTGGGGGAGACTCAGAGGAAAAAGAAGACAGTGTTATTCCCTCAAGAAGTTTACTGAGTAGTGGAAATGAGGAGCAAAGTGAGAAGTCAGGTAATATGCAAAAGAAGAATGAGGAAGTGTGAGAAGTAAATCAAACAAAGATTCAAATCTTGGTCCAAAAATCTTCCTTGGTCCTAAAATGCAAGTGTTTAGTCCAAGGAAGATGATAGTGGCAATGACCTATACACTCCTCCCTCAATTCTATTCCCAGGAATCAACCCAGTTTCTCAGACAATTGGGGTAGACAAAAGGGCAACACAAGAATGATCATGCCATTGAAACATCTTATAATCTAAGAAATATACAGGTAAACTTTCAAGATATAGGTCTACTATGCTTTGCATAACTGGAAGATAGGGAAGTTATTTTATTTACCTTCCTAGGTTTTGTTCTTGCACATAGCAGGGGCTATTTATCGAACGACAAATATAAAAGATCAGTACAAGAATGTATCTGATTCCATGGTCATAGGATCAGATCTAGTTTTTTAAATAGTCCTCATATTATAGAGGTTATGTTTCTAGGAGAGCCCTGTGGCATTTGAAATTAGAAGAAGAAAAATATGAGAGGAATTTAAAAAAAAATGGAGGCTAGTAACTGAGCGGTCAAGACAATTGAAAATAATCTTTAAAATGAAAGATTCAAAATGACAAATGCCTCTTGATTTTTAAAATCTAGACCTTCTGGTCCTCGTCTCAGTCTACCATGTTGCATGGTGGTTACTATGCATTGAATCTCCTTTTAAGCCATGTTAATTAAAGTTATTCTTGCTGCCAACTGAATCTGCAGCTGACACAGAGCTCTGGGGATGTTGTGGATTCTGCGAGTGAATGAAATAACATTCATACCTTTGGAAACATTTTTTTGGAAAGGAGATAGATGGTAAATTACATTCTGGATAGAAATAGTTTAATTAGCTTTAAAATTTTTATTTTTCTATTTTTTATTTTTTTTAACTTTTAAAAAATTTAATTTAATTTTTTTATCTTATTTCTTTTATTCATATGTGCATACAATGTTTGGGTCATTTCTCCCCCCTTCCCCCTGCCCTCTTCCTTCCCGTCTCCTCCCCTACCCCCTCGCTACCAGGCAGAATCTATTTTGCCCTTATCTCTAATTATGTTGAAGAGAGAGTATAAGCAATAATAGGAAGAACCAAGGGTTTTTGCTAGTTAAGATAAGGATAGCTATACAGGGAGTTTACTCGCATTGCTTTCCTGTACATGTGTGTTACCTTCTAAATTAATTCTTCTTGAACTAACCTTTTCTCTAGTTCCTGGTCCCCTTCTCCTATTGGCCTCTGTCACTTTAAAGTCTCTGCATTAGTTCCTTTGTATTGAGGACATCAAATGCTATCTTGTTTTTTCTTTTTTTTTGGGTTTCTTGCCTATCATAATACCTCCCTTGTGTGCTCTCACCTCATCATATCATCAAGTCCAATCCCCTTGTTGTGTTTGCCCTTGATCTAAAGTCCACATATGAGGGAGAACATATGATTTTTGGTCTTCTGGGCCTTGCTAACCTCTCTCAGGATGATGTTCTCCAGTTCCATCCATTTACCAGCGAATGATAACATTTCATTCTTCTTCATGGCTGCATAAAAGTCCATTGTGTATAAATACCAAATTTTCTTAATCCATTCATGGATAGTGGGGCATCTTGGGTGTTACCATAACTTGGCTATTGTGAATAGTACTGCAATAAACATGGGTGTGCAGGTGCCTCTGGAGTAACCTGTGTCACAGTCTTTTGGGTATATCCCCAAGAGTGGTATTGCTGGATCAAATGGCAGATCTATGTTTAGTTTTTTAAGAAGTCTCCAAATTTTTTTCCAGAGTGGTTGTACTAGTTTGCATTCCCACCAGCAGTGTATAAGGATTCCTTTTTACCCACATTCTTGCCAACACCTTTTGTTGGTGGTGTTTCTAATGTATTCTAACAGGGGTGAGGTGGAATCTTAGTGTGGTTTTAATTTGCATTTCCTTTATTGCTAGAGATGGTGAGCATTTTTTCATGTGTTTTGTGGGCATTTGAATTTCTTCTTTTGAGAAAGTTCTGTTTAGTTCACTTGCCCATTTCTTTATTGATTCATTAATTTTGGGAGAGTTTCGTTTTTTGAGTTCCCTGTATATTCTGGGTATCAGTCCTTTGATGTGTAGCTGGCAAATATTTTCTCCCACTCTGTGGGTGGTCTCTTCAGTTTAAAGACATTTCTTTTGTTGAGCAGAAGCTTTTTAGTTTTATAAAGTCCCATTTGTCTATGCTTTCTCTTAGTTGCAGAGCTGCTGGGGTTCCATTGAGAAAGTCCTTGCCTATACCTGTTAGTTCCAAAGTATTTCCCACTCTTTCCTGTACCAGCTTTAGAGTTTGGGGTCTGATATTAAGGTCCTAGATTCATTTTGAGTTAATATTGGTATAGGGTGATATACATGGATCTAGTTTCAGTTTTTTGCAGACTGCTAACCAGTTTTCCCAGCAGTTTTTGTTGAAGAGGCTGTCTTTTCTCCATCATATATTTTTAGCACCTTTGTCAAAGACAAGTTGGTTATAGTTTTGTGGCTTCATATCTGTGTCCTGTATTCTGTTCCACTGGTCTTCATGTCTGTTTTTGTGCCAGTATCATGCTGGTTTTATTGCTATTGCTTTGTAATATAGTTTGAAGTCAGGTATTGTGATACCTCCAGTGTTGCTCTTTTTAGAGTATTGCCTTGGCTATTGCTGGTTTCTTGTGTTTCCAAATAAATTTAATGGTAGATTTTTCAATCTCTTTGATGAATGTCATTGGGATTTTGATGGGAATTGTATTAAACATATAGATTGCTTTTTGGAGTATAGACATTTTTACTATGTTGATTTTACCAATCCATGAGTATGGGAGATCTCTCCACTTTCTATAGTTTTCCTCAATCTCTTTCTTCAGGAGTTTATAGCTTTCCTTGTAGAGGTCATTCACACCATTTGTTAAGTTTACTCGTAAGTTTTTGATTTTTTTAAGGCTATTATAAATGGTATTGATTTCATATATTCTTTCTCAGTTTGTTCATTATTAGTGTATAGAAATGCTAATGATTTTTCTATGTTGATTTTATATCCTGCTACCTTGCTATAGCTGTTGATGGTGTCTAGAAGCTTTTGAGTAGAGTTTTTTGGTCTTTAAGGTATGGGATCATATCGTCTACAAATAGGGATATTTTGACAGTTTCTTTACCTATTTGTATTCCTTTTGTTCCCTCTTCTTGCCTAATTGCTCTTCTAGGAATTCCAGTACTAAGTTGAATAGGAGTAGGGACAGTGGTAATCCTTGCCTCATTTCTGATTTTAGAGGGAATGGTTTCAGTTTTTCTCCATTAAGTATAATGCTGGCTGTAGGTTTGACATATATAGCTTTTATAATGTTGAGGTACTTTCCTTCTATTCCTAGTTTTCTTAGAGCTTTTATCATGAAATGGTGTTGGATCTTATAAAAGACTTTTCTGCATATATTGAGATGATCAAGTGTTTTTTGACTTTGCTTCTGTTAATGTGGTGTATTATATTGATTTTCATATGTTGAACCACCCTGCATTCCTGGGATGAAGCGCACTAGGTTGTGGTGAATGATCTTTTTGATGTGTTGTTGAATTTGGTTTGCCATTATTTTATTGAGGATTTTTGCATCAATGTTCATTAAGGAAATTTGCCTATAGTTCTCCTTTTTGGAGGTGTCTTTGCCTTGTTTGGGGATAAATGTAATACTGGTTTCATAAAATGTGTTAGGCAGTTTTCCTTCCCTTCCTATTTTGTGGAACAGTTTAAGGAAGGTTGGTATCAGTTCTTCTTTAAAGGTCTGATAGAATTCAGCAGAGAGTCCATCAGGTCCTGGACTTTACTTTTTGGGGAGACTCTTGATTGCTGCTTCAATTTCATTTTGTATTATAGATCTATTTTGGTGATTAATGTCCTCTTGGTTCAGTTTTGGATGATCATAAGTACCTAGAAATCTGTCCATTTCTTTAGATTTTCAAATTTATTTGAATATCAGTTCTCAAAGTAGTCTCTGATGATTTCCTAAACTTCGATGGTGTTTATTGTTATCTCCCTTTTTGCATTCCTGATATTACTAATTTGGGTTTTTTCTCTCCTCATTTTAGTCAGGTTTGCCA
The DNA here is from genome assembly GCF_047511655.1 of Castor canadensis. Lineage (NCBI taxonomy): Eukaryota > Metazoa > Chordata > Mammalia > Rodentia > Castoridae > Castor > Castor canadensis. The sequence continues at coordinate 80,581,746 of NC_133386.1, read as the reverse complement.
GGAGTCTATTGATCTTGTTTAATTTTTCAAAGAATCAACTTTTTCTTCAATTCTTTGTATGGTTTTTTTGGTTTCTATTTCATTGATTTCAGCTCTTTATGTTTATTATTTCTCTCCTTCTATTTGTTTTGGGATTTGCTTGTTTTTGTTTTTCTAAGAGTTTGAGATATATCATTAGGTCATTGATTTGAGATCTTTCAGTCTTTTTAATATATACACTCATGGCTATAAACTTTCCTCTCAGGACTGCCTTTGCTGTGTCCCGTAGGTTCCAGTAGGTTGTGTTTTCATTTTCATTGACTTCTAGGAACCTTTTAATTTCCTCTTTTATTTTATCAATGACCCATTGTTCATTAAGCAATGAGTTGTTCAGTTTCCAGCTGTTTGCATGTTTTTTGTCTTTATTTTTGTTGTTGAGTTCTAGTTTTAATGTATTGTGATCAGTTAGAATGCATGGTATAATTTCTACTTTCTTGTATTTGCTGAGACTTGCTTTGTGCCCTAGGATATGATGTATTTTGCAGAAGGTTCCATGTGCTGCTGAGCAAAATGTATATTGTGTAAAAGTTGGATGAAATGTTCTGTAGACATCAACTGGTCCATTTGATCTATGGTATGTTTTAGATCTAGGATTTGTTTATTGATTTTTTGTTTGGATGACCTATCTATTCATGATAATGGGGTGTTAAAATCTCCCATGACCACTGTGTTGGAGTTAATGTTTGCTTTTAGGTCCTTCAGGGTATGTGTGATGAAATTGGGTACATTGTCCTGGGTGCATATAGGTCGATAATTGTTATTTCCTTTTGGTCTATTTCCCCTTTTATTACTATGGAATGTCCTTCTTTATCTCATTTGACCAATGTAAGTTTGAAGTCTACTTTGTCAGAAATAAGTTTTGCTATTCCTGCCTGTTTTCGGGTGCCACTGGCTTGGTAAATCTTCTTCCAGCCTTTCATCCTAAGCCTATGCTTATTTCTATCGATAAGATGGGTCTTCTGTAAGCAACAAATTGTTGGATCTTCCTTTTTAATCCAGTTTGTCAAATGGTGCCTTTTGATGGGGGAGTTAAGTCTGTTACATTAATTGTTAGTACTGCTAGGTATGTGGTGATTCCTGTCATTTAGTTGTCTTAGTTGTTTGAGGGTTTGATTGTGTGTAGCTAAATTGATGTTACTCTTTACTTTCTTTTTCTTTTCCTGTAGTTTGGTGCTGCCTGCCCTTTCATGGTTATGTTGGGTTTCACTTTCTGTGTGCAGAATCCCTTGAAGAATCTTTTGCAGTGGTGGCTTTGTGGTCACATATTGTTTTAGTTTCTGCTTACATTGGAAGACTTTTATTGCTCCATCTATTTTGAATGATAGTTTTGCTGGGTAGAGTACCCTAGGGTTGAAGTTATTTTCATTCAGTGCTCAGAAGACCTCACTCCAAGCTCTTCTTTCTTTTAATGTTTCTGTTGAGAAGTCTGCTGTGACTTTGGTGGGTTTACCTTTGCATGTTTTTTGTTTTTTCTCTCTTACAGCCTTCAATATTCTTTCTCTAGTTTCTGTACTTGTTGTTTGAATAATATGTCGTGGGGTAGTTCTGTTTTGGTCAGGTCTGTTGGGTGTTCTGGAGGCTTCCTATACTTGTATGGGCATAGTTTTCTCTAGATTTGGGAAACTTTCTGTTATTATTTTGTTGAATATATTACACATTCCTTTTGTTTGCACCTCTTCTCCTTCTTCAATGCCCATGATTCTCGGGTTTAGTCTGTTGATGTAGTCAGTAAGTTCTTGCATTTTCTTTTCACAGATCTTGTGCTGTTTAACTCATAATTCATTTATCTCTTTACTTATCATGTTCTTTGTTTCACTTTGGTGTTTCCACAGTGCTTCTACAGTTTGTTTGTTCTTGTGCTTTCTCAAATTCTCTACTTTTGTTGTCTAGGAATTTCTTGAGTGTCTCCTGCACATTTTGGTTGACCATATCCAGTATCATCTCTATAAAATTCTCATTGATTAATTGCAGGATTTCTTCTTTCAGAGTGTTCTTGTGGTCTTTGTTGGGTTCTTTGGCATAGTTTATCTTCATTTTGTTGGAGTCTGTATCTGGGCATCTGTTTTCTTCATTTCCCTCTGGTTCCTGTACTAATTTATTATTGGGGGGAAATGGTTTCCCTCTTTTTTCCATCTTCCCATCATTGCCCTTGCTATTGTTACTATCCCTGTACTGTGTGCAATTCAATATTGTCTATCTCATAATAGTAACAATGGTGATATCTAGAATGGAAGGGTGAAAAGGAGAAGGAAAGCAAAGAAGGCAACAAAAAGAGAAAGAAACAAAACAAACAAAACAAAAAACAGAGCCAAAGAAATAAACAGGGAGAGATAGTGTACTTATCAGCAGTGAACTAAACAGGCATTAGAAAGACAGAGACAGGATAAAAGAAAATAATAATAATAAAATAAATAAATAAATAAATAAAATTTCCCAAGTTCATATGCAATAGTTTCAGTCTTAATAGGTTTGATGCTAGTCCTGAGCATCCAGTCCTGTGTTGGTGTCTGAGTAGTAGTTCTGTCATTGTCTCATCAAGGGGGAAAAAAAATGGAATGTGGACACAGCTTTGTGAATGTCTATCTGAGGCTGTAGCTCACCTGCCACCTACTCTCAGCCAGCTGTTGCTGTAGGCTTTGTTTATTGCAGATCTCAGGAATGGGCTTTACACTCACCTAGCCCCACAGGCTTTGTTTATTTAGAGTTCTCCTAGATGGATGCCTCTTTTGTTTTCTCCAGAATATAGCCCTACCCACTTGTTGCAATTGTAGTCCTTTTTTATTTAGAGTTTGCATGGGGAGGTGACCCTCCCCCCATCTCTGGTGGAGCATGCCACACTTTAGCCACTGTTTTATGCCTTTCCCCTCTCCATGCACACTGGGAGAGGTGTTACAGCTCCTGCCTTCTCCAGCTGGCTTCTTTATTTATAGTTAGAGTGGGGAGTGCCCCTCCTCCACTTTCAGAGCTCATGGCACCCTGCCCTCTTTGTTATGTGTCTTTTTTTTTTTTCAGCTGCTTGTTTATTATTCGGTTTTTTTTTTCTGGGTAGGGGTCAGTCTGTCCAGGGGGCTATGCTGATTTGTCCCAGGGTTGTCTGTAGGAGTACCACATGCCACTTAGCTCACCTGGTGGTGTTCTTCTACCAAGCAGGTTAGGAACTGGCATCTGGTGGTGCAGGAACCCTCCTGGTTTTTCTGTTTAACGTGGTGGGGAGATGCTATGAGTGGGCTGGGGGTGTGAAGGTGTCAGAGTTTTGCCTCTTCTTAGTGGTTTTTCCTGCCAGGTGTATTTCCAGCGTTTCTCCAAGAGTTTACTTTAGGAAGCACTCTTTCTGCTTCCTCCTTCTAGTCACCATCTTGGAATCTCCTCAAATTTTTATTTTTAAGAGGGCTTCTATTTAAAGTTGAATCATCAATTTAATACACAGCATTTATGAAAAATAAACATCTTTTTTTAAAGCTGTGAAACATTCATTTACAAGCTTTTTCCTATGCTACAATTGAGGAGTAGATCTAAATCCCCTTTATTTTTGGAAGATTTGAGCACCAGTGGCCAAACATAGTTTCATGTCTTTGAGTTTTTAATATTTGCTTATGAATTTGAACTCTCTGGCACTTTCAAATGAGATGCACAGTTAGTTTCAAGGTTTATAGGAAAGTACTAGATTTTCATCATAGTTTTTTTTTGGTGAGATTTTTCAGTTTGTTCCTGTGCCATTAACAATGTGGTGCCCGGTTCTCATAGTAGCGGAACATTGGTTTCTTTTCCTAGAATCTAGGTTACTTTCTCATAACTAAGACCATCTGTGGGACATCAGCTGCCTAGTTCATGTGGGGCTACTTCAAGCCTAATACGGTTCCTCATTAGTCTTTTCTCAATCAAAGAAGAAACTTCGTAGGGAATGAACATGACCAGAGCTTCTTTGGTAGGTTCACATAAAGTCACTGGCATGGAGTGGTGTTCAGTACATAGTTCCCTACCAGGAAACATGGCCAAAGGGGAATTCGAATTCAACTCCCTAGGATAAGTTCAGAATTAATGCATTTTTAAATGGAAAAAATTATCTGAAACATTTGTTTAATTGTCTAAGTTTTCTAGGCATTAACATGCTTTTCTCACCAAATCCATCACTAGGACCTTTCAAAATGAATCAAATCATTCTCATAAATACTCCTTGAAATTCATATGGGCTTAATAAATAATGGAAAAATTCACTTTTAAGTTTTGCCAAATTCCAAATATTGTTAAAAAAATCATTTACTTTTTATGAACACAAAATAATCAAGATATATCCACATGTAAGAAACTAAAAACATGATATAAATGTGTAATGACTACATTTAGAGATTATACTAATTATTTGTATGTAGTCTATTCATAGCTCTTGTTTATACATCAAAGACAGTTTTCTGTGAAATATGATTCACATATCTTGAATTTCTTTTTTTTTCTTGTGTACAGTAGGCATAAAAATATTTGTTTCTGGTATGTGTCATTGCCTTGTACTTTAAAAAACTGTTTTCAGATGTCGGTTGGTGTAATGTGATAACTTACCATAAGGATTTCATGAAACGTTTTTAGTTTTTTCATAAGACCCATGCAGATTTATAAAATAAATATTTGTTGAAAATACCACCCTCTGCACAGGGCTGAATGGTTAGGACAAAAGAAAGAGAAAGATATTCTTAATTAATGTGTTACCTCTCCTGAAGATGCTGGAATTCAATGAAAGAAAATAATCCTAGTTTGAGAGTATTTTTCATGATGACATGGTCCAACCATTGTTTATTGCATAAATCCTACACAAGCTATCTTGAAAGCAATCTTCCAGACTTTATATGAATACCACAGAAACAAATAATGTATTTCACATTTCAGACAGCTAAAATTTTATAAAATTCATTCATACAGTGTGAATCAAAAAACTGCCTCTCCGACTCATTCTACTCTTTCAACTCATATTTTTCTAAATTCTGTAGAATGAGGTTTCTTGATCACATAGAAGTTCTTCAAATGCATTGATGAAACTATTATATTTAGTAACTATGTATTTTTGTATATATACTTAGATATATATACTTGTATACATACTTAGCTTTTTTGAGATAAGGTTTTATTATGTAGTCCTGGACTGGCCTCAAACTCACAATCCTACTGCCTCAGCTTCCTGAGTGTTGAGATCATAGGTGAGCATCACCATACTCAGCAAAATGATCATATTTTTAATGGCTTTAAAAATAATATTCTTGTTCTGAACAGAATGGCGGCGACTGAAGACTCATTTGCGACTGGCAGCCCGGCTGCGGTGCGGCTGCCGCGGTCGCCGCCGCTCAAGGTGCTGGCAGAGCAGCTGCGGCGCGACGCGGAGGGTGGCCCGGGCGCGGGGCGGCTGTCGCGGGCGGCGGCAGGCCGTGGACCGCTGGAGCTGGCAGCTGTATGGATGCAGGGCACCGTGGTGGCGGCGAGGCTCGACTGCGGGACCGAGCGGGGCCTTCTCGGTGCGCGGCCTGGAGTGGGTGCCGCGTGGGCGGCCCTGCCTCGTCCCAGGCAAGTATGTCACGGTAATGGGGGTGGTGCATGCCTGCAGCCCCCAGCCGTGCCTCCAGGCCGTGAAGCTGACGGGTCTGTCAGATAACCCGGTCCACCAGAGGATGTGGCAGCTGGAGTGGAGGATTCGCACAGGAATATATCCTAGGTGGTGTCGGCGCCGTCCTGGAATGATACGTGTTCTCCTCACAAGTGATTTTGCCCACGTCACTCAAGGTCCACTTCTCGAAGGGCCCTGGGACAATGGCTTTGGTGGACCCAGGGTCGGGTGCAGGACTTTCAAACGCTAGGCTCCTTCAGTTAACGCCGCCCCTGGCTTCGTGTTCCCTGCTACAAAGCAGATGCTGGGGGCTTTCCCCCCCCCTTTTCATGCATGTTCATTCCTGTCTCTAAGCAAACAGAAGTCATACGCTGCATTTTCCAGGTTTGCGATGGTTCTTTCTCCCTTACCCCTGCGCCCTGTTCCACCGTGCACATTTCGAATCTGTCTCTCCCCACGTGATTAAAGTGCGGTTATGGCACAAAGAAACTGGGTAAAAAGGAATCCTTGTCTCCCCATGTTCCCCACGACCAACCTCCATACCCAGGACCAGCTCTTTACATGTGGAAATGAAGCTGCGTCCTTCCTGCACTCGGGGATGCTGAGCCATTTTCAGAATTTCTCCTAGAAATTAAAAAACCAACTTTGAGAAGGACTTTCAGACATTAACTAAACTACACCACAACTTTTGGCGAGACACAGCAAGGGACCAGCCTGCTGGCTTCAAGTCCTACAGACCTTTGCATGAAATGACATTGTCTTGAACGTCCCTGATATCTGCTGACTTGTCTTTAGACTGTAAATGCCAAGGCAGTCACATTTTATTCCAGTATGGCTGGAGGGCTGGGCCTGGATTATTGATGTGCCACAACTAAATTTCTACACAGTGTATCCTCCCTTCTGGGTTTGTCCTATTACTAACATCTTATTTGTTTGTTTTGAGCCATGTCTCAAAACAACAGCCTTGGCTATTGTACAGCCCAGGCTGGCCTCCAGTGCAGTGATCTTCCTGCCTCTGCCTCCCATTTGCTGGAATTATAGGCATGTACTGCCACACCCAGCTATTACTAACATCTTTAATTGGTGTGACACATCACAATTATGAGCAGACTATTACATTGAATGTGGCTTTGATATTCTATCAACTGAAGTCCATAGTTCACGTTCGGGTTCACTCTCTCGTACATTCTATGGTTTTACCAATGCGGTCCACCATTGCAGTGTCAGACAACAGTCCCACAGCCCTAAAAGTCCTCTCCCCCCCCTCCCGAATGCTGGTGACCCCTGCCCTGACATTTTTACTGTCGCTGTAGTTTAGCCTTTCCTGGATCGTCACAGAGTTGGGTCATACAGGACAGAGCTTAGACAGCCTGGTTGCTTTCACTTACTGTGCACTTCAGGGTCCTCCATGCCTTTTTGTTGATCTGTTTTGTTCTTGGTGGTACTGAAGCTTGAACTCGGGGCTTCACGCTTGCTGGACAGATGTTCTACTCCGTGCTGCTGCTGAGTAGTGCTTTTTTTTGAAGATGGGCCTGTTTTGCACAGCCCACCTATGAAAGGACTTCTTGTCTGATACTAGTCTCTGACAGTCAGAAGCAGCCCCGCACAGGTTTTGTGTGGACGGGAGTTTTCAGCTTCTCGGGGGTGCATGCCTAAGAGTACAATCACTGCTGTAAGAAGCCATCGGGTTCTCTTCCTGAGTGGTGATCCGTCTGCATTCCTACCAGCAAGGAGTCGCTCTCAAGAGTTTCCTGTAAAGTTAGGGCTAATTGAAAAGTGAATGGATGGGTAGCGGTTCAGGGTGGGGGTGGGGGGAGGCGGCCCAAACAATGTATACACATGTAAATAAATGTAAAAACAGTAAAATAAATTAAAAAAAAATAATAAAAATAATATTTTTAATTCATCTTTAGAATTGAATATATTGCCCTATTTCTGTACTTTTGCCATCTCTTCCTTCACTGTCTTTCCTTTCATTCTCCCTTCTTCTTTTCATTTCTACCAAGTTTTCATGGTAGATGGAGGTGGACATGGTCCTTCTTTTATAAGTAATGCTGTTGCTTTAATAGTGTTGTGAGGCCTCAGAAAGTGAGGATAATCCAGGCAAAGTTTCACAAAGGGGTTGGCACCAAGTTGTGGAGACTGAATGGTAGAAATCTTGAGAAATGGGAATGTCATTGTAAGTAGAGTGAACAGCATATGGAGGACCCTGGGAAGGCTTCTATTCCTCAAAGGACTTCATTTACATTTTGTTTTGCTTCCAGGTTACCTTCTCTATATTGTTTCCAATCTGCTTTTGATGTACAGATTAAAAGGTGAAAACAGTGTATACACATGTATGTGAATGCAAACTGTTCCAGAAATCAAGGGGGATGGGCAAGAGCAGTGGAGGGGGAAATTCAAGTAAGATATATTTGATACATTGTAAAAATCTTTGTAAATGCTATAAGGTACTTCTGCCTAGGAAAACAAAAGAAAATATAATAAGAACAAAATATTAAAATTTATTTCCAGATCTGCTTGTGAGGTTTTTCTTTTTTCTTGAAAGTACTGGGGTTTGAACTTAAGGCCTGTGCTTGCCAGGCAGGCACTCTACCACTTGAGCCACACCCTAAGCCCTCCAGACATATTTGAAAGAAAGAATAACATTGTACTGAGTGGGTGCAATAATCACGACTTCAAGTATTAAAATTAGACATAAATGTAGAAATTCCCAGTGAATGTTGTGTGGTTGTTATTGAAATGTCATTCTAAATTACTCCATCTATATGAAGATTAAAGGATGCATTTTCCCCATGATTTCCTCATACTGAAAATCATTTCTTAGGTGCATTTCACATTTTCATGGCCAAAGTTTTTAAATCTTTTCTCAATACTCTGATTATCTTATTTAATCTGCTTTTATAGACTAAGCACATATGACCATTCAATGGAATCAGTACTTTTAGAAAAAAACTCAAATCAACTCATTCATTTGACAATTTTTTTAATAAAATTCCACATTTTTATAATATTCAGAAGCAAAATTCAGAGTGAAAATATATTCTCTGTTAAGCAGAGAATTAATTTTCTGTTAAGCGTTTCTTGCGATTTTTTAAAAAAGATATATAACTGTTTCTCATTATGCAAGCACATGAACCTGTATATTCTCAGTTTCTGAGCCCAGGTCTAATCTTATCCCAATCTCATTTTATTTTTTGGTGGTACTGGGGTTTGATTTCAAGGTTTTGAGCTTGCAAGGCAGGCACTCTACCACATGAGTCACTCTTCTATCCCTTTTTATTCTGATTATTTTGGAGATGGGATCTCGCTTTTTGCCCATGCTGGTGTGGACTATAATCTCCTGTTTTATGCTTGCCGCCACAGCTAGGATGACAGGTATGCCACTGCACACAGCTATTCATTGAGTCCTGTGAATGATTTCTTCAGGCTGACCTCAAACTGCAATCCTCCTGATCTCATTCTCTCAATTAGTTAGGGTTACAGGCCTGAGCCACTAATGCTTGGCTCCCAATTTTATTTGTGAAGTAACTTTTAATATTTAATTCATTGTACATGTAGCTTTGCACATAGTAAAAGTTAAAATTCTGTGTATTATTAAAAATAATCTAATGTTTTTAATGATTCTAGCATGAGTTTATCATTGGGTAACAGATGTCTTAGGTTTGGAAGTTAGTTCATTATTTATGTTGTTGAATAGTCTCTATTATAGGTTCCCTATAAACATTTGACATTACCAAATTCAATAGCTCTTATTATAAATCCAAGCAATAAAGTAAAACAAATATACATTATGATAATACAACTCCATCAAGCACATATAGAATTTTGAATTATGATTACCATAATTACATAATTACATTGTGAACATGAATATAACTGTACTTGTTTAGTTTTTTGTCACTGGGCCAAAATATCTGAGAAAAGAACTTAAAGAAGGAAGGACTTAATGCATCTACAGCCAATTAATCTTCAAGAAAGAGCCCAAAAGACAGCCTCTTCAACAAATGTTGCTGGGAAAACTGGATATCCACATGTAGAAGACTGAAATTAGATCCCTGTCTTTCACCCTGTACCAAAATTAACTCAAAGTGGTTCAAAGACCTCAATAAAAAGCCTGAAACTTTGAAACAACTCCAGGAAGTACTAGGACATACACTGGAACATACAAGTATAGGGAACGACTTCCTAAGTAGAACTCAAAAGGCTTAGCATCTAAGAGAAAGAATGAACAAATGGGACTGCATCAAAATAAAGAGCTTCTGCACAGCAAAAGAAACAGGCACCACATTCAAGAGACAGCCCACAGAATGGGAGAAAATCTTCACCAGCTACTCCTATAAGGGACTAATATCCAGAATCTGCAGGGAACTGAAAAAACTCAACCGCCAAAGGATAAACATCTCGATGGAGAAATGGGCACATGAATTAAATAGGGAATTTTCAAAGGAGGAGGTATAAATGGCCAGTAACATGAAGAAGTGTTCAACTTCCATGGCTATAAAAGAGATGCAAATCAAAACAAAACTCAGATTTCATCTCACCCCAGTTAGAATGGCTGTATTCAAGGGCAATAACAACAAATGCCAGTGAGAATGTGGTGAAACAGGAACACTTATACCCTGTTGGTGAGAATGCAAATTAGTACAACCAGTATGGAAAGCAGTGTGAAGATTCCTCAAAAAGACTAGTCATAGGACACATATATTGTCCAATGATACTGCTCCTGGGCATCTACCCAAAGGAATATAAATTAGCATATAATAGAGACAGCTGTACACTGATGTTCTTCACAGTACTATTCACAATAGCCAAGCTTTGGAAGCAACCCAGGTGCCCTACAACTGATGAATGGTCCAAGAAAATGTAGTATATATAAACAATGGAGTTTTATTCAGCCATAAGGAAAAATGACATGTGGTTTGAAGGTAAATGGATGCAAGTGGAGGACATTATGTTAAGTGAAGTAAGCCAGGATCAGAAAGACAAAGGTCACATCTTTTCTCTCATACATGGAAGATAGAGCTAAAAGAAACATATACACAAAAGCAAACATGATTATAAACAAACTCAGATGTAGAACATGTTTGTGATGGTAGAACTACTCTATGGAACTCAGAGAAAGAGGGAAAGGAAAAGAGAATGATAGAGCATCACTAATATTGTAAAATGTGATATCTGTAAAGGTAGAGGAAAGAAGGATGTGTATTGAAAGCTGTTGAATAGTGGGGGGTGGGAGATAAAGGGGTAAGAGAGACGAAGGGAAGGGGTTGAACAGATCGAAGTAAAGTATACCCACAGTGGTGATACATTGAGAAACCCCTTTGAACATCAAGTTAAATATTAAGAATGAAAGACAGAATTGTAAAATAAGTACAGTGTGTATGGAGGTATTACTAGTGGGAGGAGAGAGGGTGAATGAAGGAGATTTAAGGTGAGGGTATTTGGTTGATGGTCTTCATACATCTATAAAAATAGAACAAAGAAACCTCTTGCAATTGCTTTAAGTGGGTGGAGAGGAGGTTGAGTGGGAGATAAGATGGGGACGATGTAACTAATGTGCAATATAGACCTAACTGGATTTGTCACTATGAATTCCCCCCATGTACAGTGAATATATCCTAATAAAAATTTTTTAAAAAGGAAGGAAGGGTTTATTTCGGCTTATGGTTTCAGAGGTCTCTGTCCATGACTGACTGGCTCCCTTGTTCTTAAGTGTGTGGCTAGGCAGAAACGTCATGGTGAAGGGCATGGTTAAGGAAAGCTGTTCACCAAGTGGCTGTTAGGAAGCAGAGACAAGAAGGGATCAGGGACCAGATACATCCTTCATAGTTATACCCCCAGTGATCTATTTCCTGCAACAGGTTCCACATCCTAATAGCCAGTTCACTATGAAATTAGTAATGGATGAATCCATTGGTGAAGTCATGATCTAATCTCATAGTGCCACCAGTTAGGGATCAAGCCTTCGGAACATGAACGTTTGGGGGAATATGTCATATTCAAACCACCATAACAACATATTATAGTTTTATACAGAATGATCTTCTAAAAGATAAAAAAGTTATACTTTTAGAAAAATATTCAAGTAGTTGTACCAGTAGTTTTTCTATAAATTATCTCAAATTTAGTTTACAATCAAGATTTCATAGTGTTACAAGTCCAAAATCAGCACATAGAACTTGATGTGTCTATTTTCAAATGAGCCTTAAGTCTCTCCACTAAAATGTGAATTAAAATGTGGGAGGAAATCCCTTTTAGATTTAACAGATGATCAGAAAACTACTGCTTGCCAAAATTCACACATTTAAGGTACATGCAGTCCTCTGTGCCACTTAGTACCACTAATTCACTGCCTTGCTTAGGAAAGGGCTTCTGAAGGGGTCATTGTGTTCTTTGGATAGCTTCTCCCAGTGCATTAGACAAGTCTCAAAGTGGAAATGTATTTACATCCAGTTCCCCTGTGGCAAACACAAAACTCTATCCAGAGTTGTCTTGACACAAGTGTTTACAAAATTTGAGGGTTTTATGTTGTCAGTTGTAAGGTTTTTAAAGCTGAAGCTATGTGGTCAATTTGCTAAATTTCCAATAAAGTTTCTTCTGTTCTAAGCAAGTTTCACAACTGTCTCTGAGTTCCATATTAGTTTTCTTCCTGGTACCTTCCCTCAAATGTGGCAAGACTGAGGATGTTGTGTCTCTCCAGAATGCTAAGAAAAAATTAGAGTTTTTGTTCAACTTAACAGTGAATTTAGAAAGTGATTCAAAAGTGGTGTCCTCTCATCTCGCTCCAGTCCTCTTGGTATGACAGCTATGATGCATGATACATGTACATTTATACGATCTGCAGCCTGGGGCTTAAAGAGTGCTTCTTGGTGGTGATCTGATTTATCTGTACACCATGCTTCAGTTGAAATGTCTGGTATATTAAATTTACTTATGTTATCTTTTTGTACTTTTGCTAACATGCATATTCTATGAAAATTTTTTTTGAACTTAGAAAATCTTCATATTACCCCTTACATTGAATAAAGGATTATGAAGATTCCTTGGTGAAATTTCTTTTCTAAGGGAAGAAATTTCTTGTCCTTTTACCTATTGAGGTTGAAAGAACAGCCGTTCATGACTTGCTTAAGAGAAATCAGCTGAACAGAATATATCAACTTTATTTTGTGGGCCCTGATTCTTTTTCTCTTAGCATTCCTGGTTTCATTTTGTTATGTGTATGATCAAGAGTCAAATTATTCTTCCTTGTTTCACTGTCTTCAGGTAGGAGAACATAGTCATAAGTGTTTTCTTGACTGTATGGAATTCACAAGGTTGAACTGTGATTATAGGCTTATCAGTAATAGTTTGTTGAAGTGACAGCTATTCCTGTTGCTCAAGTACTTTCTGCTGATACTTCTCAGTCTTTTCCTGTAACTCTCTGACTACAGAATCTTTGTCCATACATCCTGTTAGAAGGCTTCATGTACATGATTGAGTTGCTTGCCAATGTTTTTATCCATTCTTCTTTTTTCTGTACCATCTCTATAAAGGATGAAGTAAATAACAGGCCCAATGCCTGTGCCCCATTGTGGTCAGTGTTGGCTTTTTCTCTTTCCATTTCCTATACCCATTCTCTATATGACTCTTTGGAGACTTACCCGACTTCTCACTGACAAAGCTGTGATGACACCCATAGGAAAGCAGAGAACTGAACTAAGCAAAAACAATTCAGTCTGCCAAGCTCTCTAACATCTCAGATCACTGGGGCCTTAGTTACCTTCAAATACATGAGGTAGCTTTTAGGGAATATTCTGGTTGTGGTTCCATCTAACTCACATGACACTCACAGCCTTCTCTTCAGATACTCAAGACTGCTCTATCTTTATGGGCTACATTTCTGGATCTTAATTAAAAAAAAGTCTACCCTCCATTTTCAATTGCTTTGTTTATTTTCCTGGCTCTTACTATATCAGTCAATTTCTTTTAATTATATTATTTTTTCATCTTTAAGGTCTCTGTGTGAATGCCAGTGTGTTCCTGTGAATTAAGAAAAGACATCCTTCCTTGGTAGGCAAATTTCAAATAGGTACCACCAGTGGATGGGCACATTAACAGCAGGAGGTTCTTTTTCCTGGGGGAAGCCACTATAAATAGGGCTTGACTACATTTCTTCCCCTATTCACCTTTTGGATGAGTATTCATGTGCACAGCTATACAGCTATATACAATAATTATCATAAAATCAAACATTTACATCACTACTAATAGACACTCAGGCAATAGTTGAATTTATTTCAATTTTTGTTAAACTGACAATATATCTTTAATCACAAAGGCAAAAGTGTCATCAAATCTTCCTCTCCCTAATATAAGGTGAATCTGACAATCTAATGTCAGCACCTTTGGCCAGATAAGAGCAGGAAAATGAAGGAGAGGAGGCAATAATCAGATAATTTAGTAAGTAAGTTTGTCAATGGAATTATCACCAACTTCCACTGGTTAAACTCTTTTTTTGGCCTGAACAGGTTATGGAATAATAGTCTAACTTTTTCAAAAGCTGTTCTCAGGCTTGCACAAGCTTGTTTTTAATGCATCTCCTTTAATTTCATGTTTTTCTTGGCTGCTATGTCAAAGTTGTAACATTTCACCCAATGGTATAATGCCAAGACGCGATTCTACATATTGGTCACATGGGTGTCTGGAGCAGCTGCATGATCCTGTCATAGACACTGAGAAAGGACTATATCCTTTGGCAGCATTTCCTAAGCTCCTGGAATTTAAAATCCTAGGCAGTAGCCAGGAAAGTCATCCATGTTTATTATGATACTCTTTAATTTTAAGAACGTTATTAACACTGCTTCTTTTGATATTCCATCCACTTTCTCATGTTGTTTGTAAGTTAGCATTCATGAAAAGCATTGCAGAAACCCAAGTGCTGTTGCTGGGCATCTTACCACCTGTTGTGCAGTTATTTTTAGTTCCTGCCTTCATTAATCACCATGACTATGAGGACAAAAGGACTGGAAGTGTTGTCTAATTGTGTTTATACTACCAGCTACATCTGAATTGGCTTTTTGGCTCGTCATTTGAGATACTGTAGGGGGTCATGCCTAGCAACTCTGTTTTAGTGGAGAAATTATTTAACACATTGGTGTTAGATGAACTAGTTTATCATGACAGGTGAATAGGCATTGACTGATAAATTTGAGTATAGCACAGAGAAAGGAGAACAATTTAATTTACTTGCATCCCTTACTTTTGCTTTTCGCCTGTGCTTCTGAGAACATGGAAATTCCCTGGCAACTTCTGTAATTTTAGGTAGAATGTTACCTCATTAAAATTAGTACTGTTAGAAAATGTGTATGTGTTGTTTTGAATGCTTTTAAATTATATGGGTATTTTCTTAGGAAAGAATAAATCATATCTTGACCTCAAAAGAGTAAACTATTTAATATTCCTTAATGAGACACAAAACAAACTATCATTTAGGAGAGCTGTCATTTTGATGTAAATTTAAACACACTTAGACATATGTATAACCAAATTAAAATCAGGACAAAGAGAATCCCTGTGCCTCCCAAACACCCTGAAGCTATAGCTTTTTAGTCACACACATCCTTCACCCTCTAAAGCGTGATGACTACTCATCAGTTCTTCATCACTATAAATTTGTACATTGAAGAATGATAAATAAATAGAATCCCATACTGTGTAAATTTTTGAGATAATTCACTTGAGGTGGATCTGAGTATTTGAATATAGTAATCATTTTATCTTTTTATTCCCAATAGTAATGAATGGGATTTTATTGATTTATCACAATTTGTTATCCATTTGCCTTTTGAGGAACATTTACTTTTTTTTGTAGGTTTAGTTTATTTGGAATAGAGTTTCTATAAACATTTACATATACCCTTATGTATGAACATTAATTTTTATTACTTCAGGGTAAACATGTAGAAGTGGAATGGCTGGTCACTCAGTAGGTATACTTAGCTTTTTTAGAAAGTTCCAAACTGGTTTCCAAATAAAGTGTATCATTTTACATTCCCTTGGATTTTAGCTATCATCAGTTTCTTAGTGGGGAGGACATAGAAGTTAAAATTTTTTCTCTCTCTCTCCTCTCATACACACACATTTCAGCTTCAGTTTTATGTGCATATATGTGTGTGTATAATCATAATATCTACTAGTGATATGAACTATATGTCATATATTATACTAAGCACAGAGCATTACTTAACATACAGCTGTGTCAAATGTCCTATAATAGGTAGACTTGTCCAGTTCTACTTATTGGGATTCTTTGAGTATGGAAGAAAGGTTCAATGTAGACAGAATATAAAGGAAGGAGAAATAAATATCAATAGTATGTATCCATGTTTTCTGTCATATACTAGTCCAGTTCAATACTCATTATAGGACCTATTTAAGTTTTCCTTAATCTTTACAACACTTGGAGGATGTTATTAGTATTGTTTTACAAATGAAGAAATTGAGTGTCAGAGGAGTTAAGGATACACCCAACTACTTGCAGCTAAGTAAAGGGCAGAAATAAAATCTTAGTTCAATTCTTCTGTAATATTCTATATACTGATTTTTATTTATTCCTTTTAATTAACCCAGTGTTTTACTTTTAACGTGAAGCTGAATTATTTTCTAATGTCATTTCATTTCACCCAGAAGGATTCTCTTTAGAATTTCTTTTAGGGTAGATATACTAGTTATGAACTCTCAATTTTTGTTTATCTGGAAGTGTTTCTGTTTCATTTTTGAAGGATAGTTTTGGTGGATATAAAACTTTTATTTGACAATTGTTTTAGCTTTTAGCACTTTAAATGTATTTGTTATCCCATTGACTTCTGTGGCAGATCTCCTTTATATTAAGCCTCATCTCTCTTTTACAGATTTGAAAATTTTCTTTATCTTGGGCTTTTTAACAGTTTGAGTAAAATGTGCACACGTGGATCACTTGAGTTTATCCTTTTTTGAATTTTACAAGCTTCTTGGATGCGTTGATAAATGTTTTAAATCAGGTTTGGGAAGATTTCAGTCATTATTTTTTTCAAATGTTCCTTGTGTCTGTTTCCTTCTTCTAAAACTCCCATGATGTGTCTATATGCATTTCTGTTTTTTATTTATTTTTGGTGGTGTTGGGGTTTGAACTCAGGGCCTCATGTTTTCTATCAGGTGCTCTACCAATTGAACCAGTCTGCCAGCTCTGTGTTATGTTGGGCATTTTTGAGATAGGGTTTCATGAATTATTTGCCCCAGCTAACTTTGAACCATAATTCTCCTGATCTTTGCCTCCTGAGTAGCTAGGATTACAGGTGTGAGCCACTGGCTCCTGGCTTATTTTATTTTGTTTTTGATACAAGGTCTCTCTACGTAGGTCAGGTTGTTCTCAAACTCATAATCCTCCTGCCTCAGCCTCCCAAGTGCTGGGATTATAGGCATGATTCATTATGCTGCCTTCATATATATCCATGTAGAGCACTCTTAGTGCCCTTTCCCTTCCCTCTCTCCTCTACCCAGACAGCTGCCCAAATACATTCATGTTTCATTATTAATATCCTCATTGTCATCATCGTAGTCAATCAACATCATTTTAGGTCTCGATTCCACAATGTGTGAGATGTGATATTTGGTCTTTTGACTTTGACTTATCTCGCCCAGCGTGATGATCTCTAATTCCATCCATTTTCCTGTTAATAGCATAATTTCACTTTCCTTACTGTTGTATTCCATGATTTCTTTTATTCACTCATTGTTTGTTGGGCACCTTGGCTAATTCCACAGTTTGGCTATTGTGAAGAGAGCTGTATGAGTATGCAGGCATCTATCCCATGTATTGATTTATACTCCTTCAGATATATGCAGAGTGATATGGCAGGATCATAAGATAGCTCTATTTTTAGTTTTCTGAGGAAACTCCATACTGCCTTCTGTAGTGGTTGTACTAGTTTTCACTCCCACCAACATTTGTTGTTGTTGTTTGGCTTCTTGATGGTGCCAATCTGACTGGGGTGAGATGGAATTTCAGTGTAATTTTGGTTTGCATTTTATTTATGGCTGAAGATGCTTAACATTGCTTAAGTACTCATTAGCCATTTGAATTTCTTCTGCTGAAAATTATTTATAAAATTCAATTGTCCATTTATCATTGAATTATTTGTTCTTTTTCTACTTCAGCTTTTCAACTCTTTATATATTCTAAATATTAATCCCTTATCTATAGAATATCTGGTGGAGAATTCCCTTCCATTCTGTGGATTGTCTCTTGATTCTGGCCATTCTTTTGATGTGAAGAATCTTTTTAATTTTATGCAGTCTCATTTGTCAATTCTTGCTTTTATTTGTTGGGCAATTAGAGTCTTACTCAGAAAATAATTACCTAGGCCTATGTCTTCTGGAGCATTCCCTATTTTTTCCTATAGTCATTTCAAAGTTTCATGTCTTATATTAAGATCATTGACCCATCTGGAGTTGATTTTTGTACAGGGTGAGAGATAGGGGTCTAGCTAGTTTCAGTCTTCTGGATGTAAATAGACAGTTTTCCCAGAACCATTTTTCTACAGGTTGTTCATATTTATTAATTTATTTTAAAATTGTTATTAATAAGGCATAATAGTTGCACAGGGGATTTTATGAGATATTGGTTTATATGCATACCATGGACTCCTATTCAGTTCATTTCCTCCATTATGTTCCCTTTCCCCCCAGAACCAGTTGTTGAAGAAGCTATTTTTTGTCCAATGTAAAATCTTTGGCTCCTTTGTTAAAAGATCAAATGGCTGCTGCTGTGTGGTTTTGTTTCTAAGTCTTATATCCTGTTCTCTTGATCTTCATGTCTGCTTTTGTACCAGTATCAGGCTGTTTTTGTTAGTGTGGCACTGTAGGGTAATTTGAAGTCTGGTATTGTGATACCTCCAGTATAGCTCTTTTTGCTCAGGATTATGTATGCTATTCAGGGTCTTTTATGTTTCCATATGAATTTTAGGATTGATTTCTCTATTTCTGTGAAGAATGGCCAGGGGATTTTGATGGGCATTGTGTTGAGTGCATAGATTGGTTCAGGTAGTATAGCCATTTTCAGGAATTAATTCTGTCAGTACCATGAACATGGGAAGTCTTCCCATCATTTGGTGTCTTCTTCAATTTCTTTCTCCAGGGTTTTATAGTTTTCATTGTAGAGGTCTTTATCCTCCTTGTTTAAGTTTATGCCTACATTTTAAATGTTTTTTTAGGCTACTGTGAATGGATTCATTTCCTGATTTCTTCTTTCTAAGCCTGTTCATTGTTGGTGTATTTAAAAGCTACTGGTTTTTGTATGTTGACTTTATATCCTGATACATTGATGAAAGTTTATTAAACATAAGAGAATTTTTGGTAGAATCTTTGGAGTCTTTTAAATATAGAATCATACCTTGATACACTCTTTCTTATAATCATTTTAAATTATGCTAAATATGACTTTACCATTTTATTAATGTATACCTTATAAGTATATACATGGATGTACTATTTTTGAAAAATTTTGACCAATATACTTTATAATATAACCAAAACGTATTTCCATAAAGGAACGTTTAATCACATCTCCTTTTTGATATCTTTAAAGTATTTTTGTTGTATCAATATCAAAATTTAGGGAATTATTTGAGCAGATTAACCAATTTGCCAAATTTACAAAGTCATAATTTACTAATGATGGTTTTCAACTATTTTAAAGTTTTTCAGATATTCCTATCAGAATGGTGCTAATGTCTTCTTAATGTGTATAAAAATTAGTCAATAGTTTTTTTCATTATGTATTGAAGCATATTTTAAGTATTGTTGAATTTGACTCTGTGGATATTCAAGTTACCTCTAAGAGGGATCCTGTGCATATCTAAACTTCTGTTGTTATGAGAATATTCAGTATAGATAAGAATCCTCTGATACAATAAACATTACAAAGGAAATAAAATAAGGTATAGAAGTAATACTTTTGCTTTAAATGGGGTCGTTTAGAGAAGGGTATTTTGAAAATATACATGTTAGTGCAAACAGAAGATGAGGAAGAGAAACTTCCTGTCAGAATGAAAACCCCAGCATATTTTGTTTTCTGAGGTCCTAAAGTGAGAAATAGCATGGTGTGTTAGCTGAGAGGACCAGTGATTGCTAGCTATCCTAAGCACATGCAAATACCAGATACTTACAACTGCACATGTCTATGCATGTAATTATAGTTGATCCTTGTTATTTGAGAATTCTCTATTTGAAAATTTGCCTGCTTGTTGAAATTTATTTACTTTGTCAAACTTTTTGAATTTGGGGGGTAATTTTCAGATATGCATAGAGTAGTGACAATTGAGTCTCCTGACACATGTTGCAAGCTGAGGTCAAAAAGGATGATACACTGCATTCTTCTATTGGTTATCATAGACCTTGTAGTGGTCTATTTGTGAACACATATTTTGCATTTTTGGGGGGCAATTTCATTGTATAAATGCCCCTCAACTGTATTGATGAAGTGTTGTTTGTTCCTAAGCACAGGAAAGCTGTGACATGCTTATGGAGAAAATGTTTGTGCTACTTTCATTTGGTCATGAGTTATACTACTCTTAACCCTGAGTTGAATGTTATTGAATCAATTATATATATATATATATATGTATAATAGGTGTTTTAAAACAGAAGTACACATTAAAATATGATTGATTAATGAGAATGTTCAGACCAGAGAATTGCAGGAGACTTTTTCATCCTTACTTAGTAGCACGTTCAGTATTTGACAATTCAGGGTTCCCAGCAACTTTATAGACTATGTCTATTGCAAATAACAACTTTATTGCACTAGACACATGTTGATGCTTACATGACTACTTCTCATAAAGTTTATGATACTTGTTTTGTCTATATGCTCCCAGCTTCTATCATTGTTCTGCTATGAGGCGAACAGTTTGATAAATGTTTATTTTAGTGCACAACAGTCATCGCTGCATATTACATCCAGTCATTTGCACTGCATTTGCTTCACACACTGCTGATCTAATCCAGGCATTATTCTAGAGTGATACTTTGACATACCACAATATGAAAACTGACTTTATTATCCTCATTGAAAAATTATAATACATATTTAAAAATTCTAAGCTAGACTAAGTTCACAATGTCTGTTGTCTAATACAACATGTTTTTGATGTTATGAAACTACTTCCTCCAAAGAAATCAATAGATTTGAAAATCTGAATATCCCAGATACATGCTGATATGAGTTAAGCGAAAAAAAAAACACTTCTTAAACTGGTAGCACGATGGACTTAAATCACAATTCTGGTTTCTTATTTAGCACATTATTTTCTTGCCAATGATTGTCAATTGTTCAGAAGATTGTATTTGCTTGAAAACCTTCCACTAAACTATATCAGGAAAGATTTATATACATTTTAAACTGATGATGAGTTGGAGCTAATTAAATTAGGTATTTAGGTGGTAGGAAACACACTTGTGATTTGTCTTTGTGGCTATGGGGCCCTTACATTTTACATGGCAGAAATATGCCATCAATCCTATATTATGGCCAGAATTTATTGTTACTTAAATATATATCTCCCATATTCTTATTCTCATTTATAACTTGGGCAGTTTTATATGGAACTTCCTTTTGCAGATCTGAAGTCACAAAGATTGATGAATTTGTTAGACTCAGAATAGTGGGAGGAACAATAATCTCCCCCAATTAACTTGATAACAGGAAAATTGCAAGTCAATTTTTCTGTTTAAGTTTAGTCTAATTTTCTTTCCAAGGCAGTGACTTTATCAGTGTAATCCTAGTCTGTAAGGAAAATGTAGGTTTTTTCTTTAATATTTTCTTGTCACAAGTGATTTGTCAATCTGATCATACTTTGAAAATAAGTCCTAGTGCTGGCCTCTAAAATCTGAAGAAAATTTAGTACAAGGAAATTTCTGACCTCTTATTAGAGAAAATTTTTAAAAATCTGAGATGGGCTAGTATGTGAATTAATCCTTGCCTTAAGGTTTATGCAAATACTGACAAATTTAGGCTTCAAAGTGAGAGTAATTACGATTTAATATTTAGGTTGAATCATGTTGAGTTGCTAATTTTGACTATCTTTTGACTTATAAAAATGGCAATTTCATATAATTTTACTTAGCATGACACTTTCTAAACAAGTGGATATTATTTTTCAAAATACTATTTTGAATATTATTGATAATAAATTTTTACATACATCAGTGAAGGCTTTAAAGTTATTTAAGTCATTTAAAATATTGACTACTAAGGAGATGATGACAAATTTTAGAATACGAGTTTGTAGCACATATTTAAGAACATTTTCAATTGTTTGATTTCATTGACTCATATTTGTACAATGTACAAGTCAAAATAGTTATAATCAACATTAACAAGTTTGAAATGGGTCATAACTACATTTCATGTTTTTATATGCTACTGCTTTTAACTGGAAAATTTCATGTTCAAAGGAAATCATTTTAAGCACAGTAGGAAATAAAACTGCTTTTTTCACTGATAAAATTTCCTTTAAAAAAGCACTAAAATAAGAAACATATTTTTGGAAAATTTCAAGGCATATTTCATTGTTAAGATGTAGTTAATAAAAGAAGAATGATTCATAAATGATAACGTGACTTCATGCCTTGCAGAAGAAATCTGTTCAAATTTACGGTGTAAGTATATAATTTATCACAAAGTTTTTCAGCTATAAAATAGCAAGACAAGTTTTGCAAACGTGTAATCTGCTACCTCCCACTTTACTACACATTTACACCTCTGATTTCACTTGTTTTTATTCCATTAACATCACAATAAGATAGCTTCTACTCAGAATTTAAGTGTCCAGAAACATTATTTGCTGGAATTCCACTAAGAATTTAAATATTAACGCAAAGACATTTGGGAGCCACATTAGATGCTTCCCTGCACACAAAGTTTATGTCCTTCATAGGAGTGATATTTCAGCCTTGTATTCAGACCTTATCTATGTACTTTTCAACAGTAGGCTTAAAAATTTCGTTATTTACTTTCTAAGATAACAAAAATTAAACAAGAGGTACACTGAAGCAATGATGATGATGATGATGATGATGTGTGTTTGTGTGTGTGTGTGTGAAATACTCCAAAGAAATGCAAAACAAAACAAAAACCAGGAGTAATACTTTTACAAGACCCTACAACAACTACAGAACAAAACAACATTAAACAGATCCACAGAAACTAATTTAGAATCATTTGTTCAGGAACAAACATGTATTTTAACTTGTTTGCAAGTATTTCGTCATAATAACTGATGCTTACAACAATGACACAAAATGTTAAACATATTTTTAATAAAATTAAAATGAATTGAATATATGCCAATTCTTTTATCAAATTGAATAATGAATTATATTGCTATATAAGTGGTTACCACAAAATCTAGAATTCTTAATGAGGACCAAAAAAGAAAAGAAAATTAGAAGTTCAACTACAGTCACAGGTCATAAAAAGTATCACAAAGGGTCTTGAACAGTGAGCCTTTCTCACCAGACAGGGGGAAGTGAACTAATTAGGAGGAACTGGACAGAACGTCAAATCTGAGCAACTATGGGCAGCTCATGTTGAAGCCAGCCTGAGGTAATTTGTAAGGAAAAATTCAATCTGTGAAGGAAAGAAAGGTCTATGATGAAGTGAAAGTGAGACTATTGCTTGTTAACTATGTTGTTATTAATAGTTTTCAGGCAGGGGGTATTTTTCAAGGTGAATTTAGCTTGCGACATTGTCTTCCTAAAATGAATGTTTCTGTGTTGGACAGTGTGTTAGTCACCTTTCCCTTGCTATAACAAACACTTGAGATAATCAATGCAAAAAGAGGAACATTTTATTTTGGCTCACAGATTTGGCTAGTTTCCCTTTTGCTTTTGCACCTGTGACAAGGTAGCACATCATAGTAGGAATGTGTGACAAAGGAAGCTACTCACATCATGGTGGACAGAAAGTGAGAGAGGAGAAGAGAGGAAAAGATAAGAGAAGAGAGAGGGGGAGAGAACAAAGGGGGAGAGGAGACAGAGAGGGAGAGAGAGGAGGACAAAGAGCTGGGGTCCCAATTTCCCCTTCAAAAGTATGCCCTCAGTGGCCTAACTTCCTTCCATCAGGCCCCATCTCCTGAAGACTCCACTATTTCCCAATATCATCGTGGGCTGGGACCCAGCCTTAGATGGATGAGTGTGTGTGGGAAACTTATTCAAGCCATAGGAGGCAGATGCTTTTCTTTTGGGAGGAGTGGTACTTTGCCTCACACTTGCTAGGCAGATGCTGCACTCCTTAAGCCATGACCCCAACCCTTGTTACTTTTTTTTTAGATAGTATCTCACTTTTGCCGGGGGCTAGTCTCAGACCACAATACTCTTTCCTACTCCTTTCCCCATGTAGTTGGCGTTATGTGATAGTACTTGGATTGTTTGTTTAGATGGGGTCTCATTAAGTAGCTAGGATTGCAGATATGCACCACCATATCTGCATCTCTTTTTGGGGCGGGGCAATGCAGGGGTTTGAGCTCAGGGCTTCCCACTTGCTAGACAAGTGCTCTATCACTTGAGCTATGCATCCAACTCTGCAGGTGCTTTGCAGATATGTGAATTAACTAGTATATTCCAAACCTTTGCTAATTTTAACTTCTTCTGTTGAATGTTACTAAGTATAATGGAAGGAAGAGTAAGTCTTCCCTTGTGAATAAATATGCATATGAATATATATACATATTATGCATGTAGATATGTATGTATATGTAGTTATTCATTATTTTTAGTGTGGTTTAGTTTATTGCAGGTTCTCTTAGAGATTATATCATACTATTGTATACTGTGAATATCCAAAATGGAGATGAAAAGAGAATAATACTTTTATAAGTCCTGTTTGTGTATTAAGTGTTTACTAAGCATCGTGAATTTATCATTTCATTTTCCATGTAAAGGATGACGTTTTGTCTATTTTACAAATAAAGAAGCAGAAGAATAAGAAGTTTAAGCAACTTTCACACCATCATGGAATTGGTTGGATAGACTCCTTAGCCTGACTCCAGAGCTCAGGCTCCTATAGAATAGTATCCTACATTTATTTGTTCAATAGCATTTTGTTAACATAAACATCATTGGAATTTCCAAGAAACATTGTGTTTGGAAAAACATTTAAGAACGATCTGCATTAGATGATGAGCAAGTTTAGATCAGAAACTACCTCCTAACTCGTGAGTTCAAATCCCAGTTCCACCAAAACAAACATACCATCACCACCACCAACAATAAAAAACCTGGAAAACAAAAACAAAACCAGAACCCATGGTATAGGAAAAAGACATTTAAAATAGTTTAAAATGTATGTTATGATTTTTAGTCCACATTTGGAAAGAATGAAGTTAATCATCACCAATTGGGCAATGTTTTATATTCAGAAAGGAATGCAATTGCCATTTGCACAAAACAGACTTTACCTGTACTAGCTATAAGCAGGTTAACCTTCTTAACAAATGGACCCAAATATGTATTATCACAGATTATAATAAGGTAATAGATGGGTGAAAATATTGAATAATTTTTGCCTTATGAAGTTCTTCAGAGACCAAGTTTGGCAGTCTTTGTCCTCTTTAATGGCTAGCTTCCAAGGTGCCCACTCTATTCTACATTACCATAACAAAACAGAGAGAAAAATAGCACTATGTTGGGGAGTTTTTAGGAGTCAGACCAGTAAATAGTACTTGTTTTTTCTACACTCATTCCAGTGGTTAGAACTCAATATATGGCCACATTTAATTCCAAGAAGATTGGGAAATGTAGGTTCTGGTGGACAGACACTTCTGAGTTTCAAATCTCACATGTATGAAGAGAAGCAAATATTTTGGAAGGACTGAAAGTCATAATGTTTCTGCTATATATCTTAAACTCTAGTTCATACATTGGTTAGTCATTGATAGTAACAACAGTTTGGTTCCAGATCCTGATTCCATGATAAGAAAAAAAACACAATTGAGAATCTAGTCAAAATTTGTCCACTAGGCATACATCTTTTAAACATGTAATATAAAGACAGGGTGTAAATACAAACAGCCTCCAACTATGATGACTCACCATAGGACTTTTTTTTGTGGTGGTACAAATATAATATACAGACAGTAGAAAATGTACTTTGAACTTTGTGTTTTGATATTTTTTCTAGCTAGTGCCAGAGAAAATGCTGGCCAGTGGAGTTGTCTCGAGTTCCCAGTCATCCATTACAAGCAGAAACACAGTTACTTGTCAAGCTTTGATCTTTGATAGGTTAGTATAATAAATACATCTTTGACTTATGATAGCTTGAACTTACTGCTGGGTTTACTAGGATATACCTCCATCATTGGTTGAGGAACATTTGTAGATTATTATGCTTTTGACCTTATACTGTGCAGACTTTTAAAGGGAAAGAGGTACAATTTTTTTGAAATAAGAGAAAAATGAAATATTCTGAAGTGACATTAAAGGTAATAAAAACATGTCTAAGATTTCTAGTGTTTACTCAAAAAGAATGACACCATCAGTGTTTTGAATTATCTTGATTTATAAAAGCTAAGACTATCAAGTTTTCCAAACAGGACTGGACTGAGTGAAAAATTCCTGGGTGCCACACAGGAATCGGATCTGATATAACATCTTGTAGCTGCTTCATCTGAAACACAACCTCAGTTATTATAGTAGAGAAAGAGAGAGATGGGCTACTCACAAAAGGTCTGTTCACTTCTTAGCTTGGAAGTGATGTGCTTCAATGACACACTCATTTCATTAACTAAAACAAGACACATGTCTGCACTTACTGGCCAGGAAGCTGGAGAGCATCGGAGAATAAATGCTGGGTATATTTGGGGAGGAATATTCCAGCCTTTGTCAAAGCATATGCCCCTAATCATGATCAAGATCATATTATTTCTTATAATGTAGAACTATTTCTAAATATTGTTGCAGAATATGAAATAATAGTTTTTCAGAGCCAAATACTACCCAAGAGCAGATAATAGATTTACAACTCTCTAAG
Source organism: Castor canadensis (assembly GCF_047511655.1). NCBI lineage: Eukaryota > Metazoa > Chordata > Mammalia > Rodentia > Castoridae > Castor > Castor canadensis. The sequence continues at coordinate 80,555,071 of NC_133386.1, read as the reverse complement.
ATCGTCAGGCTTCCAGCATTTAAGCAGGAGACAGTCATCCATTTATCAACTAGTGGAACTTCAAAAATGGCCACTGTATTACTCCTGCGTCTGTGTCTATGCAATTGTGCAAAGATGCCAAACAGATACCAAATACCTTTTCTCTTGTAGACTTGAAACAGTTGTTAACAACAATTTCAGATTAGATATCATTTTTTCCTAAACTGATATGCATTTACCTGCATGAGAACTAAAACCCATTAAGTGGGTCAAAGTTGTTAAAAAAACAGCTCTAGAAGTGTGTGGTCAAGTTCTAGAGGGTCTTCATAGCACTTGAAGTTATAAATGAAGTGTTGTTTTGATGAATGAACTTGCATGCATACATAAATGTACATATTTGTTTCTAAATGGAGAATTACTAATTTCATAGGGAATTAATGACTATCAAAGGAAGAAATTATTGATGTGAATCCATATTAAATAAAGAAATAAATGAATGCTTAGATGTTATTTTAAAAAAGAATTTCATGAAATGTGAATTATACACAATTGAACAATACTTTGGGAATCTTTAGGCTGCAAAGGACCTCCTAGAGTGTGCGAATGCGGTTGAGTCTGTAAACTGCAGGGCATGTTCTGTGAGTTTTCTCTCTGAATTGAGGAAGAAAAGCAGAACCCCAGGGAATTAGAGTACTATATGAAGAAGAGAATCAGAAGATATTGATAAAGAGCAAATTGGTTAAGATATGTAAAGGTTATAACTTTGCAATGTGTTCAAGTATTTTATCCTGGATATAAGGAGAAAGTACTAAAAAAGATATTCAAGTCCTTGAGCAACAAATTGATGAAAAAGAAAGAAGTCCACTCTTCTCCCACTTGCATTTGTGATGGAGAAGGTCTGGAAAGCATTCCCTTTGGCAGCATTTTAAAGGAGTGGTTAGAAAGCACTTTAGAGGATGAAGAGATAATTTTAAGAATTTCAGGAATCCTTGGATTAAAGGATTAGCTGTAGCTAGGGACTCAAATCACTGCTTTCCTGTGGAATAATCCACCTGGTTGAAATTGGGATCTTCAGTCTAAGATTTTTGGCCTCTTCCACCCAATGCTGTCACAGGCTGATGAAAACAATCAGGGCTTTTAGGCACTTGGTTGTTTCTCTGAATGAATTTGGGTCTAAGATTCAGATCCTGTGTTACTAGGAACAATGGTAGTGACAGAAGTACAGCCAACAAACTCAACATGTTTATATTAAAGAAACGTGTTTACAATAATTGTATTGCATAGTCACCTCTCTGGGCTGGCATTGTATGTAGTCATGGGTTTGAAAATACTTTGAAGATGGAATTTCAATTGCTTGAAGTGTTAGTCACCTTATCTTTCTATTCTTTTTTGGTTTGTTTTTCTTAGTATGTCTTGATAATCTTGATAATATATACAACTTGGTTTATTCAGTTCAATTTTGCAAATTTTTTTTTATTCATATGTGCATACAAGGCTTGGGTCATTTCTCCCCCCTGCCCCCACCCCCTCCCTTACCACCCACTCTACCCCCTCCCGCTCCCCCACCTCAATACCCAGCAGAAATTATTTTGCCTTTATCTCTAATTTTGTTGTAGAGAGAGTATCAGCAATAATAGGAAGGAACAAGGGGTTTTGCTGGTTGAGATAAGGATAGCTATACAGGGAGTTGACTCACACTGATTTCCTGTGCGTGGGAGTTACCTTCTAGGTTAATTCTTTTTGATCTAACCTTTTCTCTAGTTCCTGGTCCCCTTTTTCTATTGACCTCAGTTGCTTTTAAGGTATCTGCTTTAGTTTCTCTACATTAAGGGCAACAAATGCCAGCTAATTTTTTAGGTGTCTTGCCTATCCTCACCGCTCCCTTGTGTGCTCTTGCTTTTATCATGTGCTCAAAGTCCAATCCCATTATTGTGTTTGCCCTTGGTCTAATGTCCACATATGAGGGAGAAGATATGATTTTTGGTCTTTTGGGCCAGGCTAACCTCACTCAGAATGATCTCCAATTCCATCCATTTACCAGTGAATGATAACATTTCGTTCTTCTTCATGGCTGCATAAAATTCCATTGTGTATAGATACCACATTTTCTTAATCCATTCGTCAGTGGTGGGGCATCTTGGCTGTTTCCATAACTTGGCTATTGTGAATAGTGCCGCAATGAACATGGGTGTGCAGGTGCCTCTGGAGTAACCTGTGTCACAGTCTTTTGGGTATATCCCCAAGAGTGGTATTGCTGGATCAAATGGTAGATCAATGTTTAGCTTTTTAAGTAGCCTCCAAATTTTTTTCCAGAGTGGTTGTACTACTTTACATTCCCACCAACAGTGTATGAGGGTTCCTTTTTCCCCACATCCTTGCCAACACCTGTTGGTGGTGTTGCTGATGATGGCTATTCTAACAGGGATGAGGTGGAATCCTAGCGTGGTTTTAATTTGCATTTCCTTTATTGCTAGAGATGGTGAGCATTTTTTCATGTGTTTTTTGGCCATTTGAATTTCTTTTTTTGAGAAAGTTCTGTTTAGTTCACTTGCCCATTTCTTTATTGGTTCATTAGTTTTGGGCAAATTTAGTTTTTTAAGTTCCCTATATATTCTGGTTATCAGTCCTTTGTCTGATTTATAGCTGGCAAATATTTTCTCCCACTCTGTGGGTGTTCTCTTCAGTTTAGAGACCATTTCTTTTGATGCACAGAAGCGTTTTAGTTTTATGAGGTCCCATTTATCTATGCTATCTCTTAGTTGCTGTGCTGCTGGGGTTTCGTTGAGAAAGTTCTTACCTATACCTACTAATTCCAGAGTAGTTCCTACTCTTTCCTGTATCAACTTTAGAGTTTGTGGTCTGATATTAAGATCCTTGATCCATTTTGAGTTAATCTTGGTATAGGGTGATATACATGGATCTAGTTTCAATTTTTTGCAGACTGCTAACCAGTTTTCCCAGCAGTTTTTGTTGAAGAGGCTGCTATTTCTCCATAGTATATTTTTAGCTCCTTTGTCAAAGACAAGTTGGTTATAGTTGTGTGGCTTCATATCTGGGTCCTCTATTCTGTCTTCATGTCTGTTTTTGTGCCAGTACCATGCTGTTTTTATTGTTATTGCTTTATAATATAGTTTGAAGTCAGGTATTGTGATATCTCCTGCATTGTTCTTTTGACTGAGTATTGCCTTGGCTATTTGTGGCCTCTTGTGTTTCCATATAAATTTAACAGTAGATTTTTCAATCTCTTTAATGAATGTCATTGGAATTTTGATGGGAATTGCATTAAACATGTAGATTACTTTTGGGAGTATCGACATTTTTACTATGTTGATTCCACCAATCCATGAGCATGGGAGATCTCTCCACTTTCTATAGTCTTCCTCAATCTCTTTCTTCAGAAGTGTATAGTTTTCCTTATAGAGGTCTTTCACATCTTTTGTTAGGTTTACACCTAGGTATTTGATTATTTTGAGGCTATTGTAAATGGAATTGTTTTCATACACTCTTTTCCAGCTTGCTCATTGTCAGTGTATAGAAATGGTAATGATTTTTCTATGTTGATTTTATATCCTGCTACCTTTGCTGTAGCTATTGATGATGCCTAGAAGCTTCTGAGTAGAGTTTTTTGGGTCTTTAAGGTATAGGATCATGTCATCTGCAAATAGGGATATTTTGACAGTTTCTTTACCTATTTGTATTCCTTTTATTCCTTCTTCTTGCCTAATTTCTCTGGCTAGGAATTCCAGTACTATGTTGAATAGGAGTGGAGGTAGTGGGCATCCTTGTCTGGTTACTGATTTTACAGGGAATGGTTTCAGTTTTTCTCCATTAAGTATAATGCTGGCTGTAGGTTTGTCATATATAGCTTTTATAATGTTGAGGTACTTTCCTTCTATTCCTAGTTTTCTTAGAGCTTTTATCATGAAATGGTGTTGGATCTTATCAAAGGCTTTTTCTGCATCTATTGAGATGATCAAGTGGTTTTTGTCTTTTCTTCTGTTAATGTGGTTTATTACATTTATTGATTTTCGTATGTTGAACCACCCCTGCATCCCTGGGATGAAGCCTACTTGGTCGTGGTGAATAATCTTTTTGATGTGTTGAATTCGGTTTGCCATTATTTTGTTGAGGATTTTTGCGTCAATGTTCATTAAGGAGATTGGCCTATAGTTCTCCTTTTTGGAGGTGTCTTTGCCTGGTTTTGGGATAAGTGTAATACTGGCTTCATAAAATGTGTTTGGCAGTTTTCCTTCCCTTTCTATTTCATGGAACAGTTTAAGGAGGGTTGGTATCAGTTCTTTTTTAAAGGTCTGATAGAATTCAGCAGAGAATAAATCATGTCCTGGACTTTACTTTTTGGGGAGACTCTTGATTGCTGCTTCAATTTCATTTTGTGTTATAGGTCTATTCAGATGATTAATTTCTACTTGGTTCAGTTTTGGATGATCATATGTATTTAGAAATCTGTCCATTTCTTTTAGATTTTCAAATTTATTTGAATATAGGTTCTCAAAGTAGTCTCTGATGATTTCCTGGACTTCCATGGTGTTTGTTGTTATCTCCCCTTTTGAATTCCTGATTATACTAATTTGGGTTTTTTCTGTCCTCATTTTAGTCAGGTTTGCCAGGGGTCTATCGATCTTGTTTATTTTTTCAAAGAACCAACTTTTTGTTTCATTAATTCTTTGTATGGTTTTTTTGGTTTCTATTTTGTTGATTTCAGACTTATTTTTATTTTTTCTCTCCTATTTGTTTTGGGATTTGCTTGTTCTTGTTTTTCTAGGAGTTTGAGATGTATCATTAGGTCATTGATTTGGGATCTTTCAATCTTTTTAATATATGCACTTATGGCTATAAACTTTCCTCTCAAGACTGCCTTAGCTGTGTCCCATAGGTTCCGGTAGGTTGTGTTTTCATTTTCATTGACTTCCAGGAACTTTTTAATTTCCTCTTTTATTTCATTGATGATCCATTCTTCATTAAGTAATGAGTTATTTAGTTTCCAGCTGTTTGCATGTTTTTTGTCTTTACTTTTGTTGTTGAGTTCTACTTTTACTGCATTGTGATCAGATAGTATGCACGGTATAATTTCTGTATTTGCTGAGACTTGCTTTGTGCCCTAGGATATGATCTATTTTGGAGAATGTTCCATGGGCTGCTGAGAAGAATGTATATTGTGTAGAGGTTGGATGAAATGTTCTGTAGACATCAACTAGGTCCATTTGATCTATTGCATATTTTAGATCTTGGATTTCTTTATTGATTTTTTGTTTGGATGACCTATCTATTGATGATAATGGGGTGTTAAATTCTCCCACAACCACTGTGTTGGCGTTTGTATATGCTTTTAGGTCTTTCAGGGTATGTTTGATGAAATCGGGTGCATTGACATTGGGTGCATACAGATTGATGACTATTATTTCCTTTTGGTCTATTTCCCCATTTATTAGTATGGAATGTCCTTCTTTATCTCGTTTGATCAATGTAGGTTTGAAGTCTACTTTGTCAGAGATAAGTATTGCTACTCCTGCCTGTTTTCGGGGGCCATTGGCTTGGTAAATCTTCTTCCAGCCTTTCTTCCTAAGCCTATGCTTATTTCTGTCAGTGAGATGGGTCTCCTGTAAGCAACAAATTGTTGGATCTCCCCTTTTAATCCATTTCACCAAGTGGTGCCTTTTGGTGGGTGAATTAAGTCCGTTAACATTAATCATTAGTACTGATAGGTATGTGGTGATTCCTGTCATTTAGTTGTCTTAGTTGTTTGAAGGTTTGATTGTGTGTATCTAAGTTGAGGTTACTCTTTACTGTCTTGCTTTTTTTTTTCCTGTGGTTTGGTGCTGCCTGTCTTTTCATGGTTAAGTTGGGTTTCACTTTCTGTGTGCAGAATCCCTTCCAGAATCTTTTGTAGTGGTGGCTTTGTGGTCACATATTGTTTTAGTTTCTGCTTATCATGGAAGACTTTTATTGGTCCATCTATTTTGAATGATAGTTTTGCTGGGTAGAGTATCCTGGGGTTGAAGTTATTTTCCTTCAGTGCCCAGAAGATCTCACCCCACGCTCTTCTTGTTTTTAATGTTTCTGTTGAGAAGTCTGCTGTGATTTTGATGGGTTTACCTTTGTATGTTACTTGTTTTTTCTCTCTTACAGCCTTCAATATTCTTTCCTTAGTTTCTGAACTTGTTGTTTTAATGATGATATGTCGTGGAGTACTTCTATTTTGATCTGATCTGTTTGGTGTCCTGGAGGCCTCTTGCATCTGTATGGGAATATCTTTCTCTAGATTTGGGAAATTTTCCATTATTATTTTGTTGAATATATTATGCATTCCCTTTGCTTGCACCTCTTCTCCTTCTTCGACGCCCATGATTCTCAAGTTTGGTCTTTTGATGGAGTCGGTGAGTTCTTGCATTTTCTTTTCACAGGTCTTGAGTTGTTTAATTAATAGTTCTTCAGTTTTTCCTTTAATTACCATTTCATCTTCAAGTTCTGAGATTCTGTCTTCTGTTTGTTCTATTCTGCTGGATTGGCCTTCCATTTTGTTTTGCAGTTCTGTTTCGTTCTTTTTTCTGAGGTTTTCCATATCCTGGCTGGTTTCCTCTTTAATGTTGTCTATTTTTGTCCTGAGTTCATTTATCCATTTATTCATTGTGTTCTGTCTTTCACTTTGGTGTTTATACAGTGCTTCTATGGTTTCCTTTATTTCTTCTTTTGCTTTTTCAAATTCTCTATTTTTGTTGTCTTGGAATTTCTTGAGTGTCTCCTGTACATTTTTGTTGACCCTATTCAGTATCATCTCAATAAAATTCTCATTGAGTACTTGTAGTATGTCTTCTTTTAAATTATTCTTGTGGGCTTCATTTGGTCCTTTCGCATAGTTTATCTTCATTTTGTTGGAGTCTGGATCTGAGTTTCTCTTCTCTTCATTCCCCTCTGGTTCCTGTACTAATTTTTTTGCTGTGGGGAAACTGGTTTCCCTGTTTTTTCTGTCTTCCCGTCATTGTCTTTGGTGTTGTTACTGTCCCTGTACTGTGTGCAATTAAGTATTTTCTAGCTTGTAATAATAACAATGGTAATATTTAGAATGGAAGGGTGAGCTGAGATGGAAAGCAAGAAGTTACAGAAAAGGGGAAAACAAATACACAGACAAACAGACAAGAGGGAGAAACCAGAACAAGGTTTCAGACAAGAAAGTTTCAAAGGTATAAACAGGGAGTGTTAGTGTACTAATTGACAGTAAGCTGAACAGACATTAGAGGGACAGAGATAGGACTGAAAATCAAAAATAAAAAAAAATTAAGATAGGAATAAAAATAAAAAATAAATAAATGAAAGAAATATCTATATATTAAAAATGAATTAAAATAAAATGGAAAATAGAAAATTAAAAAAAAAAAAACCAAAAAACCCTCCAAGTTCAAATGCAATGAAGTTTCCGTCTTAATAATTTGGGTGTCCTTCTCAGTCTCCAATCCTGGAGATGGTGCCTCAGATGTTGTTCTGTAGTTGTCTCATCAAAGGGAATGCATAAAGTTGAACAAAACTACACACACACACACACACAAAACAAAGGAAAACAAAACAAAACAAAAACAAAAACAAAAAACCCACCTAGTGTCCCAAGTTCAAATGCAATACAGTTTCAGTAAGTTTTTCTGCTTACAGGTGTAATTCGGTTGTTCTCTCATGAAGGGTAGGGAGAAAAAGAAAAAAAAGAGTCTGGAGACAGTTCTGAGAATGGTATCTGCAGCTGTGGCTTGCCTGCCCACTGCTGTCAGCCTGCTGTTGCTGGCGGCATTATTTATGCAGATCTCTGGGGTGAGCTAGCACTCGCCTGGTCCTGCAGGCTTTGTTTGTTCAGAGTTCTCCTGTGTGGGAGCTTCTGCTACAGTCTTTCCCCTTTCCAAACACTGGGAAAGGTGACACTGCACCCGCGTTGTCAGGCCTGTGTGTTTATTTACATTTCATTTGGGAGGTGGGTCTTCCCCCCTTTCCTGTGAAGTTTTCCTCCCACTGCCAGTTTCACAAGCTTTCCTGCTCCTGATTACTGGGTGGTGCTGCTGCTCCTGCCAGCCACCATGTTTGTTTACAGGTCACATGGGAAGTGGGTCTTCCCTCCTCTCCTGTGGAGTTTTCCTCCCTCCGCCACTCTCACAAGCTTCCCCGCTCCTGGTTGCTGGGCACGTGCCCCGCCCCCACTCCTGCCAGAGCCTCTCTGGCCTGCCTGGCTTGTTTATTTGCAGTCCTGGGAAGGGTTCCCTTCCCCCAATCTTCAGCACTCAGGGTGCCCCACCCTCTTTCCAGCATGTCTTTTTTGCTCTTTTTCCTTATTACTCAGTTTCTCTTTTTTCCCCGGGTGGAGGTCAGTCTGTCCAGGGGGCTATGCTGCTCTGGCCCAGGCTTGTCTGTGGGAGTACCGCAGTACCGCAAAGCTCACCTGGTCGTGTCTTCCCAAGCCATCTGGGTGCCAGTGACTGGCAGCCCGGGGGCCCTCCTGGTTTCTCTGTTTAACATGAAGTGGAGATTCTCTGCACCGGCTAGAGGTGTGGAGGGATCAAAGTTATGTCTCTTCTCATTGATTATGCCTGCAAAGCGTGTCTCTGGCATCTCTCCAAGATTTCACTATAGGAAGCTCGCTTTCTGCTTCCTTCCTCTAGCTGCCATCTTGGAATCCTCCCAATTTTGCAAATGTTTATTGTATGTCTTCTGTGTGCCATCCATGACAGTTTTGGGAATCATAGATGAATAAGGTCCTTCCTTCACATAGTTGTTAGTGGGTTGTGTTTTGAGTGTTGTTATAAAGGTATGTAGGGTTAAGGAGAACTTGGAGAAGAAAGTGAATTCAGGAGAAAAAAGAGAACATGAAAGGTGTTATGGAGGAGAGATGTCTGAGGAGAGTTTTAAGGATAAGCAAGAGTTGGAAGGTAGATATGAGCAATGGAAAGAAGGGCATTACACACAAAGAGAATAACAAGGTGTGGGAAAACAAAATTCAGTCAATATATAAAGAAATTTTTGTATATTATGAGTGTAGTTCATACAGGGTAAGGAGACAAGAATGAAAACTGAAAATCAGGCAAAGCCAGATTATAAATCCAATTTACTCCATAGAAATAAGATAATCACAAACATGTTCTTGAGATACTGTACTAGGAGAGAATGCAGTCAGTAAAAGGGGTGAGGTAAGAATGCAGGCAGGAAGCAGGCTCAGGAGGCCATGTAGTGGTTCAATGGTGACACTGATGAAGAAAGGAGGCAAGTGTAGTGATTCCAAGAACCTAACAGGTAGCTGCACTTTTCACTGAGAATCTTGTTATGAGTTGTTGTATCTCTTTGGGCCTTTTTCTTTGCCACACTTGACATATTGTGGACTCTTCCCACATGCTCCAGTTAATTTCAGCTTTAATTTTAAGAATTTATTACTTGGATATTAAAAACCAATTATTTGGGTTGTGTGTTAGCATCAGGTAATAAATGCTAAACACCTGATTTTATATTCTGACTCTGTGGAATGTAAAATAAAACAGGATTAGAAGAAGAAAACATCTTAGGAGTTTGCATTTTGTACTTTTTCTTAGAAAGCATATGTTTTTCTTTTACATTTTAATAGAAATTAACAACAAGCCTATTCATATTCACAACTCACTTATTTATATTATTAATAGACCAATGTCAAATATATATTATTTTTCAAATGATTCATAAGCCAGATGAAGAAATAAAGCAATAAATGATTGATGCCATAATATTTCTTTTCCATTGGTATTATTTGTAGTTTCCTTATTAAAGTTAACAGTGGTGTTATGTAGCCATGGATCAGACTTTTCAAATTCAAATTTTTGAAGTATATAAGAAAACAGTTCAAACAATCCCATAGTGCATTTTTATTGCTCTTTAATCACCTTTTCATAAATTTGATAATGATCAATCCACATATATGTAAATTATTCATGTGGAATGTATTTTGGAATTTCAGAGAAACTCTAGATGGTAAGTGTAAGTAAACTAATAAAAATTAAACCAAATGAGATCACATAGTGACATTAAGAAACATTCAGAACTTTTACATTCTATTTCCAAGATCTTTACTTCACTTGTCATAAATCCCACAGGCTCTTTAAAGTTTTTTGTTGTTAACATACATAGAAAGGTGCTGAAATTGGCACTTATAAAAATTATACCTCACACGTACATTGAATAAACATCTCAAGTTAATATTTTTCTGTCAGAGACATGTCACCTGTCAGTTTATATGTAGCTTGAGAGGCTTCTTGCAGATGAGTGCAAATGATGGAAATAAAATACAGTTAATCTTAAAACATCTCAGATTTGAACTATGCACATACACTTGTATGTGGATGTTTTTGGAGTTTTGACAAAATAAAAATTGGCAGATGAACCAATTAGGCCAGAGTACCAAAACACTAGGAAAAGTGAGATATGTCATAATGCCTAAATGAATGAAGATATCAGTGTATTTCATCATTCAGTGCCACAAAATGGAAATGTATTATGGAAAGTTAAAAATTATCAAAACTTGCATACATAGACTCTTATAGACAGATGTTACATGACACCATTTCCAGGTGAGAGAAAGAAAAATGAATGTACAGATGCAATACTCAGCCATAACTACATGAAATTAAGTGTAATGACTCTCCTACTATAATTCTTTATCCTCTTCCTATTGTCATGCTGAGCTCAATGTGATAGGGATCCTCTTAAAATGCCTTGTTATACTAATCATTGGGTACTACTTCCTCCCTCCAGACATTGTGACTCACAACAAAAGTGATCTGGTGGTTCTTGAGTATTTTTCACTATATATGGTATATAAAATATGAATTGTGTATTAATTGACTGTTCATGTTTGACTATTCAATAGCAGGCTCTTTCTTAAATTTGGGGAGAATCAAAAGTTATACATGAATTTTTGGTTCCACCAGGGTTTAGCACCCTTTAAGCTCCATGTTGTTCAAGGGTTGACTGCCTTGGCCGTGGCAATCAAAGGAAGGGGGGCTTGACACAGTGAAGGCTAGCAAGGAAGGCCACTGGACCTGGTCAAAACTTCCATGTTATGTGGGGCCTTTCTTCTTATATTCTTATTCTTCTCATTACATATAACAAACTTTACTGAAGAAATGGAAAATGTATAAAATGGAAAGAAATTTAAAAAGTGAATAAGGATAAAGGAAACAGGTGGTGAGCCTCGACATTGCCATATCTTCATTAACACATTCAATTACAGATCTCTGAGACCACTGTGATTCTGTGTCTGCAAGGGGTTCCTCCAAATGGGAAAATTCAGGGGAAGATAAGAAAGGTACAGGATTGGGAAAGCTGTGGATATATGCATGAGCACCTTCCTCTGTCAATCCTTGTGTATGAGCTTATTATTTTTGAAGGCATTGTTTGGGAATTAAGAATAAGTAGAAAAGTCTATCATAGAAGGAGTACTCATTATCTGCAATATTGATGTCTTCAAAACTGTGAGGAGACCACCTAGGTTAAAATGGTAGGCTGACTCTTCTATAAAGAAGACAAGTGCTCTTGCAGTTGATTTTGGGACTGAAGTATACAGCAGCTAGATTTCCTTCAATTTTCTGTTGCTTTATGAGAGAGGAATGCAGACCAGAAGCCATTCTGTAAGTGTTGAGTACAGTTTGTACTGAGCTTCCTTTTATTTCCCACACAGTGTTTCAGTTCTTTTACAAAACTCCACCCTGTTCTTCCTCTAGCCACAGGACTCTGTTGACCCATTCATTTCTTTATTCCCACGAAGTCCCAAATTACTCTTCTCCTATGAGCACTTCTGTAGTTTCCAATATCCTCAACCTCACCTTTCCCCAAGACAATTATAGACATTCAGGAATAGATATTATTTGTCAGTGTAAAATACTTAAAACAAAAATATAACAAAGAGAACAAGGATTATAACTAGGCGTGCTGAAATACATTACATGCACATGCTTTTGTTTATTTGTTTTAGTTTATCCTGTGACTCTGATCATCATTTCTGTCAAGGACAAATGGGCCACCTTAGATGTGCCTTGAGTAGATTCACTGCACTCAATACCTTCTTCTGTCCTTTTGATCACCCACCCACTTAACTCCTCTGTGAGGTCTTGTGATGCAATGATACAAAAATCAGATGTCTGGTCCCTGTCCACCTATGATCTAGTTGGGGATTTAGTGAAATTAGCACACAGATAGAAAACTTAATGATGCTAAATGATATGAAAGACAGGTATAGTGAGCACTTATTAAGTTTGTGTTGATGTTATGTTAGGGCATCTTCCACCCATGACATCTACCATTAAAACAAGGTCATGAGTAACCCCACTGACTCTGATTTGATTTGTTTTTTTTTTAAGTATAAAAAACTATAGTAAATAATATTACTTCAGTTATGATGCACACATCTCTAGTGTGTTACTTAATAACTAACTTCCTAGCAGTTTCTATAAAAATAACTTTCTGCCAAAATGAGCAGGAATGGGTATCACTAATCATCTAGTATTTACATGGTTTCCTCTATATTCTCAATTTGCTTTCCTTGAGGAGATCTTACATAGTACCTGAAAAATATCATGTAGCATAAAAATGACAGCCTTTATTTAGGCTCAAGACCAGGAGACTGAATATGCTGTCAACCTCAGGATCATGATAGGTACACAGTGTATTTGGTACATAGTAAAAGGAGTCATTGAATATTTCACTTTTGATAAATATGTTCCTCAGTTCTTATGGTCTGGTCACATCTGTGGTAGACAACCAGCAATCTGAGCCAAACCATGCCCTCAAATTATACACTGGAATTCCCTAAGACTCAACTGTAGTTATTTCTGTGTTGAATGATCACTATTACTATAGCAAAATATCTGTTAGTTCAATGGAGTTATTTATAGGGCTATATTTGACATTAAATACTATGACAACTTAAAAAAGCTGAATATTCAAGAAAACACAGTTTGAATTACTTTTCATTATTTCTTTACTGGCTGATGTCTATATAATTACTAGTTCTTATTAGTTATGCAATAGTTAAGTTCCATGGAAAGACAAGAAAGCAAAAAGGCATCTTTAAAATGTAAAACATTCAAGTCATTTTCAGAGGTAGGCAAAGTAGACCATTTTCCTTGATATCCATATCCTCTTCTCTGTCAATGAGTTATATGTATATTTCCACAGGAAAGCATTCATTTTTACTCCTATGTTACTAGGAGGCACTCACATTAGATGTCTAATAACAATTTTATTTTTGTTGTCATTTTTGGTTTTAACCTTGGCTGTCTTTTACTATACTCTTGGGCAAAACGGTTCTTTCTGAATCTCAAACTTCTTGTCTAAAAATGAGAATAAATATATCTCCATTGAGTACTTCAAAGAGTTATGGTGAAGGTCAAATAAAATGACATTTGTAACAATACTTTGTAATCCATGAAATACCTTCAAATATGTTTTTTATTTAGCTAATCTCCTTTCTTCTATTTTCAGTGGAAAATATGACCTGGGATAGGAAACATCTTTGCATATCATGTTGTGCCTAAGAGGAGTGATTTTTGAATATCAGACTGAGATTTGAAGGTGTGGGGTGAGAACCTGTAGGGGAGGAAAGACTGAAAGAATGTTACTAGCATGAACAACTCTAGAATAAGTTGTCCTGATTGATCTGTAAAAATGTACTAGGATTTTCTTTCTTGTAGTGAGCATCAAATTTTGATTTCCAGACACCTCACTATACTTTATGATATTCTATAAATGCCAATATTATATTACATCTTGTTAGATTTCCTCATCATTTGGCAAATTATGAGAACTTTTTCCATTTTACTTGTCAGTTAATTAAAATGAGTGGGCCCTATCTTCTAGATCATTTTTGAATTTCAAAACCATATTATATTTTATCACATTTTTTGCAGGTGGTAAGCACATACTAGTATTTATTAGGCTTTTGCTGTCTTGGGGAAAATGCAAAGACGAGTAAAAATTATAGTACTTGACTTCCATTTGTATTTCTTATAGTTTCCTGGAAGAGGGAGAATTAATGTAGCAAGGTAGAGAAAATAGTTGTTTTGAATGAAACAGGCTAATGTTACTCAATAATTATGTAAATCAGCAAAGCCCAAACTACTAAAGAAATCCTTTAAATGTAAATGAAATCAGGAAATTGCACCAAAACATTTGCTATTATTTTTAAATATCTCTATTACATGCAGGAAGATTGTTGAGTGTGTGTATACATAGATGCACAAATATACGCACAAGAATACCCACATACAAATATCTATATACCTTTATAAATGTATCTATATCTGTCTGTATGCATACATTGATAACTCAGAGAAATAATGGTTTATTTCAATTTTTAAAATTTTCTGAGACAGGTTGAAATTAGGAAACAATAGGGTTTAACCCAAAGATTTGGACTCTGTAGACTTACAAGCAAACACCATGACACATCAGTTACAAAAATATATTTAGTGTAGCCTTTAAGTCCATAAAAATACTACCTTAGACATCTATAATTCATATGGCATATCCAAGACTAACTTGCTGGTCTTGAAACTACCTCAGCGTAGAAGCTAAGAAGGTAGTTGGCTTGTTGGAGTCACATGCATTTAACTCTGAAAAGAATTATAACTCTAAGAATTAATTAAAAGTGGTGAAATAAATCAAACGTACACTACTACTACTTTTTACATGAAGTACAATTTGTGTAGATTTCAGTATGTTAATCTACACATACTTACAGGGAATTTTACCCTGCTAGAATAATAAATGAGCAACTTAGCAACAAATTGAATGTTTGGCTTAAAATTGTGGATTTTATTTTCACAATGGAATATTAACATTCCAAAGTTACCAATGAATAATTTTCAGTTCACAAAATCCATTCTGTAGGGTAGGACAAAAATTCTACTTGACAATACAGCTATGTCTAAAGTCAAAATCATCCTTTTAATTTTCAGTTATAAGACCCATGTATTTTCATTTTCTCTTTTTTCTCAAGAATAATTTGAGTTGGTTGTCAGGACTTGGAACTGAATGTGTTTTGACTAATAGAGTCAAGTTTGAGGGTATTGTTGAGTGTGGTTTGAAAAGAAAGGCTTTGGAAAATATGTAGGGTGTTTGAGAGTTTGGGGGAAAATAGAATTTTAAAATGTTATGTTATCTATTCAAATAAAATTCCATATTGATACTAAGCAATATTAAGAATCTCATTTTTAGAAGACTGTAGGGAAAAATTAGAAAATGCAAAATATCTAAAAATTTTCCACCTTTCAGGAAAAATGATCAGCTAACATTTTCTCTTATATTTAAGTATATATATGTATTTATGTGTGTTTGTGCATAATATATAAAACAACACTATAAATCAATATATCTAATATTTCTTCATTAAAGTACAGTACATGTTTTATAGGCACTACAGTTTTTTATGCCACTCTTTTCTTCTCTTTTCAGTGGTATGGGGTTTGAACTCAGGGCCTTCTGTTTGTATCCTACCACTTGAGCCAAGCCCCCTGTCCTTTTTGCTTTACTAATTTTTCAGATAGGGTCTTGATCTTTGTGCTTCTGTTGGCCTTGGATTGTGATCCTCCGCCTTTGCCTCCCATATAGATAGGATTTCAGGCATTAGCCAGTTTCAGTGGGCTTCATATTGTGAAATAGTTTATATTTATTGACATGAACATATTCTTTGGGATTATCTCTTCTTGTTTTACTAATTAATCCTAATTCCATCCCTTCCACTTAACTAAATGGAATGATCAAGATTCTTCCCAGGTCTTAGAACCTTTTTTCAACCATTTATAGGTCCCCAGGTAGTAAAACTGCTTATCGTTGAAAATTCCAAGAAATCTTGGGCCTTAAAATATAGTATGCTATGAACATTAATTGCCCTGGTGTGTGAAGAGTGACCATGGTAACTCATGGAAAGAATAGCACTCCATACAACCATTTATTCTTTACTCTTTTATCCCACCAACATAACCTCACAACAATTAAATAAAATAAAAAAATACTGTTTAATTTAGCTTAGAACTAAGGAAAGGAATGATGTCACACACACATATGCACATATATGTAAAGAAAGTGATTCTGGAGGAATTTTGATAAAAATTTATTAAGCAGATTAAAAATATTTATTAGTCATGAACCCAGAAAATTTCATTTAACCAATTAAATTGACAACATGATCAGAATATACATGAAGATACTTATGCAAAGATGTTCATAAAAACATTAAGGATAAATAATCAGAAATACCCCAATATTCATTTACATCAAATGGTTAAATATATATTACCATATAATAGAATATTAACTAGACATTAATGTTATATTGTAGACTAGTTAATGACTTAGGAAAATGTACATAATGAATTTTTCAATTAAAAATAACTGTAAAATATTATGCCCACAGCATTTTTGCAATGCTCTCAAAAAATAATAGGTGCATAAATATTCATTAAAAGTTGGAAAGATATGAAATAAAAATGTTAATAGTGATTATCTGCTGAGCAAGATTACATGTGACTTTTTTCACCTACTTTTATTTCCCAATGTACTAATATTATATATTACTTCTGAAATTGAGAAAGAGGATATTTAACATAAAAATCTTCAAGTAAAATTATAGAATGATGCTGCATTAAATCTCAACTTTGTAGTGGAGGGAAAACTGTATAAGCACTATTTGCCTGTTCCTGTAAAAAACTGAAAATACACTAGCAAGGACCAATTCAGTTCTTTAAACATAGAGTCCACTTAATATTTTTGCATTTAAGGAGTTGATCTAAATTGGAGTTCATTTATTCATGTCTAAAGATGACCTCTAGTTTCTATGAATATATTTTAAAAGTTTCTCTAAGATGCAGAGGAGATTTTTTCTTTTTTTTTTTTGGACTGGGGTCTGAACTCAGAGCTTTGTGCTTACAAAGCAAGCGCTCTACCGTTTGAGCCACACTTCCAGTCCCAGAGGAGATTTTTTTGACATAAAAATTGTTCTTTAAATAACATTTGGTAACTCTTGTATAAAAGTCCTAGAAACATAGATTTAAGACTTACAGGTGAATATATGCCTTGCAAAATCACTTCTAGATTATAGTGTGATCATTTGAAAAATAACTTTAGAACATTAAATTAACCTAAGGTAAAAATCCCTGCAACTTGTAGCTTGGTGCAGTGTCCGTAGCAAAATTTTACCATTTTCTGTGATTGACTCAGACTCTGTAGATTTCCCATAAGGCTATTTAGCCCCAAATCAAATGAAAAATTTCTAAAACCAAATTATAACAGTTTTAAAATAGAAATTGTCTTGAGGTTATGGGGAACCACAAGCTCACAGCCACCCAAAAAGTATTCTACACATAGGAATAGGCATCTATTTTGGGTTAGGTATTTTGAGTCCAATTTTCAGGGACAATACTGAAGTATTCCTTTGGGCATTTCTGGGGTGGAGCTAGGAACTTTTTGTGTGGTCTACGTTCCTGCAGTAATGACAAGAGACTGAAAGGATGTCAGAAGGCAAGTAGGTAATGTATTCAAATCTCATTTGAATCACTCTTCCCTAAACAATGAAATGTTCAAGTGATGACACAAATGGAATTACTTGAGTTTGTTTCATTAATTTAGTGATTGCCATTGTGATGTCATTCTGCTGAAGTCTGCTAGGGAGTGCAGATTATGATTTTAAAAACTGTTTGCCCAAGTAGGTTATTCTTAAGTAAGTGTTTTGCCCACCATACACTTGCATTGTACATGATACTGCTGACTTGGTGTTTCTGAGCCAGTTTTCCTGTTAACAGTGGATTTGTGCTGGAGCTGCTCCTGGAGGAGATGATTTGACACATGGCTTCAGTCTGCTTTCTCTGATAGCAAGTGAAGCCAGTCAGTTGGCAGATTGCAGGTCCATAGCTGAAATGCAGTCTGCTATTCTTGCACTGTACATGGATTCTGCTGTTACAGCAGAAATGAGCTTCTCACACATGTGAAACACAATCTTGTTCAGAGAGGAAAAGAATTGAGATGGAGTGGCACAGTTGGGCAGCACATGGAGACACATACAGAAGACAAAATGTACAAAAGTAAGATGTACAAAAAGTTGGTAGGTAACTGCCAGTGACTATCTGGGTAGCTATTGCATGAGAACAAACATATTTCACTATTTCAGTTACTCTTGCAGGGTAATGTCTGTTCAAAAACTGGCCTTACTTTTATAGTAAATTCTCTCAGGCTTTAAGAATGTTTCTAAAATGAAGATCACCAAAAATACATTGTTGAATTTCCATGTTTGTTTGCATGTAAAAATTGAAGGGAAGCAAACAGAAATCTGGAATTCTACTTTAGTTGCATGGTCTCTCAGCTATGACAGGCAATTTATCGTCACTGGATGTTAGTTTTGTTATCTGTAAAGTGAAGCATCTGAAATAGAGGATCTCCAAGATCTGTGTCAATTCTCAAATTTGGATTCCATCTTTCACAGAAATGGCCAGGACCTCCTAGATAATTGGTTCCTGTCAGCTGTCTTAGTAACCAGATTTGTTTGGTTTTCATTTAGATATTTCCCCTTCTCTAACTCAATCTTCTTCTGAGGGTTTGAGGCTTAAGCCTTGTGGTCTAAGTACACATGATATATTAATTATATGTAGAAGCAAATGTGATTTTTCATACACTTAAAGAACAAGTGGATGAGATAGTATGATAAATAAATCAGAGATTAAATATTTTTATTTAACAATTGAGTGATTTGGGGCAAGATATTTTACTTGTGAGGAAGCAAGTTTTATTTATTAAAAGAACATAATATATTCCTTATCTCCTTATAGAACCTTGTAAATATTGAAAGGGAGAATATTTGAGATATGAGAATTTTGAAAGCATATTAATTCTTATATATGTGCATGATGATACTAGATTTTGTTCATCAAAGTAAAAATATAGTCAGAAAAACAGCTGAAAACTCTAAATCAAAGCTATTATTTCTTAAAATAAAGTCAAAATTTGTAAAAGACAAATTTAGTTGTTCTTGGTATTTTTTTCTTCAATTTTACAAAAATTTGTTGAATATTTACTGTGTATCAGGCATGGTTCTCTGTAATTTGAATATATCTTTGAAAAAACAGACAGTGCTCTCTTAGCTCATGAAACTTACATTCTATTTATTCTATCGGCCCCGAAGGAACCTGACTTATTCAAAAGTTTTTAAAATACATTTTTACATGGGCAAAATCTGGTAGCTAATGTATAATTAGTAATAACTTCTCCATTTTATTATTTCTAGCAATTAAATATTCTTCCTCCAACCATCTCATAATGTGTTAAGTTACCTATAAATGATTGTTTTAAACAATACAGCTGGTGTTGGTATTGTATTCTCTTCTTGATGGATTTTACTGGGTCTTGGTGTCACGAGAAGAGGATGGGGCCAAAAATATTTCATTAAAAATAGAATGTCACAACAAAGCAAAAAAAAAAAAAAAAAGAGGCAAATAAACACATAGGTAAAAACAACTTTAATTTTTATAGAATTATTAATTTGGAAATTGTTCTATCTTATCTAAGTAAATAATTTATATATAAACAAATAATTAAAGGTGTTCAATGAGCCAATCCTTTAGATAGAATTTTGAGTCACAACCATTTTCCGAGCAATAATTTTATGTTGTTCTTATTTCATTGACTTGGTTATGATTATTAAGTCATATAAATAGAGGTCAAAAGCACATAATTATAAAACTTGGTTTCATAACATCATTTAAATTCCTTATTAAAATGAATTTTTCAGCTGATAACTAATAACTCATTTTGCTAAATTTGTAGATAGATATTTTTCCTCCTGAAATTCTGACACACATTCTCATTTATCAATATCTTTGCCAAGAGCTAAACAGCTGTACATATTTGGAAATAAAAATGAAGCAACTGCCTTTTAAAAATATTTTTTGGAAGTTGAGATTTCCTTAGCAAGTTCTATGGTTCATATTGTAACTAAAACTTGATGGTCTTTTTAAAACCTTGTTTTGCCAATGCTTTGGCAATGAGCTGTTTTTTATGTATTCTGTCCTGTTTTCTCTAGGCATTATATAAAAACTAGACTGTAATATTATTCATGGTACTAATTGCCTTAGACACTAATTTGTTGACGGGAATTTGTTTATGGATTGAGGATCCAGAGTTAGCTTTGGCATTTAGGTTTGAATACATTATGAAGTATAATGGAAATATTTGTAAAATTCAAGGAGTACTTTTTCTGTCTCAAAAAGATTTCATCATCCAATGACAAAAAAGATGCAAAAATTAGATTGTGGCCAGGCACCATTTTTCCTACTCTAAAGTACATTAAAGATGAATCTAGCTTTATGCACTTGTAATTATTCACCTTAAAATTTGTTTTTGTTTTGAAACTAGGTCATGTTGACCAAGCTGGTCTCGAGCACCTGGGCTCCAATGATCTTCCTGCCTCAGTCTCTTGAGTAGCTGGGATTATAGACATATGATGCCATCATGCTTTGCTTGATCCCAGTGGTTTAATTTAGCTTTTGCCAGAGAACAATAATGTGGAAAAGTACCTGGTGGAATTATGCCTTTGCCTTTCTAATACAACCATAAGGGACAATGAAACTCCATTCATCTTTACTCCTTTGCTCTTATATTGTGGTGTCATTAATGCAGATTCCTTGAGGTAAGAATTTTATACTTAATCATTTTTCTTTCCAGGGAAATTGTGCTAGGTCCAATCGTGGTTCGTAAAAGAAAAGTTTGTGAGAACATTAATCATGCAATTTGAATGCATAGACAGCCTCCCACTACTGTAGAAGGCCATTGACTATTCGAGCACATGACTCCTGAGAAACTAAGAAGATCAGTAAGGACCCATTTTCATTTCTCATTTCTGCAAGCTTTTTTCTTTTGCTTCTTCTTAAAATTTTTTTAGGGGAGAGCATGAACTCAGTCTTTCACTACCACAAATTATTCAGTTGAGTTTTCCACATTTGGAGAAACGGTAGGAGTCAGCGCATCTAGAGTGCAATGGATAACACTTGCCTAGAAAAACCCACCTTCATGATATGATATCTTCCCTGCCATGTAAGTATTATTTTTCTTCTTTTTGAAAATTTTTATAAATTAGAAAACTATTAGCCAGGCACAGTAGCTCAGGTCTGAAATCCTAGCTACTCCGGAGCTAAAGATTGGGAAGATCATGGTTCAAGGCCAGCATAGGCAGAAAGGTCACGAGACCTCATCTCAACCAATAAAAGCTGGGCATAGTGGTGCATGCCTGTCATTCCAGCTATACAACAAATAAAACTAGGAGGATTGCAGTCCAAGCTGGCCCGGCATAAATGCAAAACCTTATTTTGAAAGCAAAAAGTGCTGGTAGGGAGTCTGCCCTGAGTTCAAACCCTGATATGTCAAAAAAAGGGAAAGTATCACTTAGAAGTCCTCTCTGATAATATGCTCTAGAAAGTAATATAACGAATTGGTGAAATCATCAACTGATAAATCATTAATCAAGTTATTGGATTTTTTTCTTCTGAATTTCCAAATACATGGTTTGATAGATTACTGTTTTTTATTGGACCAGCAAAACTAGAGTTTTACAATTTCCTACATTAATATTTATCATGGCCAATATTTCTCATTATAAAACTAACAATATAGTACTAAGATTATTCATGATTTGAGTGATTTTGACTGAAGAAGGTTCACAATCATAGCTGACACTAGGTTTATATAACACGGTAAATGACAGATCAATATATCCAGATAAACCTTGATATTTGTGTCACATCTGTGAGTCTCAGACCCAACCTTGATCTTGAATGTACCTTTCCTGGCCAAAGCTGATTATTGACATCACAGGTAGATAGCTATGAAGTTTCGGTAACCACGTACATAGCCAATCTGGGCCTGCAGTAGATCAGACTTTGACAGGAACAATTTTCCATTTTTGTCATTCTTTAATGAAGTGGGTAGGTTCTCTGTAGCTTTCTAATCAAACACCCAGAGTTGGAAGTCTGATAAGCAAAAAGCCTGATGGTAGTTGAGTGATCACAAGACTGGGGTGTAGCAATGGAAGATTCAAGAGTGGCAATATAGATTTTGAAAGAAGAAAATTATGAGGAAAAAATGAATTTAAGAAACAATAAGAGAGTGGAGAAGAAATAAGAGGGTGGAGAGTGTGAGGGAAAGGATAGAGTAGAAGTTTTAGAACTCTTCTATGGACATGGCTGAGGAAAAGAAGTGCTGGCCACATAAAATTCCATTGTGTATAGATACCACATTTTCTTAATCCATTCGTCAGTGCTGGGGCATCTTGGCAGTTTCCATAATTTGGCTATAGCACATGATAAAAGCGAGAGCACACAAGGGAGGGGTGAGGATAGGTAAGACACCTAAAAAACTAGCTAGCATTTGTTGCCCTTAACGCAGAGAAACTAAAGCAGATACCTTAAAGCAACTGAGGCCAATAGGAAAAGGGGAACAGGTACTAGAGAAAAGGTTAGATCAAAAAGAATTAACCTAGAAGGTAACACCCAAGCACAGGAAATCAATGAATCAATGTGAGTCAATGCCCTGTATAGCTATCCTTATCTCAACCAGCAAAAACCCTTGTTCCTTCCTATTATTGCTTATACTCTCTCTACAACAAAATTAGAAATAAGGGCAAAATAGTTTCTGCTGGGTATTGAGGGGGGGGAGAGGGAGGGGGCGGAGTGGGTGGTAAGGGAGGGGGTGGGGGCAGGGGGGAGAAATGACCCAAGCCTTGTATGCACATATGAATAATAAAAGAAAAAAAAATAAAATAAAATATCAAAAACAAAAAAGAAGTGCTGGCCTGCAAAGAGCCCAGGGATTGTCTTGAAGTTACGTTTTAGAGCGATCATTTTAAACCTGAGCATCAGCAAAATCACTTGGAGGGTTTGTTGAAACACACCTTGGTGCCTTCTACTTCCAACTCCATACTATTAATTCAGCAGGTACAGAGTAGGTAGCTGGAGGTTAAGAATTTTCATTAGCACAATGTCTTATGCAAGAAATTTTCTTGCTGCCTTGAGAGCAGTGATATGGAGAACATGTTCACAGAAGAAACTTTGAGTGTCTGATGGAGATTTTGAAGCAAATGCCGAAATTTTTCAAGCTTCTTTCCTTCATGGACGAAGAGGACAAATAATAGGTTGACTATCTAGAATGAGATTAATGGTAGTAAATGTGAATTGCCTAACACAGAGCCTGGTTCCTATTAGGAATTCAATAAACGGTAGCTGTGGTGGGAAGAGAAATACAAACGGAGGAAGTGAAGACCTGATCCTCAATTTTAAACACTGAAATTTCTCTGGGGTTTGTGAAAGATCATAAAGCAAAACTATAGTAGTCTTCTCTGACTTCATTCCCTTCAAGGAGCTTTATATTTTAAAAACTTCTTGAATTTTAGCCAAATGCATGTTGTATAGATTATTACGTATTATGCAAAAATTCCCTAACCCCATAAAGTTTGTGCGGTTATTTGAAAACAGAATCTAAAGAGAAGAAAATAAATACCTATTTTTCCTGTGAAAGCAGTCCTAAAATGTTATATTTTATAGGTAAGATGAAGACTAATAGACAAATACATGATTTTTAATTGCAGTTATTTTATTATGGACTGATCTTTTATTAAATCTAAATTTTATTAAATCCTTTATAAATAGTAATTTATGGTTCAAATCTTATGATTACTATTGAAGGTTCTATTCTGAATTATAAGCATGAAAGGATGATTGCTTTTAATCCAAACATGTGTGTTTTTAAAATAAACTATTTATAAAGCGTGCATTTTTCCTGCACTCACATCCATCCAGGACTTAAGCTTCACTTTCAGACTAGGAGTTTGTTATCAAAAAGTTGGTTCAAAGAGATTGTTTTCATTGTTCTGAATGATAATGAAATGATTTAGAAAATTTTATGATTAAAGAACATGCACTTTTCAGCAACAGTGCTCATCAAATTAATCTAGTGTACTTTCAAAAGTGTTTTCAAGGCCAGACTTTTTAACCAAGTAATATTTTCAGAAATCATAAACTGTACTTATATATAGTCCCAGATGTTTTCTGATCTTGGTATAACATAAGAGTGAACACCTGCAAGACATTGGACTTTGAATGAGAGTATAGCTAGCAGCACTAAACAAAAATTTTAAATCTTGGCATGTTCTCATTTTTGGGGGTGGGGAATGAGTTTCTAAGTCTTGGTTTGTCATAAGTATTTTAAGGTATAAACGCAGCATGAGGAACAAGTGGTCCCTATGCATACTCCACTTATTTATTTAACATTTATTAGGCCTTCTATGATCCAAGTACTGTTTTAAAGTTGGATTATATATTTTGTGTACTAATCAAATTAAAAAATATATTTTTTCATTTATTTCATCCACCATCATTTATGGAAAATTTATATTATGCTAAGCACTTTTCTAGCGTGTACAGCAGAGAAGAACATAAGGCATGGTCCTTAACTTCAAGTAGTTTATAATGTAGCAGAAAAAAGTCTACAGAGATTAGTTAATTAAACAAATATTTAATGAGCTTCCACCAAGGATCAGATAGTGAGGTCAGATGGGAGGATACAGCAGTAACCAGTCAGACAAGAGATTTGTCCTCAGGAGCCCTCAGGTTCCAGGGAAGAAGACAACAAGTCAAGGGGCATTTTTTTTTGTATATAGAAAAATCAGATGCTGTGAGCTACATATGAGGGGCTACATTAGAGTGATAAAGAGTATTTCTGGAGATGGCATTTGATCAGAGGCCTGAAGAATTGCAATGAAAATGCCAGATGGGAGTTAGAATAGGTTATAAAGGTCAAAAGGAAAACACTGACATGGGGAGGAACTGAGAGTGTTTGAAGAGCAGAATGATCCATGTGTTTTTGGAGAATGATGAGGAGTGGAGATAAGAGGAGGGTTAGAGGGGCAGGTAGAGCCAGGTTACACAGGCCCCTGAAGGCCATGGAGGGACATTAGATTTTAATCTTAAAGCACTAAGGTATATCAAAGAATTTACAACAGATTACTGATCCATTCTAGTGACATTTCAAGAGATCACTCCAGAGGTTATGTGAAGAATGGGTTGCAAAGGAATGAGGGTAGAAGAAGAAAGATAAATTAGGAGAGTGATGGGCTCAGTAAGACCAGAAATGATGTTGGTATGGATTGATAGGGATGGTGTTGAAGGAGAAGAAAAGTGAGTGAACTTAAGACGTATTTTAGAAGTAGGACCATGGAGTTTTCTGATGGGTAGAATACACATTAAGACATGCAGGAAAGTGTAGTATGTGTTTTACCAAATGGCCCAAATGAAAAACATGGTGACTCCTCCTTGGGTTATGTACAGTAACAGAAAAGACTTGATGAAAGATAGTAATTCTTGAACTGAGTTTGTGTTCTCAGGCAGTCAGGGGATGTGCAAAGAAGAAGAAAGGCAATTTGGATTATCCTCTAGCATGAGTGAAGACCTAGAGAGATGGTAGGGTAATGGGTAGGAGTAAATTTGCAAGATCTAGGGCAAGAGAGGTGGATCAGGGCACTGTTTGCCACAATGAGAAGTTTAGGGGTTATCCTATAGTGTATGGGTGAGACTCATTGCTTGGATGGACTGGACTGCATTACCATAGTGTGGAAAAAGAGTAATAAATTTTTCTCTTAGTAGAAAAACCTATCAATTTATTATTTTATTTTCAATCAATTTTGAATACCATTAGTTTAAATTCAATATTTTTAGAAATTATAAATTATGGATTAAAATGCACATTTTTAAATCATTTATGTTCTCTGAGCTTAGTATCCTTTGCTAACGAATAACATTCAATCCCAGTAAGAATACCAGTTTCATTTTTTGTGGCAATAGAGTACAAGTAGGGTACTGATCACTAATATACAATTAACACATTTTTCTTTCACTTTACTCTTAATTTTTATCTACCAAACATTAATAATGGTTAATTCATAATCTGTTTCATTTTCTCTTCTTGTGATATGTAGGTGTGATTATGATGATTGAAATGATAATCTGATTTTCTAAGGTTTTCTGTGAAGTCTTTTGATCAGTTTTTATAAAACATAAGAGATAAATTTAAATCTGTTTCTATAGGATGCAGGTTTTTCAATGAAGAATTTTGAGAACTATTTTAAGTGAAAATGGGATTATAGCATAAATTGTCTTGAGACTGTAATGAGGTAAAAGTGTTTTATACCACAAAAGCTACAATCATACTTATTTCAGCATGACCAGCATGTCGAGTACTTTCAAGGTAATGAATGCATTCCAGAAGATTGTCTGTATTTTTTCCACACTTTAAATAGCAGGAAGATGGTTGAAACAATTTACTGTGGCATCATAGACATTATAATGGGTGTTGTCCTCACAATTCTGAGGCAGAATTAGCTTTGGCAAAGAGTGGACATTTTAATGAGCACTAGCTTACATTTTTCTTGGCATTAGGTTCATATAGGGCCATATTCATTCCCGTTTGGAAAAAGATACAAAAATGCAAAGAATGACTATAATGGTTAACCAAAATGAATGTGTCCGGCTGCTAGGTATTTTAGAGAATACCAGGTAGCAGTTTGTGAAAGATTTAGTGAGTTGTTATTCTGTGCTTGTTGTTTAAATGAGAGAAACTATTTAAAAAATGTGAATAAATTTTCTTCAGGACTTTCTATATACAACAAAGTAAATCTTATACCCTCCAATGTTACTGGAAGTAGTCTTGCTCAATTTGCTGGTGTTCTGACATACTGCATTGGAGAACAAGAATTGGTGTTATGTCAGTGTTAAAGAGTTGACTTTCCAAAATGATATCCAAACTAGCTTAGTTCACTCCACAATCCATCCTGTGATTATTTTTGTATGGTACCTAGTTATATTAAGAAAACAACCCAAGTAAAGATTTAATAAATTTTAGGAAGCAATCAATGTAGAAAGAAATTGATATAGAAAGATATTCTTAGGGGAAAAAGAAAGAATATATTCTTGTTTTTTCAGAGAAGCAAATGTCTCTCAACACTTGTCATATGGGAATGGAGGACAAAATTCTTTCCTAGATTACTGACTTAATCTTACAACAATTCCCTAGCTTCTTCAGGAATTTTTATTGCCTTTTCTTGTGAAGTGTCTTCCTTCCTTAGTTGTCCTATGCTCAGCCCTATGGAATGCTGACATTTGGTATCACTTTTGAAATTAGTTTAAGCTGTAATTTTAAAACATGGTCCTAATCATTCTTAATAATTTATTTGAGAGATTTTTGCTTGTGCAAGCAATAGGAGAAAACTTTTAAGACAGAAATAAGAATATGCCTTGTACACAAGTTTTGTATCATATGGCTTTAGGATCTATTATTAGATGGAGATAGGAGAAGAAAAATACTTTATCAGGACTAAAGTGATGGTATTTTAACCCATACTATAATTTAATGGACAGAAATGCAATTTGAAGCATAAGCATTCACATTTTATCAGGTATGCAAGGAAGTGCATGGTGTAGCATGTTGTAGCAACTCCCTCAGATAGGATAAACGAACAAATAGACAAATAGGCAAATCTTTTACTGGGCACCTTTTATCTGCTTAGAAGTACCAGATTCTATTGGAGAAGGAATTCAGGTAACTTCTAGGGGATTGAGGGAACTTCATAGGTACTAGGGATACATGGTTTTCTTGTAAATGATAGTGAAGGCAGAATATAGTAAGTGACATCTGCTGAAACAAAGTACTGTACAGTTCTAGAGGTGGAATGAATGGTATCTGATTGAGGCAGTTTAGGTGGGATGGTATTTTGATGAGGTTTGAAAAGATTTTCCTGTCTGGAAGAGTAAATTTCAAATGGATAAGCAGAGATGGAACTCTCAAGGGTATATTAAAAGTTTCTGTAGACATATTCAATGAGACTGGAGAGAAGGCTGGGTTTCCTAGGGAAGGTCTTGATCAGGGGATGGATTGGTCCTTAATTCTCTAAATAACTGGGCCATTAACAATTTTTGATTCTAAATAATTGGGCCATTAACAATTTTTGAATATTGATATTAT
This sequence comes from Castor canadensis, assembly GCF_047511655.1. Classification (NCBI taxonomy): domain Eukaryota; kingdom Metazoa; phylum Chordata; class Mammalia; order Rodentia; family Castoridae; genus Castor; species Castor canadensis. The sequence continues at coordinate 80,527,030 of NC_133386.1, read as the reverse complement.
TAACATTTTTAGAGTAAATTTTCAGTAGTGTTTAGGAAAATTTATTTATTTTTTATTTCTCATACATCAATAGTTTGAGGGGATTTTACTGTGGTAATCCCATAAATATGTACAGTGTACCTTGAACAATTTCACCCAACCCCTCTACTATAGTTTCATTCCCCCTTTGTGTTCAGGAAGTTTTGATTATTGAGGACATTAAGACCACGAAGGAGGGTTATGCAATAATCATGGTAAACAGCTAGGAGTTGGCAGTGGCAGGAAAATGGAAAAGTGAGTAAGGATCCAAGCAGTACTGGGAAATGTAAAGTTGCTGACTGTAAAGTCTACAACTGCTTTTCCTAACATGTCAAGAACTTGTCTTTTACTTAAGCAAGTTTCTCTAAAAATTTCATGCATGAGTGGAAATAAACTTGTTGTGAAGTAAACTCAATCCTCCTCTTTATGCATAAAACTTTATAAAATGAGGAAAATAGAAAACTTGTTACTTATTGATTCAACCTGTTCCCTGGTGAGCATTCAAAAAAATGCTTATAATGTACATAGCTAATTTAAAGAACCCATTTTATACTACTTTGTATTTATTGGTTTAAATGTAAGTTGTTAAGGCAATGTTGACATTTTGTCAAATAATTAATATTAATACTTTTCTTAGTAATTCCTCAATAATTATGATTTTTTTCTCAACAAGAAAAATTTAGACTTATACACTATTAAAAAAGATCTCTAGTGAAGATGGAGATGAGCAGCATTTCTCAACTGAACACATGCAGATTTATAAAGAGGACAAGTAATCTAGGTCCTGTCTTTTTATCATAGAAACTTTACCAGCAAAGTAAAAAAAAAATAACTGACAAGGAAGCTCAGTATTCTTTAACCTTTGAGAATCAATAAGATATAAATGCCATCCATACTAAATACAAGGTACACAGTGTATTTCCCTGTAATTCCTTCTGTAAACTGTGTTTATATCTTTTGGCTCATATATGTATTAGTATTTGCTGTCTGAAATGGCAAACCTTAATTATTAGCAAATAATATAATTTCTGAAATTACACCTTGACATTTAGTCTTAGGTACTTATCCTGGTCAATCTATTTCATAATAAAACATTGGCAAAGGTTGCACAAGCAATTGTGAACCTTTTGAAAAGTGCATTATAATAAAAAGATAAGAGCTGTTTTTCTACCAATTTTCAGGTTTCATATAGAACATAACCTGAATGTAAATTAAAAAGGTATTTATTTAGTTTACTGAAAGTAAACACAATAAACACTCAAATTAATGTGTATAATGTTAAGATCTTTACAACGATACTGCTATTTGGCTCATATTCATTTTCATCAGTTTGATCTCATTTTATCTTTTTTATTAGCATATAGTAGTTGTACTGGGGGGAGGGTATTTTGACATTTACATATGTGTTTACAATGTTTCTTAATTAGATTCACCCCATCCATCATTCCCCTTTCTTTCAACAGGTTTAATTGTTCAATTTTCATACACATAGACAAAGTACATCAACCATATTCCTCCACCTTCACCCTCTCTGTTAAAATCTATTCAGAGCAGTGTATTCTAGCAAGATGTCAGCCCTTGTGTACTTTGACTTTTATTTCCTGTATTTTAACCTTCCTGTCTCTGCCAAAATTAGAGGCAGAATTTACCTTTAGGACTAAGACTAGTTTCATGATATACTCCATACATCTGAAACTAGGACTTCTCATACCACCTGACTTCAAGTTGCCTTCCTGTATCTTCAGGATCTAACTGCTACAGCATTTTCTTTAAGCCTGCTGCTACCTTATACCCTCATTAATAGTTGAGAGTCCAGTCATGTTCATTCAGACTCTGTTCTTCTCTTGGCAAGCTCAGTCAATTTGGTTGTGTGTTCTGGGTTTGACTGCAATACTTTGTGGACCAAAGATTCCATTTCCACATTTTCTGATTTTATAAAAGCAATGAAAATAATAATCTCCCATGTTCACTAATGGGACATTGAAACTGATGGAGAGGGCTTCCCAGGATGATCCCTGGCTTTCTAATTGAGCACCAAAATGAACTATGGTGCCATTAACCAAAAACTGGAAGGAGAGGAGAATGAAAATTGTTGTCTTTCAGGTTCCCCAATCCGTAAGGAAATAGCTTTGAAAAGATAAGTCTCCCACTTGTGACAGGGTTCAGAAGTAAGGATGAGATTTGGCAATGAACAGTTTGTGAGAGATCACTACAGGTGCCCAGGGAGGAGAGAAGAGGGAAGGAGAAGGGAACTGAACATGGAACCCAGTGGAATAGGTACTATTCATTTCAATATCAAATTATGGTAAAATTTGGTAAATATTTTTTCCACCAACTTAATAAGTCTGGTTAGAAGATTCCATAACTTAAGTGTAGCTAAGTATATGCATTATGAGCACTGAAACTGTTTACAATAATTCAGAACTAATATTTTAATCTTTTTAAATGTTTTACTCATTTGTCTAATTAAAAAATAACAAAATAATAATAAAGATATCTTTGATTTTAAAATTTAAGATTCTTTAGTGTAGAGTCTTTGTATTAAATGAGATAATTTTATCATAATTCTTCACTAATATACATCTGTTTACTCTAACAATGCCACTGTGCTAGTACCATAGTCATAGCTTGTGTCTGTGCTTTCTTTCACAATCCATGCTATATTCATTAATAAATGAATGCATAATAATAAATTAATAAATGGATTAATAAGTCACTTGAAATAAAACTAAGCAATCCTCTTAACTGAATATATGTAGTTTGGTTTGTAACAGACTAATACTTTGACACATCATGTAATATATAAGTTTCTTTTACAAAAACCCTCCCGCAATTCAAAATGAGGATAGGAAGCTTCCATTTGGCAGGAGAGTCATCAGGAACCTACAGTTGCCACATTCTTGACTTCTGGAAATTAAAAGCCTAATATATGGGTGATAGACAAGATTTCAAAATACTACTCCAGTGGACAATCTGATTGGCTGTCCTATAGTGAAGTCTACCAATCCAGTTTGCCTAGGATAGAGAGTTTCCAAGGAGCTGGGATTTCAGAGCTAAAATTGGGAAGGCATGATTTGAAGTTGGGGGTACATCATTTAGTTTATTCCTCTCTACCCTGCCATTCCTATAGTTTAGAAGTGAGATGTAAAGGCTTGATGAGCATTCAAGTTAAATATTTTTGTTGAGATTTGGTAGTATTGTCTACTTTATATCTCATTTTAAAATTACATTTTAAACTGACATTTGTAAAACATCTTGCATTATTTTCTGGCTTTCAGTATTTTTATTTTTATGATATATAGATATTATGTCTATACCATGGACAGAAGGAAAAAAATCCTTATCATATCAAGAAACTTCAAAATCTAGTTCTAAAATAGAACTCGCTCATTTCTTCTTTCATTGTTTCCTTCCTCCTTTTTCTTTTTTCCCTCTCTTATATTTTTTCCAGTAGTGAAGTCTTAATATGAAAGTTGCTATTGATCCAAACACTGTAGGTTGAAAGAACCATTCAGTCCAAGAAGAAGGAATAAGTAGGGATATTTCTCGACTTAAATCTATTCAAATGCTTTCTATTTGTTACAATACTACATTAAGGGTAGACATGTAGTTAGTACTAAAGTATACTTTTTATGTATGGTTGAGCCAAGCAATCTGATATAGCAAGGGTAAAAACACATCATCTTCAACAGAAGCCAGTTCTTGATTTGAGTCATCTGTGATGTGGCTGGCAGAGTACAAGTGCTCATATTTTTATTTTTAAGTATTTATCTCTGACCTCTGAAGAATTGATGGGATCAGAAATAGAATTACAGATGTCTTAAATGAAAGTGGATTTGGAAAGATGTTCTGCTTAGCTCTTCAAAACCAAAATGTTTGGATTTTATATAAGCTAAAGGGATGTATTTTGCTGGAACAAATTCAAGCCTAAATGCCATGTGTTGATACTTGATATGACTGAAGAATGAATAATTTTAAAAAGTACAATACAAAGAGAGTGAGAAATCATAAGTAAGCAACTTGATGAATTGTTATAAGCATTTGTGAATTATTAGGATGTAGATTAAGAAACAGATCATTATGTGTACCCCAGAGGGCTGATGGAGTCCCTTCCCAGCCACTGTCACCCCCAAGGGTAATCACAGTCCTAACTTCTAACACTGTAAGTTAGTTTCACTTTATTGAAAGAATCATATATAATGCATTCTTTTGTGCCTGGATTTTAAAAGTTAGCATAAATATTTTAATATTAATTCTTATCTTTCTATGATGATGTGTAGGACACTGGAGAAAATTAAAATATTTGGATTGGAACTCAAATGTAGATCTTGACTACCATTCACTAACTGTGTTGGATATTGGTAAATTAACCTCTCTCTGCCTCAGTTTCCTCATTCTTGAGTGACTGCTGGGAAGATTAAATGAGATAGCATGTGAAAAGTGCCTAGAAAATATTAAATTTTAGTCTCTTCATCCTCCCTTCTTTCTTCTTCCTACCTTTCCTATTTAAATGTACTACTGAGAAAAAACAAAGTTATTCCACATGCAAGCTGAAAGATTTTATCAAGGGAGATCCATGTATTATTAAAAGAAACACAATAATCTTTGTTAGATTATTTAAAGAACCATGGTTTTATCTTTAATTTACATTCTGACAAATTGAATACACTGTAATTCTATTGATGTAATGTTGGGAAGACTTCAGGATTTATTGAATGCCAAGGAAAATGTTAAGTGACCAGAGGACTTGGGATAATTTCAGAAGATATGAAGTCAGGAGATTTGTTATGAAAACCGTCTCCCCAAGTGATTTCTTTCCCTGCTTCTTCCCAATTGGCTGATAGATTCTCAGACATTATTTTGGTCTTAAATTTAACTGAATACATATTTCTATCTGACATATCAGTGTATCAAAATAAGAGTATAGTGATAGTTAATGTAAGTAGTTATATTTATAATTGTGCTCAAACTTACCATAACCATTACTATGGAATAAAAATAAATGCCTGAAAACCAATAGATAAGATAAATTTATCTAATTCAAAAATTTCAGTGAATTTACATATATTCTGAAAAGTATTTCTTTTTAAGAAACACTGAGTTTAGTTATTCTTTTAAAAATAAATTTCAAAAGAATATAAAAGTTAAGTTTTTCCTAGGAATTTTCATTCATGTCAAATGCAATATAAAATGTTAGGTATTATTGAGAATATAACTTAATTGCTAATAATATTATTTAATTGTTTCTATCATTGGAGGGACATTTTAGTGTTTTTGCTCTATTTTAATTTTAAAAGTACAGTTTAAGGTAGCTTTTTACTTTAAAGGTAGGAGATACCTATCATTGGTGCTCATTCTTATTGTTATTGAGAGGCTGGAAAGATAATAGACTTTTCTCCAAAGAGGATATAAATAAGTATATGAAAAATGCTCAATATCCCTACTCATCAGAGAAATGCAACCAAAACCACAATATCATTCACACCTGTGAGAATGGCTACTATAAAAAAAAACACAAACATTGATAAAGATGTGGAGAAATTAGACCCATTGCACATTGTATGATGGAAAATTATGCAGCCACTCTGAAAAACAGTACAGAGGTCCATCTAAAATTTGCAAATAAAACTGCAATGTGATCCGACAATCCCATTTCAAGACATTTATCCAAAGAATTGAAATCCAGATCTCAAAGAGGTTCTAGCACTGGCATGTTCACTGAGGCACCAACCACAATTGCCAATATGTGGAAGCACCTGTCCGTCAACAGGTGAACAGAAGAATACTTGTATACACACATATGCACATAGCCTGGAATATTATTCACCTTTAAAATGGAAAGAAATTCCACACTATATGACAATATAGATGAATTTGAAGGACGTTATTCTGTATGATTCCACTAATACAAGATAGTTTACATAGTCAAACTCATAGAATTGAAAAGTGGAATAGTGATTGCCAGATGCTGGGGATATGGGGAAAGTGGAAATTATTTGTCTATGGACCTAATGTTTCAGTTAAGCAACATGATTAAGTTTAGAGCTCTACTACTATACAACCTATGCCTACAATAAACAACATTAGTCATTTCAAATATGCTAAAAGGGTGGAGTCCAAGTTGTGTTTTTACATACATACACTCTATTAATGTCAGACAAAAATTTAGATTTTTGTGTAGTCATGATTTACTAGTCTTTTAGATAGACATGAATATCTTCCTTGCCAAGATTTTTATTGTTTATTCATAAAATGCATGTTATATGTCTTTTCAACAATTTTTCCTATCTGCCCAGTTTAACTGTCCATATTGTTAATCTAAACCACTAGCTTAGAAAATTGAAACTAAGACGTCTACCAGGATCCCTCAAAGAGCTACATGGCCTAAAATCAAGCCATTAGACTGTAACTCTGTTCTGTCCTCTGCCACACCTAAACAATCCCTCACTTTATTGAAATAAATGTCACTAAGAAATATATGTTATTTCTCTCACACATAGATGGCGCTACTGACCCACTATCACCTCCTGAGTGTGTTCAGTGACTGGATAAACATCAGTTTGTCCATTCTGGTCCCAGACAGTTTGTATTTCTGGAGCACTAACTGGGGTTTTGGGTGGGGGTGAAGTCTTTAACAAGGAGCTGTTATTATTGTATGCAACCAACTGTGTTAATATTTAGAATCAGAACATATTGGTTGAATGGACTTTTTATATTTCAACTAATAAGTTGAAATATAAAAAAATTGGTTGTTATTGTGAGTGAAAACAAAGGTGCCTGATTTGGATTCTTTGCTTTATTTAGTTGTTTAGGGTATGCTAAAGGGCTTCACTGTATCATCTTTGCATCTGTTTTCCTTATGCAGATTGAAGGGAAGGAACCAACATTTGCTGACCATCTACTATATGCTGATAACTGGGCTACTTATAAATGATATATCATCCAATCTTCTCATCACTGTGGGGAAATAACTTATTCTCTTTATTTTACATATCATAAAAGTGAAGGCCAAAGATGTCGTATGGCCTAAGAGCTTATAGTTAAGCCACCAAGACGCTATGATCTTGTGATTTCAGACTAGTTCTGTATGATTTAAGATTTAAATCAAATGTCTTTATATAAGCCTGTCCTGGGAATATAATACTAACCTTATAATAAACTTAATCCTAGCCTTACATTAGCATTGCTGTCATGGGGAAAGGTAAATAGTAGCTCCTTGGAAGGATAAAATACAACAGAGCTCTCTTAAAAGACCTTCACTGAGTTGAGCCAGTAGATTTTCTTTGCTTCTGTGTACAGCATATTGACTTGCAACAGTGAAGGTTTAGAAATAGACCCTCTCTGTTGCTTTATATTATTTAGTGTCAGTGCATTAACTAGAATTGTTATTAAGGGATTCTGTGAAGTTAAATACTTCAAGGTCCATGGGAATCACAATAAAAAATGATGTGTTCTTTTGTGGGTTGAGACAAAGTACTATATAAAATATTGACAACTTTTAATTATTTGACAAGACTAAAATGACACATATTTTGCTTCATCATTTATGTTGATTTCTTCTGACGATCATCAGGACTACTGTCTTCAGAGACAGGAAGGGAAAATTTGCTGCCCATTATTTTGAAATTTGGAAACATCTGGAAATGCTGGGTTCTCTCTCACATACCCAGTCTAAGTTTACACGAGGTAAATTTGCTTCTTCTCTGTAAGACTATGTTAGTAGGATTTCCCGTCAAATCACATAATCATCTTTTCTTTATAAATTATTTTAAATTGTAAAGGTACTCTATTACATTCTGTAATTTGATTGTACTGCTTCTAAATGTCTACAGTTCAGCTAGATTATAAGACTTCATCAAATCTGCATTTAAGGTACTTGTCAAAACCATTTGGTAAGGAAGCTCATGATGGAATTTATGGTGACTGATTGTGAAGTTCATCCATGGGACATCTACACAGAGCTGAAGCAGGCACAGAAATTGAAGACCTGAGGGCTAAGGAAGATTTGAAAGGTGGGTATGCTCCAAGAGGTGAAGAAAAAAGTATGATAACTGAGGCAAAAGTTTAAAATAAGATAAAGAATTGTGATACTAATTTTTTTCAGAAACAGGGATGACAATTGGAAGATGGCTCCAGACAGAGCATTTGGCAGTGATTTTCACAGCTAGAAATGGAAAAGTAGATAAAGCATTAGGCCTCCTACATGGAGAGGTGGTGCAGGAATGAAATTCCCACCTATTGGAGAAAATTTGAAGAAATTTGATAAATGAGTAGAATATTGAAATAGAATCTCAGAACTCAGATGACAGCAGGGGAATTCTTTCATGAGGATGAAAAATTCCACATAATATCCATGTTTATTCCCTTGCTTATTCCTATCATATATACCCTTCCACTTACAGAATGGATCCTACTAATTTTGCTTTTGCAATGTTTAATCTATTTTATTCTTTTTTCTCTTCTTGAAGAATTTTTATCATCTTTCAAAGACTCAAACACAACCCAGTGTCTTTCAGTATAATCTAAATAGTCAAAAACCTCATTTATCAAAGGTCTACTTTCATATCTTACCATATTTCATTATTTTCCTTAGTAAGGTAAAATAAACAAGAGTCCCAACTCCTCAAGAATTCTTTGTATCTCAGTCTTCACTTTCCAACTCCCCTTTTACTTTCAAGTGGTCTGGTTTCCATCTTCATTCTCATCAGAAATCATTATTGAAAACCAATAATTCTATGTTATCAATGCAAAAGACACCATCTGGCTTCATTTCCCCATACTTCTTAGCAGTATTTAACACAGATGACCATTCACTCTGTATTGAAAGAATTTTCTCTCTTGATTTTCAGGACATTATAGTCCCTTGATTATAAATATGATAAGTAATTTGCCCCAGGAATAAGCAAGAGAGGTGACTAGATAACCTTTCAATTCACTGCTGGGCCTTTAGATATTATTTCATTTTATTAGGTCTCTGAGCATTGCCTTTGACCTATTTTACAACTGGAAACCATAGGCATCTGAAAGAAAAGGATTTAATTCTTATCTATAGACATGAAAGATTTCTATTTAGTGGGGGAAACAATTCTCACATCCCTTCTACTCTTTCCCCACAAAAACAACCAGTTTTGGGTCCTTCTGTAAATTTATTTCATCATTCCATTTACTCCACATAAACTTGTGATTCTTTGATTTCCTTTTTGAATTGGTTGTGGCATTGTCTGATTCCTCATTAATTAATGAACTTAGTACATTTTATTCATATTCATTTTATGTCTGTATGAAAGTCATGGTTTTTATCTTTTAAAAATACCTTTTAACACACTCTTTGCTTGATCTGATACCTTGGTCTCTTTTATTGGTTTCTAATGTTTCTATTAACAGTTTTTGATCTGTCTCTATTTTTCTTTACTTGGGATCTTTTTCAGTCAACCTCAGTTTTCAATGACATATATCTTCACACAGCTAATTTCCAGATATTTTTCTATTGCCCCAATCTGTCCCATAAACTCCAAATCATATCTCCAATTTCTTATTGGATATGTACATGTTATCAATATTTCTGTCTTCTTTTATAAGAAGAAAATTGTTCCTTGCTTCCTATTCTTGCTGTAGCCAAAATAATCGGTATCAACCTGAACAATACCCAATCCAATCAACCACTAAACAACCTGCTCCTCTCCGGGTCTTCCCCATTTTTGTGAATATCCATGCCCTCTAGCAAGTTGCACAGCAAGAAGCTCAAAACTTCCTATCACCCTGTTTTTCAGTGAGCTCTGTCTCATTTACTCTAAAGCACTTCAAACTTGTTACTTGTCTTTACTTTTACTCTCACAAGCACATCATCTCTTTCCTGGACCATGGGAAAGCTGTCTACCCTTATCTCACTCATTACTTCTATTCTTGCTTATCTACACTCCATTTACTACCAAGCAGACTGACTGATCTTTTGAAACACAACTCAAATTACTTCACTTTGACACTTAAATCTTTCAAAGCCTTCTGATTTCATTTGCATAAAAGTCACATTCCTCAGTGTGACTTACACAGTCCTTTTTTTGACACCTAAAATCCTTTCTCTTATTAATCTCAAACTCCAGCTTTGTTCCAGCTATTCTAGATTTGTTTCTGTTCCTTCAATAATCAGAAACCTTTTGCACCTTGGATTTTACCCTTTTTGTTTCCTCTGTCTCGTGTGCATTCTATATGACTTTTCCTAAGATTGATCTTTACTGTTCGAAATTGGAAAAAAATCTTCAGATTTCAAATCACCTTCATCAGAGTCCTCATCTTTCCCTATCTAAACTAACCTCATCTTCCCTTATTTTCCATCACTCTTACTCAGCATTTTCCACAAACCACAATAATCTTTCTTAGAATTTTAAAAATTGATCTTACATTTTATGGTATGCCCAGCTGGGCCTTCTCCCCTTTCCCCTTCACCCATGAAATGCAGCACTCTAAGGTGGCATGTACCTTACCTGCCCTTTTCATCTTTATTCCAAGGACCCAGGATGCTTCCTAAGTCTTAACAGAAACATACAAATATTTTTTTTAAATGAATGAATGCAGGACCATACCTATATTTTGCTGTAATTATTTGGTAATGTCTACCTTGCTCCTTTGTGGTAGGAAATGAAATTTGACTTACCTGTGTTTACTCACTATTGCATCCCCAGGACTTGTGTCATGTGTGGCACTCCATAAAGACTTTCAAGGAATTAATGAGTGGATTAAGTAACATAATCCCAAGGTCAGAACCGATTCTGAGCTGCCACTTTACTACCATAGGCCAATCAGCTTGGTGCTCCAGTACTTGGGGTCGAATAAGTTCCAAATTCTGGGTCAGGACTGAGAATGGAGATAGGTAAGAATTAAGAATGGTAATTTGGTTAGGGAGGAAGGTGAGGATTTGGCAGACTCTTGTACCATTGTTAGCTCTTAGGTTACTTTTGAAATGACTAGTTTTTTACTCAGAGGCTGTATATATGTGAATATCAAATTCTATGAACCTGAAAGTTATACTTCTTTTGTGTCCTAAAACAATAACTTTAATAATTTCATAAAGGAACACATTTTATTATTTTGTGCATACTTCTATCCAATCAGAAACTTCCTTGAAAGAGGAATAACTTTGTTTTGTTGACTTACCGATAACCATATTCATAAGTTTTGAGTCTATTTTAGTGGTTATAAGAATTGAGCTACACTGCTTATGTCAAGGTAACTTTTCCTCACACCAAACTTTGAAAAACACCCAATTAAAAATTAAACACAAGCTCACATTTCCAGGAGCTTAGCAGAAACTATGTGAAAGCTAACAGATATGAGATATATTTGGAACATTTTCTTTAAAATATATAGACAAAGCTCATTTTTTTTTGGTGGCATTGGGGTTTGACCTCAGGGCCTCACACTTGCTAAGCAGGCTCTCTTACCACTTGAGCCACTCCACCAGTCCCCCAAAGCTCATTTTTATTGTATTCATTTTCTATAAAACACAAAAAATGAAATACACAAGACATAATTCTTGCTTTGGCAGTATTAGTATTGGAGTTTGAACTCAAGGTCTTGCACCATTTGAACCATATCCCCAGCCCCACAAAATATGTTCCTATTGAGCAAAAATCAGGGGAAGTAGACACAATTTCTTGCATGTAGAACAGAAATTTTGACAGGAAAACTTTTTGTTATCAGTAATTTTATTCTACATGAGAAGATGCTATATTATTATAGGCACCCAAATAATTTCTTTCTTTCTTTAAAGAAATATTTTTATTGGCATATATTAGTTGTTTCATTGCAACATTTCTGTATATGTTCTCAATGTACCTTGGTATGATTCACTTCCTCAATCATTCTCCCTCATCCCCCTCTTCTTAAAGCAATTTTAACAGGTTTCGTTGTTCTATTATCATATAAGAATACAAAGTACATGGACCGTATTCACCCTCCTTCACCCTCTCTGTTTACCCTTCCCTGACCTATTAGTATGTATCCCAGAACAGGACCAGTTATACATACCTGTTCTTCATTTTAAAGTGTTCATGGCTTAAAGGGATTTCTCCATAGTATTTCACACTTGAATATATTGTACTTTAATAGATTAACTACTTCTATTACTTTCTATTTTCATGTTCCTTCCCACCTTCGTATTATTCAATAGCTTTCAGTGCACTTTATTATGCCATCTTCATACATAGATGCACTGTATTTTGATATTATTCACTCTCTATCATTCTTTTCCTCTTCTACCTCCTCTAGTCCCCTCAATCAGTACCATTCTAAGAAAAATGTTTTATATACATACACATGTATTTATACATATATATAATCATGTACATATTTATGAATACATTTATCTTTTAGGTGTAGCTTCCATATCTGAGACAAAACATGCAACCTTTGTTTTTCTAAATCTGGCTTACTTTGCTTAACATGATGATCTCCAATTACCTGCAAATAACATAATTTCATTATTCTTCATAGCTGAATAATACTCCATTGTGTATTTATCCTACATTTTGAATCCATTCATGGGATGTTTTGAATAGTGCTGCATTAAATATGGGTGTGCAAGTGTCTCTATTGTACCCTGACTTGCATTTGTCTCATAACCTAGAGTAGTAGCACTGGATCCTATGGAAGTTCTATTTTTAGTTTTTTCAGGAAACTCATACTGCTTTCCATAGTGGTTTCACTAATTTACATTCCTACCAACAGTGACTAAGGTTTTCTTTCTCCCTACATTCTTGCCAGTATTTGTAGTTGTTTGTATTCTTGATGATAGTCTGAGTGTAATGAAATGAAATCTCAGTGTCATTTTGATTTACTTTTCCATTATGGCCAGGGATGTTGAGCATTTCTTCATGTGTTTTCTGTCCATTTGTACCTCTCTTGAGAATTATCTGTCCAGTACATTTATGCATTTATTAATTGGGTTGTTGATTCTTTGGGAGTTTAGTTTTTTGAGTCCCCTATATATTTTGGTTATTAATCCTTTGTCAGATGTATAGCTAGCAAAGATTTTCTCCCATTTTATAGACTACCTCTCCACTCTAGTGACTGTTTCCCTTACTGTGTGGAACTTTTTAGTTTGCTATAATTCCATTTGACAATCCTTTCTCTTATTTGCTGATCTATTGGAGTTTTATTCAGGAAGTTATTATCTATGCCTATGTATTCCAGTGTTTTCCCTATTCTTTCTTACAGTAGTTTCAAAATTTCAGATCTTACATTAAGGTTTTTGATCCACTTTTAATTGATGTTAGTACTGGGTAAGCAACTACTGGGATCTAGTTTTAGTCATCAACAGGTGGATATCCCATTTTCCCAGCACCCTTGTTAAAGAGCTATGTTTGCTCCAATGTATGTTTTGTGCTCCTTTGCCAAAAAGGCTGCAGATGTGTGGATTTACCCTGGGGTAATCTATTCTATTCAATTGTTTTTTGTTTCTCTTTTGGTGTCGACACCATGATGTTTTTTATTGGTATGGCTCTGTAGTATAAAGTCAGGTATTGTGATACATCCAGCCATACTCTTTTTGCTCAGGATTGCTTTGACTAATCAAGGTCTTTTGTGTGTCCATATTTATTTTAGATTGATTTTTCTATCTCTGTGAAGAATGTCACTGGAATCTTGATGGGGTTTGCATTGAACAGATGGATTGCTTTCAGCAATAGAGTTATCCTGTAGTATAGTCATTCTTCAGAGCTTTTATCATAAATGATGCTGAATTTTGTTAGAGGCTTTTTCTTCATGCAATTTTTGTCATAATTCCATTTATAAAATGTATTGCATTTTTGTTATGTGTATATTGAACCAGTATTGCATCCCTGGGAGGAAACCAACTTGATCATGGTATATGATCTTCTTTGATGTGTTGTTGAACATATTTTAGTGAGGTTTTTTGTAATTATGTTCTTTAAGAAACTGATCTATAATTCTATTTCTTACATTTGTTAAAACTTGCTTTCTACCCCTAAATATGATCTATTTTGGAGAAAGCTTCATGGGTTGCTGTGAGGGATGTGTATTTTACAGAAGCTGGATGATTTCTGTTAAGTTCTTTTAGTCTATCATGTTAAGTAATTCTGAAGTTTCTTTGTTGGTTATTTTTGGCTAGATAACCTATGTATTGGTGACAGTGGAGTATTGAAGTCTTCCACTATTATTGTGATGGAGTCTATCATGCTTTTGAATACAACAGTGTTTTTATTTGTAATAAAGTTGTTTGTAATATTGTTGTAATATAGTTTTTGTTTGGTGCTTGTATGTTAAGAATTATTATTTCTTCTGTATGGATAGTTGCCTCTATGAATATAAAGTGACTTTCATTGTCTCTTCTGACTAATTTTGGTCTGAAGTCTGCTTTATCATGTATGAGTATAGCTACTCCTGATTGTGTCTATCTTCTTTTTCTATGTGTAGGTTTCCTTTAAGTATTTTCTGCAGTGTTGGCTTAGGAGTCATGAATTCCTTTAGTTTTTGTTTATTGTATTCATTGTGCAAGGTTTTTATTTCTTCTTCAATCATGAAGAATAGTTTTGCTGAATGGATTAGTCTATGTTGACAGCTGTTTTCTTTCAGGGCTTGAAATGTATTATTTCATGCCCTCTTTGCAGTTAGACCTTGGATTGAGAATTTTGGTATTACTCTGATGTGTTTGCCTTTACACCTGACTTGTCACTTCTTTTACTGTTTTCAATATTTTTCTTTGTTCTGTGTGTTTATTGTTTTATTTGTAATATGTTGGGGGAGTGTTTCTTTTCTGATCCTTCCTTTTTGGTGTCTTAAAATCCTCCTGTACCTGGATTTCCCTTCTTCTCTTGAGATTGGAGACATTTTCTGCTGTAATAAAATTGAATAAGTTAACTATGCCTTTAGTTTTTAATATCTTCTCATTCTTCTATATCTATGATTCATAGATTCGGTTTTGATGGTGTCCCAAAGGTCGTGCATGTTGCATACATGATTATTTTTCAGTATTTTTTCACTGTCTTTGACTGATTCATCTAGTTCCTCTTCTTTTATCCTCAATCCCTGATACTCTATTACAAACTGCTCTGCTCTGTTAGTAAGACATTCAGTTGAGATTTTTATTTGGGATAATGAGCTTTGTATTTCTAAGATTTCAATTTATTTTCAGAATTTCTATCTTTATTGAATTCCTCTTTCATAGCTTGCTTTGTCTTTTTCATTTCATTCAGCTGTCTGCTTGTAGTCCTTGATTCAGTTACTTTACTTGTATCCTCTTTGACTTCATTCAGTTGCTTATACATCTCCTCTTTAATTTCATTGATTTTTCTTGTCATTTTAAAAATTCATTTTCCTCTTCACTATTACTTATTTCCTTATTGTGGAGTTATTGGTTTTTGGAGGCGACATACTTACTTTTTATTCATGAACTTTGTTTTTGTTAAAGTTAAGACTTAAAGTTGGTTTCAATTTTCCTTTATGTTTTAGGTGGGAATTTCTGAGTGAGAGAGTGGTTCTAATTGGAGGAGAAAGAAAAGTATAAATGGGAGTGGCAATAGAGAAATGTCAGAAAAGATATGACTTAAGATTGAATACTGAAAGGCAGGTGTCATGGTTATATACAATGACTGCAGAGAAAAGGAAGGGAGACAAAAACAGAACTAAAAAGAAAATGTGATAAAGTATAAAGTTATCATAGTCAGATATACAAAAAACAACCCCAATATAAGCAAATGATGAAAATATCAAAACAATCAAAACTCAACAGTGATGAAAATAAATAAACTTATTTTTAAAAAAATCAGCCAGGCACCAGTGGCTCATGCCTGTAATCCTAGTGATTTAGGAGGCAGCGATCAGGAGGCTGGTTTTGACGCCAGCCCAGGCAAAGAGTTCAGAAGACCCTATCTCAAAAACACCCACCACAAAAAAAGGGCTTGTGGGGGTGGCTCAAGGTATAGGCCCTGAGTTCAAACCCCAGTACCACAAAAATACCCATTATTTTCAGTTGCTTTTATGATGACTACCTATATACTTATCTATTTATTATCTATCTATCTATCATCTATATTTTTTTCCTTCAGATTCTGAGTCGTTCAAGCCAGCAGCTATCAGTCTAGTTTGAAACTTGACTATGTAATAGAGTCTGGGCTTGTTTCCAAAATAGGGGTAGAGGATTTGAAGATCTGGATATACTCTCTAGTGAAGGCTTCTGAGGTCTGAGCCCTCGGCCTGCCACTCTTACACTTTCCGCTAAACTTGTAGTTTCTTTTCTCAAGTCCCGAGAACTTATAATCAGCTGTACATTCATTGGTGATCCTTTCCCATATTGGAAGCTGCTGAACTGCCTCCATGCTCTGTAGCTGGTAGCAGTGTCCCATCTAACTGAAGAGCTTTATCTTTTGTGTTGGCAAGGGAGTCTATATAGGCATGCACATTTTAAGTTGTTTTCTTGCTAATTTCTCCACAAATAAAAAGTCAGAGAACAGAATGAAGCCTGCCTGTGGTCCCATTGTTCTGCTTTGCTCACAGATAACAGTGCACTTGTGGGCTGCTGATAGAATCAAAACTACTTTTTGCCAGAAATGCCTACTGTCTCAGCATTTCTGCAGGGAGTTAGGTGAGAGAATTGCTGTTTATTGGGGTGTTTCCATGAGGAAAAATAGAGGTGATGTCACCTGTTGTCATCTCCTCCCAAATCAGAGATATACGTTTTTAAAACAGGTAGAAAATTATTTTGAATGGAATCAGACCAGTGTGGATTTATACAAATCTATTATATGCATAATATCTTACTTTAATTTATTATAATTATGATACTCTAGGACTCACTTGGCTTGGTAGGGAATATTGAATTTAGATAATTTTTTAGTATAAATAGTATAATTTTAAAAGTCTTGCATTCATGGTGCATTGTGTAGTACATAAAGTGATTAATACAAATAGCTCAGGAAAATTTATGTTCTACTATTTAAAATGAATCTAAACCATCATTAGTGTTGCTTACAGTGAACATTGGCAAAGATAGAGGTAAATATTCTGGTTTAGTAACATCTGTTACTATCAGGTCTTTTTGTTAAATAGAATCAACCAGAAACACATTTAGTATGCCTATGTCAAATATTTATAATTTCAACAAATGCCTGTAAATTTCCCTAAATTCTTGTTAGAGAACCATGTTTACTGCATGGGAAATTTGTGAGGCATTTCCCCCCAATTTCATGCTCTAAGCATGACAACTCTTCAAAGTTATCTTATAATTACTCAAATTGTTAAGAGAACTGTATTGCACTAAATCTATGGTCTATAATTAAGTTTCAGAAATGCAGCCACCTATTCAATCTTGCAGTCACTTAAACCCTGAAAGAGCTAGAGGTTTGCATTTCATGATATTGGTCATGTATTCATTTGGAAATTATACAGTTTTTTCCCAACGGCAGCCAATTGATACATCTATATATATTCCGATATCAATTACTTTATGGGTCATTGCATTGCCTAACCTGAAAACACCTTTCATCACTTCATGGTAAGTTGATTTGCTCCTCACCCATATTGTGGTGTTAGATTATGTAGACCATGGTTTAGTAGAAGTCTCCGAGCAATAGGAGCCAGTGTGCTCTTAGTATAAGAATAGTTATACTATGAATACTTGGGTAAATGAAAGATAGTAAAAAGTGACTATGTTTCTGACATTCTCAAGTTGGACTGTTGAAATTTCACTCATGCCAATTGACTCATTTGAAGAGTAATTGTGGCTCCAGGTACTCCTTTTGATTTATAGTTTAAGAATTCAGCCACTTTGAATTTTTGTTTTTAAATTTTAGTCTTTTCAAATTGGGTTATATAACTATCTTCATTTACTTTCAGATTGAATTGTTAAAGTGAGTAATTTTATTTTGAACTCAGCATATCTAGAAAGTATACTTTTGTTGTGAAATGTCAAAGTATATTTTCTCTTTCCTATATGAAAATAGTTTACAAATTAGGTTTACACTTGATCTAATGTGATTCTATAGTTTGAGGCAAACATGTACTTCGGTTTTGACCTTGTAATGCTTGTACATGTTTATGGAAAATGAGATGAAACGTAAAACTGCAATCAGCACTGGCCGTTTTCAGTCTTAGCCGGGCCTAGATGCCTTTTTACTTAGAAAATTTTCCATGCCTTGGGTTACTACGATTCAATGTAATATAAACTGGTACATTTTTATTTGGTTTAATTTATAGCCAAAAAGACATTGACTACGAACTTTATTCACAAGATCATATTTTCATGGGCTTTGCCTCTGGCTTCTTGGAACACAATAGTGGCATATCAGGAACAGGGAAATAAGCCATTCTGGGAGAACGGCTTGGCTTAGGGCTGACACTTGAGGAAGGAGGCAAAACTGGCTGGAGTTTAATGTGCTAGTAATGCCCCAGGTATACTGGAACACAAACTTGGAGGGGGTGCAAACCCCAAATACATGGAATTTGCAAAGGTGGTGGGAAATACAAGCAAATGTTGTGTTTTAAAGACCCAGGTATGGGGTAGCTAGCTAATTCTAACCGTACTTTTACCTGGAGGATGGTCTCTCATTAGTCTATGCCTAAAGTAGAGGGTCTTTGATTTCTAGTGGTGAACAAGCAGAAATGCAATCACATGAGAGCTCTAGAACAAATATTCTCATCTCTCTCAACTGGTTTTGCAGCTTTCTTTTTCATTAGTCTGATCAATTTATTATATTAATCATTTTCTTTAAGATTATTTGAACACAATCTAAAGTCCATGCTATTTTCTTCTTTTATATCATCTAGAGTTCTTACATATTCAATTCTAAACTTTTTCATCTATAATTTTTAGAGCTTGCAAAGTAAAATCTTGTTGTTTAGAAGAGTTAAAAACATTTGGGTAATAGAAAAAGTAATATTTTTAGATTTTTAGAATTGTAGAACATATAGACTTGTAAAGTAAAATTTGGGGAATTATCTATTAGAGTTTAAAATACTTTGAGGAAAGTCCATACATTAGAAGTGTACAGACAGTGTTTGCAAATCAAATATCACCAGATAAAGAAACAATTTAAAAACATCGCAGAAGTCCCATTTAGTTACTAACTCCAAAAGAATAATTACTCTCTTGGTCATGAATACATTCTGTGTGGTTTTGAACCTTACATGAAATGAATGCTATTTGTGTCTTGGGGTGTGTGTGTGTGTGTGTGTGTGTGTGTGTGTGTGTGTGTGTGGTGTGGTTTCCTTTGCTCAATATTATGCTATGGGATTTCTGAAAGTTGTTCTTAGTCATAGGTCACTTACTACCAGTTCCATGCAGTGTTCATCGTATAAAGGTATTATGGTTACTACTATGTATAGTGCTGTCATAAATATTATGGTATACTTCTTTGGGTAAACAAACACTCTTATGTCTGTGGATGCTTTGTAGTGAAATGTCAGGTCATGTATTGGAGAAATTTTTTAACATGCCAAAAAGAGTTTGAAACTTTACCAGTTAGCCAATTCCAAATATTGTCTTTTATCACAAATACATCACAGACACAGATCTGTCTTGTCTTTGCTGTATGTGATTTTTGTTGACCTACTTTTTGACAAAATTTGTATACAAAGAACTTTAGTTGTATGCTTCTTTCCTCCATTATGCATATATAATTTCCCTACTAGTTCTGAGGTTCTGGGATTACAGTGAGCAGATAAAAATACAACTAACATTTTATAGTTTTCAAAATTCATTTTCAATTCAATGTTTTTAAGCTCTTACTCACAAATTATAGAAAAGAAATATTAACATAACTTAATGTAAATTTGTCCCCATTAAAAAAGTTGACCACGTTAAAAATAAAATATTTCAGAAGAAGTAAAGTGGGTATTAATTCACACTAAATCACTACCCTGCTTTATAAAAGGATGAAGATCAAGCTTCATTTGACTTATTTTAAAGCTAATAAGCCAAAGCATAAAATTTTGCATATTAATGGGATGTCATAATATTTTGGTACACATATGCATTATATAATGTTTAAATCAGATTAAGCATATTTATCTGCTCAAACATTTTTAATTTCTATACAGTGAACACTCTCAAAATTCTTTTTTGTAACTCTTGGAAATGTATAGTACCTCTATAGTTGTGCTACTGTACAATAGCACACCCAAACTTCTTCCTTCTATCTGTAACTGAGTATCTATCGATTGACTTTCCTCTCTCTATTTCCAGCTTCTGGTAACTGCCATTCTACTCTCAACACCTGTGAGATCAACTTTACCAGATTCTACATGCAAATATGATCATGTAGCACTTTTTTTTCTTTTGCTGGCTTACTGGATATATATCAAACGAAGTGAAATCAGTATGTTGGGGAGAAAAGGAGACATCTGTAATCCCATGTTCATTGCAACACTGTTCACAATAGCCATGAAATGGAAGCAGCCTAAATGTCTATCATCTGGTGAGTGGATAAGGAAAACGGCACATACATACAATGGAATAGTATTCAGCCATATAAAAGAATGAAATCCTCTCATTTGCAGCAACATAGATGGAACTGGAGATCATTTTGTTCAGTTAAATAAGTCAAGCTTCTTTTAATTAAGGTCCCTGGTGAACTTAATATATAATTCTGATTTTATATAAGAGGAAGGAAAGAATATTTATTGAAAACCTACTGTGCTTACTATTTTCAAATAATTCTTCTTACTAAATTTTAATAAAATAAGTGAAGCCATACATTTAACAAAACCTCAGTTTTGTTAAAAAACATTTTACAGGTTACACAGCAATTGATGAAGCAGATATTGAATATTAACTGGACCTGTGGGGTACAAAGACTGAGATTTCTTGAATAATGTTTTATCTTCAGCTTCCTAAAGAGTAGCTAATTCTATCACATAATGGAGCAGATGGACGAATGTTTATATAAGATGTTTTATAAATGAACTTAGATCCCCAGATGAGTGAACTTCTTAAAATCTTTGAGGAAATTTAAAGAGAATTTGATGTTTTGATGATTTACATATTTTGTTATGCAGTGGTCAATGTAGAGATTACATTTTAAATACTCTGCATTTTGTAGCTGGCAAACCCTTTGCCTTAGGGTCTGCTTCACTCTGGACCATTTCACATTCCAATCCTGTGACTGACTGATGTGCGTGACTATGACAAACACTTGGCAACCTCACTGGGCGGGGCCTGTGAGTGTGAAGACTCAGACTGTCATTAAACTGGGGCCCAGGGCCAAGGACAAAGTGCATGCAGCTCCAAGCTTCACCACCCTATTGGCTGAGACACAAGTGCAAATTGTACTTGTGAATTTATCATAAATTATTATTTTTTTAATAGAACATTTTAAACCAGACCAAGAAAATGCTTTCCCACTGGAATGGAATTCCACCCTATTGCATTCTGAGTTTGACTTGATAAAAAATGGGACAGGCTACTGAGAGAGATTACAAATTGTATCTCTCAGGGGTTTTTAAGAAGAGAATAACCATCTGGGCAGGATGAGTCCTACGTAGGCCTGTTATTATGAATCTGAGAAGCCCATACTTCTGTGAAAGAGCATTTTACAACAGAAAGAAGAGGTGGGCTTTAGTTCTCAGATTTCCAGCATTTCTTCATGTGATCTCCAAAAAAGTTGATTGAATTCGGCAGCCTAATTTCTCCATGTTGTGATAGCACCAGAGAGTGGGCTTTCATCTTGATATCCTGCAAGCACTTAGATATCAAGAAATCAACTCTACCTAAACTAGGATAAGAGAGTTGGACTCAAATGTGCTTTGTGTAAAATTAGCTTCATAGAAGGTAAATAATACTCCATTATAGGGTCTTCTATCATAAACAGGAGGAAAGTGAATTGAACAAAATTAAGCTAGTTTTTAAAAAAGTTAAGATTTTTCTTCAGTGTGCTAAAGATTAGAATGGTTTTCCTCGAGTTATCAGGCAGTCAGAGTTTACCAAATACACCTGAGAATGCAACCCATTTTGTACAACATTATGGTTACTAGATCCATATGTTACAACATAAATTCTACGAAGCATACTTTGTTAATTGCAGGTTTTTAGTTACTATGATTTTCAGTCTTAAAAATTCAGCAAGTCTGTATTTTATAAAAACTCTTTCTTTTCATATGTATCAATGGAAGTGTAAAAATTTATCAGTTCATTCAATAAAGCTTTATTAGCAATATTATATGCCAGAGCAATGCTTAGTGATGAGGACACAACGATGAATAAGCAATATAACAACAAAATTCCTGCCAATGTGAAGCTTATATTTTAGGACAAGGTTGCATATAATAAACAATTAAATAATAACAAGTATATACTATGGAGAAAAAGAAGAAAATTCTGGGTTAACTGGGGTCACTCATCTATAACCAGTTGATTCACTTGAAGGGAATCTGCATAATTTCTGAAGTTGAATCAGAGAAGATCATATCACTTTGGCTGCTCCCCTAGAGATGGCCACTGTCTAGAAATTTACAGCATAGGACTAACTAAGATACTCATGTTGTCTGCTGTACATGTCACCTCAGTTCAAAAATTTCCATTGAGGAAGTCAGATTATTCAGATAGCATGAAATTGGAGCAAAAGATATTTTATTAGTTTAAATGGCTAATAAAATTAAGCTGTGATAAATTATCCATTCCTATAAGAAGCATTAACCTCTCACAGTACAAAAAGTTGAGCTTAATTGATTATTATCTTTACATGGTGCTAGGTTACCAATTATTGTTTCACTAAACATATTTTTGATTTATATTGATCTTCAGATTTGAGATATATAGGTTCATAAAAAGATCCTATATAAAATATTAAGTGAGTTAGTCTAATATTTTTCATTATACCAGAAAGCAATCCTTCTTTTTATGCTGATTTTTATATATCACATTTTATATAATTGGTATCTAGATCATCAATAATCCGGGAGCACATTAACTCTACAGTCATTACTGAAAAAAAGTAGAATGTTTGTACTTGTGATTTTAATAGGTTACAATTTCAAAAATCACCACGAAGTCAATGAGTAAGACAGAATTCCAAGGAAATCTATGAAATGGAACATTTCCTTTCATATTTATTTCCCCTGAAATGGACATGATAAAGCAGAAGCAATTCATAGAACATGAGTGTGATGTATAAACACTCAGCTTTGTAGTTTCACTGTCTTGATTTAAATCAGGACTTTAAAAATTATCCTTAATGGCTTTAGTAACAACTTACAGCATCCATACCTCCTTTTTCACTGGCCCCTATAACCAGTCCAATCAACTTTTAGAAACACAATCTAGATATTTATTTTCCTTTTTCAATGCCACTAAAATACAAATCAATACAGTTACAAAATTATGATGTGCAGAGAGAATTCTTCAGCCTCTTGGTTCAGAATTTACATAGTTGTCACAGACATTAATAATAAAGTATATGGTCCCTGCAAGATTTCAGAATCTATCCACCTGCAGTTATGACTATGTAGATTTATTTGTAGTTAGAATCTTTATATATGCTGACTATAGTATAAATGAGCTCATAAATGAGCTGTTTTCTCTTTTGACTGACATCCTACATGAAGAAAGAATAAATGACATAATGAGTAAATGAAAAAGCAAGCACGTATGCAGCTTACTCATGCAATTTCACACAACCATAAAAGCTACACAGAGACAAACTTAGCAGATCATCTTGTACACCACTTACATAAGATTATTCTAAATTCAGTATGTTTGATTTTAGAGTGAGTATCTTCTCATTGCTTCATCTGGGAACTCTTTCGTCAGAATAAGAAACTTTTAGGTTATACATAAATATAGTTTAAGAAGTTTTATTTTCTTTAAAATATGGTGCTTTGAATACAGTGAGATTGATTTAACTGCACAAAATCCAGGTGGCTTCTAGGAAATACATAAAAGCAGACTTTAAGAATTCCATTCTTAAGTTTTTTTGTTGGTGTGATATTTGGTGAGATTAGAATGATTGTAAGTCAACCTGCCTGAGTAGTGTGTTTCTTTTAAACACATTTTTCCAAAGTTTCATTGATTTTACTTTGAGTGGGAGTCAGACAGTTTATTTGTATTTTGGTTCACTGAGTTGCAATTTTTCCAATGGAAAACTCACAATTTGACATGTTTACCCATGTTGGCTCAAAGAAAAAGCAGGAAAGAAAAATAAAATCATAGTCATAAATGTAAATAGATATTAAAACTGAAGAAGCATGGTGGACATCAGGTGTACGAATTCAAAGTCACACAATCTATTGAAAGATGATTATTGAAGTCAGAATATATATAAGAGGACCCAGGAGCAAATATAGATTCTAAATTCAAAATAGGTTATAGTAGGGAGATTACAAGGGACACTAAAACATCTGGGGGTGGTGCCAATGGCCTGGCGCTATGTTGTACTAACTGTGTGCCACACAGTTAGTGTCTATAATCGTAGAGAAACTCACAGGGTCAGAGAGCCTGATGGAACTTGCAATCTCAAAGCATTTCATTGTAAAAATTGTTCTAGGTATTTATAATATTGTTTTGTAATCCAGGAAGGCAAGCAGGGCATTTCATTGATTAAGTCCTTAGTTCCATTTTTTTCTAAGCTGGGATATTGTGCACACTTCTCTTTCTTTCCAGTGGTCTTTGCACTAGAGCCTGCACTCTTTCCATTGTGGCTACCCCATTATTTCTTTCCTTTTTATTCATTTCCAGAACATGTGTATTAAGGACTTACTTTGGGCTAGTCACTAAGCAAGCAATGGATGGAAGAATAATGCTTTCTGTCCCTACGGGGTGTAAAATTTTAGGAGAAGAAACACTCATTAAATTTGAGACTGACAGTATGTTTCCTGCAGTTGTTTTGGGAGTGTATACATTGGTGTTTGTCATATTCTATGTTAGATGTATGAATAACAATGTATTAAGATTTATAAAACGCCCATTCTGTTCCAGGCACTGTGTTAAATGCTTTAATAGGCATTAATCAACTTAATCCTCACATCTTTTGATACTGGGAGACAATGGTGCTGTTATATTCATTTCCAGATTAAGAAGTGAAGAAAGATGATGTTCTTCAGTTCCACCCATTTACTTGTGAATGACAAACTTTCATTCTTTGTGGCTGAATAAAATTCCATTGTGTATAAAAACCACATTTTCTTAATCTGTTTGTTGATAGTGGGGCATCCTGACTGTTTCCATAGCTTGGCCGTTTTGAATAATGTGGCAATAAACATGGGTGTGCAGGTGCCTTTGTAATAACCTGAGTCGCATTCCTTTGGGTATATCCCTAGGAGTGAGATTTCTGGATCATATGGCAGATCTATGTTTAGTTTTTTAAGAAGCCTCCATATTGTTTTCCAAAGTGGTTGTACTTGCTTACATTCCCAAAAGCAGTTATCTAGGCTCAGAAGGCCAAAAATCACATGTTCTCCCTCATATGCGGATTATAGACCTAAAACAAATGCAGTAATATTATTGGACATGGGTCACACACTAAGGGGACAGCACACACGGGAGGAATAGGGAAAGGGAAGGAAACCTAAAACTTGAATGTGGTTGATGTGCTCACTGTAGAGGAGCAAATAGAGTAACTTAAACTGGCAGAGGCCACTGTGGGAAGGGGACTAGGAAGTAGTGAAGAGGTCTGGTAGAGATGAACCAATGTAGGTTGTGTATTACATGTGCATGGAAATAACACTAGAAATCTCTCTGTATAGCTATCTTTATCTCAAACTAGGAAAATTGCTATGTCTTTCTTATTATTTCTTATGTTTTCTTTTCAACAAATCAGAGAAGAAGGAGGTGGAACAGTTTCTGCTTGGGGGTGGGGGGTGGCCCAAACAATGTGTACACATGTGAGTAAATGTAAAAATGATCAAATAAAAAAATGAAATAAAAAAGAAAGAGTGATTAAATATCTCTTCAGGTATGCATAATTTGTAACATTAAGAGTCAAGATTTGAACTTAGAGTAGGAAGAAGAACTTGTCTCTGTTTTTTCCTGCTTCCCAAGGACAAACTAATCCAAACAGGGAGATAGATTAAGCTGGGGTTTGTTGGTACCTTGGATAGCTCCCAGGGCACAGTTCCCAGATGAAATCCAAGGTCTCGTTGGATCTTTTATTCTCAGAGCATCCCAGCTATGTGGATTTTTCCTTCTCTCCTCTCCTTTCAGAAGGCTCCTGATCTTAAAGAGGCTCAGCTAGTCATTTAATAAACATTTGTCAATTCTTGTTTGATATTACCTGGCAAATGCGGCAGTGTAAGGGTGGAGAGTATATATGGAGGCATACAGGCCAGTATTAGATCTATGATGGGGGTGTTTTCCCCTCATTCTCCTCCAATAACCCTCTCCCTTCAACATAAACAGCAATTATTAAAAGAGAACAACATGCCTTTTTAGTTAGTAAGGTATGCTACAGGATTTACTGACGCCAGGAGCTCTTGCAGGCAGTAATAATACATTTTGAACAGTTAATCAGGAGTTTAACCAACAAGGATTAAGAGTAGAAATTTAAAGTAATTTCACAACATGGGGTATAATTGGTTTCTTTTGTGCTTGCTCTGCTGTTTGACCAAAGATATTGTGCAATTGTACATTTGCTATAAAATAAATTTTACCTTTTTTTCTCAGAATTGTTGTGAATAATCTAGCTAGACACACAAATGCACACATCAGATAAAAAAACACATCAGATTTTGACCTTGTGATTAATTGTTTAAAAAAATCCTTCCATTGCTTTTGCCACCTACAGAAACAATGAGGGGAAAATGTCTGGTCAACCTTTTTTCCCTGGTAGACAATGTTGCCAGCTTGTTTTCTTCCTTTTTCATGTGTCCAGAGTAATTGTTCTACTTCAATATTTCCTCTCAATTGTTTAGGTTTCTGTACTTTTGTTCTTTCCATACCAGAAACAGGAAAGAATTTAAAATTATATAAGAAGTAAACAATAACATAAATTTAAGATCCTTTCTTCTTTCAGATTATTGATAAACCAAATACGTACTATCCATCAGAGGTTTTGTTTTTCTATAATCTTGTAGACAAACTTTTGTATCTATTACTTGTTTTATTCTGGAATGAATTCTATGAAATAGCTCTGAAGCAGGGGAAGAAAATGAAAAAAGAAAAAGAGAAAAAAAAAAAAAACAGGCCATGAGACAGAATTTCAGGAAAAGAAAGAGAGATAAGAAAGGTAGAGATAAAGGTGTGTGTGTGTGTGTGTGTGTGTGTGTGTGTGTGTGTGAAAGAGAGAGAGAGAGAGAGAGAGAGAGAGAGAGAGAGAATCTCACATACATAGTAATTTAATATATCTTGATTGCTTAGTTGGGATTTTAATCACAATTGAACACTAAAACTAATAGAACAAATCTGCATTACCTCACTTGATCCTTGAAAGAGAACAGGGATTATTGGTCTAATTTACTGATGTATTCATTGGTGCTCAGGGAATACAAGTTACTTCACTTGTGGCAGGTAAGATCTTTTGAAGCTATTTCTTCTTTGCTAATTTTTATACAAAATTAAACTACATTATCTTTTTATCATGGAGTAGAATATTCTGAGGCAAAATTATCACCAATCAAAAATAAGGATTAACTATCTGAAATTTGTTGAATTATATGATCCTAAAAATACTTAGAGTTGATTATGATACCATATTGAAAGCCTTTTTAATTTAGGCTAATGTGGAGCGATAACCTTATTTATGGAGAGATAATTACAGAAAACAGTTATGCAACATTTGTACCAACATGAGTTAAATTAAAAAATATTGTAGATTAAAAGATACATTTCTATCATAAATATGACAGATAAGTCATAGTCATTTGTCGTTAAATAAATGCATGCTTCTAACATTCCTGAGTACCTAATACACTTTTAAATAGGTTAAGTGTCTCTCTAAAGTGTTATACAGTAAGCTTCTTTTAATATATTTATCTGTATAAACAGTGCCAAAATGTTCATATGTGTATGAAAATTATAAACAAAGCCTAAATTAAGGTAGAAGAATCAATGAAACATTACTCTGTTATCAGTTAAAAGTTACTGCTAAAAATGATAGTTGCTGATGATCAATAATGGTTATGTAATGGGAAGTTAGCAATGGCTATTAAAAAACTAACATAACATATACCTTTTTCACTTATTAATTTGGATTCAATATGAGCAACAGTTTTTCATCCTGATCCTACCTTGGAGTATTCTCCACAATAGGATAACTTAAAAAATATTGTCTCTGAAATTATTTTGCTTCAAACATTAAGAAATAGTGTTTCTGACCACCACAAGTATGAGACTAAGGTAGAAAGAAAAATAGAGGAGATGAACCAATTTGGGTTATAATACTTACATACATGGAAATGTCCCAAGGAAACTCCCTGTGTAGCTATCTACAAAAAATGTCATTTTTTTTCTTTTACAAAATCAGATAATAAGAGGGCAGAACAGGTCTTGCCTGGGAGGGGGATTGATACCAGTGGAAGGGGTAGGAGGTGGGGAAAGGGTGTAAGTGGGTGAATATGGTGCAAATGCTGTGTGCATGTGTATGTAAATGGAAAAAATGGTATCTGTTGAAACTATTCCAGGAATGGGGGGAGAGGAGGATAAAGAGGAATGAGGGAGGGGATGAATTAAAGTATGATATGTTTGATATATTATAAGAACTTTTATAAATGTCACAATGTACCCCCACCTGGTATAACAATTTAAAAAAAGAAATAGTGCTTCTGTTCTGGGCTAATAACTTTGTCAAACATCAAAAGATTCAAAACTTAGAGGAAGAGTCTTTTAAAAAATTGATATATTCTGATTATGAAAAATTAAAATAATTCACTGAAGTAAAAAAAATATACTCTGAATTTCATTACCCTGCAGAACATAAAATTAATAGTACGTATTTATTTTTGTACATATTTTTTGTTTTACATGTTTGGGTAGTATATTAGTTTAAAAAAGAAATAAGTAAATGAACAAATCCAATATCAAAAGTAAATAAATAAATAATCATTTTGTTTACCCATCGAAAAAAAAAAACAATGTGTTTAATGGGAAGTTATTGAAAACTAAACAGTGAACTAAGTAAATGTTACTTTTTTCTGACTACATCACAAGAACTTAGAAACTTAGCAATGAAATCACTCTTTGTGTCTTTTTGCTCGTTATTATTAGCATGGCCTTTTTTTGGCCTAAGGTGGCAAAATGGCCACATTAGAACCGGTCATCTATATTCAAGACATGAAGAAATGGAAATATTGGTCTGAGGTTTGCTTGTCTGTTTACTACCAAGAATGCAAAAAAATTTTCTTGGGAATTCTCACTTCCAGCAGATTTCAGTTTATATGTCACGGGTCAGAGTTACATTGTATTTCTCTTCCTTGTGAGACATGGAGCTAAGAAAGCAAGGAATTAGCCTTAACGAGAATCTGGTAAGATATATCACTACGCTCACAAACACAAAATGCAATCATATTTAATCTTCATATTTTTCGAATAAAACATTTTAAATTCTGTTCTACAGAAATAAATCAAAGGTAAAACTCAAGGAAATTGTATTAATATTTTTTCTCTGAAATTGTTTTTATTTCTTAAAAATATTTTTGTAAGATTAGAAAGAGCCAATAATATTTATTGGAAAATATGAGGACTGAATGTGATTCCCTTTGCATTTCTGAAAGTGTGGATATATTTTTGCTATCTTCTCTTGTAAAAACTAATTTTTTACTTTCTTAGTGACATGTCCAGGTAGGATTAGAAATTAAAACATTTTTAACCACTACTTAAAAATTTTTACTGATTAGCTCATGTAAAAGAAAAAATAACATACATTCATGTCCCCCACTCCTTAATGTTTTAATCTATATCAACATTTTATTTTGTTATTATATCTGGCATTTACATTATCCTTTATTTATATATTTAAATCATTCAATAACTTATCCAGGGATTATGTGAGGCCTTTTTATTTTCAACACTTAATTAACTTAATTTTTTTTGTTGTCTTTTCTTTTTTGGTACTGGGATCGAACCCAGGGCCTTGCGCATGTTTTTCATTGAACTTCTAACAAAGACCTTGTTCTTAAATGACAAAATTTTCTAGTTACTTGTCCTCTGAGAATATGTAGTCATTAACATTATGACTAGTTCCATGGTTACTAATTAAAATATCTCAAATCATAATTTCCTTCTCTCGGAATTTAGCCATTTCTACATGTCTTTTTTCCATCATATTTGCCATGGAGAATGGTGAGCTAGCCTGTGTATTATTATTTCCCCTGTTTGGATGAGTTGCCTTTTCTTCATGTGTTCTTGGAAAATGGTAACTACTTTTGAATTACTAATAGAATGTAACACAGAAGCTTTTGGCCATTTATATAGTATTCATTTTCAAAATGCTTTCATCTCGTTTCATTTAATCTCCATTCACCTGTAAAATATTATCTCCACCTTTCATAATATAAAACTAAAGATCAAGTAATGCAAGTGATTTCTCTATGTCTTAGATATAGTATTAAACTAAAATAAGCCCAAAACACCAAATCTAAATTCAATATTCTTTCTACCATATGGGTTTATAAGGTAATTCTGAAAAAATGACATTGATTGGCATTTTCTATAATATTTAGAAAGAATTAAAATTATGACTTCCTTTAAAAATGTTATCTGTCTAGATTGCATGTGTCCTCTCTCACAAGTTCATATGGTGAAATTCTAACATATTGGATAGTGTTATGAAGTGGGGCCTCTGGGAGATAATTAAGTCATGAAGATGGATATCCCATGATAGGGTTATGTCCTAAGAAGAAGAGGAAGAAAACCAGCCCTCCCTCTTTGCCGTCATGTGAAGACACAATGAGAAGTTTGTGGTCTGAAACTCAGAAAAGGATCCTCACCTTAACTTGAAAATGTTGCCATCCTGTCTTGGCCTTGTAATCTAGAATCGTGAGAAATAAATTTCTGTTCTTTTTAAGCTATCTAGTATATGATACTTTGATATAGCAGTATATGCTGACTAAGATACTATCTAAACCTGGTATATCACCTAAATTTAATATAATGATGAGTTTTGTAGCCACCACCATAATCCACTGATGAATCACTATTCAAATTATAATACAATCCTATATTGATTGTTTTTAAGATTTATAGTAATAAATTATTAAAGTCAGGAAATAATTAGTATATTATTTGCCCTTCATAATTCTCCAAGTCCTATGAGTTGCAGATTGTTCAGATTTTAAGATCATTTTTCTGGTTTTATAAGAGTGTGCATATAGTATGATTTTATTTATGATATTTGGAATTTTTTCAATTTTAGTTACTAATAAAATTTCACTATGATTAGAGATTTGACAGTTATGTCAATCAAGAGTGTCACTTTTTTTTTACTTTCCAGGAAACTCTAAAATATTTTTAAACATAATTAGCAGATTAAAATCTAAGTTCTCTTTGGTTCTCTATTCTTTTCTTCCTAAAAAGTAAAGATTGTTTATGCCTTTTAATAATTTTATACTGTCAACTCTAAATACATCTTTTTGGGGATTGTTCTCATTTATTGCTGTATTAATGACTATCTTCTCTTGAGTATTTGCTATATGCCAAGCACTGTAGTAAGTTCTTTAAATACGTTATATTTTCAATTTTTTCAGTGGATATTATTAATCATTCCCATTTCAAAAATTACAGGAAGATTAAATATGAGATATTACAGAAGATAAGTAAATTAAGATATCAATATTTGAACTCATGCTTGCCTGACTTCAAAGCTCTTTCTTAACTGCCTTTTGATACTTCATCTAGCTAACATTAATTATTCATCTTCAGATACGACAATACAATTGGCGATTAATTAGCATTAGAGATTTAACCTTAGAAAAATAAAGGCCCTGCCATCAGCCAAAGAACACTGTATCTTCCTATGTGATATTTTAAAGCATTCCTTTAAGCCTTTATCTAAATAACAGTCTTGAGTAACTTCTTTATCTTGGACAATAATTCATCAATACTCCAGAACTAAATACAATCCTTTGTAGAAGGTATGAGTAGAATTTAATTATCACATTCTTTCTTGTAAATACTCTACTCTTAGCAATGCAGCCTAGGAATAAGGATTTCTGGCACAGTAGTCCACTTTATTCGAGGTTTCATTTTCTGTTGTTTTAGTTACTAGCTATCAACCATGGTATGAAAATATTAAATGGAAAACTCCAGAAATTAAAATAATAAATTTTATGTTGTGCAACATTTGGATAGCATCTTAGTCTTGCCAGGACATATCCATACTGTACATGCTACCTCATGTTTAGAAACTTTGCAGCTATCTTGATTATCAGATTTACTTTGCACTACCACAGTGCCTGTGTTTAGCAACCTTTATTTTACCTAATAATAGGCTCAGAGAGCAAGAGCAGTGATGTTCGTAATTCAGTTATGCCAAGGAGAATCCATTTGTGCTTCTTATAAGTGAAATGGTAAAAGTTATAGATGTAAAGGAAGAAAAAAAAATTGTGTACTGAGATTGCTAAAATCTATGATAAATTATTGTTGTTACTCTTTTACCAGGTCTAGTTTTAAATTAAATGTTATCATAGATATACATATAACATTTAATTCATATATATTTTATGCTTTATACATATATATGGAACAGAGTATATATAGGGTTCAGAATGATCCATGGTTTTGGGCATCCACTGGAGATCTTGGAATGTATCCCTCATGAATGAAGGGGTGCTGTTTTGTATGCCAAGGCATCCTTTTTAAGACTGATACAGATCCATTGACCAGTATGTTTTTGTGATATTCTGTTAAAATTACATATTCTGTGTTTTTCTGTTTTCTTTATACATTATATCATGAGGCTAAATCAGATATTTAATGTAAATTCCAAATAAACTACGTTCATTAAATTTTACTTATTCACTAGAATTATCACCTTAATACATCTAATTCTGAACCTTAAAAGCAACTCTTTTTATTTATTAATTAGTTCTAGAATATTAATTGGAATAAGTATAGGAGTTAAAAATATGACATCACCATTAAGGAAAGCCTGCCTTGGAGAATCCTTATTGTATTGAATTCAAAAGTATCCATATCAAGAACAGACAGCCTCTTCAACAAATGTTGCTGAGAGAAGTGGCTATCTTCCGGCAGAAAACTGAAACCAGATCCATGTCTATCACCCTGTACTAGTATCAACTCAAAATGGATCAAGGACCTTAATATCAGACCTGAAACTCTGAAGCTGGTACAGAAAAGAGTAGGGAATACTCTGGAAGCAATAGGTAGAAGCAAGGACTTCCTCAATAGAACCTCAGCAGCCCAGCAACGAAGAGAAAGGATGGACAAATGGGACTTCATAAAATTAAAAAGCTTCTGTACAACAAAAGAAATGGTCTCTAAACTGCAGAGACCACCCGCAGAGTGGGACAAAATATTTGCTAGCTATACCTCAGACAAAGGACTGATAACCAGAACATACAGAGAGCTCAAAATACTAAACTCCCCAAAATTCAATGACTCAATAAGGAAGTGGGCAACTGAAATAAACAGAACTTTTTTAAACGAAGAAATCCAAATGGCCAAAAAACACATGAAAAAATGCTCACCATCCCTGGCTATAAAGGAAATGCAAATCAAAACCACACTAAGATTCCACCTCATCCCTGTTTGAATAGCTGTCATCAAAAACACCACCAACAACAAATGTTGGTGAGGATGTAGGGAAAATGGAACCCTCATACACTGCTGGTGAGAATGTAAGCTGGTACAACCACTTTGGAAAACAATATGGAAGCTTCTTAAAAAACTAAACACAGATCTGCCATATGATCCAGCAATTTCACTCCTAGGGATATACCCAAAGGAATGCGACTTAGGTTACTCCATAGGCACCTGCACTCCCATGTTTGTTGCAGCACTATTCACAATAGCCAAGTTATGGAAACAGCCAAGATGCCCCATACTGATGAATGGATTAATAAAATGTGGTATTTATACACAATGGAATTTTACTTAGCTATGAAGAAGAATGGACTTTTGTCATTCCTAAGTAAATGGATGGAACTGGAGAACATCATCTTTAGTGAAGTTAGCCTGGCTCAGAAGGCCAAAAATCGTATGCTCTCCCTCATATGTGGACTTTAGATCTAAAACAAATGCAGAAATATTATTGGACATGGGTCATACACTAAGGGGAGAACACATACAGGAGGAATAGGGAAAGGTAGGAAACCCAAAACTTGAAAGTGTTTGATGTTCCCACTGTAGAGGAGCTAATATAGTAATCTTAAACTGACAGAGATCACTATGGGAAGGTGACCGGGAAGTAGTGAAGAGGTCAGGTAGAGATGAACCAATTCAGGATGTAATACACATGTGCATGGGAGCAATGCTAGGAATCTCGCTGTATAGCTATCCTTATCTCAACTAGCAAAAACGCTTTGTCTTCTTATTATTGTCTTATGTCTGTCTTATTATCGCTTATGTCTTCTCTTCAACAAAACTGTAGAAGAGGGCAGAACATGTTCTGCCTGGAAGCAAGAGGGGTTGGGGGGAGAGGTAGTGGGGACAGGGGGCAGGGGGGAAAGATGGCCCAAACAATGTATGAACATGTGAATAAATGAATAAATAAACCAAAAAAAATCCACATCCTAGATTGAAGAGTGTTTAGACAGGGAGAGCTTTGTTTTAATGACAACATGATTGCTATCAATAATGATCATAAACCCCAAACGTTAAAGCCCAATTTATACAATCAAGCTACAGAAATCATTTAAAGGATACTCATTTTAGGTGAGCTTTGTGTGTGTGCTGGTTTATGGACCTTCAGAGATTAGTCTCTGGTACAACATCCTAGATCTATCTAAAATGATAAATTCTGCTCTAAATACTGTCAAAAGTATTGGATATGTAGACTAGCTACAAGTGCTTGATTTGGAGTCTGCATACTTCCTACACTTTTGAAGTAAGATCATGGCCATGTCATAATTTTTCAGAGCCTTAGTTTTATGTGCATAATGGGAATCAATATCTGCTTTCTCTGTCCCCTTAGGATTTAATGATGATTAATTGAACTTATTTTGGTCAACAAATGTGACCATTGATACTTAATGTTACCATCTGTCTATAATAGGATATAAGATAGATATAAATTTTCCTGTATACCAACAAACAGAGGAATAAAAGTATTAAAATCAGCTGTATTTGCAAAGGTCACTATGGCTAATTTTTTGACATGTCTATTGTTATGATGTCCAACCTAACTGGTAATACATGAAGATGCTGAGCTTTGTTGACTATAAAATCTTAGAGAAAACAAAAGGAATAATGTATCTTCAAACCAAGCAATTAGCAATATCTTGAATCAACATTTCATATTTAAAATTCTATTTCCAATAAAAAGTCTTTAAAGCAGAAGATAGAAGGAATGTTGCATATTTTAATCATACTAGTAACTGTAATTTAATATGATTTAAAAGGTTTATATTACATAAATGAAATACATTTTTGCCAATACTCTTCTGAAAATTTTTAAACAGTACTGCACAGAGATTAATTTCTTGTCATATATAGTAAATATGAAATAGCATTGAAAGAGAACTTTTAATTTCCCAATATTTTAGGTGCTCCTCTGACAGAAACACAATCTTTCTCCAGAAAAAGATTAGAGAGGAATATTTTTGTTATATTGTAAAAATTATAGGTAAGTTTCATTTAGAAATGGTAACTCATTTATGTCAATTTTATAAAATATTCTAACTCATTGTTTATGTTGATTACTTTAAAGAAACAGTGGTAGTTAATGAGAAATGGAAAAAAACCTCTCTGTGTTAGAATGGGTAATGTTAAAATTAGGAAGCAGATGGGTGCCTTAATAATTTGTAATTTTATTAGAAATGCTGATAAGAGAGAAAGAGAAAATAACTCACATAATCTAAAGAATGATAGAAATGTTTTGCATCTGGAATTTTTTTCCCCATCCTGTTTCTGAAACAATCACAGAAAGGTGAACCGGAAGGGGTCTGACAGATCAGTGACTAAGTCCTCCCACTCTTAATCCCTATTTAAGGGAGGAGAAGAAGAGGTTAATTGTCACAAGATCAGGAAAATGTGTTAGGTCTCCATATTCAAATTCAATTTTAGTAAATGTACTGATAAACTGAGCACTCCTTATTCCTATTCAAATACCATTTGGGGGTTAAAACACCATTGACTGTTGGAAAAGGAGCAGTTACTATTTGTAGTACAGACTACTGGGTAATTGTAGATCTCACCACTTTAAGCTAACAGAAAAGTCAAAAAGTTGCCAATTTATGTTTGTTATTTTATAAAAGGTGGTTATAATAGTGGGGTGTCTCCACTTG
Source organism: Castor canadensis (assembly GCF_047511655.1). Taxonomy (NCBI): domain Eukaryota; kingdom Metazoa; phylum Chordata; class Mammalia; order Rodentia; family Castoridae; genus Castor; species Castor canadensis. The sequence continues at coordinate 80,490,676 of NC_133386.1, read as the reverse complement.
AAAAGTTCTATTTACCTTCAATGTCCACCTCTCTGAGTATATGCTGGGGTAGGAAGGAAGACTATTACAACCTTACTAGAAGATAATCTGATAATATAATTCAAAAGATTAATGTGAATTGATGTAGCTAGAATATACCACTTGACTCACATAACAGAAAAATGACATTTATATTCAGTCTAAACCAATAATAATAGATACTCTTTGTAACATTGTTCATAAAGCAAAGTTTAGAAAAATAAAAATAACTAACAAGGGATTGGTATTATAGGTTATCACATACCAATTTAATTGTCATGTAAAACTATAATGCTGATATTAAAAGATGTTACTGAAATAGTTTACATTGTAAATGATAGGATACAAAATATTTAAATGACAGTTCAGACATGGAAATTTAACACTCATACGTAGTTATGTCTGAGAATGTATGTGGGAGAATTGAAAATAATTTTTTATTTTTCTGTCAGAACTAAAAAAATTCACAATGAGCATGTATCATTTATGTAATAGCAATGACAATATTATAATGAAAATCAAAATTCATGAGAGAGAAAAACAATACAGTAGCTGTAGTGATCAATCTTGATTGTTAATTAGGTTGGATTAAAAAACACCTAGGAGATTGGCAAAGTGCACCTCTGGGCGTATCGGTGAGGGTGTTCCCAGAGACAGATCATGAAGCTATGACCTAATCAATAGGTTAATCCCCAATGGATTGAGAATATGATAGCATCATTGGGAGATGGTGAAAGGTAGGAGGTGAGGTCTAGTAGGGGAAGTTGATCACTGGGGGCATGTCCTTGGGGGCTCAGTCTTTCTCTGGCCCCTTCCCTCTATTCCATTGTCTCTGCTTCCTGGCTGCAATGTGTTGAATAGCACCCTGTGCCATGTTCTTAATGCAATGATGTCCTGCCTCAAGTATGTGGGGCCAACAGACCATGGACTGAATGCTCTAAAACCATGAACCAAAATTAAGCTTTCTCTTCATAAGTTTTTCTGTCAGATATTTGGTCACAACAACAATAAACCTGATTTATAGCAAAAATGTAATTTCAGTGGTAATTGCTTAGAGTGTAAGTGTCATATTATGATAGTGGGCTTCACTAGGCTTCCTAGCTCTTCTATCAATACACTTGTCTCAAAACTAAACATTAACACAGGTTGAAGAAAGAAGATGAGATAAAGTGAACATAGTCAAATTGGAACTTACAGCACATAGTTATTGAAGTGCAGTGTATTTTTATTCACTGCTTCATACATGAGGAACTTGGTGAATTTGGGGGAATGGAAACTACAAGTCATTAAGGAACTGAGATAATTTTACCTGTTTCTAGTTCTTCTGTTATACTTTTAATAGATAAATCAGCTTATGTAATAGTCCAGTGCCACAAAAATTAATATAACATCTACCCACACCCAATAAAGTAGGTCATATTCTCCCTTGATATCTACTTGTTGTTGTTCCTGATTTATTGAACCTAATAAATTTATGGCCTTGACTAAGGAATTGATCATTTTGGCATTACTTTAGATGCTCCCTGCTTTCCAGTTATTTGTTATCATTTTATAACCATGACTCTAAAAGCAGCCAAGCAAGTCTGTCTCTTAACCCAGTCATGTTAGTTCCTGTGCCAAATTCAGTCCCACACATGGACAGAAACAAATGTCATCTGAATTATCAACTAGGTGGAAATGCCTTTTTGGTGGGATCCAGAAGAGATCTAAATAGCAAAATTCTGTTATGAGTAAGGTTTCTTAATGTCCAAAGGGTTTGGCAGGATTTCACTTTTCGGCACCCCATGAGGGTGCTTGTGAGTATAAAGTAGGATCTTATGCAATAGACTAAAGTTTATTAGTCATATTTACTTACCTTATAAAACCAAAATTATGTCTCTCAATTGTTTTGAAGACAGCTGCAACTAGCATATCTATCCCTTTGGGTACTCTCAGACTTGGGTTATATTTTCTCAGCTAGTTGGAACAGTTTAAACCCTGGCTACCACATTGCTATACTGTAGCAAACAAATTATTCATAGCATATTATTATTATGATTCACCATAGAGAGAGCTCTTCAGATTTAGGAAATTTCCAATGTTGTAGGGAATGGAAAACCTTGAAACTATGTCATAACTAACTTTACTGGGAAGCTAACAATTTAGAGAATTTGGTTTGAGGCACTGATTTTGACTGGGAACGTTGGTTCTTAGAAGAGTACAGAATAGATGGGATCTAAGCATATAAAAAAGGGAACCAACTCTGTATTTCCTTTTCCCGTTGGGACTCAAATGTCACTTTGATAGTTAATTCATGTGTCAAGAATGTCTTATTTTTATAAAAGATTACCAATTGTAGAATAATGTATCAAACTGTCATTTTATCATCATTGTGTATTTATCATTTTTCTTAAGTTATATTTTCTAGTTAGGCTAAAGGTCAGCAAATTTTTTATTAAATGACCAGGAAGTAAAAAAAATTTTTTTGCACTACATAGGGTCTTGCTAACAATTTGCCTAGGCTGGCTTTGAATCTCGATCCTCTTGATCTCTGCCTCCTGAGTAGCTAGGATTACAGGCATGAGCCACCAGCACTGGGCAAGTAAATTTTTCAGGCTTTTGGGGTCATTAGGTCTTGGTTACAACTACTCAGTTCTGGTATTGTAGACCTAAAGCATCCAGAGATTTAATTTGAATGTATGAATGGACTGTATTCTCCAAATTTTCATTTCCAGAAACAGGAAATGGGCAGAGCTGGATTGCAGGCTAAAGTTTAAACCCCTGGTTTGTTTCATTCATAGCTGATGCAGAAAAATCAGGGATCAATGCTCTTAAGTTCTTAATCTTTGTTACATTTTCAAAAACATTCTTAAATTTTTAGAATTACTTAGTGTGTGACCCTGAATCATGTATTTTAGACCTGCAACAGATTAACTAAAAGTTCTGAAATGTTTTTGAGGTATCTTAAAACTCAACTCTGGTTTTGTGTAATATATAAGTAATTTGAAAAACAGTGGATCTGTTAATGTGTCTCTATATTCTCTGAACAGCTAATGATCCCCTTCTCTGATGAGGTACTTAAACACCTTCATGGGGTTCCCTGAGTTACCACATCAAACCTGAGTTACATATGGGAAGCTTCTCTTAAGGTATGTGTTGAACATATTCATGTGGATTATTACTAAAGAATAAGACTCTGAATCATAATGAGAAAATTTCTTGACAGTAAGAAATTAGGGGTTTTCATTGGCTAAAAGAGATTCCAGGCAATCATGACAGCCTGGACCATCCACTGAAGATCTGCTCCTAAACCCATAGACTAAGATGTTACTATACAAAGCAAAACAGTTCATTCACTTTGTTCTAAAAGAATTTGTCCAAAATGTTTGACAACTTTGATTTTCAGACACAAAGAAAATTAATGAGATTCTTTAATCTACTTTGATTCAGATTTTATTATATTTTTCTGCTTTTTAATTTCTTACCCCTTTGCTTCTCTTATGATATAAAGCCTTCATACTAAATACAGTACTTGTAATTAGTTCTTAAATTGCCAGGTGATGAGATTACATGGAAATGTCATAAACTCTCAGAGCTAAAAAGAATTTAAAAGTTTTCTATTTCCTCTCTTCACTTCATATTAGGTTGTGGAGATTGTCCAAATTTTGAGTATTTTTTTCTAATGGAGACAAGTAGACATTTTGTAATCATGTCACTACCAGCGAATAATAGAGAACTAACAGATTTAGCACTTATTGGGTTCTATAATGAAACAGTTTAAAATAAAGAAGTGATTTACTAAAAGACGAGAAAGAAGGTTGTTTTTCTGCTAAGCTTACCAAGTGTTGACCAACGGAAGTAAAAAAGGAGTCATTTGTTAAAACAGATCTTTACGAAGTACTTTGCTATCTTTTATTTATGATTCACTATATACTCTGATAATGAAGCATTCCAAATAATGTAAATAATTAAAATATTTCTCCCCCTAAAATCTTTTAATCTAAGCTGTAAATCAGGAAAGATTTGGAAAACTATGATGTTTTGTACAAATCCAGAATTTAACATAATGGAAATACATTTTTAAGAGGTTGAGAATATTGTGGAATTTCTTCTCTTCTGTTATGTAAATAACTACATAATATGTTCAGTTTTGCTTATAGGCTCACAAAATGTCTAAAATCTTTTCATCTGCATCTTTAGAGAAATAGTTTGCTGATCCTTACTTTAAACAATTGTCATTAATGTTTCCCTTTTTATGTAAAAAAAAATATATATATATATACAATACAAACATACATATTCATACAGTGATATATGTAAGACATATATGATACATACATGAAGATACATACATACAAAATGTTAACTTGAGATTCATATACTTGAAATTAGTACATTTTTATTATTTATATTTTGATAGCATTGTAGTTTGAATAAAAAGTTATTCAGAGACTCCCAACATACAAGGATTTCACTGCTTGCATCAGTTTCCAGACTAAATTCATAATGGTTCAGAAATATTCATTTAGTTACTTCAATTCTGACATTCTCTGTGAGTGTAAAATGAACATAATTAGCTTTGAAGAATGAAAAAAAAAAAACCTCCAAAAGCGTTCTTTGATGATTGGTGGTGCACAAAAAGTATAAAGAATATTAACTATGCAATAATAAAATGTAAAGAAATGCATATTTGTATAGTAAAAAAAGACACAAGTGTTAAAGAATGCAAAGAGAAATGCCAGAAGAAGATGAAAATGGATTCAGGTCTTGAACCTAAGTGGCCCAAGTGAGTATTGTCGGGTGAGGCCTTTAATAGGGATTAGCCAGAAGGGCTTTTCTCTGGCGAATGGGAATAAGGCCCTTATAAAAGAAACTTCAGGCAGCATTTGGGTTTTTGTGTTGCCTGTCTCTCTGTTTTGCTTATTTATTTATTTATTAATTAGTTACACTGTTCTCTTCTCTGAGGATTGCCTATTAAGAAGGAAAGAGCAGCCCTTCAGCTGCTAGCACCTTCGTCTTAGACTTTTAGCATTCAGAACTGTGAAAAAGTAACTTTCTGTTCTTTATAAATTATTCAGTCCCATGTATTTTATTATAGCAAAGCAAACAGAATATTACACAGACCAATATTCAAGTATAAGATTCTTCCCTTATTTTGTCAAAAAGTACATGAATTTAATTAAAAATTAATTCAATACCTTTCTTTTTTAAATATATTTTTAGTTAGAATGATTTTATTTACATATACTTATTAAGATACACATATGTTTATGATATAGACATAGAGATATACAAAGTTCAATAAAAACAAATTTCAAGTCTGTGTTATTTTCTTTCCATTGGTTTTTTTATTTCATATGAAGATTTATAACTGAAATAGCTTCATTGGATAAAAAGGGTGTGTTCAAAAATATGTCCAAGGGCATCACATACACAAAACCTTACATGTACAGCCTTTATAAAAGAGAAAAAAATCATTAGATTATATTGGTACTTACTGTGTTATACTTTGATTAGCAACACTTTATATTTCCTTATCAACTTGGATTTTTCCATGCAGTTTTGCATGCCTTCTCTGGCTTAACTTTACCAAATAAGGCAGAAAACCTACAAATTCCTACCTATACTAATGGATAGTTTGCTTCTTCATTGATGAGAACTTAGAATTTCAAATTTAAAAATATACTGCTGAATTCTGGAGAGGCCAATTCTCTTCTCTGATTATGCAGGAAAAGCTTCACAAAATAACCATAGTCCCTCTCCATCATCAGGCATCCTTCCTCCGAGTCAGGGAATGGTGGGCAGGAAGAATGGTAGGGAGGGGGTGATGGTTACGTTTGAAGCTATAAAGTGTGTCCCTTTTCTCTAGGCCATGGACTTGGCCCCAAAAGGCAGTCTTCTCTATGCTTTCATCACTGTAACTTCCGGTTTCAGACCAGTGCTGCCAGGGTTGAGAGGCTGAATTAGCTTAGTTCTGATGTTGAGGATTATGAAACACATTTGTCTTTGGAAGTAAGTACCATTGTCCGATATTAGATTAATAATGGTGATGCTCTGACCCCCATCTGCTTTACCGTATTGTTTTATTTCCTAATTATTCAGAACTTCAGTGGAGCTGGACTGCAATTTACTGGGACTCCTCAGAGCTCTACTTATTGGTAAATAACAGTGCTAATTTTGTGTGATTATTCCAAATGATGTCCCTTTAGCTTATAATTTCATAGTCAGAGAATAGGGCTAATGCTAATAACACTGGGAAAGTAAAAAACTGATTAGAAAGTTTTGCTTGCTAATATAAATATAAATGAAAAATTCACCTTGAAAATGATTTCTTGGAAAAAATCACGGGAGATAGTCTTAATTAACTATTTACTGTCACTTATAGCCTACAATTATTTAGTTAAGAAAAAGTTAAGGATTGCACTATCTTAATATTGGTTCTAGAGTAATTTAAGAGCAGAAAGTTTAAAGATATTTATCAAATTCTTCTTTCTAAATGCTGGATTATTTAACTGATACTTGAAAAGTCATATATAAAATTTAACAGAAAAAAGGAAATTATGCTTTAGATACATACCTCTGGTATATAAATATGTTCTTTATGTTCTTATTAATTGTCTCCTCAATTAATTTCTAGCTATATAATTTGATATTATTACAATGTTGTCATGCCATTATATAAATAAAAATAGAAAGTATATATTTGTGAATTTGTCTTGAACAAATGTATGTGAATCTATTTTAGGCACATATATCCCATTTGATTTTCAACTTCCAGATGATCATAGCAAGTTATTATTAAATTACTTTTCATAGTCAGCAATATAACAAACTTATGATTGATAATGTAAAAAATGTTTTTTAAGTCACGTGATCTTGAAATGGATTATAAAATGTTTTTCTTTTAAATAAGATCAAGAAAACTCTTTCTTTGAACTTCTTGTCTCCACAGCTTTATAGAAACGATAGACAAGATTTCTAAATACTAATTGAGTCAAGGCAAGAATGTTGCTGAAATTGAGGGAAATTCTCAAACTGGAATTATAAAATGCATTCCAGAAATATTTATGAAATGCTTCCTCTGTGCTGGCATTGGGATTATCAAGAAAGACAAGATTTTTCAGATGAGTTGGTGGATTCAGAGAAAGTAGAATGCACTACTGGAGTAAGACATTATTAAAGCAGATTCACTGGTAGTCAACAAACTCCACAGTGTTTACTCCATCCCTCTCTTGGCCCCAAATAACTTTTTTCATTGTCAGAATCTCCTTAAAACTGAAAAGGGACAATTTAAAACAAAACAGTACTATTTATAAGGAACAGATTGTTAATTTTAGAAATTATAGTACATTCTGCATGCAGTGTGCTTAAGATTTATTTTTGATAGTTACAGTGATTGAAAGAGAAGCAAGGCTTTTCTAAGCACAATTCAAATATTGAAAAATATTTATGTTGGGAACTGTCAGAAAATATGAACTGTCCATCTGGTATAGTTACCATGGATGAATGGAACATGACATGCCACAGAAGTATTTCTTAGGGCTTAATTAGGCAGGTAAGGAGCTGAGACCTTAGCAGAAATTTGTTTTTTCCTTGTTTTGGACTCATTCAAGTTCATCCCACATGGTTTCCCTGTCAAGACACCTTCTGATATTCACCACACAGAGCATAATTAACTTTTCTTCTTCTGTGCCCTCATGGCTTTTTAAATATTTCTTTCATCACAGAAAGGGTCCCATAATAACCTAGAATTTCAATTACTTTTAACTATGCTTGTCTCTATCATTTGCAAAATTTATGGAGGATAGCAACTATGCCATATTTATTTTTATGTACTTCACAGTGCTTAGCAAATATAGTCAGCCCAAAATGACTTAGTTAATTTTATTGTTAATATTAGTGAATGGGTAAATCAGAGAAATCAGGAAATATAAAATTCATATTGGTAAGCTTTTGTGATTTGCTGGAAATTTTGGTAAAATAGAACTAAAGTAACAAAAGCAAGAAAAAAGAAATGGAAGAAATACAATTAGCAAAGTAGATGTAGGGGTATAGTGAAATGTGGCATATCAAAAAAACTACTATTTAAGTAAGATATGAGATATAGCACTTTGATCTTCCAGGACATACGGAAAAGTAGGGCTGAGATGATAGCAGTGTTGCATTCCTCAGCGTACTTAAAATAATTCCGTTCATGTTTTTAATGTAGTTTCTGCAAAATGAGACTGGTGGTAACGTGGTCTACCTGTTGCCAAAACCAGAATGTCTTCACCAGACGTCACATTCAAACCTAAACTCAAGAGCAGACGATACCAAATGGGATTATACAAACCTTAATGATTTTTAGTGTTTTTTGGTCTATCTACTTCCTTTTTATGTCCTTTCTCATTCTTCACCTCCCCCTTCACATTCTGTTTCCCCCCTTTTCTTTTCCTCAAGTTTAAAGATTTTGAACATGTACAAAAATATCTAATTTGAGAAATTCTCGGGACCCACAGGATTTAACATTTTAGATCTTGTCAATTTTGGTGACTCTTTACTCTCTCATTTTGACACTATAGGTGGGAGCATCACCTGAATGATCCTCTGAATGTATGCTTGATTCCATTCTATAACCCTGGATAGTCCTACTCTTGGCATCAGGTCTAGGTTTTAAAAGAGACAGATGATTCTGACCAGGGGACATCTCTAGATTTTCTACCTATTTTGAAGTTACAGCACCAAATCTGGTTCTACTGATCAGATCTGTGGATATTTCTTATTTTGAGAGGTGTATAGTTGAGGATGAGCAGATAAGTTCAGTTATAACCAAATTTATAGTGATTATCTATACTGAAGATACTTCAAGAAGTGCAATGGATTTATCAGAAACATAACTATCTTATTTCATTTAATAGATATGAATATATAATATGAAAAAATAACCTCAGTCCTAAATCTTATTTAATGGGAAAACAGGTAAAGCATTAACTGAATTTCCCCTCAGATTAGGAATAAGACAAAGAATCTCACTGTCTGCCTAATTGCAAGAATTTTCTGTAACACAACAAAAATTATCTCAAAGTAAAATATTAAAAAAAGCAATTATGAAGCTAGAACTAGAAAAAAATAAAGCAAATGAAGATTATGTGTAACAATATTGGCATATTTCAAAATAAATTATTGAACGAACAAAGCATTTTGCAGGCTAAAGATAGCAAAGTTTTCAATAAGCAGTGCTGCATATTGTATGTGGATACATACTTACCTAGTAAAAGGGGACTGGTAAATACCAACTCTGGAACAATTGCTACTTCTGGAAGCAGAGGATGAAAATGGGAGCAGAAGGGCATGATTGTATCATAATGTTTAATTTCCTTATAAAATTTGGATGGATATGGAAAATGTTAGAATTTTATCAATCTGAGTGACAGGTACACATGTCAGGTCCAATAATCCTAAATTCTGAATAAAATTATTAAAAGAAATGTAATAGATTGAATACAGTCCTATTAATAAAGAATGAAAAACTTAGCTAGGATGTATATGATGGTGGAAAGCATTTCAAAGATCCTAACCCTTATTTCTAATGTTTTTAGATGAAAATTTAGACTAGTTACATTGATCTGGTTTTGACTTTTTCTTTGGACTTTATACCAAACAACAGGATTTTATTTGAAGTATTTACATGTACATAAAAACATGAAGTACTTTGATTCTAAAACCAATTATTTAGAGAAATCACACTATTGTCCTAAGGGTTGAACTTGGCCTATGCAGTGTTCTGTTTGGCCCACATGGTGTTTTTTATAAAATTGAGCCAGCATGTAAAAATTGAGATATTTCAGTTAGAAATCCAGATTTGTGGCTTTTTGTGAAAAGAAAAATAAGAGGTTGACAACACAGTTCTTGTGTTCTGAATTGGTTATAGCAAGTAGCAACAATACCCCCACCTGGACAAGCAGGAGGGCTCCAGTCACTAAAGCCTCCACTCTTAACTCTAAGTATGCATTTGCACCTATCTTTGTCATTTGATGTCTTGATTTTATCTGCTTGACCTTGGGGTTAAGATTTCTGTCCTCAAATGTGAAACATTTGCTTTTATTCCTTTGGGAAAGAGGAGAGAGAGAGAGAGAGAGAGAGAGAGAGAGAGAGAGAGAGAGAGAATATATATCTGTCTGTTGGTATGTTGTTTAGATCAAGGTAAGTTGAATATCTCAAACACTCTAAGTACATACATTGGAATGAATAAACTAAGCATAAAACTGATATTAAGAAGACCAATTACTTAAAGTCATTTAAAAAGATCAGCTGATAGGAATCTCTCTGTATAGCTATCCTTATCTCAAACTAGCAAAAATGCTATGTATTTCTCATTATTGCTGTCTTCTCTTTAACAAATTTGGAGAAGAGGGCAGAACAGGTTCTGCCTGGAAGCAAGGGAGGTTGGGGGAGAGGGAGGAAGTGGGGGCAGTGGAGAGAGATGGTCCAAACAATGTATGTACATATGAATAAATGAATAAATAAACAAAAATAAGATCAACTGAACTTTCTCTATTGAGTGTAAGGATGTGGTAGTATCTAATTAATCAAATCGAGGCAGGTAAAACTAGGAATGTTTGGGACTCATAGAAACTTAATATTACATCTCAGATGGACCATGCTCTGGTTGAACGACTGGTCTTACCTCACTGGGAACCACCTGTGCCTCTCCACACTCATTGATTATTGGATGGAGATCACTTGGTTCTTCCTTTTCTGGAGAAGAGAAGTGTGCTTTCTGCCAGCAGACTCCACCTGGGCCCCTCCATGCTCTCCTTTGTATTTCCCTTCCCTAACTTTTAATAAACTCCATTTACACTATGTGTCCTACAATGGATTCTTCCCTATGGGATGCAAAGAATTTGGAAGTCTTCAGATCATAAACTCCACTGACTAGCAACAAAACTATGGATTATGTTTTTCTCCATTTCTTGTCTGCTTTTCCTCTTCCTCTTTTTTTTTTCTATTAGCAAATTGGATATAATATTGTATACAGATACTGGAAACTATGACTGGTGTCCTATTGACTAAATATTACACAAGTTTACTAAGCACATTTTGCCAAAATTATATGTCATATATAACATATGGTTAAATTCTTGTTTTATTACTGATCTATAGTTGTTTCATAGTGTTAAGAATATATTGAACTCATTAAGTTTTGTTCATTACTGTATAAAACTTCAAGAGCTCTTTATTTTGACAGATCCAAAAAACAGCTTCAGAGTTCTGATTTGCTTCTTTCCCTCTACTTCTTTCTTCTTCTGATTACTCTAAGGAGCCTTTTAACTGTGGTCATGTGGAGTTAGCACGAGCACGAGCATGAGAACTCAGGTCTTAATATGCCAATGACCTCTTGTGAACTACTGGTAAAGTCAGAGCCCTTGAAAAAGTTGCTGGACTGATTTCTTGAGTTTAACCTCAAAGTATGTAGTAAGAAGATGAGAAAACATCACTCAGAGAAGGCAGGGTCCTGGCATTATCACTTCATTTCTGTTCTTTGAGAAATCTGTTTTTGTTTGTTTTTACCTTTTTAAAGTCTCATATTTTAGTTGACCATCTTCTGGTGTAAAGACAACTGCTCCCTTGTTTCCTTCTAAGGAGCCCTTACTTCTAATTAGCCCTTCACCTGTGGTCATGTGACCCTAATGTGAGTGGCTGTTACAATAACTAAGATCTTGATGTACAAATAAACTCTTGCTAACCTTGCTGCTAGCTTTTCAGAAGACTTCTAAACTTTGATCCAGATTTCAGTCCATAGTTCAGTGACTTATTCCTTCTTCCTGACTTGCACTCTTTGATAATGTGAAATATCTATCATCTATCTATCAAATAAACCAGATATGCCAAATGAGTTTTCTCTTTTGATCCTCATGATTTTCCCTTATGCGACATAGAACAAAAGTTACTTGTTTTAGTGAAACAGTTCAGAGCTAGGCCTGTGACCTGAGCAATAGTGTCACATGTGCTCTGTACAGACAGGGCCTCTGCCCAGGAGCTGCTCATGAATGGAAGTGTTTTCTTATATAACACAATCTCCTGGATGTGCCAAGAAATAATGCTACTAATCCCTTATATTTTGTGGTTTTACAACAACTAATACCACCAATTCTTTTTCCAGTACTGACTTTGTAAACATACTTTAGAAAAACATAGTAATGAAATTATTGAAAGAGAGGTTATATACAAATAAACAAATTTTTGATAAATGTATTTTAAAATATAATATAGGAACCTTGATATTGTAACTCTATTGATAACCCATATTCTATAAACTTATAATAGACCAGCTTATTGATACTTAGTGTGTGACTCAAAGAAAAATATTCTAATACAGGCCTATATCTTCATTACAAGTGAAGCAAAATTTGTTTGAACAAATTCCCATGTAAAATGAAATATTTTAAATGGCACAAACCATACACTTTACAGTAAAAGCTAAAAGATAGATGACTTAATTATTCATGCAAACATTTGGCTATCAGTCAGAAGAAAACAAATTTGCTCAAAATAATTAGAGGTCAGCAGGTTCTATATAGTCACCTAAGAAGGTTCATATTTCTACCATTGAATAATTTCAAAATATTGGCTACATGATACTAAGCTAAACCAGCAATGACATTTTGGACAAGAACACTGCATTTTTTAGAGAAATAAAACCAATAGTATGTATATATATGTATATATGAAATCAATCAGAGTTTTAGACCAAAGACTCAACTCCTGGGATTACACAGCCAGGTCTGGCCACTTGCTCCTATATGCCAAATAAAGAGGCATGATAAAGGCAGAGAAAGGAAATTTATTACAGGGCTTTTGGGACATGCCATGGGAAGAAGCAGAGTAAGCAACCAGCCTATCTTCAGCTTCAGGTGCAGGCATGAGGTATAGGTTTAAATAGACAAAGAACTGGGGCAGAGAACAAAAGGTATGAATAAACAGTTCAATCACAGGTGTGGTCTGGTTCATCATTATCTCAGTTATTATTCTGGGAGAGGTTTCAGGAGAGGTTCTAGAGTTGTCACCAGGATTCATTTTCAACTGGCAGATGGTCCATCTTGAGGAGGGTCTACTGTTGGGGATAATTTCTGTCCCTTGTCATGAAGACGTTATCCATCATTTCTTGAATCCAAGGTGCTTGTAAGGTGACTGTATAGAGAATGGCCTAGATCAAAGACAACTACAAAATGGAGGACAGATACCATGCTTTTCTCTCCTATAGGTACCCCTTGCCTACTTCATCTTGTTAAACTAAAATAAATCCTTGTTAAAACTTCAACAAATAAAAAAGATTATGTAAAAGTATATTCATTTTAAAGAGTGTACCTTGAGAACATTTGTACTTGAGAAAAGAGCTCTTTGGGGTGCCCTGCTCCTACAGGGCAGCATGGGAAATTGTTTCCCCAGGTTTGTTTCACAGTGCTCAGCTACTCAGGCATTCACAGACCAAGCTGTTGTCAAAGGGATCTGGCTACCACTTATTCTGGCAGGAGAACTTGGAATTGTCCAAGTGATGCTGGTTATATAGGCAAGATTTACTGTATTATGGAGGTTCCACCCAGATTTCAAAGGAAATCTTGAAAGGCCAAGTACTGTATGACAGGGTTAGTGCCCCTGAAGATAGCTCCCTGAAAGGGCAGTATATGAAGCTGTGAGGTGACATGTAAGCTGCAATGGATGTTAGTGATGCTGGGTATGTGGAAAACTGCAAGCAATGATTGAAGCCAGCCTAAGAGAAGGTCATGTGGGCTGCAGCTGTCAAGGCCATCATAAGAGCAGTAAGTTCCACACACATGGGAGCTCATATCATAGCATCATATGCCTCAGATATTGGACATGGAGCTATTTAATGTTTGCCTTGCTGTTGTTTGGTTTTAATGTTTGCCTTGCTTGTTGTTTGGTTTTCCTTTGGTTCAATCATTCTTTGCGATTTTTCTATTCTTCCCTTTTGGAATCAGGATGTTCATTCTGTGAGCATTCCATCTTAAAAGTATGTAACTTTCTTTTTGATTTTGTAAGGACTCACTGGGAAGAGTTTGCCTTGAGTCTCAAAAGAGACTTAGACTTTTGAACAATATTGAAGCTATTAAGACTATGGAGACTCTTGGAGAGGGACTGAATACATTTTGCCTTGATGAATGTGGACCTTTGGGGCCAGGGGCAGATTATTATGTTTGAGTATGAAATGACCTCCATATGCTGAGTTGCCACACAATGGGCTTTTAGGAAGTGATTGGATACTAAAGACACTGATATAATCAAAAGATTAATTGCTCGATGGAGTCATAATATGATAGTACTATCAGAAGGTGGTAAAAAGTAGGAGGTAGGGCTTAGTTGGAGGAAGTAGGTTACCTGGGGTATGTTATTTGGAGCTATATCTTTTTTGGCTCCTTTTTCTGTTTCACTAATCTGCTTCTTGTCCTCCACAAGGTTAGTAGTCTATATCACATGTTCCTGCCATCATAATACTGTCTCATTATAGGCAAATAATCAATGGACCTGACCATGATGGATTGAATCTCTGAAAAAAAAAGTTCCTCCCTTAAAGTTGTTTTCCTGAGATATCGGCAAAAGCTGTAAGAAAGCTAACTCACATATTGGGTTATTGGGACTTTGTCCTCAGATGGGATTAAAATAGTTGCCTTGTAACCCCTTGCTAGTTCTTATAAGAGCTTTGTTATAAAAGCCTGAACCCATTCGGCTCTATGTCTTCCTGTCTGAAAATGTGATTGTTTACTCTTGCATGCACCACCACTGCCAGTGTAATCCATCAAGAGTGACAGAGCCAAGGTGGAGACTTTGTGAGAATCTGTGCCATCCCATTTGGACTTTCAGCCTCCAAAATGGTGAACTAAAATAAACCTACCTACTTTATAAGTCAGCCTGTCTCAAGAGTTTGGTTATGGTATTCTAATACAGAATGGTTCTTTTTAAATGTAACTTACGGATTTAAATACTAATCTCTTTCAGAAACAACTCCATAGACATATCCAGATATAACATCTTACCAGCTGTCTGAGCATCCTTCAGCCAGTGAAGTTGACAAATAATATTAACTATCACAAATGCTGCACAACTTGTCAACTTGGCACTTGTATGCATTTTCTTGAATCATACTTAATTAACATCCCAATTAAAGGTTATGGTTTTAACTACCTTGATGCAACCAACCCTGCACAGAGCAGAAAATGCACTAATCCCTTTGTCAGAAGAAGAAGTAAAAACTTTGAGTGATATTTAGTCCTCTGATGCCCTATAGATTAAGTACTATTATATAAAACACTTAAATGTTGGTAGTTAATACATTTTGTTGCATAATAAAGGAATGAGTAGAAAGAAAGCATATTCTTTAATATATGTATATATGTACATAAACATAGTCATTATAAAATAGAAAGGAAATATACTTGACAATTATAGTTCTCATTTTTATAACTTGTCACATGATCATAGCTGGCATTTTTTCTATATGTATATGTACTTATATTTTAATAGTCTTATTACATTTTTGAATTAGTATACATTAATAATATGATTCTGATAAATACCATACATTCATACAGTGTATTTTAAGCAAGTTCATTCCCTCCACTATATTCCCATTTCCCATTCCCTCATTCCCCTCTTTTT
The DNA here is from genome assembly GCF_047511655.1 of Castor canadensis. NCBI lineage: Eukaryota > Metazoa > Chordata > Mammalia > Rodentia > Castoridae > Castor > Castor canadensis. The sequence goes on along the minus strand of NC_133386.1, from coordinate 80,475,025 downwards.
GAACAGTGTTTGATGAGTTTCATTATGGTGTCTTTTAATATATACATGTAATGTACTTTGATCATCTTCACTCTTTAGTATCATTTTCTTTCTTCCTCCCCCATCCCACTGATCCTCTATATGACTCTCTCCCTTTTACATTCATGTCCCATTATCATCATCATCATCATCCTTTTACCGTTAGGTTCCACAAATGAGTGAGAATATGCAGTAGTTGGCCTTTTGAGCTTGGCTTAGTCATTCAACATGATGACTTCAAGTTCTATTCATTTTCCTGCAAATGACATGATTTCATTTTTCTTTATTTATGAGTAGTATTCCATGGTGTATGTATATCTTATTTTCTTTATTCATGTACCAGTTGTTGAGCACCTCATCTGATACAACAGTTTGGTTTTTATGAAAAGAGTGGCAGCAAACATAGGTATGCACATATCTCCCTTGTATGTTGTTTTTTGTTCCTTTGTATATATGCCCAAGAATGGTATGGTAGGGTTAGAGTAGGTCAGTTTTTAGTTTCTGGAGGAACCTCTATACAGATTTATATAGTGGTTGTCCCAATTTGCATTCCCAACAGCAGTATATGAGGGTTCCCTTTTTGGCACATTGTCACCAACATCTTTTGTTTGCTTTCTTGATATGAGAAATAATCTGTCTAGGATGAGATGGAATCTTAGTATAGTATTAATTTGCATTTCCTTTATGGCTAAGGGTGTTGAATATTTCTTCATGCATTTATTATCCATTTGAGTTTCTTCTTCTGAGAACTTTTATTTTTTAATTTTTATTTTATTCATATGTGCATACAATGTTTGGGTCATTTCTCACCCCTTATCCCCGCCCCCTTCCTTACCCCCCTTCCCCCCACCCCCTCCCTTTCCTCCACCCCCTTCCTCTCCCCACTTAACCCCTCGCTACCAGGCAGAAACTATTCCACCCTTATCTCTAATTTTGTTGAAGAGAGGGTATAAGCAATAATAGGAAGGACCAAGGGTTTTTGCTAGTTGAGATAAGGATAGCTACACAGGGAGTTTACTCGCATTGATTTCCTGTACATGTGTGTTACCTTCTAAGTTAATTCTTCTCGAACTAACCTTTTCTCTAGTTCCTGGTTCCCTTCTCCTATTGGCCTCAGTTGCTTTAAAGTATCTGCTTTAGTTCTTCTGAGAATTTTGATTCAATTTCTTTCCCCATTTATCAGTTGGATTATTTGTTCTTTTGCTGTTTAGTTTTTTTAGTTCTTTGTATATTCTGGATAATATTCCTAATGAATAGCTGCCAAAGATTTTTCTCCCATTCTTGATTCTGGTAATTGTTTCTTTTGGTGTGCAGAAACTTTTAAATTTGATGCAGTCTTATTTTTGGCAATTCTTCTCTTATTTCCCGGACATTTTGTTGTATTCAGAAAATAATTATCTATGCTTATATTTTGCAGAGCGTACCTTACATTGTCTTGTAGGAATTTCAATGTGTCAAGTCTTATGTTAAGATATTTGATCTAAAGCCAGGTACTGGTGGCTCATGCCTGTAATCCTAGCCACTCAGGAGGCAGAGATCAGGAGGATTGCAGTTGAAAGCCAGCCCAAGTGAATAGTTCATGAGACCCTACCTCAAAAAAATCCTGTCACAAAAGATTGGACTGGTGGAGTGGCTTAAGGTGAGGGCCCTGAGTTCAAGCTCCATTACAGCAAAAAAAAAAAAAAAAAGATATTTGATCTATTTGGAGTTGATTTTTGTGTAGGAAAAGTGATAGGGGTCAAACTTCAATCTTCTGGGAGTAAATAACCACTTTTCATAACAACATTTGTTGAAGAATCTGTCTTTTTTCTGCAGTGTATGTTTTTGGCTTTTATCAAAGATCAGAAAGGTGTAACTGTGTTGTTCTATTACTGGGTCTTCTGCTCCATTGGTTTTTGTGTTTGGTTTTGTGCCAGTACCATTCTCTTTTTGTTGCTACTATTCTAGAGTAAGTGAAGTCTATTATTATGATACTTCCAGCATTGCTGTTTTTGCTCAGAATTACTTTTTCAATTCTGATTCTTTTATGCTTCTATATGAATTTTATGATTGATTTTTCCATCTCTGAAAAGAATGACATCGGAATTTTGATGGGCATTGCATTAAATCTCTAGAATGCTTTTGTTAGTGAAGCCACTGTTGCAATATTAATTCTATTCAATCTATGAACATAGGAAATCTTTGCATCTTCTGGTGTCTTAGTCAACTACTTTCTTCAAGGTTTTGCAGTTTTCCTTGAATAGGTCCTTAGTTAAGTTTATTCACAGTTTTTTTTTCTTTTTCTGAAGGATAAGAATGGAATTGCTTTGCAGATTTCTTTCTTAGTCTGTTCATTGTTGGTATATAGAAATGTTGCTGATTTTTGCATGTTGAGTTAATTTCCTGCTACATGGCTGAAAGTTTTTACCAGATCTAGGAGTTTTGAGGGAAGTCTTTCAAGTATAGAATCATATCATCTGCTAATAGGGATAATTTGATTTCCTTCTTCCCTATTTGAATCTATTTTATTTCTTTCTCTTGCCTTATTTCTGTGCTTCAAATTCCAATCTATACTGAGTGAGATGGCAAAGTAGACCCTTTTGTTTTGTTCCTGACTTTAAAAGAAAATTATTTCAGTGTTTTCCCATTTAGTATGATATTGGCTTGTCATATATAACTTTCATGATTTAAAGGTACTTCCCTCTATTTCTAGTTTATTCAGAACTTGTATCTTAAAAGGATTCTGAATTTCATCAAGGCTTTTCATGCATCAATTGATGTGATCATGTGATGTTTCTTGATTCTACATATATGCTGTATTACATTTATTGATTTCTGTATGCTAAATCATCTGTACATCCCTAGAATGAAATCAATTTTATCATGGTGTATGATCTTTTTGATGTGTTATTTAACTCAGTTTGCAAGTATTTTATTGAGAATTTTTATGTCTATGTTCATTTAAAAATACTGGCCTGTAATTTCTCTTTTTTAAATTGTTGTGTCCTCTGGTTTTGGAATGAGTGTAATACTGGCTTCATGGAATGGGTTTGGTAGTGTTCCTTACCTTTCAATTTCATGGAAAAGTTTGAGGAGTATTGGTGTTAATTTTTTCTGGTCCTGGCTCAACTTTGTTTAAAGACTTTATTACTGCTTCAATCTCATTGCTTTTTGTATGACTATTTTAGTGACTTATACCTCTGTTGAATTTTGCTAGGTCAAATGTATTTAGAAATGTATCCATTTCTTCTAGGTTTTCCAATGTATTTGATTATAGGTTTTTGAAGTATTCCCTCATGATCCTCTGGATTTTATTGATATTTGTTGCAATATCCCCCTTTCCATCTCTAATTGTATTAATTTGTCTCTTTTTCCTCCTCTTTCTAGTCAGATTGGCCAAAGGTTTACTAATGATATTTATCTTTTCCAAGAATCTGCTTTTTGTTTTATTAATTGTCTGTAGTTTTTGGTCTCTATTTCATTAATTTCTGCCCTCATTTTTATTATTTACTTCAATGTGCTGTTTTGGGGGTTTGACTTGTTCTTATTTATCTAGGCGCTTGAGGACAATAACTAGGCAACTCATTTGAGAACTCTGTATGTATACCTTCATACCTATAAATGTTCCCCTCAGCACTGCTGTTTCTATATTCTTCAGATTCTGGTGGTTTTGTTTTCATTTTCAGTAGACCCTAGGGAATTTTGGATTTGCTCCCTTACTTCTTCCATGACCTACTGGTCATTCAACAAAATGTTGTTTATTCTCCATGGGTTTGATTATTTTCTGTAATTTTACACTGTTAAGTTCTAGTTTTATTCCATTATGATCTGATAGAATATAAGGATTTATTTCTACTTAAATTTGCTAAGACTTGCTTTGTGTCTTAAAATATGATCGATTTTGGAGAAAGTGTTGTGGGCTGCTGAGAAAAAATGCATATTGTGCAGCTGCTGGAGGAGATATTCTGTAATATCTGTTAACTCCATTTGGTTTATAATGTCACTTAATTCTGAGGTTTTTTTTTTTGCTGATTTTTTATCTGGATGATCCATCTATTAGTGATAGTGGGAATTGAGATCTTCCACTATCATTGTATTGGGCTCTATCTGTGATGTTTAAGTCTAGCAGTGTTTATTTAATGAAGCTGGGTTCACCAACATTTGGAATGTATATATTAACACTTGCTGTTTCCTCTTGATGTAGCATTCCCTTATTAATATGAAGTGGCCTTTTTTTTTTTGGTCTGTTCTGATGAATTTTGACATGAGAATAGCTATTTTCAACTTCTTTCAGGATCCATTTCCTCAGAAAATGTTTTTCCACCCTTTCATCCTAAGCCAGCATTTGTTTTTGTTAGTGAGATCCATTTCTCATAGGCAACAAAAGGTAGTGGCTTGCTTTTAAATCTAGTTCACCATTCTATATCTTTTGTTTGGGGAATTGAGAACATGAACATTCTATGCTAATTTGAAAGGTGTGTAGTAATTTTTTCCATGTTTTTGAACTGTTTGATTCTTTTCTACTCTTCATTTTATTGTCTACTGATGTGGTGAGATTTATTGATATCTATATATTTTTTCCATTTTTTATTATAAATTTTTATTAGAATACATTTGTTATACAGGGAGGGGATTCATAGTGGCAATTCTGATTAGGCTTTTATTGTACATTACTTAGATAATTCTCATCGTCTCTCCCTCTCAACCCCCTTCCGCCCCACTTAGAGCAATTACGAAAGGTTTCTTTGTTCTGTTTCATATAAGTATATTAAATTCATCAAACATAAACCCTCTCCTTAATCTCCTTCATTGATATCTATATTTTTATGGCTACATTTATCTTCATCTTCTCTTTTGAATTGCTGGTTTGGTGGTAATAAGTTACTTTAGTTTATGTTTATCATGGAAGGCTTTTATTTCTCCTGTAATTATGACTAATAGCTTTGCTAGGTAGTGTAATCTAGATTTGAACCTATTTCCTTTCAGAAGTTGAAATACCTCAGTCCATGCCGTCCTTACTTTTAAGGTTCTTTTGAGAAATTTGGTATTATTCTAGTGGGTTTGCTTTATAAGTGATTTGATGCTTCTCCCTTGCAGCTTGTTACATTCTTTATTTTTGCTTGTGCTTAATATTTTAGCTATAATATGCCAAGGAGTAGTTCTATTACAGTCTTGTCTGTTTGGAGTTCTAAAGGATTCCTATACCTGGGTGGGCAACTCTTCCAAGATGTGACAAATTTTTTGCTCTTATTTTATTGAATATATTTTCCATGCCTTCAGCTTGCACTACTTCTCCTTCTCTATTGTCCATAATTCGTAGGTTTGATCTTTTAAGGCAGTTTCAGAGTTTTTGCATATTCCATCTGTATTTGTTTATCCTTTTTTCTTTATCTTCATATGATTTTTCTGTTACATCTACTTCATCATCAAGCCCTGATATTCTGTCTTCCATTTAACTCAATCCACTGGAGAGGCTTTCAAATGAATTTTTTAATTTGACTTAAGGAGATTTTCATTTCCAGAGCTTCAATTTTATTTTTTTCAGTCTTTTTCAATATTTATTGAATTCCCCTTTAGTGTTGAGCACTATCTTCCTTATTTTATTTAGCTATTTATTTGTACCCTCCTTGAGTTTATTCAGCTGTTTAGTAGTATCTTTTTTGAGTTCATTTATTTAAGTGTATTCTCTTTGAATTCATTTAGCTGTTTATTCATATTCTCTTTGATTTTGATAAGGTGTTTACATCTGTCTTCTTTTGTCTCATTAATTGTTTTTATCATCATACTTTTGAGCTCAGAAATCAAGTTTTCATCCCCCTCACTATCAATCAGACCAAATTGCATGATTGTTGACCTTTTGAATTGTCATATTACATTCGTTGTCATATTTCTTGTGCTTCTATTTCTAGGTTTGCTCATCTGTAGTCAGTTGGTTTAAATTTTTAGTCATCTGAAATTTTTTCCTTGAGTTGTTCTCTATGTTCTGGCAGAACTGTTTAGTGGCAGGATTGATGTGCCATTTCTGACCACAGGCCTGGGGATATTACTCAGCAATAACAAATTCACATTCAGTATCAAACCATATATTTACATGAAGTAAAATACCACTGGCAACTTATTTATATAACCAATCACATTATGAATATGGGCCTAGTATTCTTATATGGTAAGAATAAAGTATTGTAGGGAATTAAAAGTTAAAATTTCTAGGAGTTGAAACTTAGACAATAAAAATCAAGAGTGTAGAAAGAGAGGAAGAAAAAAGTGGGGGAAGGGGAATGAAGTATGAGGGCCGCAGGTTAAAAAAAAAATACTAGTGTGTTGGAAGATAGTTCAATAATTGTGGAGAAATCTACTATCACCAGGAATTGCAAAAGGATAGAAACATGAAAAATAATAAAAGGAGGAAGAATAAAACACCAGCTGAATAGTTAGTAAACAAGAGATAGGGAAAGTGAAAAAAAGTAGAAATAGTGAAGAGCAAAATGACAATATAAAAAAGGTAAACAAAATTTTTAACAACAAATCAAAAAAGTTGTTATTCCTACCATAAATGAGAAAACAGAATGGTCTATTGGAATGTGTCAGTACACTCGATGCTCCCCTACAGTTCCCGGTCCTCTGGTTTCTGTCTGCAGTTCTCTTGTTGTATTTACTCATGGGTCCCCTCAGGGCTCTGGATTTACCAGATGTAGTCTGGGAGGATGGCTCTGATCAGAACAGCTGTAGGAGGGAGGTGGGGCAGTTTCAGGTGCATGAGGTAGCCGTTGGGGGTGGGTAGTGGGATCTCTGAGAATAGATAGTGTGTCAGAAATCACTCTGTTGCTTTCAAAGCCTACACATTTCCCTGTTCAAGGAGTCTAATGGCTGCTCTGGCTTGTCCACCACAAGCTATTTTTCTCTTTTCCTCCTAGGCCTCCAGTCTAATATTTCATTTGAAGAGTGAGGGGTTTCTGTCACTTGTGTATATGAATACACTGTTGTGTTGGGTGGTGTTAAGGCTCTAGCTAGCTGGCCAGCTCTCATCCATGACCTCTTTCTCTTGGAACAGAGAACTGGATGTTGAGCTCTAGCCAGCTTGCCTGCTCACTTCTGCACCTGTCCTTGGGATAGAGACTCTGAGCTGAGCAACTTCACCTGCCCCTGCTGATCTGAACCAGGGCTATTTATTTATGGTAGGGTGATCCAAGTGTTTCTTTCTCAACAATCTGGGCCTTTCATCATCCTGCCTGGATAGTGTGTCTGTAGTTTCCAACTGACCTTTGTCACAAAGCATGGTAACACTAAGTGACACCCCAAGAGAACTCCTATATTTCAGACATTCTCTTCCTCACCTCCATATGGAATAGTCCAGATTCCCCTTGGTAGTCAGAGTCACTCATTCCAGCAAACACCATACCTTCCTTTATGACTTACTGTCTCAAGGGCATGAAAGGCCCAAAGTAGGTGGCAATCTCAATTTCCAGTTGAGTAGAATCATTGTGCCACCTGGTGGGAGCATTACTAGCTCTAGAACTAAGAACTCTAAAAAGCAGAGTATAAAGTTGTGCAAACAGGAAGCAAACATTTTTGTATGGGTCAATAGGAATAATGATGAGTGGTACTGCTCTCATTTTTTCTCCTTGATTCTTGAACCTGTGAACCCTGGCTATTGGAGAAGCAGTGCTGTACAGTGTATGCCAGCACTATATACTGAATTGCATTTATACAGCATATTTACGAGCCTTGTAGAGAAACTTGCTCAGGGATGCAAAGTACTTTCACCCAGTTTGCACTGTAACTGAATTTTCAAAAGGTCATTGCATTCTTCTATCAAACCATCTGTTTTGGGATGGTAAGAGACATGATAAGACTGGTGAGTTATTTCGTTGGGTGTAATATTTGTTCCCTGATCAGAAGCAATACTGTATAGGGTGTCATGGTGGTATATACAAAATTTTAACAGAACAGTGAATGCAAGGAAGACAAACAAATCTAGAATACTTGTGTACTCTAATAAGAATAGAATTCTGTCACTTCCATGATGGAAACTGCCCAGTTGAATCAACCTGATCACACTTAGGAATGGGGCCATATTAGAGATTCAGTATTGGTCTTTGCTGATGGCAGATTGGGCACTCAGTAGTGGCCATAGCCCAGCTGGTGTTGGTAAGCCAACGAATAAATCTACAAACATTTTATTCACGAGCCCATTTTGTGGTAACCTGGGTAGCTGGGGAAAAAACCTGACTGATACCTTTAGAACAAATATGATACCCACTTGATTATTAAAGTCTTCTTTTGCTAAGGGCACCCTTTGTTGAGCAATCACATGGGATGCAAATGTCTTCATGTTTTCTTCTTCAGTGAGAGGTCAATTCATGTGCCTCTTTTCCTAAATGATTTATTGTCAAATTTGCAGTCTTAATTTTTTTCCCCTAAAAATGTTCCAGGAATTTCATTGACTAAAACTATGCCAAACTGGAATATAACTCTTTATTTTCCTTCAGTGATGCCAGGGAGAGGCATTAGAGCTATAGCTGTCTTCTTCTAGGTAGTGACTGTGTATATGCAGAACTGTCTCTAAACCTGATCTGATTCATTTGTTCATCTCTCAATTGATTGTAGTAGACTCTCCAAGAGGCGAGAGGCACAGTGTAAGGGAGAGGGAAGGCAGAGTAACAAGAGAAGGGATCATAGACATCTAAGTCATTGATTCCTGTAATTTACTTGAACCTTCAGGAATATTCAGGACAGGTCATATAGAAACCACTTTCTATTGAAGATAGAATTTACTGTGCCTGGTCAAATTAATGACTCATGGGATTGGTAATGCCCAGTTTATGACAGTTTAGGTTACATGATAACTTGGTGATTCTTGTCAAACATTCAGTTTCTTCTACAGCCCAGGAGTAGTCCAAGAGCTCTCTCTCAAAAGGAGAGTCATTATTTACTGGTGATGGCAAGTCCTTGCTCCAGACTATTAAAAGATTTGCACTGTGATTCACCTAAGCAGTCTGTCAAAGGCTTGAACACCATCTTTATCTGCCACTGTCATCCATATGAACAGCACCATTGGTTCTACTGGGTCATATGGCCCAAGAGTCATGGAAGCTTGCCCAGGAGCCAGGTCTTGTCTCGAGTTTTATATTTTGTGGTTCCTACTTAAAACTAGTAGCTTTTTGTATCACTTAAAATATGGGCTGAAGTAACATATCTAAATGAGAAAAATAATATGTTGTCTCCAAACTCTAATGGCTCTCTAGTCACTGTGCCTCTTTCATGCTGTAGGATAGTCAGATGCGATAACTTACCTTTCACCTTAGAAGGGGCATCTCAAATGGCCCCACATCACTGGATCTTATGGCATTTCACTGATATATATATATGGTCCCTGAATTTTAGTCAGTTTATAACTCATCCTTTGACAAGCAAATGTCTTATCTATGAGTTTAGAATAATTGTATTTTTTTTCTCTCTAGATCTAATCAGCATGTTATCAACCATCAGGGACACTAAAACGAAGAGCCTTAGGCAGGATGCTTGTAAGTTCTTACATGCAGCGTGTAGTTTGTTCAAATTGGCTTCTTTCACTTAAAAATGGACATTTAAGGTAAATCAGTATTTTTCCATGACTTGACTTTTCCATGACTTTTTATCACTGAACAATATTCCATTGTATATTTTACATTTCTCCATTGAAAGATGTCTTGGTTGCTTCCAAGTTTTGCCAATTACAATAAAGATGTCATAAACATTCATGTGCACATTTTTGCATAAATGGACAGGTTCAGCTATTTTTGCAAAAAGTAAGTAGTACAATCACGTGCACTTCTGTTCTTAATCCAACTGTCCAGTCCTTGCTGGGCTTCATGCTCTCCCCAGTGCCTCCAGGGATTTGCTCACCAGTGGGGCCACCAGGGAAACTGTGGCGTCTGAGGCTGAAGCCAAGATTTCCGCATCTGATCCTCATTCCTGCTGAAATTGTGAGCTTGAGGCTCTCGTGCGCCCTTCTCGTGGACTTGCAACCGCAATGTCATGGCATGGAATGTTGTTAGTCTCTTAGGACAAATTCCCTGGAAACAGAGAGCTCGTTGAGTGACTCTCCGTGACTCTACTCAGGAAACTACCCTGCTGAATTGTTCAATATGCACAGATACTGGGCCCATAGAAAGCCTTGGTACCGCCCACCTGGGGATTTCACTCAGCGGTTCCAGGTACCCACTGGAAGACGGTACACGATCCAGCAGGCGATGCCCACCTCTTGGTGGATCAATCGCCACCAAGAGGCCACGCTAACTTCGTGGAACTGCAGGATGGGCAGCAACCCAGGGACCCAGCGGATTCGCCCCTCAGGGAGCAATCAAACGCCTCCTCCAGTGCCACGACAGATGGTCTGCTCCACACAGTCCTCCAGGGGAAGAGTTGCCCAGGAGCTGCGTGTAACGGAGAGCACAGTGAGTGGCCGGAAAGGCATGAATAAAGGAATAGTGAAGAAAAAAGTACCAGGGCAGATGATCAACTCTACACTGGCATTGCCAGCAAGAAACACCCAGCAGCTAGGTGCAAAGGACACCGCTCGCAAAGGGACAGTGAAATGGAGAATGGAGGGAGAGTCCCAAATACACAAAGATGGCCAGGAAACAAAGAAAAAGCGCCATGAGAACAGTGGGAGCAGCTGTTCAACATCTGGACCCCTCCTGCTCCATGGATGTTCTGTGAGTCTTCCACAGAAACCTGTGTCACTGAAGAGAAGTCTTGTTTCTGAGACCTCAGATGACATCTTGAATAAGAAAGCATGCATGTATTCAAGCAAGCTCACATGTGGCAGCCCAGTGCCCAAGCATAATTCCATCAGGAGTTCCTACAGGTCCACTCGAGGCATCTCCCAGCTGGGGAAGAAGAGGGGTCCCACCTTATCCCTCTTCGCTGGACCAGCTTCCTCAGGATCCCAGCAACCTGAGAGGCCAGGAGAGAACCCAAGAGAAGAGGAGCTGGGCCATGGATCTAGTACTCCCGCTCCTGCTCCTCAGGTGATGGACAAGGAATCCCATGGAGAAAGGGCTGAAGATGATAGCACAAGGAAGGAGCCCAAGTCCTCCACTTCACTATCAACATCTGGCAGCTCTGGGAGCAGGAAACGGAAGTGACTGGAGGACCCACTGACTGTGCCTTTACCTCCCCTGCTTGCCTGTGCCAGCCCTCCTGAAGCCCACAGAGCGAAGAAGGCCAGATTGGAGTGTTTAAATGAGTCCTGGGAGGACAAGACTGATGAGGTCTCTAACTGTGTCACCAAGAAGCCCTGTCTCACTTTAACTCTGCCTGCATCATGGACAGTTTCCTGGCCAGCCTCCTTCCCCACCCCTGCCCCCGATTCAGGTGCTACCCCGCTGCTGGCCAGCCTAAAGACCATGCAGAGCCCTGATGGTGCCCCTGACTGCTGATGCAGTGAGCACTGCAGCCCCTGCACATGCCAAGCCACCTCGACCTGCATTGACCCTGCCTGCATCAGGGCCAGCTTCTTTTCCTGCCTCCCTCCCCACCCCTGCCCCTGACTCAGGAGCTAGCCCACTGCTGGCCAGCCTAAAGACCATGCAGCCTGACTGTGCCCCATTATTATTAGGACCTGCAGATGCAGTGAGCACTGCAAACCCTGCACCAGCCAAGCCTGCATTGACCCTGCCTGCATCAGGGCCAGCTTCTTTGCCTGCCTCCCTCCCCACCCCTGCCACAGCCATAAACACTATTTCATCCCTTGGGCAATTGAATAAGATGCAGAATCTGCAGGCCCCACCATCCCTCCCAGTGCCTGTTGCAGTGGATAATAGTGTAGCTCCCCCACCTCTGAAGAGAACCAGCCTTCCAGCCATTCTTAGTTCTTCAGAGCCAGGGCTCTTTGCAGGAAAACCTTCTACAGCTTCCCAGGGGCTGGCACCTACTCCCTCCCCGGTTACACACATGCATATCTCCCATCCTCCCCCACTCCAAGCTGCAGTACCAGCCACACTACAAGGCCTCCCCACATCTTCAGCACCTTCCCAGGGGCAGGCACCTACTTCCTGCCCAGTTGTACCCATGCATACATCATCCTCTCTACATCTGGATACTGTAGTATCAGCCAGACTACAAAGTCTCCTTTGGCCTGACCTCATAATGCCAAAGCCACTTGGCAGCACACCTACCAAAAATTCCTCCCCAACAGGTCCTGGCCTGGCCTCTGGTGGTTTCATGATGAAGAGCATTTTGGTGACCCCGACTAAAAGCCAGGGAACCAACCCCACACAGGTAGGCCCATTGCCAGCCTCTTCCAACCAAACCATCCCCTCTAAAACCAACACCACCACTCTGCCCATCAAGGCCCGAACTGGCCTCATTAGACCCCTTACTTTCGTGCACATCCCAACCCAGCCTTTAATGCAGACAACTGCTCCGCTTAGTACTACCTCCATGACCACCAGTCTGGCGAAACGCACCCTCACTGGTCCAGCCAGCCTATCTTTCTCAAAGCCTGTGAGTGGTTTTGGGGTAAACAGCATGACCAGCCGCTCAAGCACCACCACCATCTCCACCACCAGCTCTGCCACCAGCTTGACCTCTCAGGGCTTCCTCCTTGGGCCTTCCGCTACCTCTGTTGCCCACAACCAAGTGGCCCCAAGCTCCGTCCAGCTCCCCCAGCCTTCTGCCCTGTCCACATCTGCACCACTCACATCCTTTGGCCTGCCCGTACCCTTACCAATCCCAGCACCCCTGCCATCAGTGGCAGTAACCACCCACTCACTATTTCTACCTCCACCACTACCATCCTGGGGACGCTTAGAGTCAGGGGCACCAACAAGCCCTCCTCCAACACCCATCCCATTCCTCCACCCAATATGGGACTCAAATCACAGCCACAAATGGTGGCCCAAAGAAGCAGAAGAAGGGGAATACCATGCATGGCAAGGTTACCTTTACCGAAACACAGAATTGCTGCCTTCAGCAGCGTGTACAAGTTGGTAGCTTGGAAGAAGTTGGAGATCAGAATGTTGGTAGTATGGGTTGTTAGATATTTACTCTATCTGTTCAAACTATTACACAGAAACAATGATTCTGGGCAAGAATTTTTGGCTCATGAACTGAGATAGAAATAAGTATAGAAACTTAAGTTATAAGAAATTAGGTTTACAAAGACACAATAACAAATGTTTATCAGGGGTTCTTTTAAAGAGAGGAACTCAGGTTTGAAAGCTTTAAGTTAAAGATTCTTCTCTTCCACTGAAGGATATTGCTTTATTTGGCCATAATGTAGCTTGCAGAGAAAGAGAAGGGATACAGATGCAAGGAAAGAAATCAGAGTTGAGAATCAGTTAGAAGAAAATTTAAATTGTAGCTATTGGCATCTAGTTCTGAATGGAGGCACCTAGTACTAACTAAATCTACTGTTTTTGAAAGAATTATGGTTCCAAAGAAATTTGAGACTCAACCAAAGGTCTTTTGACTATTTGAGCCTTAAAACCACTGCCTAGCTACCAAATTGCTATATGTAAGGGATAAGGAGATGAAAATTGGTATAGCTCTCAAAGAGGACATACTCTTCAATATTCTCCTTTAGATGTGGTTTTGAAGGATAATATGCTAACAATAGATCTTCTTTCAAGTGACAGAATTTGTGTACATGAATGACCTTCCCTCACTGGCAGGATGAGAACCTTCCAAATGACTGTCAATGAAAATTCTCTTTCTGCTGTGGATTTATGATTGTTGCAAAAATTGTATTTTTCAAAATTTTGTTTGGTTGTTTTGTTGCTATCTTTGCTCCCTTTGTAAAATGGGCATATGGGTTCAGGGGATGAAAACAATTGACCTTATAATAAATGGGTCATTAGATTGTGACAAGTTACTTCTGGGCCTGATAAAGGATAGCATTCACCTCTGAGATATCCTTGACTGTGTTTTGAATGAGGTGAGTGGATCAAACTTTGAGTGATCATCTTGGGGATGGGATGATGAGAGGGTGATACAGGTAGAATGTAAAGACATGTTAACTGTCAACCCAAAATACACATTACTCTTCTGTATTATGGCATTTTTCATGAGAATCACAAAGCAAAATTTCCCATGCCCTGTTGCATCTAGCTTGGATTTTGTGACCAGTCCTATCTAGTGAAAGGTAAATAGAAAAGACTTGGGCAACTTTCAAAACTGGCCCATGAAATGTCCTTGCCATTCCTCTCATGGTTTAAAAATTCATTATAGCCAGCTGGAATTCATTATAGCCAGTGTGTTTTTACAAGCAATATATTAAAGGTAGAATTGCACCATTCAGTTTATTTGTGAAGTAACGTGGGATGAGGACTTGTTATGGTTTGCATATTAAATGTCCATTAAAAGCTCATTGTTACTGTCTTGGTCCCCAGCTGATAGTGCTATTAGGGAGTAGTAGAAACTTTTATAAGTTTGATGAAATACATCCTTAGGGTGTGTCTCTGAAGGATACCTGGGGTGCTGGTCTCTTCCTCTTCTTCTCTTTGCTCCTGGCCACCAGTAGGTGACAAGCTGCCCTCCTGTATATGCATCCATCAGGATTTACTGCCTCACACAGGACTGAAAGCGACAAGGCCAAGTGACCATGATTTGAAAGTACAGAAAGTATGAACCCCCCAAACACTTTTATCTTTTAAATTGATTTCTCTCAGGTTATTTTGTTACAATGGAGAGTTGGCTGACACGAGTTTGTTCTGCTGACAAACCCTAATAGGCTCTAAGAGCAAGTACTGAATTTCTGTTGTTTTACAGTGATTAAATATGTATGGGTCTATTCGGTAAGTATGTCTTCAGAGGACCTTCCTGTTCATTTCACTCCCATCTCCATCCTGGACACATAGAAAGTGTTCTGTAAATATTTTTGAATACATGGTGAATGCAAAGTTTTTGGGGTTTTTTTTGTGGTGCTGGATTTTGAACTCAGGGTCTCATTCACACTAACCAAGCAGTCTATCCCTGAATTATATCCCATGCTGAAACATAATTTTTAATCCAACCTCTGTGTTGTGACTTTGAGTATAGTAATTCCTTTCTCAAAATTTTACTGGCTAAGTAGATTCACTATTTGTGTATACACACCCCAATATATACACCAAACACCTACTTATATAAGCTGTCTGTTTTTGTTTTTCTCTCAATTCTCAATATAAGAAATCTCAGTTATCAGTTATGAAATTTTTCTAAATTTGTTTCCTCTGGATAATTTCTCAAAACTCTTACACACACACACACACACTCACACACACACTCACACATACACACACCTCAATCTGTTATTCAGAGATGTAGATGACCTCAGAGAAATTTCCCTGAATGCAATGGTGATAAGCAACTTTAGTTTTGTGTGCTTTCAAGACATATTTATTAAACATTTTCATTGTGAATAACATTTGATAAATTTTCAGTTTGTTACAAAACAAGCAGGTTCAAGATAAGCAATTATAACAAATTTCTTGTTAATTAAATGACAACTTAAACATGGTCTTTTTCTCTATACTTATAATGTTGAACTTTGTGAACTTTTTGTCTTGTCCACATGACATCTGGAAAATTACAAATTACAAAAGGTATTATTTTGTCTATAAAGAAGGTAGTATTTAAGGAGAATATTCTATTATGTTAAATAAAACAGTAGCTTAGGCATAGTCTCAGTACTTGTTTCATTTGGGACTAAAACATCTTGAGGTATATCCTAATGCCAGATTGTTAAGGAAAAGAAAGTCTATATATGCAAACAGTGAGAGAGAAGTTTAGTTTTTCAAAAGGACAACAAGTGAAGCTTAGTCCTCAGTGTAGCCCAATTATTCCATCACAGTAACAGATGGGGTAGTGATTTAGGGCTGTATTTGTTTAAGGAACACCAGGATTATTTCCAAATTGATCATACAAAGCTTGTCTTATCAGTGGCTGGGGCAAAAATCTGATGCAGATGAGAATTGTACCATCTGGGATTCATCTGCTGCAGAAAATACCAAGTTCTGGAGTTACTTAAAAGCTCTTGAAAGAAATAAAATCTTAGATTGAGTAATCAATCATTTTTCTTTTTTTTTTTACCCACAGAACTTATGTATGACTAGCAAATGCCTCATTTTAATTTTTATCAGTCTTTATTATACAAGGAATACATTTTCATTATTAAAATATAAAATGAGAAGAAAAAAGATCTTTTTTTTCCATTGTTAATCACATAAAATTTTGGTACTCATAATTCTAGTAATTTTCTCTGTGTATATGTACTTATATTTCTCAAAGTTTTAATTTTGGAGTCTAAACCTATCTTTGGGTTTCCTTTATTTTCTGTCTATACTTGTTTCCTTCTTAACCTTATTCAAATGCACTGACTTAAATACTGCTCTATATTGAATTTATCTGGTTGAGAACTTGCATGTCTTTTTTAGATTACAGATCCTCTGGCCAGGAACCCCTTTGTAATTCACCTATTATCTCTAGAGCTGCCATACAGAGGGTGTTCACTCAGTGCCAATGAAACTAAACAGAGTCAGGTGATCAAAAAAGATGAATGGGGAGTGCAGACTTGGGAAAGCTGGCAGTCTGGTCTTCAACACAAATGCAAAACTGTGGTGCGAAGATATGAGTGGTAGGAGAATCAAAGAGGCTGGCATAACAGAAAGAGAGTAATACCAGGAAAGATGCCCAGATGAAAATGAGATGAGGGAGCTCCCAATATGTTACCTTGTAGAAGCAGAATAAAGCATGTTGATGCTGGAGATGACAGAACGTGAGATGTGTCATTCCACAAAGCAGTTCAAGTTAGTGAGGATAATTGTAAGAGAAAGAAACCAAGGTTTTGATTATCTTATTAACTTATATAGCTTAGGCATGCAATTAGGAATGGTAAATGTATTTATCTCAACTTCTAAGATAGGGGTAGTTGAGGAAAATGAAACACAGAGTGGTAAAATAACTTGCCCAGTATGGAGGTTAAAAAGAAAGAGACAGTTTAAATTAAAATGTGTCTTTATTTGGATACATGCTGTCTCCACTATGACAGTATGAGACAACTGGAAGGTCAAGTTATCCTCAGATGAGGATAGAAAAAAGTGAACCATTAAGTAAAACATATTAGTTATTTTGAAGAAGCATAAAACTAAATTCAAAATTTGTTTAATAACAATAATATCAATTCTCCTAAGTGAATATTCCAGGGACTAAATTCAGGAACTTCTTCTTCCCCAAGTAATATGAACAGGAAACGTTTATCTTGCTAACTTTTGACTCTCCTTTCTCCATGTATCTCCTTCTTTCAATTATAAGATGATCTTCAGTAGATTTTGAGGCTGTACTCATTCTTTTTGATTGTGTATTTCAGAACAGAGGTGATCCCTTTCCATAGGACCTGCAAAAGGATCTGATTGGCTAGCTCTCACTAGCTCTGATTAGGTCACCCTCATATCCATGAAGACTCTGTTGGCCAGGGGCAAGATGTATAGATTGGTTTAAACCTTTCCTTAAGGACCAAGAGATCAATTTTCCAAAATCCACATGGCAAAAAATACAGGAGTAGTTATTTTCCTATGAAAATCTGTTAGCCTAAGAAAGGAGACCATGGAGTAAGTGGTGGGGAATGGATGCTGCAGTCAACTAGAAAGGACAATTTCGCCTGGAATACATAACTTGTGCCTTAATGTACATAAGCATTCATAATTTCCATGTCAATATATTTACGCAGCAAAAATTTATTGACTCTGCAATACTTTGGGCACAGTGTTATGGGTTTAATATATGACCCAAATCAGCCCTCTTCTTCAGGGATCTTAAGCTCTATTACAAAAGGCAGAGAAACTAATAATTATAATGTTATATAATAAATATTAATGTAGGAGTCCCTGGGGAGAAATGAAGAGACATCTAACCAGGACTAAACAATGGTAGTTTTCTAGGACTGGTGGAGTGGCTCAAGTGATACATCACCTGCCAAGCAAGTGTGAGGCCTTGAATTCAAACTGCAGTACTGAAAAAAAAAAAAGATTTTTCTGGGAAAATAGACATGAGCTGTGAGTTTAAGTTCTAACAGGAGCTAAGTATGTGAAAAAAGGTTTTCCTGATACAGTGAGCAGCCCATTGAAAGGCATGGAAGTGAAAGATGGTACAGCTCATCTGCCAACTGCAGATGCCCAAAAGACCAAAAATCGTATGTTCTCCCTCATATGTGGACATTAGATCAAGGGCAAACACAACAAGGGGATTGGACTATGAGCACATGATAAAAGCGAGAGCACACAAGGGAGGGGTGAAGATAGGTAAGACACCTAAAAAACTAGCTAGCATTTGTTGCCCTTAACGCAGAGAAACTAAAGCAGATACCTTAAAGCAACTGAGGCCAGTAGGAAAAGGGGAACAGGTACTAGAGAAAAGGTTAGATCAAAAAGAATTAACCTAGAAGGTAACACACACGCACAGGAAATCAATGTGAGTCAATGCCCTGTATAGCTATCCTTATCTCAACCAGCAAAAACCCTTGTTCCTTCCTATTATTGCTTATACTCTCTCTACAACAAAATTAGAAATAAGGGCAAAATAGTTTCTGCTGGGTATTGGGGGGGAGAGGGAGGGGGCGGAGTGGGTGGTAAGGGAGGGGGTGGGGGCAGGGGGGAGAAATGAACCAAGCCTTGTATGCACATATGAATAATAAAAGAAAAATGAAAAAAAAAAAAGAAACCTCAGGCTTTTGTAAATTGTCCTTATGAGTACATGAATAAAACTATATCACTCTGTGGCTGGTTCAAATTATGAACTGTGTTTGGCAAATGAATTACATCTTGAGCAGTAACTTCTTTATGCCTTGGGAGTGTAATTTATTTTCTTAGGCATAGAACTCAGTCATTTTGCAAAGAGAGTGGGATGGGAGAAAAACAGGATGGGATGGGATGTGAACCTTTTGCCTAACTTCAGTCTAGTAATTTTGAAAGTGTAAAGTCCAAATGTGTTTGTATGGAGAACAAGCATACCAGATCCTAACAGGTAATTTTAAAGAAACAAATCTTTTTTTTTTTTTTTTTAAATGTCCACCTTACAGTAATCTGCTATGGCCACAGGACCAAAATCAGCATCTGGTCCCCTCACCTGGGTGGGGAGGGGGAAAGTAGTTTTGGTGTTTTTCTGTTTTAACTTTTTATTTTCTTTTGGGGGAATATAGTTTTCAAGCAGAGATTGTAGAGCTGGGTGGCATGCCAAGCTTATTTGTTTCCTACGGTGAAGCTCAATCTTATTCCATGCTACCATTTGGATCTGGAATGTCACCCAAAGGCCCATGTGCTAAAATCTTGGTCCCAAGCCTGTGGTCCCAAAGGTAGGCAGTGAAACCTTTAGTAAGTGGGACCTACTGGAAGGTAGTTAGGTTATTTGGGGTAAGGCCATGAAGGGGATATTGGAACTCCAGGCCCTTTCTAGTTCTTTTTTTTTTTTTTTTCATTTTTCTTTTATTATTCATATGTGCATACAAGGCTTGGTTTATTTCTCCCCCCTGCCCCCACCCCCTCCCTTACCACCCACTCCACCCCCTCCTGCTCCCCCCCTCAATACCCAGCAGAAACTATTTTGCCCTTATCTCTAATTTTGTTGTAGAGAGAGTATAAGCAATAATAGGAAGGAACAAGGGTTTTTGCTGGTTGAGATAAGGATAGCTATACAGGGCATTGACTCACATTGATTTCCTGTGCGTGGGTGTTACCTTCTAGGTTAATTATTTTTTTTTTTTTTTTTTTTTTTTTCATTTTTCTTTTATTAGTCATATGTGCATACAAGGCTTGGTTCATTTCTCCCCCCTGCCCCCACCCCCTCCCTTACCACCCACTCCACCCCCTCCCGCTCCCCCCCTCAATACCCAGCAGAAACTATTTTGCCCTTATCTCTAATTTTGTTGTAGAGAGAGTATAAGCAATAATAGGAAGGAACAAGGGGTTTTGCTGGTTGAGATAAGGATAGCTATACAGGGCATTGACTCACATTGATTTCCTGTGCGTGGGTGTTACCTTCTAGGTTAATTCTTTTTGATCTAACCTTTTCTCTAGTTCCTGGTCCCCTTCTCCTATTGGCCTCAGTTGCTTTAAGGTACCTGCTTTAGTTTCTCTGCATTAAGGGCAACGAATGCTAGCTAGTTTTTTAGGTGTCTTACCTATCCTCACCCCTCCCTTGTGTGCTCTCGCTTTTATCATGTGCTCATAGTCCAATCCCCTTGTTGTGTTTGCCCTTGATCTAATGTCCGCATATGAGGGAGAACATACGATTTTTGGTCTTTTGAGCCAGGCTAACCTCACTCAGAATGATGTTCTCCAATTCCATCCATTTACCAGCGAATGATAACATTTCGTTCTTCTTCATGGCTGCATAAAATTCCATTGTGTATAGATACCACATTTTCTTAATCCATTCGTCAGTGCTGGGGCATCTTGGCTGTTTCCATAACTTGGCTATTGTGAATAGTGCCGCAATAAACATGGATGTGCAGGTGCCTCTGGAGTAACAGTCTTTTGGGTATATCCCCAAGAGTGGTATTGCTGGATCAAATGGTAGATCGATGTCCAGCTTTTTAAGTAGCCTCCAAATATTTTTCCAGAGTGGTTGTACTAGTCTACATTCCCACCAACAGTGTAAGAGGGTTCCTTTTTCCCCGCATCCTCGCCAACACCTGTTGTTGGTGGTGTTGCTGATGATGGCTATTCTAACAGGGGTGAGGTGGAATCTTAGCATGGTTTTAATTTGCATTTCCTTTATTGCTAGAGATGGTGAGCATTTTTTCATGTGTTTTTTGGCCATTTGAATTTCTTCTTTTGAGAAAGTTCTGTTTAGTTCACTTGCCCATTTCTTTATTGGTTCATTAGTTTTGGGAGAATTTAGTTTTTTAAGTTCCCTGTATATTCTGGTTATCAGTCCTTTGTCTGATGTATAGTTGGCAAATATTTTCTCCCACTCTGTGGGTGTTCTCTTCAGTTTAGAGACCATTTCTTTTGATGAACAGAAGCTTTTTAGTTTTATGAGGTCCCATTTATCTATGCTATCTCTTAGTTGCTGTGCTGCTGGGGTTTCATTGAGAAAGTTCTTACCTATACCTACTAACTCCAGAGTATTTCCTACTCTTTCTTGTATCAACTTAAGAGTTTGGGGTCTGATATTAAGATCCTTGATCCATTTTGAGTTAATCTTGGTATAGGGTGATATACATGGATCTAGTTTCAGTTTTTTGCAGACTGCTAACCAGTTTTCCCAGCAGTTTTTGTTGAAGAGGCTGCTATTTCTTAAAGAAACAAATCTAATTCTGATTCTTATTGCCAGGATTTTCCCCAAGGAATTCATTTACTTTTCAACAAAAAAAAGAGTGCAATGAGTTAGCTGCAAGATCACAGGTGAGCTTTTCAGAGAAGTGAGGCAGCTCTTCAATCCCAAATAATATTTTATTTTTCTTAATTTTTTTATTAGCATATGTTAATTGTACAAAGCTTTTCATTGTGATATTTATGACATGTATATAATGTACTTCAATAAAATTCACCCCATTTATATTACTCTTTCTTAACCTACCTCATTTCTCCATGTTAAACAGTTTTTGGTACA
The DNA here is from genome assembly GCF_047511655.1 of Castor canadensis. Lineage (NCBI taxonomy): Eukaryota > Metazoa > Chordata > Mammalia > Rodentia > Castoridae > Castor > Castor canadensis. The sequence continues at coordinate 80,453,455 of NC_133386.1, read as the reverse complement.
TTTTACTTTTGATTAAAAATAATCAGTTCAATTGATTTTATACTGATAGCACAATACCTGAATTAGGGAGAAAAAACCTTAGAAGTCTTCAAAAGAGAAAGTATTTTCATAATTCACAATAAAGAATATTCAAAATTGTTGAGCCAACTTGTTTAAGACTCAGATATACTTGCTCTTTCTTCCTATGCTAGACAAAAGGACTTTTTGTTTAAGAAATGTTCTGGGATTATGGACCTTGCTAAACTATCATGTAGACAAATACTTTATTGGTTAAGAAAATAAATGAAAAAGCAAGGCAAACAGTATTCTCTGAGACGATCTCAGCCCCACAGACCCTCTGTCAGGGACCACTGACTGAGACAGCCCTTTCTACACATCAGCTGCCACTTTGATGTGACCCTCTGTCTAGCTGTTGACTGCCATGACTCCAATTAAAACAGCTGGAGAAATCTAGGATGTGTTTGGAAAAAAATCTGCATAATTTTGCTTTGGAAAGTGCTAAATTTCAGGCTGGCAGAGTGGTTCAAGTGGTAATAGTTTGAACATAAGCACCACCCAAAAAAAAAGTAATAAATGAAATAGTAAATTTTGATAATAATGACAGTTCACATTTTTATTAATATAGCAATATTATTTCATGGCTAAATTAACAATGGGGAAATTTATAATGAGAAAATCTATATCATTATACACTAGTGAAAAGAAGGATACTCTTTATAGTTTCAGAGTTTATATTTTTCCTTAAATGGAATTGCTTGAGTGAAAAGAGCAAATGACTAGCAAGTGTCAGGCCCTCCCTAAGTTCAGACCCAGTGCCACCAAAACCAAAATTAAAAAAAAAAGAAAAAGAAAAAGAAAAAGATAAGAAGTCATAACTATGTACTAAAGCCAGCAAGAATTCCCATGAACTTAGTGGCGTAGTGTTATAATTGGTACTATACTGAAACTTTTCCTATATCTAATCCTATGGTAATAGATAGTGACACATTGGGCACCTGTCTGAGGGGGCTAAGGAGGTGGGAAAGAAAATGTTAGAGAATGAAAACATATTGAAACATCTCATTTATATGTGAATATGATATAATATAATATAATGCACTGTAAGCTGTTGAATAATAGGGGAGTATGGTGGTAGAGAGAGAGTAAGTAATGGGAGGTTAATCTGATTAAAATATGAAATATACAGATCTGAAATGCCACGGCAACCCCCACCCCCTTGGATATCAATATACACTTTCAAAAAACGTGAAAGACAGAAAGGTAAAATCAGATCTTTTCAGGGGGTGGGTCCCAGTGGGAGGGGATGGGCATAAGGAAAGGGTAAATGAGTGTGAATATGGTGGATGTATTTTGATGTATATATGAAAACAGAAGAATAAAACCTGTAAAAAAATCCTAAAACATATGGGAAGGATTGAGGTACAACACAGGGAAGGGACTATTTGTGTGTCTTGTCACATGTTAAATTCAAAATGACGTATTATGAATAAACTTTGTAGTCAGTCCAATCTTTCTGTCAAATCTCTATGGCTTTTTAAACACATGACCTGTATCATGATTCCTAAATCTTGAGCTGTAGTTTCTTTTTATGAAAGAAGAAAGATACATATCTGACAGAATTCTTACAGAAACTAAAATTTGATTTTAGATATTAAACAAGTCATTGGTAACTTGGAAATTGGAAAATCAAAAATTATATCCACAGTTACATATTTGTATACATTATACATATGTAATTTACTTTATGAAATTAATATTAACCTAATACATTTGTTGAGAAATTATTCTATCAGACACTCTTTTGGCTCAGAGGATGTAGTAAATAGCAAAAAATTGAGTATATTCTAGAAGAGGAAGTAATAATAATAATAAGCGAAAATGTATTGGTAGAATTTTGAAGTGACAAATGCTACAAAGAATCAGATCAAATAGTGAATATTAATGTAGATATTAATTAAAGTCTAATGGAAATTCCCTGAAACATCTTAATCAGAAAGCACATTTCTTTGCCTGACTATGTCTTTTCCATTGTTTTGTTTCTTATGGGGCTGGCCTGGGACAAATATGTCACTTTTTGGTAGAACTTGAAAGATGATTGCAAGAATTAGCCAATACACTTAAATATTTTTTTTGTGTTTCAATCTTGTTAGGCAGAGTTTGAATCCCACAGAACTACTGCAAGTTTCCCCAACTTGTTCGTTATTATCTAACAAAGATTCCAATTTTTCCTATAGGAAAGGAGAAACATTCACTACTGTTTACATTACCTTAATACAGCCAGTTTGCTATTTTTTTCTCTCTAGCCTTTGTAATCAATTTTAAAAGTTATAATCATGTTAACTACACATAGGCATAAATAACAAATTAGTAGCATATATCTTAACGTTTGCCTCAGGCTGTGTTTTGGGAAGCCCAGTGTAAAGATGTAGAGTCAATTTAACCAGAAAAATAATTTATTGAAGATAGTAGGAATCTCACAGAATATCCTGGAGAGGCAGAGGGTCAGATGTAGACCCTGCAGCATTGAGAATAAAACACCTATCATACCCTGGGTTGCCCTTTTAGAGATCTCATGGCTATTACCAGGCACAGACAGTGAGAGGCACACCACTGGATTTCTGCTTCTGAAAGCTGATTTATATGCCTCACCTTTAGTGGAACAAATCCTAGGAGGTGACCGCTTCGACACATTGCATTGGAACTGAAGCTTGGCAAGGGTGAATCTGTTTGTTGCTTTTAAGTCATCTGTATGTTTGCTCTCTGACTACAGGAAGAATTGAGAAAATAAGTCCCTGGCATGGACTCAGAGCATGGGATATTTTCCAAGCAGAAGAAGAACTTTTAAAAGAACTGGTGGCCCAGACGTAAGAAAAATTTCTGCTGAAGTTTCCCTTTGGTTGGTCAACAGCAACATACTGTCTTTTTGAAAATTAAAGAAAATATGATAAAATAATGCAAAATTTACCATGTTAGCCATTTTATGCAATGATTCACATAATAGCTATCTCCACATGGGGACTACAAAGATACCTTAAAAGATAGGCCTCCACATCAGTGCATGAGCCCCACAAAGACTACGAAAACAACTCTTGGTGAAAGAAATACTCTCATAGTTTAGAAGTAAGCATATACACACCCGCTGAGAATTGTCTAACAAACACTTTTCCTTTAAATTTTTTGTGTAAACTTATTTTTAACTGATACGTAGAAAAAGAAAAGGTATACATTGTTTAAAGAGTGTCATATGTTTTGATGCATATATATTTTGTATAATGTTAAATCAGGGTAAACATTTTTATGTCATGAAACATTTATCCTTTCTTTGTCATGAAAACATTCAAAATTCTTTCTTCTAACTTTTTGAAATACATGGTACATTAGCATTACCTGTAGCCATCCTACTGTGTAAATCATCCTGGAAATTTTCCCTGTTAAGTACGACTTTTTGTGGTACCGGGGTTTGAACTCCTGTCCTCATGTTCGCTAGGCAGGTGCTCTACTACTTGAACCACTCCACCAGCCATTTTTGCGTTGAGAGGACTGAACTGTTGAAATCATAACCCACAATGGTGCATGCAGTCCTGGAGCATGACGTCACAGGGAAGGAAGGACAACCTGACAGGGACTGGAGCTCCATAGTGCCAGCGAAGAAGTGATGGCAATGGTGACACAAAGTTTCGCCTTGGTCCTTGGTTGTCACACATGGCGCATATTTGAAATCCTAAATCAGAAAGGTTTCCTGTTTTTAATTGTCCTGCATGTCTCTGACAAAACACAAATCTGCGGTCAAGAATGCTTGGGTAGCATGCCCCAGGGAGCTGTGCAAGTACGGTAAGGCTCTCTGCTGGAATTTAGAAGTGTTGGAGGATCAACCGACGGCTTAACCATCAGCGCGTCACTTGCACAGGTAACAGGTTTCTGCATGTCATGTATTTTATTACACAAATATATGATGCACAGATACATAATATAATATGTGGAGTCAGCTTAAGTGTCCATTAAGAGATGAATGACGAGAAATCTCTCCTGTCTCTCTCATTCTCTCTCTCTCTCTCGGACTGGGGTTTCAACTCAGGATCTCATACGTGCTAAGCAGGCATTCTATCACTTGAGCCACTTCCCCAGTCCCTTTTGGCTTTAGTTATTATTGTTTGGATTAGAGTCTTCTGTTTTTGCCCAGAGCTAAGCTCAGACCATCATTCTCCTACCATATGCCTCATATTAGCTGAGATTACTGTATGCACCACCATGGCCTGGTTATTTGTTGAGATGGGGTCCCATTAACATTTTGTTCAGACTAGTCTTGAACTTTGATCTCTCACTCTCTGCCTCTTGAGTAGCTGGGTTTATAGAAGTGAGCCACTGTGCCTGGCCCTTATGCAAGATCATTCACCTTGTTTTTTAGTGGTGATATAGCACGCCTTCTTTGCCTGCCTGCCCTGCCATCTGAAGGGTGTACTTTCCCTATATTTTGCTTTCACTTTGTTTTTAAATTGATAAACCTACTTATATTTAAGTCTTCTCTGTGTCTACCTTAAATTCTTTTCTGGTGATCCAAGTTGTTTTTTTTAACACTTTTCTGCTTCTTTTCCATGCTGTGAAGTAGCCAGGGGAGCAGGTAATGAAAGCCAAATAGATGAGGCAGCCTAATTTTGGACTTTTTGCCTCCAAAATTATAAGCCAAATAAGCCTCTTTTGCTTATAAATTATCCAGCATCAGGTTTTCTGTTACAATAACACAAAATAGACTAATACAATGTTTATGAGGTATATAAAAATCTTACAAGGACATTATGTGCTTTGTATTGAGAAATTAAATTTGAATTTATTTTAGCATGCTTGAACAAGGAAATGCAATAATTATTTGAAATCTGGTATCTAATGACATGAATGGGGGAAAGAGTGGTAAAGAATTAATGAAGGAAAATAAACTAGCCCTAAAAAGTACACTATGGGATAAAAAAGAAAATTTCATGAAGTTTTCAGTGGGTTTAAAGAACTATAAGTCAGGTGCAGATATAAAGATAGACAAACTTGGATGAAGACAAAAGATAAATTTAAAAAAAGCAATGCACTGGATATCTTATTGGATAAAATGAAATATGGGATCACATAGGATGGCCTTGGAAAAAGACTACTTGTTTTGAAAGCTGGACTTTAGTTTAAGCTATCTTTCACATTTTTTATCCGAAATGAAGATAACAATTCATTTCAATTGTTTTGAGTATATGTAAGATAATTTGTTTATAAATGCGTGGTGAATTATAAATGTTTGATAAATATTATCTTTGATAGTTTGAAAGAATTGCAAAAGGCTTGCTGGGAATGGTGGTTCACAGCTGTATTCCTCACACTTGAAGGCTGAGGCAGGAGAACTGCAAGTGTGAGGCAAGCGTGAGCTACATAGAAGTTTTTTAAAGATGAACCTGCATCGCATAACAAAACCCTGACTCAGCAAAACAAAACAAAAAAGATATCTAAAAAAAAAACCAAACATGAAGCCCAAGGGAGTGAATTTAGGTATTTAAAAGACAGTTTTCCTAGTTTGGGAATCTTTTATTTATTTTTTGGCATCTTTTATTATGTCTGCTTTGAGACTGGCTATTTGTTCTATGAATTAGGAGTTTGTTCCTAGGGTTTGCTGAGTAGTATTCTACTGGATGGATGAACCAAAAAATAAAATTTTAAACAAGTCACCTGTTGATAAGCACTTAGGTGGCTTTCCAGGTTGAGACAATAATAAGTATTTTTAAAAATACAATTATATAATATAATTATACTTTATAATAATTTTTTAATAAATTTTTTTAGAACAAAAACCACTAGCTATAGATGAAAAATTTGATAGCTTGGATTTCATCAGAATTAAAGATTATGTTCTGTAAAATAATCCATTAAAAAAGCAAAAAAGAAAACCAAAGACTAACTGAAAATAATATGTAATCTATATATTTGACAAAATATTTATATTTATAATATATAAAGAACTCCCTAAAATAAAAACCAAAGAGCCCAATAACAATGAGTAAATGATTTAAATAGATATTTCACAAAATAAAATACTGGTATGAATAATAAATATGAAAGTTATTTAACATAATCAATCTATACAAGTTGAATCTTAATGAGATTCTTTTACATAATTAGTAGAATGGCTAATAAACAAATGAAAACCAAAACCAAAGCTACTATTCCTTCACATGTAGGACAGGCAGAAAGCCTATGACCTGCTGGTAGCAATGCAGTATAGTAGAACCATTTTGGAAAGCAATTTGCAAGTTTCTTGTGAAGTTAAACATTCAGTTACCATATAACTGAGTAACTCTACTCTTCATCTACTCCCAGATGAAAACATATGTCCACACAGAGCCTCGTACATGAATGTTCACTTACTTTACTTATTATTGGCCCAACCTGGAAGCCACCTAAGTGCTCATCAACAAGTGACTGGCTTAAAAAAATTTTTTGGGTTCATCTATCCAATAGACTACTACCCAACAAACCATAGGAACAAACTCCTAATTCATAGAACAAATAGCCAATCTCAAAAGCAGACAGAATAAAAGATGCCAGGCATAAGAGCTTACATCTTGCTATGTTTTTCCTGAACAGGTAAAACTAATCTATAGTGACAGAAATAAACTAAGGCAGGTTGATTGGAGTCAAAAGAAGGGATAGGATTGCTGCAAACCTTTGAGATAACATTCTAGTTGTAATGGTGGTGATGCTTTGACTTTTGTTAAAACTCATCCACTTAAAAGGGTTCCAAATTATTTTATGTAAACATTACCTCAATGCAAAATACTGAAAATGTTTTAAAATGTCATTCATATAAAGTTAAATATTTCATAAAAAGATTTAATAAGATGCCCAGACTTAGCAAAATACAGCACCTAGTTTATTTTCCTGAAATAAGCTATTTGAAAAAAACCTTTTTATTGAAAAAGAAAAGAAAATCGAAGTCTTGAGGTCTCCAAAATGTAAATTGCGATTTGCAGTACTGCTCAAATAGACATTTGATGAGGACGCGTTCAATATGGTTAGTTACTTCTCTGTAAAATGCTCTGCTTTGCAAAGGGGTTGAGATGCTACAAGAAAATGGAAAGGCATTATTAAATGTAGCATATATTTGCTTTCATCACTGATCTCAGTCATTGAAAAAGTATGTACAATTTAAAAATGACAACAATGTATTGTACAGAGCAAAAGATTCAATAATTTGGAATTAAGTCACTCTTCACACATGAAAGAAAATCATTAAGAGGATAAGTGCGCAGGTAGTAAAAATTATGTGGAGTAAGGGTGGACTAAATAGAAAAAGCACTAAAATATCAGATCATGCCTCTGATAATTCTGGAAATACTCTTTATGTTTTCTATTTAAAATGGCAGAATTATAAATGGGACACACATATCATCCAAACCTCTGGAGAAAACAAAAGAAAAATAACATAATCCAAGCAGGAAAAGCCAGATGAGAAGGAAATACAGAAACATACAAAATAAAAAGTGTAAAGTGTGTGAAGCATATAAGATCCACAGTATTAGATGAAGCAATAATTCACAATGAGTTAAATTCTCCACGCACCATGTAAAATTATGTAACATACCCAAAGAAGCACTTTAAATTGAGAAGTAGCTGATTTATTTATTTTTCAGTATTTCATCTTAGAAAATGCACACCTAATAAATATGCAACAGCAAATGGTCAAGAAGAGGACAGAAGAGACGAGACCATAGAAGAGACTTTAAGCAAATGTTCATTATAAAATCTACAAGGATGTTGGTTGGACTTTCTCAGGAAATGACCCTACTGCGCAGGAAGCTTCTTTCTCATTATGAAGGGTCTATACAGAAGAGGCATTTCTCGTCAAAGGCATCTTTATTCTTCTTTGCATACCCAGAGGTGTGCACATCTATGTGTACTTGAGGACGTTTTCATCTATCTGTGGAGGAAGAGAGTAGAGCTTCTAAAAGCCAAAAAGCATATTGGTAATCCTGGTAGCAAGTAATGAAGTTCCTAATTACAGAACACCCAAACTTGATTTCTGCATCTATGCAAAGAATGATAGGAAGGACATAATGGGCATTGTCCTGTCCTCTAACTGTTTATAATTTTAATGTTGAGATAGATTGACCACCTATATTTAAAAAAAAAAACAAGTAGACGGGAAAATAAGATGTAAGTTTAAGAAAGGAGTACTTAGCATAGGATGCTGTCTTCAGAATATCTTCATGGAAACAGAATGATTTGAATATGGTCACCCAGGATAAATGATCTGTAGAAGAATGGGAAGAAACAAGAGATACCAAAGGCAGGAAGGAGCAAGCCGGGGTGGGGGGATGATGGAAACCAGGATAGTATTCATGTTATGGGGCTTGGACTGATCTTTAAGTGAGGCTGTGTACAAGGCAGGTAAATGTCAGAAAATCTTGACTATAGAGCTATGTAACTCCCAGAATGTGTATAGCAATGGGCTGTCTGTGTGGACATATGTAAAATGTGTTCTGTGTTGGTCAACTTTCCATCACTGAGACAAATGTCTGAGGTAATCAGCTTATAAAACAATAAGGTTTATCTTGGCTCATGGATTTTAGTTCATGATTTATTGGCTCCATTACTTTTGGACCTGTGGTGAGACAGTTCATGGGAGGAGTGAGTAGTGGAACAAAGTTGGTTATCTTACTACAAGGAATGAAAGAGAGGAAGAAGTGCCCTAATGTCCCATTCAAGGCAAGCCCCTGACAACCAGAACTTTTATTAAGTCCCACCTTTTAAAGTTTCCACCACCCATCAATAGCACCATGGTTTGACACATAAGACTTTGGGGGAGATTTCCAAATCATGGCACTTATCTTGGAATTAGTCAGTAGTTTTTCTATAAAGTTGTATGCATTGACAATAGTTTCTCTCTACCTATGGCTCTTAGCTAGGTGAAACTGAACGAAGACAAAAATTTATATGTCAATATGTAGTTCTGAGTGACTCTAATCTTTAGTCACACAACTTGCATTGTACAGAAATTGGATGAGAATTTCGTAGAAATAAGAACACTTTAAATAAAAGAAAACTCTAAATAAAGTTTGTACATATGCTGTTAGCTAGTGATTTATGAACTATGGAAGTGATTTTATTAATCTAATGAATTATAAGTAGAGAGCTACATCTAGGTTTGAGATGAATCATTCACAAGTGGGTTGTTTTAAAATCTGTTTCACCCTTAATAAGTAACCCTTAGGTCTTGGTTCTTTTTACATATTTGTTGGTCTCCCAGAGGCTCTTCACAATTGGGGGGGTCCATAAAAACAAAGAGGTAGATGATCCCCAACCACAGAAACTCTGAGTGGAAATAAAATACTATTTTTGTAGCACATCTGAGGAGTCACTGAGCCTGGCCACATTTTTTAATGCTCCAATCATTTTAAATTAATTTTCAACCATGCCAGACTAAGGAAAATCCCAATACATATTCTACAACTTTGTGTATTTTAAGGGAATTTTCATACATGTGCTTTTAATTTATTTGCATTTATATCATCAATTATTAGTTTTATGAGCTTTTTGATGTAGAAACAATTTTAGCTGTTTTCTCAAGAAGGTGTGTTTCAGCAATTTTCTCTTATAAGAACAGAAGGACGTACTTTGCCAAAGAAAAACAAACTCAAATATGCAAAGCTTCAGATTCAATCTGTAGCTCAAAGCTCATATGATTGGCATATATAGAATTACCTCCTTCCCTGATACACATATCACTGACACTAACCCCATTCTCACGGTGCTCCTGCCAGATGCTAAACAACCAAAGTGCTTTGGCCATGACATTGAATAAAAACCCAAAAAAGAAATGCAGAGGTCTTTGAAAAGATTGGCAGTTTTGGCTGAAAATGAAATTTCTGCACAATATTTAGTGTGTCTACGTACAAAGCCTAGTCAGATTGTAGACGTTAACACCATCGTGTCTGAAACATTGAAGAATTACTAATAAGGATAAGCCTCAAGTAATTTTGGGCTTTCTCAGAATCCTGGAATGATTTTTAAGGAAATATTTGATTTGTATACTTATATATATTTTCATGCTCTATGTATTTTAGGCTGTATATTTCTCTTGTGCATTGCCTTTTGAGTGAATTGGTAGAGTACTTTTGTGAGTTAATAATTTTATTTTCAATTCCAGGAAAATTTCTTAAATCTACTGGTGCCTCTTAGAATCTGATGAACAGATCTAAGCTTATCTTCATTACATTTGTAATTTTATTCACTTTAATCTTAACCCTTTGGGATTTTTTTAATAGTGAAATCATTTGAAGTAACTTCATGTGAACATATGGAAAAGAGAAACAACTGGGTATTACTTCAGTTTTGGAAAAGAAAAACAAAAGATTTTGAGCAAGTTTCTTTGCCAAAAGTTATTGGAAATGATATATTAAGAGACTGAGGGAAATGTATTGTCATGACTAGGAGAAATAACTTACTGATAAAAAGACCAGGCGGTAAATTGTAGCTTTTTTGAATGGCAAATGACATGATGTAATATCCCTAATGGAAAGACTTTATTAAGCACTTCATATCTTATCAGGCATGTCAAAGATCTCATGTTTGAAAAGGCATGCATCTCTTCTGTATAAACAAGTGAAGAATAAATGGAAGTATTAAAATGTCAAAAAGCATTTGTAAATGTAAAAATTAGGAATAAATCATTTGATATTGAGATATGAGCTATCAAATATATAATAATATAGGAATCTACAGGTCCCTAGAACTTATCCAGTTTCTGAAGGTGCTAGCTGTGTGCCAAAAGAAAAGAAAATATGAATCATCAGAAACAACAGAGAACATTAACTGCACTCCTATCTGCTCCTCCTCCACACCTGCAAAGTCATAACAGCTGATATGAGTTGAATGTCTGTAAGTTCTAGACAAATGTGCTAGACCTGTTACAGGCATTATTTTTTGGAAAAAATTTTGAGATAGTACTATTGTCTCTAATTTACAAATAAGGAAAAAAAACACAGAGAAGTGAATTAACTTGCTTGTGGTAAGATAAAAAGTAAGTGAAAGCTGTGGGAACTGAACTTAGGCGGTTAAGCTCTAGAACATGTCCTTTGGGGACTGGTTGGGTTTCTTCTGTATGCAGAAGAGGGAGACTTCTCTATAAATGTTAGAGCTGTCAACCAAGCTAGGTCAGGTTCTTCAGAAGTAAAACATAAAAGCTAAAATATTTCAAAATGGGAAAAAGTTATGGTCATCTAAGACTTCAAGCAGAGAATGAGATACAAATAGAAGATGGTGGGGCTCAGACTTTCCATCCACAAAGTTGGTATTTCCACTGGAGTAGTACTTTTCCTAATATGGCCCAAGACTATTTCCATCTTATTTGTTTTGTAGGATAGGTGCTAACGTATGGAGGAAGGAAACTTTATTGGAGGCAAAATTGATTTTATCTTTAATAAGTAAAATCTAGACTTTTAACTATTAACATCAGAGTTATTGGTAACCAGAATTTTGTTGAGTGCATTTTTCAAGCATTTAACTCTTTCAAATGGAAAATAATTCTGTTCTGGTTAAAGCAGTTAATTATACCAAACGGAAGGGAAAACATCATGTGCGTATATGTGTGTGTGTGTTTAATAAAACTACGGCAAATTTTGAAAGCTGATCTTTTTTTATCTCACTATTAGTCCATATCAACAGGAAATGTCCAAATACAAGGTTTTTCGTTCTCAATTTGGATAGTGATATTGTTTGTGAATATTTAAAGAAGCTCCAGTATTCCATGTTTTTGTTATTAAAGGGATTGACTGTCAAAGACCTCATAATTTCCTTTATGTGAAAGATGTAAAAATATTTCTATTTTAAGTTAAAAATCTTAGTTCAAAGGGATTTAAATCATTTTTATTTCATATTTACCTAAAATGAGTATAGTTTTTTTGGAGAAATTGACATGTAAGCACAGTGAATTATATTAAGTAAGAATGCTCACTAGGAATATTCCTCAAAATGTTCCTAACTTAAAAAGAAATTTAAAGTGCACAAGAAAGAGATAATGTAGTCATCTCAGAGTTAGCTCAATAGTGTAAGAGTTTTAAAATATTGCTGAATATTATTGGCATGAATTCTACAGGCTGTGAACATCTCTCTGAAGGCAAATCAATCCACTGATGGCTGACTGACCATCTATAGCAACTGGGCATTAGATTCAAGGTAACTTTAAGGCAAGATTTTCAGGGGAAAATATCTCTTTTACTCTGGTAATGCAGTATTTCTAAAATTATTATTGGTAATGAATTCTCTCCCACTTCCCCATTCTCTTATGCATTCTTCAATAAGTACCAAAAGGTCAACTTATTTAAACTTTTACTTATTTCACTGTGTTCAAATGTATATTGCATAGCTGTACACACACACATACACACACAGACACACACCCTCCCTGTCTATATTTTGCTGATGCTTTTATCTTCTTCTGAGAGAATTTATGTTATGTTTTTGCAGGTAGATAAAATTATTGTAGGACATTCATACATTCAGAATTTCCATTACAGTCTAGTGCTTCAGTAATCATAGAGGGTTAAGTACTACCTAAATATCTATAATTAATATTCTTACTGATTCAAAGTAATCTTATTTTATGTATTATTATCTCTTACTAAAATTTGTAAGTATTAACACAGGATACAATCTGTTGTGCCATTGTATTACTTTAAGTTCATATGCAGACCATTCTGCCATTGCATGTGGTGGTTATGTATCAGTAACCTGAAGAAAAGTGCATTGCATTGGTCCTCTGTCAGCTTTCAGCTGAAGGCCTTGACTCTTTTTTGGGAGGACTGGCTACTTTCCAGAGATATCCAAAATATTATTTAGCTATATTATTCTTTTATTTTTTCTTTTTCCTTTTTTATTAGCATTAATTAATTGTACAAAGTGTTGCATTGTGATATTTTCATACATGCATATAATGTACTTTGATCAAATTCACCCCTTCTATTACTCTTTCTTAACTCCCTCCTTTCTGCCCCCATTTTTAACAGTTTTCAGTGAGTTTCATTAGCTATTTTCATACATGTATAATGTACTTTGGTGATAGTCACCTCCATTGCACTACTCTCTTCTTACAGTGTCAAGATTTTTCCTCTTTGATTAGGACAGCCAAGTCATAAGGTGGTGTTAGAGATGTCAAGAACACTGAAGATCTATCTAACTATCATCTATCTATCATCTATCTATCATTGTCTCATGGAGCAATGTTAGAAATTATCTGAAGTAGTATTTCTTTTATAAAGCAATTGTGTTGTTGTCAGTAGCAGACAAATTTAGCTTCCATATAGAAAAAATGAAGACTAAAGAATTTTCTTTTTGTACAAAATTGAACTGGTGATAAGATTTAAAGAAAGCAATTTAATTTTTTCAGTTTGTACTTGAACTGTAACTAGAAGTCAGAAAACTACTCCCACCTCAATCTCAAATTAGTTCCAACTTCTTGAGAAAATAGAAGTCAGAGGAACAGGATCAGGGCCAGATAAGCTCTCTATTTTTACTCTGAGCTTAATTAATTTCATTTTAAATATGGGGTGGTTCTGTTTCATCCTGGTTGAAAACAGGCATTTAGCTTTAGTTAAAGGCACATATGGTCTAGAAAGAGGAGCTAATATTTAATTACCACACACTACATATTCTGGCACTACACTAAGATAATTTCACTGTGCAGGAAGCTATCTCATTCTCAAATGAGAAGAAACTATCTCATTCTCAAATGGCTTTTAGGCAGCAATGCTGAAAAGTTAATTCACTTAATTTAGGTTATTTCAGATCTTATCTTAAATTTTTCCAAGTATAGTGCTTTAAATCAGTATTGTTAGACCCTACCTGCCCTATGAGAAGGCAAAGGAGAGAAATGTACTGAAAACTGAAGTAGGGAATAAGCTGCAATCAACTAAGACAAGGGATGAGTTTATTTAGGATCAGAAAACAATAGAATTGTTAATTATGAACGTAAAAGACTTTTTGAGGAGGTTATAACCTAACCTAATTGTGTAAGTGATGAGAGGAAATTCAAGTTAAATGACTTTCTAAATAGTTATATCGTGAAAGACACAGAATAATGTTGAAACCAAACCTGTTGACTGTCACTTGGTACTCTCTCTTTTTCCACTCATGATTTGGTAGTTTTCACAGCCAAGGAATTCTTTTCTTTACCAACAGCCATGCTTCACCCATCTTCTTGATCAGCTCATTTGGTTATGTGATATGAGGCCATTTTTCTTTCTTTTTCTAAGTGTGAGTTCTCCATTTGATACCAAGGGACAAAAATTGTTGAAGTATTGACTTTCTCAAACACTTATTCAGGATCAAGGTCAAATAAAACTTGGTAATCAAATTTACTATAGCTTGGTTAAAAGTGGCTAGAAAAAATACATTGGTGATTTTTTCCTACTCTACGCTGTATCCTAAAGGTGAAGAGAGATGTAATGGACTACATATTTGAATTCAGAATCTTATAATGGAGAAGACTTATAACTTACCTTTCTTAAATTAGATTTTCATGACTGACATGTCAATAATGGGGAAGTTTTAGTGTCAGAAAGATCTTTTGTAAATTACTGGTTAAGGTTTGGATATGAAGTATTCCTCAAAAGGCTCATGTGTTGAAGGCTTGGTATCTAGCCAGTGGATCCAACCATTGAGACGTTATTGGATTTTGCATTCTAAGATCTAGTAAATGGATTAAACCACTGGTAGATTCATAATTTGATTGTATTATTGAAGGAAGTGGAAGCTAGGAGTTGGGGCCTTATTGGAGGAAGTAGGTTACTGGGCTCATGCCTTTGAAGGAAGGCTTCTTTCTTTTTCCTTCTGGCTCTGTTTCTCACCTGCCATGAGATAAGGAGGTTTATTCTTCACACTCCTGTCTCACTTCAGGCCCAAAGTAATGGATTCAGCTGACTGTGGACTAAAACCTCTCAAACTGTGGACCAAAATAAAATCTTTCTTTTTTAAAATTGTTTTTCTCAGGTATTCTTCACAGCAATGAAAAATTCAACTACTATGTTAATTTTCTATTTTTTAGAAAATTAAATATTTGCATCTTCTATGTCATATAATATGATAAAATGATTAAATAATATCTCCACCCTTAAGATATATAAAAGTTTTAAATAATGAACATATAATTCAGTCAGTGCTGTTTTTAGTACATTGGCGTCTATATTCATGCATTTACTTCATTCCTTTCTTCCTCACTGCTTCCAACATGTCCCTCTTCCCTCATGAGATAGTACAGCTGTTGTGAGGCTGGTGAATTACACTGAGCATGATCTACTCATAGTGTGTGAATTTCACACATTCCTAGTCTTTCTCCTCATTTTTGAAGTTTTTGTCATCTGTTCCTGTTTTCTTAATAGTCTAAATGTTAACAATGCTCCAAGCAACATCTCCATCCATAGGATTGATTGCTCCATTATTGTCTGGATTCCTTTATGTCCATATCTCCACCAAACGTCTTTTCTGCTTCCTTTTTTGTTTTTAATTACTCACATTGCCATGCCTCTGAGTTGTCTTAGAAATTATAACTCAGAGGTCCTTCTGAGTCCACTTGAGTATTGGGTACAATAACCACTAAAACATGTGTTCTTTAACTACTTTGAACCTTCCATTCATATTACTTTTTTCTTCTTCATTTCCTCCCAACTGACATTGTGTTATCTCTGACTATTCTTCTGTTCCTATTCTAATTTTCTCTGTTCCATGACACATTTTTCCTTTTTGTACATTCCCAGGGAAATTCTAGTAACTGCTTCTTCCTTGCCTGGAGAAAACACTACAACCAGACATATTGATCACTTTACACATGATGACAAACAACACAAGGGGACTTAAGTGCTACTTCATGGTGCCACCATATTTTGTTACTGTTGTGGTTCTTCAGGTAACAATAATTGTTTATAAAGTTCTATACTTTGAAAGTTTTGATCCTCTCATTATCTCCTTATCTCTCTTTTTTGACAAAACACTTCCCCTTTTAGTAGAAGAGTTTCTCTTTATATCAGAGGTACTGTTACTACACAAAAACGTATACAGAAATGATTGAAAAAAAACCTTATGGAATTCTGAACCAAAATTCCACATTTGTGTATGAAGTGATCTCTTTCCCTCTGACAAAAGCCAGTTTTGATTGCCTGTATTTTGAATTTCATTCTCTTATGTAGGGAGTCTTGGTATTTCAATTATATCCTAATTTTTCTGCATCTCTGTTGTAATTTGTTTTATTACATCAATACTTAAAAGTACCAGAGTTGTCAAGATCCTAAAAATAATCTTGCTCGCAACTCAATACTCTCATTCATCTTTCTCTTACTTCTTCCCTTCATTGAGTTCTAAGCCTCCACAGTATGACTGCTGCCATCAGCTCCAGACTGAAACTGCTCCGCAATGGCAAAATGAACGCACATTTTCCCTGTCCTCATGCCACCTGATCTCCTGGCCACATTACCTAAGGTTAACCATTAAGTCACAAGTTTTTAGAAGAGAAAGACTCAAGATTTGAATAACCAGTCCCTATCACGTATCTGATACAAAGGAGACCCTCAGTATTTATTAAAACAAATATTAAGATGACAGTTTTATAATTTTGCTATGTTCAAAGCAGAGATAAGAAAAAATTTGACCTCTTTAAACTGTTCCACAAAATAGAAAGGGAAGGAAAACTGCCAAACACATTTTATGAAGCCAGTATTACACTTATCCCAAAACCAGGCAAAGAAACCTCCAAAAAGGAGAACTATAGGCCAATCTCCTTAATGAACATTGACGCAAAAATCCTCAACAAAATAATGGCAAACCGAACTCAACAACACATCAAAAAGATTATTCACCACGACCAAGTAGGCTTCATCCCAGGGATGCAGGGGTGGTTCAACATACGAAAATCAATAAATGTAATAAACCACATTAACAGAAGCAAAGACAAAAACCACTTGATCATCTCAATAGATGCAGAAAAAGCCTTTGATAAGATCCAACATCATTTCATGATAAAAGCTCTAAGAAAACTAGGATAGAAGGAAAGTACCTCAACATTATAAAAGCTATATATGACAAACCTACAGCCAGCATTATACTTAACAGAGAAAAACTGAAACCATTCCCTGTAAAATCAGGAACCAGACAAGGATGCCCACTATCTCCACTCCTATTCAACATAGTACTGAAATTCCTAGCCAGAGCAATTAGGCAAGAAGAAGGAATAAAAGGAATACAAATAGGTAAAGAAACTGTCAAAATATCCCTATTTGCAGATGACATGATCCTATACCTTAACGACCAAAAAAACTCTACTCAGAAGCTTCTAGAAATCATCAATAACTATAGCAAGGTAGCAGGATATAAAATCAACATAGAAAAATCATTAGCATTTCTATACACTAATAATGAGCAAACTTAAAAAGAACACATGAAAATAATTTCATTTACAATAGCCTCAAAAAAAATCAAATACCTAGGTGTAAACCTAACAAAAGATGTGAAAGACCTCTACAAGGAAAACTATACACTTCTGAAGAAAGAGATTGAGGAAGACTATAGAAAGTGGAGAGATCTCCCATGCTCATGGATTGGTAGGATCAACATAGTAAAAATGTCGATACTCCCCAAAGTAATCTACATGTTTAATGCAATTCCCATCAAAATTCCAATGACATTCATTAAAGAGATCAAAAAATCTACTGTGAAATTTATATGGAAACACAGGAAGCCACGAATAGCCCAGGCAATACTCAGTCAAAAGAACAATGCAGGAGGTATCACAATACCTGACTTCAAGCTATACTACAAAGCAGTAGCAATAAAAACAGCATGGTACTGGCACAAAAACAGACATGAAGACAAGCGGAACAGAATAGAGGCCCCAGATATGAAGCCACAAAACTTTAACCAACTTGTCTTTGACAAAGGAGTTAAAAATATATGATGGAGAAATAGCAGCCTCTTCAACAAAAACTGCTGGGAAAACTGGTTAGCAGTCTGCAAAAAACTGAAACTAGATCCATGTATATCACCCTATACTAAGATTAACTCAAAATGGATCAAGGATCTTAATATCAGACCACAAGCTCTAAAGTTGATACAGGAAAGAGTAGGAAATACTCTGGAATTAGTAGGTATAGGTAAGAACTTTCTCAACGAAACCCCAGCAGCACAGCAACTAAGAGATAGCATAGATAAATGGGACCTCATAAAACTAAAAAGCTTCTGTGCATCAAAAGAAATGGTCTCTAAACTGAAGAGAACACCCACAGAGTGGGAGAAAATATTTGCCAGCTATAAATCAGACAAAGGACTGATAACCAGAATATATAGGGAACTTAAAAAACTAAATTCTCCCAAAACTAATGAACCAATAAAGAAATGGGCAGGTGAACTAAACAGAACTTTCTCAAAAGAAGAAATTCAAATGGCCAAAAAACACATGAAAAAATGCTCACCATCTCTAGCAATAAAGAAAATGCAAATTAAAACAACACTAAGATTCCACCTACCCCTGTTAAAATAGCCATCATCAGCAACACCACCAAAAACAGGTGTTGGCGAGGATGCGGGGAAAAAGGAACCCTCTTACACTGTTGGTGGGAATGTAAACTAGTACAACCACTCTGGAAAAAAATTTGGAGGCTACTTAAAAAGCTAGACATCGATCTACCATTTGATACAGCAATACCACTCTTGAGGATATACCCAAAAGACTGTGACACAGGTTACTCCAGAGGCACCTGCACACCCATGTTTATTGCAGCACTATTCACAATAGCCAAGTTATGGAAACAGCCAAGATGCCCCAGCACTGACGAATGGATTAAGAAAATGTGGTATCTATACACAATGGAATTTTATGCAGCCATGAAGAAGAACGAAATGTTATCATTCGCTGATAAATGGATGGAATTGGAGAACATCATTCTGAGTGAGGTTAGCCTGGCCCAAAAGACCAAAAATCATATGTTCTCCCTCATATGCGGACATTAGATCAAGGGCAAACACAACAATGGGATTGGACTTTGAGCACATGATAAAAGCGAGAGCACACAAGGGAAGGGGTGAGGATAGGTAAGACACCTAAAAAACTAGCTAGCATTTGTTGCCCTTAATGCAGAGAAACTAAAGCAGATACCTTAAATGCAACTGAGGCCAATAGGAAAAGGGGAACAGGAACTAGAGAAAAGGTTAGATTAAAAAGAATTAACCTAGAAGGTAACACACATGCACAGGAAATGAATGTTAGTCAACGCCCTGTATAGCTATCCTTATCTCAACCAGCAAAATCCCTTGTTCCTGCTGGGTATTGAGGGGGTGGGGGGGAGAGGGAGGGGGCGGAGTGGGTGGTAAGGGAGGGGATGGGGGCAGGGGGGAGAAATGACCCAAGCCTTGTATGCACATATGAATAATAAAAGAAAAATAAAGTAATTAATTAATTAAAAAAGAAAAAGAAAAGAAAAAGTTTGAGACTTCTAGTTTCTGGTATGACATGGAAAGAACTTGATGTCATCATTCTTATTATTACAACAAGAAAAATGTTTGAAAAATTGAAAAATCAATTACTCTTCTTAGATCCATCAGATAATTGAGTTCCAGAATAAACTGGGACCCCCAAAACTGGAAGGGTAGGTAAAAGAATTACAGCTTACTGTGAATGGAGCCCTTATAATCAGCACCTTGTAAGGGCAATTAAAAGATAATTGAGTAATTGTTGGAGAGTGAGTGTGGAATAGTTTGGGAGATGGGCTCTAGTGGGCATATCCTTTGCTAAATTTTTATATTCAAAGCTTCAGTGGATTATCAGGGTAAAAGGTGGATAAAATCCCTTGTGCTTCCAGCAGCAATATAGCCCAAGCATTATATCATCTTTAACAAAAGCCTGACCTCAAGGAAAATATTTTCCCATGACCTAATCAATTTTGTTTTATTAGAATTTAACCACTTAGGAGGAAGCAAAACCCTCGTAGGAGCCTCTCCTAGCCTTCAACATGGAAGAAAGGAATTACCCAACTCTATCAACCTCAACTCTTTCAATCATACTCAAGGAAGGTGAACTGATAACTGGGAAGGTCAGAGTTCAGGTATTCCGTTTCACAAGACTGAGACCTATTCATAGAATTATAGAATGCTTTGTAGACCCCTATGTCTTACCATCACATCAGTAGAGCTCCTGGTTTATATCTAAAAAGTACTGTAAACTGAAGAACCTTATTAAGAAGAGTCTCTAGGGAAGCCCAAAGACAACAGAAGAAAACAAGCCAAGAAGATTACAGGAAATTTTAGCTTCAGTTATGAGAGTTACAGCAAATAATAAACACAGACCCTTTCTCAGAACAAAATACAACTGCACTCCTTGTCTTCTTTTGCCTGACATATCATGTTGGACTTTCAGAAAAAAATTACAAGGCCTGCAAAAAGAAGAGTGCACACACACACACACACACGCACAGAACATAAGGCAGCACCAGAACCAGATTCAAATACAACAGAGATTTTTGGAACAAGACTGATAACTGAAACTAGCTGTGACTAATATGTTCATTAGCATCAATATACTCTAATGGAAAAGGTAAAAAAACATACAATAACATGTGTGAAATATAAGATGGATACTTTTGCTAAAAAAGAACTGATGAAAGTCATAATAAAGATCCTGTTTTGAATTCAATCCAACAAAAGTTAATTATGTATGTGGTGCTGTGAGCAAGGGCATATTTTCAACATTGTTCATAGTTCCATGGAACTGAAAGCAATGAACTGATTAGGAAATAGGAGGATGACTGTGTGAATTATATATTCCTACAATAAACTTTCGCTGACTAGTAGAACTTTCTGAAGTTTTAGAATGATGGAAATGTTCTATAACTGCACTATCAGCCAGTAGCTACTAGATTCATTTGAAAAGTCGAAGTGTGACTCGTGCAAATGTACTAAAATTTAAATTTCACTTAAATTAATTAAAATTTGAATCTAAATAGCTAGTTGTGGCTGTTATTATTTTGGAAGCATAGCTATAAATATTAGTTGGTTTTCAAAAGTGATTTAGATTGATTCACAGGAAGAGTTAGAGAGGTTAAAACTGCATTTTATGAAATTTGTCCAGATTGGTCTCAGATTTTAGTGCTATAAAAATCAGATGAGACTTCCGTTGGGTATAAATGTTTATATTTATAAAATCTAAGAAGAATGTGTGAAGGCTAAATTCAAACTTTTAACAATTTCGGCCTGTGAGTTTTGAACAAAAGGTGACAAGTGTCACTTCCGGGCCAACTGGCATTTAATTACTCTCTGTCCTGCAAACTAGGAAGTTTCAAGATATTGATTGCTCCACCAGTTTGAGCCTTGAAATAACAAAGTATATGAGAAACTGTAATATGGATAAGAAATCTTTTTATCTTAAGTCATTTGGATTGTGGGGTTCTCATAGCAGTTGCTAAGACTGTCTATGTGGAGAGTCATTACAACTAGTAGAAAAACTAAAAATAACACCTTAACAATGCATTGGTTCATTGATTTAGGGGGAGTTTAGTTTTTTGAGCTCCCTGTATATTCTGGTTATCAGTCCCCTGTCTGATGTACAGCTAGCAAAGATTTTCTCCTGTTCTGTGGGTGGTCTCTTCAATTTAGAGACCATCTCTTTTGTTGTGCAGAAGCTTTTTAATTTCATGCAGTTCCATCCATCAATCCTTTTTCTTAGTTGCTGAGCGACTTGAGTTCTACTGAGGAAATCGTTGACTTTACCTATTTGCTTCCAGTGTATTCCCTGCTCTTACCTGTACTAACCTCAAGGTTTTGGGTCTGAGATAAAGGTCCTTAATCCACTTTGAGTTGATACTAGTACAGGGTGAGAGGCATGGATCTAATTTCAATTTTCTGCAGGCAGATAACCACTTTTCCTTGCAACATTTGTCAAAAAAGCTGTCTTTTCTCCATCATCAAAAATCAATGAACCAATAAAGAAGTGGGCAACCGAAGTAAATAGAACTTTTTCAAAGGAAGAAGTCCAAATGGCCAAACACACATGAAAAAATGCTCACCATCCCTGGCCATAAAGGAAATGCAAGTCAAAACCACATTAAGATTCCACCTCACTCCTGTTAGAATAGCTACCATGAAGAACACCACCAAAACAAAAAAATGTTGGCAAGGATCTGGGGAAAAAGGAACCCTCATACACTGCTGGTGGAAATGCAAGCTAGTACAACCACTATAGAAAACAATATGGAGGCTTCTTAAAAAACTAAATATAGATCTGCCATATGATCCAGCAATCCCACTCCTAGGGACATACCCAAAGGAATGTGACTCAGGTTATTACAAATGCACCTGCACACCCATGTTTATTGCAGCATTATTCACAGCAGCCAAGCTATGGAAACAATCAAGATGCCCACTACTGACAAATTGATTAAGAAAATGTGGTTTTTATGCACAATGGATTATTATTTAGCCATAAAGAAGAATGAACTTTTGTCATTCACAAGTGAATGGATGGAACTGTAGAACATCATCTTAAGTGAAGTTAGTCAGGCTCAGAAGGCCAAAAATCACATGTTCTCCCTCATATACTGAAAACAAATGCAGTCATATTATTGGACGTGGGCCACACACTAAGAGGAGACAGCACAAGAGTGGAATAGGAAAGGGAAGGAAACGTAAAACTTGAATGAGGCTGGTATGCTCACTGTATAGAAGTTAATATAGTAATGTTAAACTGGCAGAGGCCACTGTGGGATGGGGACTAGGAAGTAGTGAAGAAGTCTGGTAGAGATGAACCAATATGGGTTATAATACACATGTGCATGGTAACAACACTAGGAATCTCTTTGTATAGCTATCTGTATCTCAAACTAGCAAAAAGGCTGTTTTTCTTATTATCTCTTATGTTTTCTCTTCAACAAAGTTGGACAACAAGAGGGTGGAACAGGTTCCATGTGGAAGCAGGAGTGGGGGGGTAGAGGGGGGAGGAGGGCAGGGGCGTTGGCCCAAGAAATGTATACACATGTAAGTAAATCTAGAAATGACTGAAAAATAACAATGTATACACAGGAATGTAGACATGAATATCATAAGCTAAATTCCTAATTTTTCATAGCAAAAAGATACTCATGTGTCTTAGAGATAAAATTTAATTATATTAATCAAGGTAAAACTTAATTATTTGGAATGATACAGCATCTATAACAAAATTTAAACTAAGAAATGACTGAGTTTACTTATCAGAAGTGAGACTGAGTAAAGACAGGATAAAAGCCTGCTTTTTCATTTATTCTTTTTTGAAGTGGTATACAAATATTTCTTTCATAAATAAAAAACAGTCTGTAGGACTGATTTGAACCTTCTTCCCCATACTTAATATACAACTCTCCTGCCATTATTTGCAGAATCTATTTTACCTTGCCTTGAGGTCTCTATCTCAAAACTCAGCTAAAGTAGCTGTATGGCTATGTAGGTATTTGTGTATGGCCATCTTCCTGACTCGTAAGTTTTGACTGGTGTCTGTATTTTTCACTGCTGTGTTCTTTATCTGAATGAATGCTATCTCCCCATAGTGCCAAGCAAATCTGGGCCAAAGGATGAAACTGTTTCCTTGGGTGTTGTACCCAGGCACCTAGACAGTTCCTGTAGATTTGTCAACTTTTCATTTTTTTGGCAGTATTGGGGTTTCAACTCAGCACAGGTGCACTATTGCTTGAGCCACTCCTTCAGTCCTTTTTGGAGATAGGGTCTTGTTTTATGCCCAGACTGGCAGGGACCACAGTCTTCCTATTTTATGCTTCTCTGCATCCATAGAGTGACAGGTGCATGCCACCACGCTCAACTTCTTTCTGTTCTGATAGAGTCTCACAAAAATTTTTGCCCAACTGGGCTGTAGCCATGATCCTCCCAATTTAGCCTCCCAAGTAGATAGGATTACAGGAGTGAGCCACCACACCCAGCTTAGGTTTGTCAACTTTTCCTGGTATTGGTGCTTGGGTCTTTCTCAAAATATTTTATGACTAAGTTCTCAGGTATATATGACATTTTAATGTAAGATTATTTGGGCATAGCTTTTTAAAATCACATGAGTACTATAGAGTGTCTTCTTATAGTTGAATAAGTAAAAAAATCAAAACAAAATTAACACATTTCATACAAATCTAGAGTTTTCTTTGACTAAGTCTCTGTGCCGGTCTCAACTTTTAAAGTTATAAAAAAAACAAGCTTAAAATGCCTACTTCTACAACTGTTACAGTATTAACTGTGAATGTATGTACTTACCATGGGTCAATTACTCTACTCCCTTAGAAGTTGTGGACATTAATTTATTTTTTATATTTGACTACTTGATAGATGAAAAAAAACATTTTATGCCCATGCTGAATTTTCACTTTTGATTGTGAGGTTGAATTCTATATAATTAATTACCAGTTTACATCTTTGTCATTTTCTATTAGTATTTCTATCTTGTTAATTTTTAAAAGGTCTTTATGTTTCATCCTAATTAATTTTGTGTTTTTGTTTTCTTTTTATAAAAAAATTACTGTGCTGGGTGTGGGTACATTGTAGCATTTACAAAGTTTCTTACAATATATCAAATATTATATGTTTAAAGATAATTTTTTCAGAGTAGTTTTTAGCTTCTACTTCCACATAATTTTGGCAACTTTTATGATTTTTCTTTTCAAGTTTGGTTTGGAAAGTTTGTTCCTAGTCCTAAGGTTAGATATAACAAATTAATTTTTGAAAAATATTATTAGCCAATTTACATATAAAATAAAATAGGTGTGTGTTAAAGTTGTATTAAATGAAAATATTTAAGTTTGTGATGCAAGATGGTTATCAAAAGAAGGTATTAATTAGAAAAGCAAATTAAAATTCTCTTATGCATTAAATTTTTATTGTATTTTTTTAACCTCAAATATACACCTATGAGGCAAAAGTCTGAAAAGAATAGGCACAAACACTTTTTAATCTGTGGTCAACATGTGGGAGATATGATAGAAGACTGAATAAGACAAGCATTGCATTTTTGGGTTTGAATTTATTTTTGACATGATATGGAACTTTGCTTATAACAGAAATTGACAGCATCATTTTGGTTAAGCTCTCCTCCCAATGTTTGCTGCAATGCCTGTCCTGCAGAACCAGTTAGCACTGCCGAGGGCTAGAGTTTTGTGGCTAGGCTGTGGTCCAGTCACATCCAGAAGACAATTTTCATGCTTGTGGACTGTCCTGCAAAGGGTTCATTCAGGGGAAATATTTATAAGGCCGTGAAACAGTCGGTGAAGTGCATTTGAATAGTTTCTTAGGAAGCAAAGAGGGTTGAGAGATATTATTTGAATTGATGATTTTGGACTCTAAAAAAGACTCAGGCCTGAGGGACCAGAGTGAAACAATTGTTCACAAACTTTGAGTATCTTGCTAGCATCCTTTTTTTAAATACAATTTTTCAGAAGTGGTTTTCCAGAGGATTCAGTTTTAGAAAACTTTTCCTCTTGAGATATGGGTTAAAAAATGGTCAATTTCTTGTTTCCCTCCCTTCTTCACTTCTTCCTTCTTTCGTTTTTCCCCCTTCCTCCTTCTTTCCTTTCTTTGGTTGTTATGAACTCTCACATGTTAAATCTTCCCCTACAAACAAAACTAAGAGTAAAATAATTATGAAACAAAGTAACTCTCTGTTAGCCTGACAACAGCAATCCATCATTCTGGGTTTCTGGAAATTTACCCTTCAATTTTGGAGGGTGAATGTTTACCAAGTTTTGTTACATCTTTTTTAACAATGTATTTTTGCAAATGTAGAAACATTGCAATTTTATTTGCACCTGGTATTGGCTATAGATTGAATGTTCCCTCCAAAGTTAGAGGTGATTAGGTCATAGAGGTACTTCCCTGATGAATGATGATAGTGAATTAAGTCTGTAGCACCATTACACTGCTCATTCTTACCTTCTATTAATTTGTTTTTAAGAGCTCAGAACCTAACAAGTGCTGCTCACTTTCTATGTGTCAGAGAGATAAAGACATTCCCAATATAGACAGCTTCTAAGAATCTCTTTTTCATTTCCACACTTACTTTTAGTTCTTTAAGGACTTGTAGAATATATTTCAGTCTCTCCAGCCACAGCACAGTTTCCTTGATTTTTGAAATTCCCTGTTGAACCATTTTAAAAGACAGCTGCAACCTTGTCATTCTTTCAGCTCAATTACAGCTCCCTTGGTCTTTGCATTCATGTGAGATCATTCTTAAAACGTACATGTGTTTTAAGTGATGTCTGTTCATTTAGATTTTATTTATATCCTGTCCACTTTAGAGAAGGATTTGGGAAGACTCATTGTTGCTGAACACATCAGCACAGAGCTGTGTAAAGAGCTTTCTCAATTTTAATTCCAGGGTGACAGAGTGGGGAAGGACAGGCAATGTGAGAGAGGCTACAGATGGAAAAGATAAAGATTTGTTGGGTTAACAATAGCTCTTAATTGTAGGCTTATGAAAATGATTTTGCTTCCCTGCATGACATAATTTTCTCATAATGAAATAGCAATAATGATGCTCAATAATTTCACGTGGCCACTAATACCTAACATGTTTAATTTTCACAATAACTAAAGTTCTGTGTAGAAGGTAGTTTCCTTATTAATAAGTAATGCTATACAGACTGCATTAAAATGCTGGCACCAATTTTATTCATGCCGCTAGCTTTGAAGTTTCAAGAGAACTCTGCTTGTTATGAAACTGTGTAAAATAATGAAGGTCTGTGTAGTGCTAGTATATATTCTGTCCACTCCCTTCGCATTCTCTTCCACTTCTCAACCAAATTATTGTGGCTTCTGTATAACTAGTTGTACATACTCTCTCTACTTCATTCCATGTGCACATCTGTTCTGTGGAGACAAAAGAGAGGGGGTTAGCCAGCTAGCTTTTCCAGTGAGGAAGTCAGAATTTGGCACGTCTTTCAAAATGAGGTTGGGAACCAGACTAATCAGATGACGAACCAAGAGAATTCTCCTCTCTCACAAACTTTCTATCTGACTTTGCTGAATTGAATACACTAACAATTCCCTATGAATTAGAAATGAATTTGACATGTCCAGTCATTTCTTTAAAAAAATAAATATTTTTAAGTTAACAACTGTGTCTATATCTATGGTGTATGGCATGATTTTTTGATCTATGTATGACAAAATGTATATTGGGAAACAACCATCTCCACTGATAATCATGGAAAATATACAGAATGTAATCAATAGGCACACAGCTCCTGGAGTCAGACTCCCTGGGCTCAGTCTTGTGTCCAACCTTTTCTAGCTGCGAGATCTTCTTTGTTCTTCAATTTCCCTGAAAATGGGAATATACGTCTAACATATCTTTATATCACTCTATATAAAATCTCAAGGGTATTCTGAAGATTAAGTCATTTAATGCAAATGAAGCCATTACAATGGTTCCCAGTCAAAACAAATGTTATGTATTTTCTTAAAAACAAATCAAAACTAAAATGTATGTTGGTGTAGATTCTAGAGTCAAGAACTCAGATGCCCCTCTTCTTTGGTTTTTAGACATCAGAATTCAACATTCCTAAGCATTTCGAATCTAAGGTATACCAGTGGTCTGCTGGGCTGTTAGATCTTTGGCCTTAGACTAAGAGTTATATCATAGGGTTGCTTGGTTCTGAGGTTTTTGAACTTGGACAGAACTGTGATACCAGATTTCCTGGATCTCTAGTTTTCACGTGATCTGTTGTGGGACTTTTCAGCCTCCATAATCAAGGGATCCAACTCTCCTATTAAGTCCGTCTTGTATATGTTTCAGTTTTGTCTCTCTGGACTAAACATATTTTTGAATCAAGAAGGTAAGTATGTTAAATTCATGTATGAGAATGTCACAGGAAACCCACTATTTTGTACAATTAACTTATGTTCATAAAAATGTTTTATGAGGATAGGTAAGACACCTAAAAAACTAGCCAGCACTTGTTGCCCTTAACGCAGAGAAACTAAAGCAGATACCTTAAAAGCAACTGAGGCCAATAGGGAAAGGGGACCAGGAACTAGAGAAAAGGTTAGATCAAAAAGAATTAACCTAGAAGGTAACACACACGCACAGGAAATCAATGTGAGTCAATGCCCTGTATAGCTATCCTTATCTCAACCAGCAAAAACCCTTGTTCCTTCCTATTATTGCTTATACTCTCTCTACAACAAAATTAGAAATAAGGGCAAAATAGTTTCTACTGGGTATTGAGGGGGTGGGGGGGAGGGAGGGGGCAGAGTGGGTGGTAAGGGAGGGGGTGGGGGCAGGGGGGAGAAATGACCCAAGCCTTGTATGCACATATGAATAAAAAATAAATAAATAAATAAATAAATTTAAAAACCAATTAATTTTTGAGTCTTTTCAGTTAGCTGCTCTGGAATTAGAATAATGCCTCAAACAAAATAATGCTTAGGGAATATTTGTTAAGTAAAATAATGAGTGACTTTTCAACTTACTGAAAAGACAAAAGAGGAGAAAATTCCACATTGCCAGCCAATTATGATGAAAGTGGTAAATGCAAAGTACTGGTAATGTGTAGATTAGCTTTGAATGCTATTGAGCAAAGTATTTCCAGAAGTTAAAATGTTGGCCAGGCATGGTGGAATACACCTATTATCCCAGCTACTTGTGAGGAAGAGATAGGAGGATTGCAGTTGGAGGCCAGACTAGGCAAAAAGTTACCAAGACTCTATCTTCAAAAACCATCTGGGTGTGCTTGCACACACCTGAGATTCCAGCTACTCAGAAGGAGCAGGTAAGAGGATCATAGTCTGAGGCCAGTCTATGCAAAAGTGAGAGATCCTATCTGAATATGAAATGAAAGGATAAAAAGAGTTGGGAGTATGGGTCAAGAGATAGTGTTTGTCCATCAAATATAAGGACCTGAGTTCAATCCACAGTATAAAAAACAGCTACTGCACACATGTGTGGAATTATTACAATGAAATTCTCTTGTATTTTTAATGTATGCTAATTCAAAATAAAATTTAAAAAAATTTTTAAAGTTTGTAATGGAGAATTGTAAAAAAAAAGAAAAGGTGAATGCAATAATGTGTTTAGTTACTTGCTATTTATAATAGAAAGAAAATGAGAAGAAGTAAAAGTCTGTGAAAGAACAAAAATTATAATATAATCTATTAGAATATTCTAGAACTGCCAGACTAGAAAAGGAAAAGATATAAGAAAATGTATTTCAAATTACATGTATGTTTAATTGTACAGAGATCTGGTTGATATAACTTTTTCAGTCTACTTTAATATTCTTTGGAATAATAAACAAAATTCTGTTTCAGATTGAAAAAAATTAAATCATACCCCCTCTATGTTTAGTTCTTTATTATAAACTTGACAAAATTATCTAAAAAAGAGCAATTCTCTTCGTGAAGTGAACAATCATTTTTTATGTCTTATTTACTTAAAATCAGAATGACGAGAGATGGAAAACTACAACACGAGAAAAAAATTAGTAAACATTAATTTAGGCTGACGTTTCCAAAATTAAATTTTAATCAGAATGCTGAGAATTCCCTGTGCTGGTAAAGGCTGTCATTTGCACTTTGTATGCAAACTTTTGCATTGTTTTGTAGAGGAATTTATAGGTATGTTTCTTTTTTTTTTTTATTCATATGTGTATACAAGGCTTGGGTCATTTCTCCCCCCTGTCCCCACCCCTCCCTTACCACCCACTCTGCCCCCTCCCTCTCCCCCCCCACCCCCTCAATACCCAGCAGAAACTATTTTGCCCTTATTTCTAATTTTGTTGTAGAGAGAGTATAAGCAATAATAGGAAGGAACAAGGGTTTTTGCTGGTTGAGATAAGGATAGCTATACAGGGAGTTGACTCACATTAATTTCCTGTGCGTGTGTGTTACCTTCTAGGTTAATTCTTTTTGATCTAACCTTTTCTCTAGTTCCTGATCCCCTTTTCCTATTGGGTTTCTAAGGAGACACCAGTCCAGAAAAGAAGCAAAGGATGTCTGTCACATGTCAGGTCTTAATCAGGAAGTCTCTTTAATGTGCATCTCCAGGTAAGACTATAGCTGTGAAAGTATGTTTACAAATATTGATATACTGAGAAATTACAACTTCTAAAGTTGTAGCTCAGCCTGAAGTATTTGAGTTTCATTTGGGGCTGCTAAAATATGCATTTGGAGAACTTTTTGGTTTTTTTCTACATATATTTATTTCATGCTATCAAATCTTAATATTAAGCTAAGTGTTACATTCTACACTAAATGATATTTCTCCCAAACCAACTATGGTTTTACATGGGATGAGAAAAAAGGAGAAAAATGGGGAGGAATCTCTGTCAGATATCTGTAATTTTGAGGCATTTTTATATTAAATTTAAAAAATCTATTTAACTTATAAAATATTATGCATTTTCCCATTCCTGGTTATGTTATTCTAGGAAATATGAAGGGTTATGAAGAACAAAATCTTCTTGATTTTTAAGTTGAGGTCTGATGCTTTCTTTTCTTAAAGCCATGTTCTTTGGTATGAGGTAAAAAATTTTATTGCTTAGCTAAAAAGACATAAATAAATCACTGGAAACATCTGGGTTAAACTGGATTTAATTTCCACTAGTTAATTCACATTTCTTCTGATTTAGTCTTTTCTTGATTCCATGTGATATGTTTTCAACCAGAACTCATTTTTCAAGCTGTGTGACGACATAATAAGAACAAGTGCAGAAAAATCATTAAATTGTATATACACTCCCCTTGTAGAAAAAGTAGGATATTTCAAAATTTGGAAACCCTGGCAAAAATATATGACAGTCGCCAATTTTCTAAACCACCTTGTCATCAGATTTTTAGTTTCTGATCTTCAGCTCAGAGAAGTTTAATGGGAAGAAATAAGAAGTGGAAACCATCATTTTTTTCTCTCCACCACTTGTTCTTATTATGACATTGCAAATTGTGCAAAAATTTCCTTTCCAATGACGTGCTGACCAGCTGGAGTGGGCATTAGGCACAGTTTCTTATTGTTCTAAGGTTACACACAGGCTCATTAAAACAGGTCAAATGGAAGCCACCATGACTGGTGATGTACTTCTAACAAGAACAGTTCTTAGAGTGGAAATTAATAAATGTCATTAGACCAAAACATTTTTAAAATAAAAGGTTCTTATGACTCTAAACCAGCTAAATGGGGATTTGTTTAAGAAATTAATAAATTTTCTGATGATAAATTAAATAGTATTCCTGAGATCTGTGAACCAAAAATTATATTGAACAAATTAATAAATAGGGATATAGACTAATAATGATTTTTTTAAGTATGAGCATTTCTCTCATAATTTATGAGATTTTTTTCAAGTACCTTTGTCAAATTCAGGAGTCATAAAACTATAATCTACATGCTAAGTTGAGCTTCCATTTTATTTTTGTAAATAAGATTCACTGGAACATGTGATACTCATTCTTTTACACATTTTCCATTGTCTATGGTGGGTTTCATACTACAATACCAAGGGTGAGTGGTGGTAAAGTTTAAATTATTTACTCCCTGTCCCTCTGTAGTCCCTGGTCTGTTAACAATACATCAACTGTTAGACTCACATTTCAGTCTTGTCTCAAATAGTAAATATTTTCTTTTATCTGTGTGTGTTTGGGTGCGTGTGCGTGTGCGTGTGTGTGTGTGTATGGGTTACTAGGGTTTGAACCTGGCCTCACATTTGCTAAGCAAGAGCTCTACTACTTGAGCTACAACCTATGCTGATCTTGAACCAAGATCCTTGTATCTCTGCCTCCCAATTAATTGGAAAGGTATGAGTCACCAAGACCAACCTAATATTGATTATCTTAAAAGAAAGATAGCCAAGCCTGGGGGCCCATGTTGTCATATCAGCTATTTGAGAAGTGGAGGCAGAAGGATCATGAGTTCAAGGCTAGACTAGGCAAAGTTAGTGAGACCCTGTCCCCAAAACACAATATAAGAAAAAGGGCTAGGGACATGGCTCATATGGTAGAGATCTTATCTAGCATGTATGAAAGCTTGGGTTCAATCCTCATTGAGAGAGATAGAAAGAGCATAGAGAGAGAGAGAGAGAGGAAAGACTGAGAGAGAATTGTTGGTAGAGGAATATTTTGAAGATTAGGTAAAGATTAGGTACAAGGAATATTTTTATATAGTCAATGAATTTTTGCTCTGTTGTCAAAAATTATTCAGCATTTGAATGTTCCTGTGATTTTGATTTTTAAATTTTAAACTTTTCTTTTTTACAAAGAATCTTTAATTGTTTAGTATAAGTGTAAAGCATATTCATGAGTTTTTTTAGCAGCCCAAATGATACAAATGTGTATACATAAAATTTAAATATCTCTTGGAAAAACAGGCTTTTCATCTTAACAAGATACTGTGCTGCTAGACACTGGTGGCTCACATCAATAATCCTAGCTACTTAGGAGGCAGAGATCAGGAGGATCAAGGTTTGAAACCAGCCTGGCAAATAGTTCTCGAGACCCTATCTCCAAAAAACCCACCACAAAAAAGGATTTGTGGAGTGGCTCAAGGTGTAGGCCCTGGGTTCAAGACCCAGCACTGCAAAAAAAAAAAAAAAAGAAAGAAGATATTGTGGGATGTAGACATGGGACAGGAATTCACACAAGTTACATGTGTGAGGAAGAGAGGGGCAGGCTTTATTTGGTACTGGTCTTTTCTTCTTGGGCTAAGCTGCCTTTCTTCTTTGTGTACTGCAGGGACATCTTGATTTATCTGAGAATATCAGAAGACATAATTAAAATAATGATTAGTTTATCTACATAAAAATAGAATTGGTTTATTGTTGCATTCTGTGGAAAATTGCTAAAAAGGCTATTGTAGGATAATTTATAAGGTGGGAGATTGAGGATGTGGAGCTGTCATTGTCAGAATAATTTTCAGTCTCATCCCTTTCTAGGAAAGTAGAACCTTTGGGTAGTACATGGTGAGAATTATCTTCTCTGGGGAAAGAATTTTAGAGCATATAAAAGCTTATCTTTGTTATAGACAACTATATCCTTGTACTCTTCTGAGGAAATACCTTTGTGTGTTACAATAGAAACCTTTCCTGAAATACTGTGTTTTTATTTTTTAATTTTCAGAGTCTAGTACCAGTAAGGATTGAGTGCATAGTCCCCAAACAAATCTCTAGCACACTTTCCTTAGTTTAGGTCAAGGAGCATGTATTATTTTCTGATATTCCTTTCTTGATCAATTTAATATTAAATACTAATTTGAGAAAATATATGTGAGGGACTAATAGCTCACCTCTGTTAGAATGAAAAAACGAAAATATTTTTACAATTGGGGATAAATACTAAATACAACTGCCTTCTCTTCTACACATTCTCTTTTTTCTCTCTTAAACTTTTATCTCTTTTTAATGGCATCCCAAATCCCTAAATCTGAACTTACCTGACTCCAATATTCTAAAAATTTGGCAGTAGGGTGTTGGGAATCAGCATCGCAGCTTCTTCTTTCCTGGTTACCAGTGCCAGGTGGACTAGGTGGTCTTTTACACTGAGCTGGTAATCACATATGCTCAGTACAAATAAACCAACTGCTTAGGCACTCATGCTAGTCATCAAAGCTTTTGAATTGATGGGGCAGAGAATATTCTAATTACAATAAAAGACAGAAGCACAATACAAAATTGGACTCACCTACATTTGTCAGTGGAGTTAGATTTAGTCAATGATTTAGGATAAGTATACACACTAATAGAATAATTCTGTTAACATAATAATGTGAATGAAATTTTAGAAATCTCTTGAATTATTTGGGTTTATTCCAGTTTTGAAGGTGGATAATTTGAGAATGACTTTCTAACACATCAATGCTTCAAAAAACAAACTTTTTTTTCTGTTTCCTTTTACACACAATAAAGGAAGTGACTTTAATTTACTAGTTGTAAAGATTGGCTGTATATATGTCTATGGCAGTAGATATCAGAATGACAAGGAAGACTGGATTGACATTGCAAACACGCTTTCTTTTTCTCACCTCATTTCACTGCCCTTTTAAAATATGACATAGACAAACTCTATTTGTGTCATTAAGCAACCTTTAATGTGATTCTCATATCCCTCAAGAGTGATAGAGTAAGGGGAGGGGAGGAGAAAAAAGTTTCCATTGGAAACTTCAAAACTTTTATTTAGGAAGATTAACCACTGACTCGTTGTTAATCATGCACTAATTAAGTATAATACGATGTCTACACTTATCTGAGATACAAGATTAAGCTGATGGGCAAGCATTTTGTGAACAATTTTAAACTGATACTGTGCTTCACCAGGACTGTGCTGCTCTTATTCATGAATGTTGTAATTCAGCTCAATTTAACAAATGTTGAAATCTTCCCCTGAGCTGGAAATGTATTTGTTTTTAGCAATAAAAATGATTAACAGAGCATAACTTCAAATAAGAGTCTAATGTGAATAAATAATAAAGCAGACCAAGAATTTTCATATTATTGACAAAGTACAAATTAACAGGTGCTTATTGATTGCCTCAATGTATATCTTGAGCACCAAGTAATCATAAGAATGTCTGTAAGAGGAAGTAAATATGTGGGTTGGCATCAGAGCTTGATATATGAGGACATAACTTATTAAACTAAATGCAGAAAACATAATTGCCCTGAAATCACTGCAGTAGCTCAAAGTTGAAAAGCATCATTATTGGTGGTTTGGCATCTTCATGGCCAGGCCTGGCTTAAAATCCAATCCTGCTGTGACTTCCCTGGGTTTTGGCTCTTAGCAATTCTTTCCCACATGACAGTTTTTCTCAACTGATTCTGCTATTCTAATAGAAGGGTGCTAGGTTTCTGTGTCATTATATGTAAGTATTTATAGTAATAATGTAAAGAGATGAATTATTAAGTATACACATATAAAGATACTACGTATACCAACAATGAGAAAAGTCTTAGAAACAGAATAGGCTGTGGAGTTATTCTGTTAGTTAGCTATGCTGTCTTGGGATAGTTAAATATCACTTCTTTTAAGTTAGCTCCTTTTTAAAATAAATCCTATTATAAAGGTAGTTTTTGGAGAATGTAGTTAATATAGTAATCACATTTAATATTTGTCTTTCTTATTTTTATTTTATTTTTGAATTAGCACACATTAATTAAACTTTTAGCATGATCTCTCATTAAATTTCTACTCATTTCCCCATTTATTTTTTGTACAATTCTTTAATATAATTTATATTTGCATATACATTAAGCTGTACAATAGTTTTAGCAATAGTTTTGACACGTGGAGAATAATGAAAAAATTAAATATTGTATTTATTTTTAATTTAGATATTTTATTTTTATGGACACTAGGTTTAGATATCACGATTTATTCAAAACATGAAACAACAATCCTATTCCATAAACAATTATGGATTTTTTCTATGTCAACATAGATTTATGTTCCAAATGACTGAGTCTAATTTACTCATTTGTAGTTGATATAATCTTTTTTCAACATGTAGAATTATAAAGCCCTTTCTTTCAAGTTCATTGTCAAAATATCATCTTTTTTCAATTTGAAACTAATGATTAATTTGAGATTCATGAAATTCAATTCCTTGCATAAGTTTTTTAATAAATTAGAAGAGTGTTTTTAAAGTGTACTTAGAATAACTGATTGATTTTCATTGTTTATTTCAGGAAATGTTAACAAAGGTAATACTAAAAAGAAAAACTTCCAAATTCATTGTCAGAATGTAGCTGTTAAAACAACTTCATTTTTCTATTTTTCTCTCTCTTAAGGAAATTCACAATTTTTATTCTGTCATCATCTGCAGAGTATAAGTCACCAAACCAAATCTTTTATATATGATTCCTTAATTTCAATACATTTTTTTCTGGCAGAACCAGGACTTGAACTCAGGACTACACTTGCTACGCAGGTACTCTGCCACGTTAGCCCCTCTGCCAGCATCTTAATACATTTTTTAATGATTCGGTGCATATATATGCTAGACTCAGAATGCTTTCTAACTTCCCATCAATACCATTTCTTGCCTGGTTTATTAGATTACTTAATTGGACTGAATTTATAATTTAGTCATTTAGTGTTATATAGCTGCGTAAAGTTGTAATTTTGGTTAAATAATTGGCCAAAGGATAATTTTGCTTGTTTCAGCCTGCTAAAAACTCTCAGCCCTTTATTATAGTCATGGAAGTGTTGTGCTCCTGGGAATCCAGTCTGGAAATTTTATAATAGTTTTTGAGTTTTCCCTACTTATTCTCTCAGTCAACAAATTTCCAAGTTCTTCATTTGGAAGAGCTCTTCTGCAATGCCATTTAAGTCAATTTTCTGCTCTGTTTTGCACTAGTAATATTCTAAGTTAAGCCCCATTACTTGTAATTAAGAAGTGTCCGAAGTTTGTTCTACAATCAGTCTCTTAGTTTTGATCCAGTTTAAACACTTTTGCGCATGTAATTTTCTTACTAGTGGAATGAGACCAAACCAAAAGAAAACTAGACTAAAAAACAAAGCACAACGGCTTTCAATTTAAAAATCTCTTCCAATTGGAAATGAAATTAAAAATCAGCTCCTTATATAGATGGTCAATATTCATCTTTTGAATCAAATATTTCCACTGTTGTATCATATGACATCTACATTTATACCACATTGAAGAATTATCACCAAAGCATGGATTAGTGGTGACCTCATAAATAGCCTTTCTTCCTTGCTAAAGGCACCCTAGCTTTCTCCAGGAATCACCCTTCACAGTGCCAGGGGATGAATCATGGTGGATTCCCTTTCACTTTGCCACAGATTAGTCTGGAGTGGATATGTGACACAACTCTGGACAATTATAGAGGAATTGCACTATAAAGCATTTTGAAAATTATTTTCTTCAAATGAAAGGTAAAAACAACAAGTAGTAGGTGCCCCCACTTTACATTTTTGCCTTATTGAGGAAGGAGGACTGTATTCCTTCAGTTACAGCAGCCATCTTGAAACTATGAGGCAACAATGGCCATGGAGGAGAAAGGTAAAAAAAAAATTGGTTACCTGAAGATACTTGCATTGCCCCAAGAACACTGGGATCATTTGTCTGCAAACTTTTTGACATCTTAACAGATATGCTGTTTCTTTACCACACCCAACAGTTTTCATTATCATCCACCACTCACCAAACAGTAATTTAATGCCAGCTCTAAGAGATGATTTATGTAGAACTTTGCATTATTTTCTTTCCTCTGACCCTTTCAGATCAAGTGTTTTTGAAGTTCAAGCTTTTATGCTTCCATTAAAAAAAAAAATCCAATACAATCTTCTAATTTAAATAGTAACTCTACCTTCCTTAAAGCAAAATTTTATTCTGATGTGCCCATGTTTCAGTTAACTTTATTAAATATCAATAACTAAACCAGTAACTTATTTTCTGCTATATAGAATTTTGACAGAATTATTTTCAGTGATGAATTGTCTTCTTCTTTTCCAATTTAGATGACTATTGTTTCTTTCCCCTGTCTTATTGCTATAGCTAGGACTTCCAAGGCTATGTCAAATAAAAGTAGTGAAAACAGGTTTCCTTGTCTTGTTCCAGATCTTATAGAGAAAGCTTTCAGTTTTTCTCCATTTGGTAAAATCTTAACTACTGTCTTATTAAAATGATGTTTATTATTTTGAGATATTCTTTTTATATCAAATTTGTTTGGTATTTTTTGATGAGCACATGTTATATTTTATCAAAAATCATTTTCTGCACCTATTGAGATGACCATATGTTGATGTGGCATATGTTATTTTATTGATTTGTGTATATTGAATCATCTTTGTGTTTCTCAGACTAATCCCACTTGATTATGATGAATAGGTCTTTTAATGTGCTTTTGGATTCAACTTGACAGTATTTTGTTAAGGATTTTTCAACTATGTTCACAAATGATGTTGCTCTTTAGCTTTCTTTTCTTGTATCCTTATCTGGTTTTGGTAACCGGGAAATTCTGGCCTCATAAATAAAAGAAATAGAACACACACACACACACACACACACACACACACACACAAATGGAAAAGCATCCCATCTTCACGAGATGGAAGAATCAATATTCTTATAATGCCCATAATACAACATGGAATCCACAGATTCAATGTAATCTATAAAAATACCAATAACATTCTTCAAAGAACTTTCACAAATACTAAAATTCATGTGAAACCACAAAATTCCCTAAGTGGACAAATCATCATGACCAAAAAGAACAAAGTTCAGAAATATTGCATTATCTGAGTTCAAAATATACTACAAAGCCATAGTAATAAAACCACCATGATAGTTGGTATAATGCAGACTCATAGACCATTGGAACAAATTACAGAAATTTGAAATCCAGGCATCTATAGCTACTTGATTTTCAATAAGGTGATAACAAATATTGGAAAAAATCATACTTTTTAATAAACAGCATTGGGAAAATTAGGTAGTCACATGCAGAACAATGAAACAAGATCCATATCTCTCACCAGATACAAAAATCAACTCAAAATCAATTAAACACTTAAATGTGAGACTCCAAATTCTGAAACTACTGGAAGAAAGCATAAGGGAAATTCTCAAGGCCATTGAGAAAAGGCAAAGATGTTTTAAGAGAAGACCTACAAGCACAGGATAAAGAAACAAATAAAAGTATATAAATGGGATTATATAAAATTAAAAGCTTCTACACCACAAAAGAAATAGTAATCAACAGAGTAAGGAAACAGCATAGAGTATAAGAGAAAGTATTTGTAAACTATATATCAGACAAGAGGTTGAGCTCCAGAGTATGTAGAGAACTCTAAAAACTCAATAGCATGAAAACAAATAGCTCAGTTTAAAAATTGGCAACATAACACATGTAAGTAAATGGAAGAATGAGACCTGTTGAAACTATTCCAGGAATGAGGGGAGATAAAGGAGAATGATGGAGGGGGGTAAATTCAATTATGATATATTTGGTATATTGTAAAAACTTTTGTAAATGCCACAATGTACCCTCAGCCCAACAATAAAAAACAAAATAGAAAAAAAGGGAAACACAGCACTAGTCACCATAGCCAAGTCATAGAATATGCCTAGGTGCCCTTCAACAGAAGAATGAATGAAGAAAATGTGGTATATACAAATTGGAATATGATTTAGTTAGAAATAGCAACATTGTGCCATTTGCAGGAAAATGGATGGATTTGGAGATCATCTTGTTAACTAAAATAAGCCAGACTCAGAAAGACAAATAGTATGTGTTTTTCTCTCATATGTAAAATCAAAAACACATGAAAGAAGAAGAGGAATTGGTGGGAGAACAGAGGGGGCAAGAGAAAGGTGATAGGGAATGTTATCATCAAAGTAGTATACATATCAAAATAGGATTGCATATGATCAATACAGTATACAAGTATGAAAATATGAAATCCATTATTTTGTACAATTAATTAGAAATAAAAAAACTAAAAATAGATAACACCCTTAAATAGCAATTTCTCAAAATAAGACATATAATTGTCCCATAGGTTTATGAAAAGCTTCTTAACATCCCCAATCATTAGAGAAATGCAAATAAAAACTTCAATTAGATCACCTCACTCCAGTATGAATGGCTATTACCAAAAACGTATAGAAATAAGACAAGGATGTGGAGAAAAGGGAACCCTCACACACTGTGAATGGGAGTATAAATAAGTACAGCTATTATAGAAAACAGTATAGAGGTTCCTGAAATAATTAAAAATAGAATTGCCACATGGTCCAGCAATCTCACTCCTGGATATATATTCAAAAGAAATTCAGTCAGTATGTTGAAGAGACATTTCACTCACATGTTCGTTGCAATGTTATTCATCA
The DNA here is from genome assembly GCF_047511655.1 of Castor canadensis. Taxonomy (NCBI): domain Eukaryota; kingdom Metazoa; phylum Chordata; class Mammalia; order Rodentia; family Castoridae; genus Castor; species Castor canadensis. The sequence goes on along the minus strand of NC_133386.1, from coordinate 80,413,590 downwards.
TAACACAGAAGTGAAACAATTTAACTGTGTCCATTAACCTGTGAATAAATAAAAAATGTGGTACATAAGTACAATGGAATAATATTCATTCATAAAAAAACCAATGAAACCTGTTATTGTGACAACAGGGATAGAACTGGAGACCCTTACATTAAGCAAAAAGTAGGCATAGAAAGACAAGTACCTTTTGGTTTCATTCATAATTGGGATCTAAAAATGCTGATCTTCTAGAAGTTGAGAGCAGAATGGTGAACAGGCTGGGGACAGTTGGGGAGCAGAGAGGTTGATTAATTAGTACTAAGTTATAGTTATTAAGTAGGAATAAGAAGTGCTGATATGCTATTGTACAGCATTGTGACTATAGATAAGAATAACATACTGCACATTTTAAAAAGAAGAAAGGACTTTGAAATTTTTATCATAAAGAAGTGATAAATGTTTGAAGAGATAGCTCTCTTTAGTCTGTCTAAATATTACACAATGCATGTGGGTATTGAAACATCATCTTACCTCATTAATATGCACAATTTTATCTTTTATGCATGCACCCATTAAAATTAAATTTTCAAATGTTTTTCAAATATTTCACAGTCAATGAATAATTATTATTCTGTCATCAATAATATTTCATGTGATTCTATACATCCAATGATAGAGCTGATGTTCATTCACACTTCTTTCCTCAATCCAGCATGGGTAGGTGAATGAAGGCATCTTTTGATAAAAATCCTTTAACTTTCCAAGGATTAAGTTCTTTAATCTGTGATATAAGGTGATTAATTCCAAGATACCATGATTGCATTTTTTCAGAGTCAAAGGACCATGATTCATACACTTCCTAAGGTCGGTAGACTCTATTTGAAGGTATTTACAGATGTACTATGCACACCTTCATCCAATGTGCAGGTGCAGTTGTGAGTGCTAAGAGCGTGTGTGTGCTTCTGAATATGCTTTGCCCAGTTGAAGACATTTACTTACAGAAGGGATTCATATACACTCAGCGTAGTGGGCTTTCCTGATATTTGTGAGTATAGGTATCTGAAAAAATGTGTTTGCTATCTATAAGAAACTAGTAGATCTACATGCATTCTATTCCTTTTTAGAATCAAAAATTCTCTATGAAAAGTCCTACAACAAACCAACATAAATACATACTATGACCAGGTACTATCAATAAGTATTTTAAATAATCTACCAGATGATTAGATTAACCGTAACTATGCACGGGCTGAGGGTATACTAGAGTATAAGCCGTGCCTTCAATCCCCAGCACCAAAACCAAAAAGAAACAAATGAAAAATCAACCAACCAAACATCCAAACATCCAAACAGAAAGACCTTAGCCAAGAAGCAAACAACCCCTCCAAAAACCTTAAACATGTCATGGAATTTGAATTAGAAAATGCTCAGGCTAAGGGTGTAACTGGAAGAGCAAGATAGAAACCTAATTATGATCTTAAATTTGTTCTAAATATTTTCTTTGATAAAATATATTCTTACAAGTGCACGTGAGATTTATACTCAGAAATATTGACTTTTACAAATAGTGTATTTGTTTGGACAACCTAATAGCTAAGTGTGTCCACATGGCTGTGAAGCTTGAATACTGCTGCACCTGCCTGGACATATTAATGACCCACCATTACCGGACTAACCATCTATGCAGCACAAACCTGATGAAAATATTCTAGCTGACAGGGACTGTTATGTAGGATAGGTGTTGGGTGAGGGAGAGAGAGAGAGAGAGAGAGAGAGAGAGAGAGAGAGAGAGAGAGAGAGAGACAGAGAGACAGAGAGAGACAGAGAGAGATAAAGTGGAGAAGAGATGGAGTAGGAGGAAGAGGGCAGGATAGAAAAAGGCAGGAAGAAAAGAAAAAGAAAGATATAATCTTTATTCACGATAATGGACTCTTGCTATCTTAGCCCCAGACAAGTGTCTATAGCTGACTTGTGCAGTAAGTAGGAGGAAAGAGTTGAAAGATGGACTGTGAATAAAAGTGCTGACAAGGGAAAGCAACAGTAACTGTGCACAGTGCTGTTCTAACTCACCATCACAGTCAGAGGAGGGCAGACTTCTTCCTGTCACAGAGGGCAGGTATGAACTGCTGACTAAACAACAGAGATTAAAGCATTTACCTTTACTGAAGTTATGAGTAATATTTTTAGGAAAAAGAGAAAGAAGAAAATGGTGTGCAATATTTTACAGAAATGTGTTTAGTGGTAATAAAATGTGACATGAATAAGAACAGATAATTGAGAGTTTGGTTATGTTCTGTGGTGAATGTTAGAAAACAAATGATAAAAGCTTTATATTTCACACCAAGTACAGAGCCTATTTAATGGAAGAATGGAGTTCTGCTGGATCTCTATCATTAACTCTATTAATGCCAAAAATGGGTAGCTAAAAATCTGTATGGACATATTATCAATAGTATTGACATGACTAATTATTAATCACATTAGTTAGGATTTGCCTATCCATCTATTGTCTATATTAAGAGTTATATTAGGGAGTATTTTTTTCTTGCTGTGATATAACTTAATTCTATGCATCTCCAAAAATATCTTCCGCTGTCATTTTTAATTCAAGAGTTATGGATTTTTGCCCGAAGGACTTGGAAAATATTTCTTCATTGTTTCTGACATTTATTGTTAATTCTAGTAGTATTAGTTGTCTTGCTCACTTTGATGATTTTAAAGACTATCTGCTTTTTCTTGATCTACAGGAAATATCAAGAATAAAATATATAAAACAATGGCCGTAACTTAGAATTGGGTTAGTTTAAAACAAACTTGCTTTAAAACTCATTATGCTGTCTTAATTTCTTGATTCAGGACATTTTTTTCAATTCTGGAAAATTTTAAGTAATAACTTTTATTTCTATTCCCTTAGTTGTATTTGGAATTCTTACTAGTTGATAAATGCTCTTTAATTTAAAAAATGTATTGTTGTTCTATGCTACATTTGGGAGAATTTCTTCCAATTAGTTAAATCTTAAACTATGTTTGGTTTAGCTTTCCCTCAACTGAATTTTGTTTTTGAAGCTCAATGAGTATTTCCATTTGCTTTTGTCTCATTTTTGCCTTTTTCAATTCATTGATTCTTATTAATTTCCCATAAAGTCATTTAAAATTGATTTCTTTGAACATCTTAGACATAATTATTTTATTGATTCTTTCTATTTAGGTTTTCTCAATGTTTAAATTTTTCAATTGTTTCATAATTTTGAATTCTAATCTCCATCTGAGGGAGAGCATTTTCAGTTTTAGTGTTCTTCTTTGTCTCTACTATTCACCAGGCCCAGAAACTAGACTTTACAGAGGCGAGCTGTGTCCCACCGTGCTCCATGATGATGATGAAAGTGTTGCACTTCAAGACAACCTTGGAAACTGCTCCAGATGCTCAGGACAACAGTTGATGCTGCACGCTCCTGCTGGGTTAAGGCCTCTCTCACAAAGAAAGCAACGGGCACGCTCATGGACCCCTGCTTGCCTTTCTGTGCTATAGTTTTAATGCCTCTTGATTTTGAACACTCACATGACCTGTAGATTTTTGTTCTTCACATTTTAACTGGCATTTCTATGTGTGCAGGGCAAAGAACATGTCTAAAGGTAAGCTTACCACATTACCTTCATTAGATATCACGATGACATTGTTACATGTTTTAATTAAATATTGTACTGTGTAAAATAATATTTATAATATACATAAATAAATAGTTGTCAAATGAATTTTATGAACCCATAACTTAGACAAACAAAAAAATAAAACTCTTGACTACTTTCTAGATTTTTGACTGTTTTCTGATCTCATCCCTTTGTCCTCCATTGAAGCTTCCATATCCACAGGTTGGATTCATGATATGTTTATACTTCTGTTTCATTTACTTTTGCCTGCTTTAATTTTATATAGAAATAATAACAGAATATTTATTCTTCTGAGGACCTGCTCATTCTATTAAGTAAAAGTAAGTTATTCTTATTTATGTGCTTTTTCTGTTGTATATATTTATTACATTTCTAAATTCTTCCCCTAGACAATGTCGATGTTGTTATACAAGTCACTCATGGGCTGCAAGGATAGAATTTGTGGATTCAAATTTTCACCTTGTCTAGCATGGTCAGTTTGTTTTCCAAGAAATGATTCCTATGTGGGGCTGGTGTTGCTATTGTCTCTTATCTGTACCCACACTGTATGGTCAGTTGAAAAAAATTGCTTAACTCCTAATGTGGTTTTAATTCACATTTTATTAAATACCAATATAGCTGGGAATCAATTTACATCTTAGTAGAGACCAATGCCATGCAGGATATTTTCATGTTTTGGCCATTTATTCTGCATAAAGACCCTGACCCATATTTTCTTCTTTCTTATTGTTTTATGGGTACATTTTATATATTACAGACATCAGTCCTTGTGGTAAAGACATCTTCTAATTTGGGGCTTATCTTTTCATTCTCTATACAATTTATTTGGTAGAGAAGAGTTAATTTTAATATATTTTATTTTTATAAAAGTTTCCTTTATATTTATATTATTTTTTGCAATTGTTTTAGGTTTTTCAGATTTGTTTCATGTAGACTGCACATTTGCAAATCATATCAATTTTATTTTTTCTCCCCTTAAGCCCTTTATTTCTTTTTTCTCCCTTATTGTAATGGCTAAAATTTCTAGTGTTGAATTGTCCTTGTGGTAACAGATCTCATTAATTTGGTTTTGATATGAAGGGAATTATTCTAACATTTTGTATAGCAATTTTTATCAGGCTAAGTTGATTCCTTTTTTATTCTTTTTTTGCTACATGGTTTTAGAAGATTTTGTATCTTTTTCTTTTATATTGAGATAAGAATAAATTGTTCTCATTAATTCTGCTATCATGCCTTGTTAATTGAGTTTTGAATGCTAACTAACCATGCATTTTGGATTTCAAATTAGGAATAGTGTCTATTTTTTAAATTGTAGGATTCTATATTAGAGGAATTACAACTTTTTCGTGACAGATACTAGTCTATATTTCTTTTAGTAAAGAATAAGTAAGACCCATAAAACTAATTTGGATTTAGTCAGATTATTTTCTATTTTATACTTTAACTCATACTAAAAGATTCATTCTATCATTTCTTTAAATACTAATAAATCATTTTACAACTCACTTATATTTTAGTTTGCATAACAAAAAAAGCAATGGAAATTTTAGTGTGGTGTGGCTATCTCTGTATTTACATCCTTATTAAGGAGAGATATACAAGCCATTTGGGAGGTAGAAAATAGAAGATTCAAAGTAGTACAATACAAATTTTGGAGGATTCTGTTTCTGTTGGTTTGCCTAGGTATTTGTATGTTTTTAGCAATCACATACTTCCTATTTCACTCTTTCTGTCTGTTTTCTTTTAAAAAAGAGCTTTTTTGTAAAAGGAGAAGTTTTGAAATTACATAAAATAAATAACACTGAGGTAGTTGCTTGTATTCATTAACATTAAATTTCTAAAAGTTACTACATTTTGTAGTACTTTTAGCTTGTCTTTACTGTATGACTTTGTTCTGTGTAAATCAAAGCATAAACTCTAATAGAAAGAGTATGAACCATCATAGTTCCTGACAATCTTTGTATTATATTTTTAGACTTACTTATGTTCAACTGTTGGATGTGTTGATGCAACTATACCTCCACTAGCAATAGTAAGTGAATATTTGAGTATATGAATCTAAAACTTGAAGTAAAAGTTTGGACTAGAGCTAAATACTTTAGAGTTACCACAAATTGCTTGATTTCAAAGATTTAAAACTGTAAGATTACTTAGAAACTGAGTGGTAGTACAGGATCAAGACCTTAGCCTTGCAGCATTTCAGTTAAACAAAGATAAGAAGAACAACAGGCACAGGAAACTGAGAAGAAGTGAACACTCATGAAGGAGAAAGAGTATACTATCCTGGACGTCCTCCTGCCAAGAACAATCAACTTTGTCAAAAGCTGTTGATAGGTCAAGTGAAATAAGGACCAAGAACTAATTATCTAGTGATTAAAGTCATATGTAAGTTTGATTAAAAACAATATTCATGAAGTACTTGGAGCATAATCAAGAATGTAGTGGGACCAAGCCAGAATTGGGGGGAAAGAATGGTAAAAGGTAAATATAGATAATAATTTTGAGGGATTGCTTCAAAGGAGAAGAAAAAAGTGGAACAATAAGTGTTGAGGAGTTGGTGGAATCATGAAAAGATTATTTTAAAGTGGTAGAAATATTAGCATGATTTCATGTTAGTGGGAAACAAAAATAAGGGATTTAGTGATGGAGAGAGAGAGAGACAGAGAGGGGGTAGACAGAGGTGGGAGAGAGAGATGAGATGAGATGAGAAGAGATGAGAGACAGAAGAAAGAATGGCATAATAAAATCAGAAATGATAATTTTAAGTGAGTAAGCAAGGAGAAGCTGTAGAAAACAAATGGAGGAATTGGATTTTGAAAGATTACTGATATTTAATAGTCACAAATTTAGAGTGAGATTGGCACAGTTGGGAGATTTGTTTTTCCCTAACCATGGATGTAGAGTAGTAACAAGCAGAGATAAATTTAACCAGGGTTGTGGTTTTGTTAGGCAGTTACAATAAATTGACAGAAAGGTGAGGAATTCAAAAGTGTATACAATGTATAAGATGAAGTAAAGGGGGAGAGGATAGATACCAAGATGAGGGATGGGGATATGGTAGTAAAATCAATGGTTTGGAGATCCAAGTATGTTCTAAGCATTTTAGAGTGAGGGAATTAGAGGAAAGGGCACCAGCATAAATCTAGAACCCAGAAGACTATATGCAGGAGCAAGTTGGGGGGATTGGCAATGAGCCACAATCTAAAGTCAGGCATAAATATAAGGGATTTCCAGGGGCCAGTGACTCACACCTGCAATCCTAGCTACTTAGGAGACTGAGACTGGGGATGAGGGAAGCAGTTTGAAGCCAACCTGATCAGGGAGTTCACAAGACCCCATATTAACCAATAGCTGAATGTGGTGGCATTCACCTGTCATCCCAAGTTTTGTAGGAAGCTGAGACTGGGATGATCATGGTTTAGGCCAGCCTGGGCAAAATGTTTGCAAGACCCATCAAAAAGCTTGATGCGGTGACATGCACCTGTCATCCCAGAGATGGCAGGAAGCATAAAATAGGGGGATTACAGTCTAGGCCAGTCTGGACAAAGAACAAGACCCTATCTCCAGAGAAAAAAGGAAAAAGGACTGGAAGTGTAGTTCAATTGATAAAACACCCACGTAGCAAGTACAAATCCCTGAGTTCAAATTCCATATATATATGTAAATATGTATATGCAAAAATGAGAGTTTATAGTTAATATGATATGAGATTAAGGCAGGCTTATTTTTAGGGAGAAGGGAGAGAGGATGGTCTGAAAGCAGCAGTGAAGAGGGTAACACCCACGCACAGGAAATCAATGTGAGTCAATGCCCTGTATAGCTATCCTTACCTCAACCAGCAAAAACCCTTGTTCCTTCCTATTATTGCTTATACTCTCTCTACAACAAAAGTAGAAATAAGGGCAAAATAGTTTCTGCTGGGTATTGAGGGGGGGGAGAGGGAGGGGGCGGAGTGGGTGGTAAGGGAGGGAGTGGGGGCAGGGGGGAGAAATGAACCAAGCTTTGTATGCAAATATGAATAATAAAAGAAAAATGAAAAAAAAAAAAAGAGCAATGACAGTTACTTCCAGGCCCAGTGAAGCAAGTACTGTGCCATGAAGAGCAGACACAACTGGTATGGAGAAAGGACAAGTAGAGACTTCAGGAAGAGTTAGGATTTTGGAGGAAACAGATTTTGAAAAGAACATTATGGAAATAGTTGAAGGATAAAGGGGATTTTCCTAATGCTGGACCATGTGTTCCAAAGGACACATCAGAAGAGATCTAAGATAAGAGAAAGAAGGAAAAGTGAGAGAAGAGGATAGTATGCAAGGAGTGAGAAGTGTCTTCATCATCCACTGCTTCTTCAGATGACAGAATTTAAATTAAAAAAAAAACACCTTAACATGAAGAGATAATTGCCACAGCTGCACAGGCCTGGATTTGGGTGGTATTGGAGGGAACTGGAAAGAAGCATGAAGTTTGAGTAATCCCTCTGTGATTCCTGCTGATGGAGGTGAAGTCAGAGAAGATGGGTTTAGTTGGTTCCAGTGTGGGGTGGGCTTTTCCTGGCTGCAGGTGACAGAGTAAGAAGTCCAGAGAGGAGTGCTCCACTCATATGTGGCCTCCACTGGGACAGGGGTGAGATCACTCGCAGCCATGCTCCCACTCAGTCCCTGTGAGAGAATTATGTACTTGGGGGAAAACGAGTTGTTACTCAGAGCATGGGGGTCCCTGAAAGTGAGTATGGTAATCTGAAGGAAATGGAGACTGAAAAAAAAGTACTTCTCCATTAAAAAGAGTAACAACAAAGTAGAAAGCTGATTTCTTGGCTTTTTCTCTGTTTTAACAGTGTCCTTGCCTAAGGGAAGGAAAATTTATAGACAGCATGTTGCAATTGTTTCTGTTCTGGGTTTATGCCTCTATTCTGTCCTTTTTATTAAAAAAATCCTCTCTCCAAATAAAAGATTGTTTATTATAACTGTGTGTGTTGTCTGCACACCATTCTGTAACTACCTGACTAGAAAAAGAATGCAAAAATGTTTTTAACTTTTGTTTCAAATCTTTCTTTTAACATGTTCCACAAGGGTCTTATTGTGTATAAATCCCACTACATCAAGGGTTTTGTTGTGCATAAATCCCTCTACATCCAATTATGAACCATGCATTCTATTGAAGCTGTTAGAAACAAAGTGCTGATTTCCTTTTTTATTTCATTTTTTAGCATGTCTTAAAGCAAATAGTAATTTTCCATAAGATTTCTGAAAAGTACTCTTTTGAGTATTGGCTTCCTATATTAACACATGCTGCTTTGTAATTATCATTGAGTGTAACTACAATCTGGATCAAATGTACATTTTTGTACTTAGATATAATAACACTTTTCTGAATAGAAATGATATAATGTAGCGTCCCTCCTGACTTTCAGAAATCATAATTTTGTGAAAAGAGAATCTTCATGGTTCTTCACATTTCTTCCTTACATTTTCCTAAGTTGGGCTTAGGAAATGAGACCATTCACCACAGTGTACAGAGAAAAGGACTAAGGAATTGGGCAGTTACGTAACCTACCCCAATATCCACGATGATGAAGTTGTGGAACAGAGTTTTGAACCCAGTTGTCAAGTGCTGGAGCTTAAGCTGTTTAGTAATATAGTGTGCCTGCTCCAGTCCAAATTAAAGATTGCAAGTTGCTATGGCAACATGTATTTTTACCTAAACTTATTCATGTGTGTTCTTTACAATAGCAATATTAATGAATAAGACATATATACATATGCCATTCCCTATGATAAATGGATTTTTAGCCTAACTTTGGCCTAATGTGGAAATAATCCTCAATTTACAAGATGTAAAGCAACTTGTTTGTCCAAAGTTATATTTCTATTAAGCAGAGAAGCTGGGAGTCAAAAGCAGTCAGATTGCAGATCCTGTAATACTAGTTAATAGTTCAATCCAAATATTTCCCCAAATATAACAAATATATTCTTTCCAGGTATGTCTGAAATTTTTATCATTTCTGTAGACAATTATGTAATGTAGGCATGTAGCTTTTGAACAATTAAACTGGATTGGTTAACAGTTCCTTAAATTCAAAAAATATTTTTGGTCATCTGTGAAAAATTCTAAAGTTAAAATAAAATGCCTAATTTGCACAAAGGCTCCAGGATATTCCCTGTTTTCTTCATTAGTTTTATGGCAGTGAATGTTTTACTGTTCCTAACAATTTGAGGAGGGCGATGAGGTGAATTAGTCCTCCAGATTTTGAAGGCTTATGGAGTTATGCCTTTTTGGAAGCATTTTTTGTCCCAGGAATGTCAAAGTTGGAAACTTCTTGACGGCAATTTGCTCCTCCATCTGTCCCATACATTTAGAACTGCTATGAAGAATGGGCTTCATGCTATTGCAAGTAGGCCTTTCCTTTTTTGAGTTGCCAATGTGATTGCTCCAAGGAGAAGTCACCTTCTGTTAGGCATCAGTACCTGTCCAGGTGGAATGATTACATTCTTTGACAAATCATTACAGAGCTCAAACGTGACAGATAAGTAGGTAGATCAAACCTGAAAATTGGTGTTTCTGTATTAGTCAGGGTAGACTAAGCTGTGATTTGGGGAGAAAGACACCTCAGACACTTGGTGGCTTGACTCTTGCAAGTGTCATTTTTGTCCAGTCACAAGGGCCCACCTAATAAAAAAAAGCAGGGAAGTAGTGAGTGATAGGGACAACTGGATGTGGGTGAGCACTAGTAATCACCAAACTGCCAGTTCTTTGTTTAGAAATTTATCTTTTCATTATCATAGCCCTTTTGAAATGTGCAGATTATATAATCTGATATATCATCCAGATGAGGACTGTAGATTTGAGTTCTTTCGTAATTTACTTTGAAACAGAAATAAGATGTGCTGTTTTTGGGGGAATTAATTCGTCCAAGTTTTTGCTTGTTATGTTTGGAAAATTTATTAATGTACTATTATAATCTAAAAAGTTAATGTTGCATCATTTTCTCAATCAAGAAATAGCTAAAAGAAGAATTTAGAGGAAACTACAAAAGTTTAGAGAAAAGTAGAAAAGCTTCCCAATTTTCTCTAAAATTTTATAATCTCTAACATTTGATGCATTTCAAGAGCAGGTTTATGGGCCCCCAAAAGGCCTTGAGTTAGATACCCTACAAAAATCCTTTTTCTTTTCATTTTTATTAGGATATGTTCATTATACAGGGGGGATTCATTGTGACAGTTTCAAATAGGCTTATATTGTACATTGGTTAGATTAACCCCCAAGCTCCCCTTCCCGGCCCTACTTGAAGTACTTGTGAGAGGTTTCATCATTCTATTTTGTATATGTAAATGAAACCCATCAACCATATTCTGTCACCTTCATCTTCTCCATTCACCCTCCCCCTTCACACAAGTACCTCTCCACATACTGTACTTATTTTACAGTCCTGCTTTTTGTTGTTAATTCCAAAGTCGTTTTTCAGAGGGGTTTATCTGTGTGTCCCCACTGTGAGTATACTTATTTCCTTAAGTTGGTGTAAGGGAGTGACATTGTTTGCAGACTTATATTAAGTGACAAAATCCATGTAAAGAAATTTCAATAGTTCCTGGTCTTTACAAAGAGTTCAGAAAAGTTAGTGGAGCTCTGAAAAAGTAATGATCACATCTATGTCATATTTGAACCAAATCCAGGTACATACATCCTTAGTTATGTACTGATTTCCTGCATGCTAAAACATTCTCAAAGGTTTTCCATAAGTAAATGTTAATATGTCTTTGGGAGTCATTAAATGAAAACTTCATGCTGACAGCTTATCCTGAGAGTTTGATTTTAATGGCTTTGATGATTCTCCTGCTCCTTTTCTGTAAGGTTAGAAGTTTTTCTGTGGATTTAATAAATTTCCATAATTACAAGCTAGGATTTATAATCTGTTAATTAATTTGATCTATATTCAGCATAAATAATTAAGCATAAAACTTAAATATGGTTGCTGTAGGTCCAACAATTGGGTAAAATGAATGATTATAAAGTTTTCAGCACCTTTCTAACTTTTTGATAGGTTGAACTGTGTCTTCCCTCAACTACACCTCAGTCCTAATTCCCAGTGCTCAGAACATGATCTAAGGGAAGTAGAGCTGTTGCAGAGTGGGCCCCTACTCCAAAATAACTGATGTTTGTATAAGAAAAGGAAATTTAAACACAGGGATGTGTAAAGAGGGAATGTGGTATTGGGAGAAATCATGTACCCAAAGGTAGGCTAGAGGCTCCTGCTTTCAGACCAACACCTTGAGCTTGTGCTTTCAGTCTGAGTATAAAGCACTCAGTTTCTGATCCTTGGTTATGGCAGCCCTAGCAAATGAACACAGGTTATCTCACATTTGTCTTGCATAAATTTTAAGCCTTATATGAAGTTATGAATATTCATTTACATTTCTAGCTCATTAGGAGAAAATTTTGCAATATAAGGTATAATCCAATTATTATATTTTATCTCTAAAAAATTGCCTAAACAGATTATATTAAAATAAAAACTCATAAGCAAATTAGATGGCTAGATTAGTAAAAGTGTATCTTTTCTAGAAAGAATCTCTCTCCAACTGTCTATGGTAATTATGTTTTGCAAATCAATATGTGCCTAAAGTGTATATGTGGAGCAGATATACATGTCTTAGCATTCCTGTTTGTATCAGCACTGAGCAAATGTTAATTGCTCATCCACAAATTAGTTGGATGTATTATTGTAATGAGATCCTTGTAATGTCGATGGATTTTCATACAATTGCCTTTGGTGAGAATATAAACTAAATTTAGATATATTTATAGTCTGTAGATACCAGATGGTATGGTATGGTTAATGGATGTCTCTTCTTGCATACGTCCTGCCTCAACTTTTTAGAATTTCATGTCTAATTGCATTTTGTAGAGAAAGTCTTGTTTGAGTCTTTATTCCAGTGACTTCTGATGTATTCAAATGCTTTTGGCACAGATTATCAAAGTGCCACATAAATAATACGTTAAGTCCTTTAGCTGTACCACTAATAAAAGTATCAAAAATTTTGCTTTTCAACGCTAAAAATATAGATCACTAAGCTTCTAAACCTGAAATTTAAGCACAAACAAGATTTCTCTACTTAGTTTGATCCTTCTTCCTCTTTTCCACTTTTCTCCCATTTATATTGTGGCAATGAACACTGGATGTCATATAATATCCTCCCAGGAGCAATTCAATCTGCTTCTAACAGAGAGGAGAATGTGTGGACTCTAAATCAAGGTCCTTTATTGTACCCAAGAGATGCTACTGAAATGTTTGTGAGGCCAGAGTACACAAAGCAGAGATAAACTTGAGAGCCGCCTCTCATCAGTAGCATTGCAGTTGCCAGTTTGAATCTTTCTTTTCTTTCTGAGGCAGGGCACTAATTTTTCCAATTTTGTAACCTCAGGTGGAATTCTATGAATACAAAGTTCTTCTATTTATACAACACACAGTTATAAACCAAAAGTCTGATGATCTTTATTGTCCCTGGCAATCAGACCTTGGTAACCTCTTTCATTTGTTGCCATTAGGTTAATGTCTTCAAGGCTACATTATAACAATTACATATTCATTACATCATAGTTACATATTCATTCTGGGCTAGGTATAACTTGTGTCTCATTTAATTTAGAATAAATCAGTTATTTATTCTTTGTGGTGCTGGTGATTGAATACAGGATCTCACGCATGCTAGGCAAGCACTCTACCACTTGAGCCACGCCCCTAGTCCTTTTGTTTGGTATTTTGTTTCTGAGATAGGTACTAACTTTGCCAGGGTTGGACTCAAGATAAGACAACTTGATATTGTCTTATCTCTGTTTCCTAAAAAAATGGGATTGCAGGTATACACCACCACCATGCTAAGCTCTCAGGTAATTTTGACAGCTTAGTACGTAATTTTATCTATATATATTCTGTTCTACGATGTCCCTTGAATGTGTATGAACTTTGATGAAAAAACTTCCAGTGTTTTCATTTAATATCTCTGAGTCTTTGTTGTTCAGTTTAAACTTGTGTGAAACACTTATATATGAAGATAGTGTCTGAAGCTTGGATTAGTTGTCCTTCTGATCTATATAACTACAATTTGCCATTTATTTGTTGCTTGTAAGCTTTAAGATTGATTTCTATGTTCCATTTTAGAAAATCATTCAATGCCATGATCATAAAAAATTAGATGTTATATAACTACTTGCTATCATAATTGCCTTCTTTTTATAAAAATAAATTGAAACTGAGGGAACTATTTATAGTAGTCAAAGTTGTAAGAGGTGGAGCCTGACTTTGAACTTTGATCTAGGTTCCAAACCAGCACATTGTACTTCAGATTACCAGTGAAGTGTGATAGCTCTGCTGTTAAATTTGCTGCTTTAAAAGCACCTAACACATCATTGTGTCTATGTACCACATTTTCTTTATCCATTCATCTATTGATGGGCACCTAGGCTGATTCCATAATTCAGCTATTGTGAATAATATTGCCTTAAACACAAGTATGTAGATATCTGTATAGTAAGTTGATTTTGATTCTTTTTCTGAAGTGATATGACTGTATTATATGGAGGTTTTATTCTTAATTTTTTGAGGAGCCTCTATACTAATTTATATTCCCAGCAGTGTTAAGTGAAATAAAGCAGTCTCACAAAGTCAAGTATCACATGTTTTCTCTTGTATGTGGAGGGAGGTATGAAAGTAAATGGGAATAACAACATGCTAGTGTTACATTTTTCTATGATGAGGATGGACTTACTTGTTCATGTACTGAATGTCTTAATGTTTGTTCCATGGTTTTCTATCATCTTGTGATCACAATAACATCTCTCTTGGGTAATTATGATAAATTCTAAGGATGTCACCTGTTCTCAGTATCTAACCTTAATTTAACAAGATATTTTTAATTACTAAGTTTTGAAGGACCTTGGAATTCCTTCCTAGTATGAGTTAGGAAATCATAGCCATAATGATCAAGAAGCAGCCTTCTATGTATCATAAAATCTTAAAGCAATTTTACACAACTGAATGTCCCTTTTTTCTTTTGTAAGAAAACACTAGGTTAAATAGAACAGTTGAGAAAATAATTTGTTCAAAATTACATTAATTAACAAAGACAATGTCAACATATGATTCTGACCACAGAGCGCTTTCCCTTTTAACTAAAATTTTTCTCGTAGTAAGAAATGCTGGCAATTTTTTTTCCTGTTGAGAGACAAAAGGGTCATGATCATGTCCTATTGTCTAAATATTTCTGCCCATTCACATCCACACCACTGCCTTAACTCAGAGCTAAGTGCAGAAACAATCTTAACCTAAGGTGCCCAGATTGCAATGCATTGCACACTGAGAGCCTACAGACTCTAGAATTAGACAGTTGAGTTCAAATCCTATTCATAGTATTTACCAGCTATATATCTTTGGGGAAGTTACTTAATGTCTCTAAGCCTCAGATTTCTTATCTATAAATAACAGATGCAATAACAATTGCATGGGATTTTTTTTAAAGAATGAATAGAATAACAAAAATTGAGTAGTACCATGTCTAACTCATAGTAGGTATTCAGTCAGTAATCTTTAATAGCAAGAATTGATGTAATAGTAAAACATCAAAATCGTTTTGTTAGCTTTCTTTCCTAAGTTGGAGAAAAAGAAAAGCAATCAGATAGCAAGCAAGGGGAATGATTTATACCTCATTTATGACTACCAATGCCACTTTTTAGTGCTCCAATCCTTGAGATTTCTGGAGTGGAAAAGAGAAAGATTGGTGTATCCTTATGCCGATAGATGTCACAAGATCCTGAGTGTCCACAACTTTGGTTGTAAGTCCTTGAAACTTCTTCCCCTTTTGCAACGTTTCATGCATTCCCAGCATTTACGTTCTTCCCATCAACGTAGTAATGCAATCTTGAGTAGACGTGGCTGTATCATCAAGGGTGGAAGAAGGGGGCAAGTTTATGCCAAATTTCCCTTTGACAGGCTCACAGTATCTTCTGGGAGCCTCAGGGACTAACAACTCATAACGCTGTTAATAGACTGAACAGTTTCAGGTGAATTCCAGATATCCACGATTAGACACTAATGATACCGACAGTAACATGTGCATCCTCTATTCAGATCCCATGCAAGTAATACATGTCCTTTCACCTGTAGAATAATTTTATCCTTCTTCTCCCACAGAGTTAATAAACTTTATTCTTTATATCACTGAATATACTTCAGGGAGATTGTGACTAGTTCTGATTAGCTATAAATACTTTAAAAGTATAAATGATTCAATAATTTAATGTTTTTAGTCAGCTTTTTTTCAATGCATTTTCCTTTTTATCTTTGTAAAATAAAGCAGTTTTCCCATAAAAGTGTGGTTTTATTTTTGGATCCTATTCTATTTCATTAATCCATTTATCTAATTTAATACTATGCTGCATAGATTATGTTCACTTTAATACTGTTTCAAACCAGATAATTTTAGTCTTGAAAGCTATTTTTTTTCAGACGTGTCCTTACTTTTCTGTACATCCATGTGAATTTTAAAATTACTTTGTCTTTTTTTAACAGTAGTGTTGATTGAACTCAGGCATTCAACTTGCTATGCAAGTTCTCTATCACTTGAGCTAGATATCTAACCCTTCTTTATTTTAGTTATTTCTCAGATAGAGTCTTGAATTTTTTCCTGGAGCCAGCTTTTGGACCTCAATCCTCTTACCTATGCCTCCTGTGTAGCTGGGACCACTGGTGTGCACCACCACACCAGGTTTATTGGTTGAGATGTCTCACTAACATTTTTATTTTGCATAGTCTGGCCTTGAACTGTGATCTTTCTGATGTCCACCTTTGGAATAGGTGAGGTTATAGGTGTATACCACCATGTCTGGCCCCTAAAAATGGTTTAGTAATTTCTTTTGAACTGGGTAGTGTTTTGATTGAGATTGTGTTGGTTCTATAGATAAATTTGGGTAGAACTGACATTTTAACAATATTGGCTTTTTTGAACCATGATCCTACTATATTTTTCTATTTATTGTTGACATGATTAATTTCTGTGAAGAATGTTTTACAGTTTTCATGGCACTAGTCTTTGGCATTTTTGCATAATATTCCTTAAACATTTCACATATTTGATACTATAATGATATCCATTATCATTTTCCAGGTCTTACTGTTTGTAGCTAGTACACACAAAAGCAAGTGATTTTTGCCTCATTAAAATCTTGAAAAACCTTGTTAGTTCTGGTAGTATTTTGTAGATTGGTTTGGGTTTTCTGCAGGCTCATCGATGTTATCTATGTAGTTCTTCCTTTCTTATCTAGATGGATTTCTTTTCCTCACCTTATTTTACTTGATAGATCCTCTAGTTGCAAATTAAATGAGAATGTGTGTATATCTTTTCCTTGTTCCTAAACTTACAGACAAAGTAATCAGTTTTTTAAAAAACCACATAGGTGTTCTTTATCAAATTAAAAAAGTTCCTTCCTACTCCTATTTTGTTGTAAGCTTGTTTAAAAATCAGGATGACACTTTAAGTTTTGTTGAACACTTATTCTGCACTTATCAAGATGATTTTATATCTATATAGTTTGTTGATATGGTAAATTATATTGGCTGTTTTTCAAATCTAAAACCAACTTTATTTGCTTAGGATAAACCCTAAGTAGTTGTTGATCTTGAAGTATCAGCTTTCATATTTGTTGTATTTTACTTGCTAAAATTTCATTTAGGAATTTTGCTTTTATATTCATAAGGAATATAATTCTGGTTTGGATTTCCAGGAACCTATCCTCACAGAACGAGTTGGAAAATCATACATCAACTCTTCACTTTATTGGAAGAGTTCTAATAGAAATGATATTACTTTCTCTTTGTTGTTTTATTTCATGCACTAGGTACTTTGTGTAAAGCTTGTATTTTGTTTAAATTAAATTTTAGTTTCTCTAATAGATACTGCTCAGGTTGTCTGCTTCTTCTTAAGTTAGCTTAAGTGAGATGAGGAAAGCAGTTTCTCCTAAAAATTTTGTCTATTTAATAAGTTTTAGATATTGATAAAAAGTTGTTGAGAGCATTCTCCTTTGTCTTTAATATCTGTCAAACCTTCATTTATGTCCTCTTTTCCATTTTTAACATTGAAAATTTATACTTCTTTTTCATTTTTCAGACCAGAGATTTATTAATTTCATTTGTTTTCTCAGAGAACTAGCTTTAGGTTTTATTTAATTTCTGTCTTTTTATAAAAATTTAATTGATTTCCCTCTGATTTTGGGTTGACTTTTTTTGTATTCCATTACTTTAAAATGTTAATTCATTGTCTTCTCAGCTCCATCTTTTTTTAAAAAACATGCTTTTATTTTTATTCATAAGTTTTCATTCAAGGAATTTAAGGCTTTCCCCTTCTTACTAGTTTTAAGGAAATTGTTTTCAATGTGCCTTGTACTTTTCTTTCTGTTTCTTGTGTTTAGAATTCACTTAACTTCTTGAACCTGTGGATTTAGAGACTTTCAAATTTGAAGTATTTTTTTTAGTAGCTTTTCCATTTTTTTTTTGTCACTCTCCCTTTGCATATTCTAGGACTCAAATTAGAAGCCTATGAAACCATTTGGATTTTCCCCACAGTTTACTGTTGCTCTCTTTATCTTTCTGGGTTTCATTCTTTTGTACTTTAGAGTTTACTAACCTTCTCTTCTTCAGTTTCGAGTACCATATTTGCCACTCATAACACCCAGTGACTTTTCCATTTCATGAACTGTCATTTTAATCTCTAGAAGTTTAATTTTAAAATATTTTCAATGTCTCTTTAATTTGAAAACACATGCAAAATGTTTTAAACATATGTTTTAATGTTTATCTCTACTACTTAACATATGTGTGAGTTCTGAATTGGTTTGATTGCTTAGTCCTCATTGTGAGGAAGAGTAGTGGAGGTGGGGTAGACTGACTTATTCACAGTACATTTGCAGGTATAATACCAAGGCAAAAATTCCACTGAACAATGAACAGACACCTAAATAATGAAGGACAAGAATGTAAAATAGGGAATGTTAAGGACAGATCAGTAGTGGGAAGGGGAGGATCAATGAAAAAAATAAAGAAGGTGAATGTGGTTGAAATATTTTATATACAAGTATGAATTATGGAACATTGAAACCTGTTGAAGTCACCATAAGAAGGGAACTGGGGTAGAAAGGAGAATAATGGAAGGGATGAATCGTGTCAGGGTATAATACATACATATATGGAAATGTTGCAGTGAAACCCCTAACCATCATAAGCTAACAAAATCATCTTAAGAAATGAAGGGCAGAGGGATAAAACAGGTCCAGTGTGAGAAGTGGGTACCAGTAGGAGGTGCGCAGGCTTACGGAACGGTAAAGAGAGGTGGATATGGTAGAAGTGTCCTGCATTCATGTATGAGAAGAAAACAAAACTTGCTGAAAATGTTTTCAGAAGAGGGGGAGGCAGATAAAAGAGAAAAGGGGTGAATCTAATTAAGATATATTGCAAGCACATGTGTGAATATCGCAATATATCCCCTGTATAACAATAAAATGCCAATAAAAAACATGAAAAAGTTGCCTGTATGACTTAACGTCGGTGTGAGTTCTGAATTGGCTTTGTTTGTTTACCCTTATTGTGGGATGCATTTTCCTACTTTGCTGTACTTAGTAACTTTTTATTAGATACTAAACACCGAATTTTATCTTGGGTGATGAATATTTTTGTGTTACCACAATTGTTCTTGAGTTTTATTCTAAAATGAAATTAAGAAATAAGAAAGTAGTTTAACTTTTTGGTTTGCTTTTAAAATTTGTCAGGCAGGTCCAGAGAAGGTATCATTCTATGACTAATTGTTTTCCACTATTGGCGTACAATTATTTCATGTACTTTACAAAATGGTCCGTGGAGATTGAGGTTTTCCAGACTGGGTAGCAGGAATAGATATGTACTATTTCTATTCCTGAGTGAGCATTGCTAAACCATGTCACTTTGTGTCTTTTTAGGCAATTTTTAAGGACTTGAGTATTTCCTTTCACACATTTGCTGATTAGTCTAGGAGCTCAGGCTGGCCTTGAATTTGGTACACATATAGTCCAGTATCACCACAAACTCATGATCCTTCTGCCTCAGCCTCCTGAGTGCTAGAATTACAGGCCTGCACAACCATGCTTGACGGATATCAGTATTTTTTATTGTTTGATGTGTGGCATCATTTTAATCCCTTCTCACATATTTTGTTCATTTTTTAAAATTTCAGACAGTCTAAGACCTCTTTCTTAGGGGTAGAAATCTATGAGAGCCTTTAAATGGACAAATTCCAGTTTCAAAAATTACATAAAAGAATAAAACTATTTATACATTGTCTGAAATGTACTCACCCCTAGAAAATATCAGATCTCTTGCTCATTGAAGTAAGGGGGACAAATGAATTTTTCTTAGAAACCTTGAAAATAATTTCAGTTTCATATTCTTGGCCTAAAAGAAATGAGGGTGGAGCAAATGAGAATTGAACAACTGTCTAATGATGAGAATTATAGTGTATTTAGTCTGTTCTTCTTTTTGTCTGGTTTTCATGCTAATCTGAACTTGTGTAAGATCCCAAATCTACTTGACACAGAGAGGTGTCTCTGCTTCTTTTCAACCCTGATATGGTTAGGATCTAAAGTCGATGGGTCCAGAAAAGATGGGTTGAAATGATTAAAAATGTTATAGATAGAAGCTGTTATAAATTTTTGAGGAGTATTTATGAAGTTAGACTAAAACAATTTATTGTGCAGAATGTTTTAAAGATTAAGACCAACATATCTCACAGCAAACAGAAATGTGGGTTCTCTCTCTTCCTGGGTGGAATTGAAAGGCTTTGAGTCTGACATTTGGGAGCAGAAGGCCAGGAGAAGGCCATAATAATGCTGTAAACAAGATATATTGTGGCCATGGGGTAGAAATGAAAATGCTAACACATTCAAAACCACTGAAGAACATTCTAAATTCATCTTTCTCCAAACTAAGGGCCCTTGTGCTGTGGCCATAAAACAAACATTCCTGATTTTGTGCTGGCTTGTTACTATTGATCTTTTTTATCTTAAAAAGTGTGTTCTGCTATGTTATTTCTGTTCTGATTATCTGATCCTGTTCTGCTCTGATAAAGTATAATTATAGTAAATGCTTAAAAGTTTCCTTTGTCAATTTCATTATTTACATTTTTATTTATAACATCTGAATTTAGTTACATTTGCTTATTTATGTCAAAGTGGACCTTAAATTCCTAAACTTGAAATCTGATAGTTTCAGCCTTAGCTGCAATCAGAACTGTACAAAAGTGTTACCCTTTTCAGGGGTGGGGGAAGAGAAGAGAATAAATCCCCCGAAATGTCACTCCAGACTCTGGATGTGAGGGGATGGCTTGCTGGAAGAGCTGGTATCTAAGTTTGTCCCTCCTACTGAATCTGTGTTTTTAATTTTTTTCCCCATAGATGTGTTAGCTCTTTTTTCCAAGTTGAGCTTTATTTTATTTTCCTTGCTAGGGACCATTTTATTATTCCAACATTTCCCATTTTAGCATCATCTGCACAATGCATTAAGACCCTGTTTACTCCCTTGCTGAGGTCCCTGAGACATAGAACTGGATGGGTTTGGGGTCAGGCTGTGCGCTCCCTCTCCTGTGCACAGAGCAGGGCCCAACCTGCTACAAGATTTCCCTTCTGAAAGGGATTTCTTAGCCATCCCCATAAAACAAAGCTAAAACTAAAAGATAAAAGCAAAAATAAATTTCTTTTACTACTACAGAATAAAGCAATGAATAAATATTTATTAATCACCATTGAGTACATGGCTACACCTTGGCTAAGCAGCATGGGTGATGTAAAGAAAGGAAACTTTTGGCACCTTCTCTTGAGAAAGTTATAATCTAATTTAGGGGAGAAACTGCACTTGTGCATGCACATACACACACACACACAATGAGAGAACAAAGCATCAGGCATGGATATATTGACTCGTAAGATGCAAGACAGAATTGGCTGAAGAGAGGAAAATATCCATGTGATTGTAAATCTCAGGAAAGATTTGCTTGAGAAGGAAGAACTTGTCTTCCAAACATTTATTTACAAATTCATGATATCCTGTTCCAGGTATTTATAGAGAATCTACTCTATAAGAGAAATTTCCTTGGAAAAGGGAGTTACAGTGTTCATGCCATTGGCAAATTTCAGCTGACAAGAAATAAAATTGCCATAAAGTGTGATGGGTGTTCATAAAATATTAAGTTCTGGATTGCTTTTCCTAATACTAAAACTTAGCAATGCAAGATGTAATCTTCATGAGATACTGTATTAATTTTTGACTTATGTATTCTCTTGTATTGAGTGGTTACTTTATGCAAGGATTTGTCTTAAAATTAAGAATTGGAAGTAGACTCTGATTTCAATATTTCAGTCTATAGGAGGTGGAAATGGGAGGATCCCTGTTGGAGGTCAGCCTGGGCAAAATAGTTAGTGAGACCCTATATCAAAAAGCAAGCTGAGGGCTGAAGGCATGACTTAAGTGGTAGAGTATCTACCTAGCAAGCAAAAGGCTCTGAGTTCAAACCTCAGTACTGGAAGAAAAAATAAAAAGCAAAGCTAGGCATGGTGGTTCATGCCTTTAAACCCAGCTATGTTGGAGGCAGAGATTTTTTACTCTATATGAAAACTAAACTAAAAACAAACAAACAAAAGGACTGGGGGGCATGGCTCAAGATATAGAGTGCTTGTCTAGGAATGCAAGACCCTTAGCTCAAATCTTGGTAGCAAAACTAAAGTAATTTCAGTTTAATATGCACAAGTATACTGAAAATACACAGTGCAAAGTTGAATGTGATTTCTATACTTTCATCTTGCTTACATTTCAGTAAGCGACATAAATCTAAGAGAGCGATTACAAATTTACATGGGAAGGATTCATTAATGAACAGTAATAGTAAGATGTGAAGCCACACTGGGGGCTTGGAAGGAATTTGGCCTTACTCTGTGATGAGGAGTATGTAAGCAGTCAGTAGCCATGGTTATCTCTCTACTGCAGATATAGTGATACCATGGTTAATATTCAGAAAAGTATAAAAGCAGCATCAGTAACCACAGTAACAGCTTATATATTTTGAAGTTATTCAATGCCAAGTCCTTGGTTAACAATTATAAGTTACAGAATCTCCTCTAATCTTACCAACAGTCTCATGAGATAGCTATTATTATTTTCTGTATGGCACATAAAGAAATCATGTGAGTCTTAGAAACTTGCAAGGCCCAATCCAGCTTGTAGGCAACAAGCATGAACTCAATCTCAGACACCTCTAAGAATAAACTTAAAATTTAAGAAATAGGAGTTGCTGTAGGACCAAAGATATCTAGCATCTCATAATGGCCAAATGGTTCTTAGCCTCAGTTCTACATTAGAAATACCTAAAGATCTTAAATATATCACTACTCTAATCTAATATGGTGAGAATAACTGGGTGTGGATCTCAGGTGAATTTCTTGAGGTTCCCAGGTGATTCTAGCAGCCAGTCAGATTTAAGGAATAACGTCTTTAGATCTTTCCCAGAGAAGAGGACAAGAACAAATACTCTACAAATAAAAAATATGTGTTTACATGTATACATCCATGCATGCATACATATTTCCATGGTTAGGTAAAGAATTCATATGTACATCTATGAGTACATTCTGAGATCTGAAATCTGAAACCAGGAAATTTAAATTGCTTGTTGCTGTAAGTTGTTTTATGATAAGTACAATCTAGACCATATAAACAGGTTGTAACCTTTAGACAAGCACTCCAAGATGTCAAAGAAATGCATCTTTCTTATCCAAACTCTATATGACAGAACTTCATACATCAGGACTCTGATATTTTTTGTAGAAATTATTGACAATATTTTTCATTAAAGAGAGAGAATGAACACTTCATTCTAAACCTGGGAATTCTGGAAGACCTGCAACCATTTGAAGCTCTGTAGCTGGGGGAGGAATCCTGTATGCTAGCAGCTTGGTTTAAATAAATATTGGGCTCCTTGCTGTAGCTGTGCAATGGTGTCCCATGCCTTTGGTCAACATACATCTCAGAGGCAGCTATCATATAAATTCAAGGAAAAAGTATGTTGTCAATATGAGGAAAATGTCTGTCTTGCAGACCATTAATGACCTGTAGAAAATATAACATCTTCTTTATAAGCTACAACTCTCTTAATTTAGGATTTTAAACATCCTGGTCTCATCAATTGGCAGATAGAGTGGAGGAGTTCTGGCTGTGCATACAAAGGAATACCTTTTCAGGAAACAGGGAAGCATCCACAAGTAACAAATTTTAAGATTTCAATAATTTCTTTTCTGAAAAAATTTCTTGGTGGTTTGGAAATCTCATGCCTGGGAGGCGATGAGGAATGAGGGAAAATTACTGATAAGTGTATGATGTTTATCAAATTATATAAAATATTAAATGTCTTTTCCAATTCTATGTCATGATTAAAATATACTTTTACTTTAAAAGACAGTTTTATTTTCATGGAAACTACACATTTTTCTAAATACTACAAATAAATTTATCATTTTTAAAGACGTCAACTAATCCATTCCAGTGAGTTTCTGGCTTTTAGATCCCAAGCCAGTGCTATTGCTTGACAATTGAAATCAGTTTGTGAAATATTATTTTTGACCAGCTAAATCTAATGACCTTTTTACTCTCCAAGTTTCATACCACAGATTTCAGGAACAGAGTCCAATGAAATGTGTATCCCTCATTCCAACAGGCAAAAGTATCAAGGAGCTTTTTCTGTGGCTGGTAAAGAGCATGTTTCGTAATAAGAAAATGACTGTTTGAGCACTGTAACACATAAAGTCATTTCCTGACTGTGTTTTGCATGTGGCTGGTTTTCTATTATTATCTGATACACTGACTTCACATCCTTCATACCTCTGACTGTAATGCCCATCTACACTAGAAATTTTTACTTAACCTCCTTCTTCCATCAATGACTTTAGCTTCTTGCTTCCCCTTTCTGACCAAATAATTGTGGAAAGGAAAGGCAGAAAATACTCAAGTAAATAAAATCAGAAGAAGAGGTGTTACAAATGACACCCCAAAAGTCCAACAATAACAGACTACTATAAACAGTTATATATCAAAAATTGCAGCAAGGTGTTGGTGGCTCATGGCCTGTAATCTTAGCTAGTCAAGAGACAGAGAGATCAGGAGGATTACAGTTAGAAGCCAGTCCAGGCAAATACTTTGAAAGACTCTATCTCAAAAAAACCCATCACAAAAAAGGGATGGTGGAGTGGCTCAAGGTGTAGGCCCTGAGTTCAAGCTTGGTACTGCAACAACAAAAAATGTGTAACTTGGAAGATATTAGTAAATTTCTAGATGCAGACAAATTACTAAGGCTGAGTTATGGAGAAATAGGAAATCTGTATAGCTCAATAATGAATGAGAACATTGGTGAGCAACAAAATGGCTCCCATCAAAGAAAAACTCAGGATCTGATAACTTTTGCTGAATTCCACCAAATTTTCTATCAACAAATATTAATTCTCCACAAAGTTTCCCAAATACTTGGAGAGGAGAGAATACTTTTCAAATGAGTTTAGAAATCCAGCATTACCCAGATGCCAAAAATAGGCAAAGATATCACCAGAAAAGAGAATTAAAGACCACTATTTATGATAACAATAGATGCGAAAGTACTTCAACAAAATACTAACAAACTGAAATTGACAACACATGAAAAAGATCATTCACCACTACCAAGTTGAATTTACTCCTCAGATGGGAGGATCACTCAGTATTTGCAAGTCAATAAATGTGATACACAATATTAAAAGAATCAAGGATGAAAATTAATGTTCATTTCATTACATACAGAAAAAGCATGACAAAATTCAACATTCTTTCATGGTAAAAGCACTCTACAGTTGTGGTATAGAAGAAATGTGTTTCAACAGAATAAAAGCCTTATATGATAAGTCCAAAGCTAACATTATACTGAACTGTGAAGAACTGGAACACTTTCCTCTGAGATCCACAAAAAAACAAGGGTGTTCACTTTTGCCACTTCATACAGTTCTGGAAAAGGAATCCAATTAGGAAAGGAAGAAGTAAAACTGAACTTGTTTGCTAAAAACATGATGCTATATGTAGAAACCCCAAAATAATCCACAAAAGCTTTTTAAAAACCTATAAGCTAATTCAATAAGTTTACAGAATACAAAGTCAAAATGCCAAACTCCAGCCAACATTTCTTTATACCAAGAATGAACTTTCTAAGAATGAAGTCAGGTAAGCAGACTCATCTTCAATAGCTACAAAAATAAATAAATAAAGCATTTACAAATAAGTTATAACTGTGTGAGAAAACTTCTATATCAAAACCTATAAGACTTTCATAAACAGAGGAGACATAAGTAAGTAGAAAGATATCCTATATTTATGTATTAAAAAACTAATATCGTTCAGTGTCCATACTACCCAAAACCATCTAAAGATTCAATGCAGTTCTTTAAAAAGTTCCAGTGTAATTTTTCATAGCTATAAACCATAAAAAATATAAAAAGTCATATAGAAATTTGTATGCTACCACAAAAGATCCTGGAGAGTCAACATAATCAAGAGTGAAAAGAACAAAGTTAAAGGCATCGCACTACTTGATTTCAAGCTGTACTGAAAAGTGATAGCAATTAAAACAGCATGGCACTGAAATGAAAATAAATATTTTAACAAGTGGAACAAGACACAGAGTATAGAAATGTAACCACATTATTAGGGTCAGCCAAATTTTGACAAAAGTGCCAAGAATACACAATGCAAATAGGAGAATCTTTTCAATAAACAATGTTGAAAGCATGTTTATTTTCAAACATGTTTTCACTACATGTCTACATATAAAAGAATAAAATTGGACCCTTATCTCACACTATACACAAAAAAAAATGCAAAGTGGGGTTAAAACATGAATAAAACCAGAGACTATAAAAGTAATAGAAGGAAATATAGAGAAAAATCTATGTAATATTGGTTTGGGCAAAGATTTTTTAAGGTTTGACCCCAGAAGTACAGGCTACAAAAGAAAAATAGATGAGTCAGATTACTTCAATATAGAAAACGTCTTCACAACAAGGCAAGCAATTTACAGGGTGAAAAGGCAAGCTATAGAATAAGGGGAAATATTTGAATACAATATATCTGTTAAGCAATTAATATTCAGCATATGTAAGGAACTCAATTTAATAGCAAAGAAACAAATAATCCAACTAAGAAATAGGCAAAAGACTTGAATAAACATTTCTCAAAAGAAGGAACACAAGTGGTAATTTGTGAAAAATGCTTAGAAGCATTAACATTAAGGACATACAAATTAAAAATACAATGAGATCTCTTATACCTGATCAAATGACTACTGTCAAAAAGACAAAAGACAGTAGGTATTGTGGAGGGTGTTGAGAAAAGGGACTCCTCTACATTGTTAGTGGGAATCTAAATTAATACAACATGATAAATAGGACATATGATCTAGCAATCTCACTTTTAGATTCAGAATTGAAAGATTCAAAGAAATATGTATGCCAAAGTGATGTCTGCATACCCACATTCAATGCAGCAATATTCACAATAGTCAAATAATAGAATCAACCAATATGTCCATCAGTGGATGACTGAAGAATGTGATCTTAATACACAACAGAGTATCAGTGGACCTTAAAAAAGAAAGAAATTGTCATTTGTGTCAGCACAAATAGAATAGAAGGATATTATACTAAGTGACATAAACCAAACACGGAAGTTACCGCCTTTTATGTCGACTCTAAACCAATTGAACTCAGAAGTAGAGAGTAGAATTGTGGTTGTCCGAGTCTAAGGGCAAGGGGGAATAGGGAGATGGTCAAGAGTAAAAAGTCTCAGGTTGAAGGAATGAGGTCAATATTTTGGGGTTTGTTTCACAGAGTGGTTAATATAGAGAAACAGTTGAGTGCTGGTCATTTCAATGTCTCTAGGAAGGTGGATCTCGAACGGTCTCATTATGGAATCTGTCAAGTGCTTGAGGTAATATGTAGCTTTTTTACTTCATTTGGTCATTCTCAATTGCATTAAAAACTATAATATAATTTTGTATGAATATGTGCATATTTGCTAATAAGTAACATTTGCAAATATATAATTTCCCAATATATAATAAAAAAGAAAGGAAATAAGAGACACAGGAAATGGGAGGGCTAATCAAAAAGAAAATTTTCTCTAAAGAAGCTAAAAGATGCTGCTCACACTTTAATTTTGCTCAGGGTTCTGACATCAATATCTGTGACATCAATTTGACATTATTAATGCTTTTTATTAACAAATTACAGCCTCTTATAAGTGGAACTATGCCTTCCTTTGTTGCCATTGATCTTTATATTTCATCTCCATCACTGCTTTGTTAGGCAGTAAATGGATTCAGAAACAGAGTAAAATGGGGAGCCAGACACTGGTGTGGTTCACACCTGTAATCCTACCTACTCAGGAAGCAGAGATCAGGAGGATTGTGGTTTGAAGTCAGCCCAGGCAAAAAGTTTGCAAGACCCTATTTCAAAAGTACTCAACACTAAAAGGGCTGGTGGAGTGGCTCAAGTGGTAGAAAACTGTTTATCAAATGTGAGGCCTTGAGTTCTAATTCCAAGTAACCCCAGAAAGGAGGAATGGACAAAGAAGAGAAAATGTGTGCATATCTTTCCTTTTGTATTGGAATTTCTTAGTATTTGACTTTTCTTTAGCATTTTTGCTTATTAACCCTAAGAGATCACTAGTTTATATCCATTTAGAGATACAGAACATGTAACAATGAAGATCACTCCTAAAGGCCATTCATAACCAGATTCATAACTGTATTTAAAAGGAATCATCATCTACTCAACCGTCTAGGAAATAACTCTGTGTTATTATTTCTTTCTTCTCTAACCCTCATAGCCAACTAGTAATAAAGTATTATAGTTTCTGCTTTAAAATATAAACTTTGAATTTTTGTATTTAATCTTCATTTCCAGGATCATCAAACTCACAACAACCACCATAACTGGCTTGATGCACTGTATTAGACTCCTAAATTATCTCCTGGAATCCAGGCTTAGTCCATGAGATCCTTTCTTCTGCACAGTGTAACAAGAGTGATTTTATAAGTGGCAAATTTTGCTCCAATATTCCCTATATAAGGACAAAAATCTTGAGTAGTTTTGCTTTCAGAGTAAGGATCAGATTTTCTAATATGCCTTAAAACCTCTGTTTCCTATTGAATTATTTAGTTTTGTTTTTCTCCATACCTGGTTTGGTCCAGCATGGGTTCTTTTTTCTTTATATTAACCTCTTGACTTTATATGGTGTTTTCCTTTGTCAAGAATACCCTTTCTTTTTTTTATCCTGCTAATTCTTCCTTACACCTCAGGTGTAACTGAGTGTGTTTTCTTCATTAACTGTCTCCTATCCCAGTTCCTGACATACCAGTGCAGTTGTCAGTGCTGTGTATACTTGCCACATTCTTTATGTCCCTTGTCATGTCACTTAACACCCTATCCCAGTGTTTTAATCAGTTACCTGTAGTGGTAACTAACTATAATACTGTCAGTGCTTGACAACATACCTGATTATTCTGGGTGATTATTAATTCCTGGCTGAATGAATAAATGAATGAGAACTCACTGAATCTGTAAAGTAGAAATAAGAGTGATATCCATTTATTCCCAGTAGAAGTCCTTTATTAAGGCAAATGATATGAAACATGCAAGAAAAAAAAATCTCTAAAAAGGAAACTCATGAAAAAATAGGTTGATAGTGAATAAGACTTTTAGCTAAGTACAGGGAGAAAATTCTATTTAAGTCAGACTACATTTACCTATTGAGATGATTCTGAACAATCCTAAATTTTAGAATCTCTATCTCTCCATGTGAGGGAATGCTTCTTATTTTCAAATAGGCAGATAAACTTATGTATGGACAGATATTCATAATCTTTTTCATTTGAATGTATTATGTGATAGTCACAGTGATACACTAAAATATGAAAAATGTAAACATTTTTGTGATTTGGAAATTTTGACCTGTAAATCTGAAGTTAGGTTGGAAAGGCACTGAAGTTGGAATTTAACTTTCTTTTCAAATAGTTTTTATTTTTCAAGCTTCAATGACTTTTTTGCAAAATTCATTTAGTGTTCATTGATTCTGCATTCCTGAAAATCTTCCCAGAGGCATGACTTCCAGATTCTACTCTAACATTATTCTTTGCAAATTTTACAAGTTGTTTTTTTTCTTTTATAAGATTTGGATATTTCTGCATTCCTGACTATTTTTTCCACGTGTTGACATTATTTCATCAATAATGAATTATATCTGGGAAAGGTCTTGGAGGTTATCTTACAGGAATCTCTCCTCTAGTTAGATGGTTTTCCAGCCTTAGTTTGAGTACTTCCAGGGACTTGGCACTGTGTTTTCTTAGAGAATTCTTTTCAAATTTAAAGTGTTTTTCTTTCATTGCTTTAACTTATGCCTGTGTTATTAACATTGACTTTCCTGTTCTAGCACTTTCCTCTGTAGTGAATCTCATTGACCTTAGGGCAACATTTCCAAATTTAAAGATTAATTCAAGTAATTTTGCTTTGAATGTCTAGGCAAGTTTCTATCAAATACAATAAAGTAAAATGCGCTACTTGAATTTTGCTTTCTTCTTTGTATATATGCCTTTGCTTATTTTTGTGATGGTGGGAGCAACCCATGGCTCAACATATTAGGTAAGCGCTCTACCCTTAAATCACATCCACAGCCCCAGAAGGCATCTTTGGAACAAAACTAATAATTTCAAACTGTGGTGAGTACCAGGGAAGAAAGATAGAGAGGGTAATAAAGGATTTATTTGAATTGGAGGTGGGGGTGGGCTAGGTATCCCTGAGAAAATGGCATTCCATAACCCAAAGGAAGGTTACCAGTTGACCGTATGTGGAATGGTAGAGATCTTCACAAATTGGAGGAAGTGAAAGACGTTTGTGTGGCTGGAGAAAGAAAGGGAGAGGGGATATTGGAGATAAATGCCTGTGGAGAAGGGAGCCAGGTCAGATTACCCAGCTATATGCATGTTTTTAATGTCAACATGTCATTACTTTATGTAGATGATATCCTATGAATAGTCTTCTGCATTTCAGGCTAAAAGTCCTTAGCTCTAAAATGGGTCCCATTACTTAGCTTTTATTTTTCCATGTCCTGGCTGTTTTTCTCAGAATACTCTTGCTAGCCAGTGTTTCTCACCAAAAGACATTTGAATCTAGAATAAGATATAATGTTGTAAAGGTAGAATAGTAATAACAGATTCCAGTCCTGAAAGTCTCTGATTTGACACCATATGTACAATGAGGAAGTCACAGACTTGGACAACTCTCTTGATTTCTTGCAGATCTCAGCTATTGAGTGACATCGGGCACTGAGTCTCACCTAAGAATTTAGCTTTCATGACAAATAATGGGTACCAATTTCAAATACAGGTTCAAATAAACTGCAGGTCTATTCAGGGTTCCTGTTATGATATGTCCCCAACAGGCTAATGTGTTAAAGGTTTTGTCACCAGCTAATGGCACTATTTTGGGAGTTAGAAATATGAAGAAGTGGGGCCTAACTGGAGAAGGTAGGTCACTGTGGGCATGTGTATGGGGGCTATATCTTGTCTTGGTGTCTGTTTCCTATTTGCTTCCTGGCTGCTATGAGGTGAACAGTTTTTTTCTACCATGCCTTTCCTTCTTCACTTTTCTGCCTCACTACTGGCCTAAAAGCAATGGAACCAGCTGACCATGGACTGAAGACTTTGAAACCATAAGCCCAAATAAATCTGTTCTTCTTCAAATCATTTTTCATAGGTATTTGTCATATAGTGACAAAAGTACTGACTAAAATGGTTCCTTATTTTGTAACTGATTTTCTGAATTCAAATGAGAACTTGCTAGTTGTATTTCAGTCTTAGACATTTTGGCATACCTATCTAAGATAGTTTTGAATCATAATTCTGTGATCCAAATGGACACATGTGCTTTCATTTTATCAGATATTTTTATTGTTGTGCTGGGTGGGCATACACTGTGGCATTTATAAAACTTCTTACAATATATCAAATATATCATACTTGAATTCACCCCCACTACCATTCTCCTTCATTCTCCTCTCCCCCCATTCCTGGAACAGCTTCAAAAGATAACATTTTCCATTTACATATAGGACACATACTTTCACTCTGAATGAAATGTGAAATAAGATCAAATCTTTTCCCAGATGATTGTCTAATGTTTTCTAGACCTACAAGGTGTTATTGATCATTAATGCTATGCAAAATTTTAGAACTTGGCACAAATCTACCCAACAACCCTATAATTTGAGCCTATTGAAATTTTACAAACATTTGTTACTAGTTGCCAAAATAGATTGCATGAACAGATTCCATTATATCTAGTTTATTACCTTAATCAAAGAGTAAATTAATTTTATTTACTATAATTTGTTTTGTTGAAACAAAACTTATTTTCCTTATAAATAGACACTATCTTTTGTTAATATTAAATTCTCTTTCCTTCATTGTTTATCTGCTTACTTAAAGAGTATCTGTAAATTCCTTTATATTCTTTCTCTTCTTTTTCTTCCCCAACCCCCACCTTTTTTTTGTGTGTGTGTGAGCTACTGGAGATTGAACTCAGGATCTTGTACTTGTTACCACCTGAGCCATGACCCTAGACCTTTTGCTTTAGCTTATTTTTCAGATAGGATTTATGCTCTACAGATGCATACACAAATACCCAGCTTATTGGTACAGACGGAGTCTCACTAACATTTTACCCAGGCTGCCTTTGAACTGTGATCCTCCTGAGGTACACCTTCCAAGGAGATGGGATTACAGACATGGGTTGCCTCACCTGGCTTCTCTTATTTTTCATGTCTCAATTTATTTTGAGCTTCATTTTAATGGATTCTATTCTTAGAGATGTATTCCACTCTTGAGTTTCCATTCCTCTTGGTAAAATTTCAATCCATCTGTGGTACATATTCTTGGAACTATTACCTTTGAGCAAGCAGTTCAATACATTTTAACATCTATATTTATTTACCTTGTTTAGATAGCAAACATCAAGGTTCCAGATCAGGGACTGATCATTTAATGCTACATTTTTTTTTACACACCATTCTTCTTCCTTTTTAGTAATGCAATGAGGCCAGAAGAGCCAAGAATGTGTATAAGATTGTTTTGCATAGCAGTAGAGGAAGCTCAAAACTAAGAATGTGAGAGTAGGGATTTATATAGTTACCTGCCCCCCCATTTCCTGAAACAGGAAGATAAATCTTTGCTCCCTAAGGTTTTAAATACTTACAAAGCCTGCCTCCCCTTCTTCCCCTTTTATTTTTTTGCAGTTCAGGGCCTTGCTTTGCTAGGTAAACAAGCTACCACTTGAGACATGCCCTCAGTCCTTTTGGGTTTTAGTTTGTTTTTTAAATAGGATCTCATGCTTTTACCCATGCTGGTCTGGGGCTTGATTCTCCCATTTCTTCCTGCACCACCCAGGCATCTGGGGTTACATCTTTTGAAATGTAAACAAATTGTAAGCAAACACCAAGGAGACAAAGTGTTTAAATATCTCTCACTAACTTCATTATCTATTTAATCATCTATCTTTTAATCCAAGTTCAAGTTTCCTTTTCTATGAAAGCCCTGACCACACAGGAACATGCAAATATTCATTCCATTATCTTATCCATGACAATTGTAATCCTTATATAGGAAGATTCAAATTAGGATAAAAATACCTATACCTTTAAAATGAATAAAGAATAATTAAAAGGAAGTACATTAGGTGTATGTGGAAAGAGTAAAAGGTCATACACTTATGTATTTGCACAAATGACATTTATTTCCAAGACTTTTATTTAGTGAAATAGTTAAATCAGGTTAATTACCATGTCTATTACCTCATACTTAAAGTAGGATTTATTTTAAGTGTTAAGAATATTTACTGGTTGAGATAAGGATAGATATAGAGGGCATTGACTCACATTGATTTCCTGTGCGTGGTGTTACCTTCTAGGTTAATTCTTTTTGATCTAACCTTTTCTCTAGTTCCTGGTCCCCTTTTCCTATTGGCCTCAGTTGCTTTTAAAGTATCTGCTTTAGTTTCTCTGCGTTAAGGGCAACAAATGCTAGCTAATTTTTTAGGTGTCTTACCTATCCTCACCCCTCCCTTGTGTGCTCTTGCTTTTACCATGTGCTCAAAGTCCAATCCCATTGTTGTGTTTGCCCTTGATCTAATGTCCACATATGAGGGAGAACATACGATTTTTGGTCTTTTGGGCCAGGCTAACCTCACTCAGAATGATTTATAGCTATCCTTATCTCAACCAGCAAAAACCCTTGTTCCTTCCTATTATTGCTTATACTCTCTCTACAACAAAATTAGAAATAAGGGCAAAATAGTTTCTGCTGGGTATTGAGGGGGTGGGGTGGAGAGGGAGGGGGCGGAATGGGTGGTAAGGGAGGGGGTGGGGGCAGTGGGGAGAAATGACCCAAGCCTTGTATGCACATATGAATAATAAAAATAAAAAAGAAGACCTGTAAAAAAAAAAAAGAATATTTAAACAAGCTCTAAGTAATTTTCAGGTAAACAATACACAGTATTACTATACATTACAGTTACATTGCAACTATAGTCACAATGTTGCACAATAGATTTTCAGACCTTATTCCTCCTGTCTAACTGAAATTTTATATTCTTTAAGCAGTGTCTTCTTAATAATAAAAATTATGAAAATATTGAAAGGAATATGAGGTCTCAGCGGGCCCCAACCCCCTTGTTGGAGAAACCAGTACCAAACATCCCATGTAGATAAGATAAGCAATGAGGCAGGGCTCAGTTAGGGCATATAGAATGTGAGGAATGCAAGATGTGAGATACGAGCAAGATGTGAGATACGAGCAAGATGTGAAGTACGTGCAGGATGTGCTCTGCCTGCTTGTCTAATGTTGATAACAAAAATATGCACGCC
Organism: Castor canadensis; assembly: GCF_047511655.1. Lineage (NCBI taxonomy): Eukaryota > Metazoa > Chordata > Mammalia > Rodentia > Castoridae > Castor > Castor canadensis. Next base: position 80,378,897 of record NC_133386.1, on the reverse strand, counting down.
ACTGCAGTCTATATAAGATTTCCCCCTAAGAGGCTCAGGGTCTTGCTTTCCTAACCGGTCCTGCGTGTCCGTGTGGGAGCTCGACCCTGGCTAGCCAGTCCAATAAACTCTGCTTTGTTGATTGCATTCACGCCTGGCTCTCTGTCTCTCGGGGGAATAGGATTCTGGGTCCTAACATTTGGAGGTCCCACCGAGATTTCATTTTCTCGAGAGACAGAACCTGCCTGCGAGAAAGCAGGGGCGATCCCAAGTCCTAGGCGTTGGGAGGGGATCCCAGACCCTCATTTGGAGGAACTTGAGTGTTCCATTTGGGCCGCGGCGGGGATTCGGCCAATCCCCAGGGAGATTCATTCTGGGAATCTTGCAAGGAGGACCACAGGGTCCTATTGGGAGAGGCTTTCCTCTCATTTGGGCTCGAGCATTTTAGGAGCCCTGGCGCCAGGTGAAGAACTAATTGAGCTAGTCGACCGACCACCCGTCAAGTGGACGCCTTTCGGCCTGATATCCCAGTTGGACGGTGAGGAGGTTGAATGGGGTGCGCACCAGTGTGAGAGAAGGACCGGTCCGAGCGAGTGCTGGAGAGTGTTGTGTGTGTGTGGAATTATTGTTGCCTTTACCCTTTTTGTTCTATCTCTCTTGGTGTTTGAGTCTCCTTCCACAATGGGACAGGGACAAACAACCCCAAAGTCTCTGATCCTTTCTCACTTTCCAGAAGTTAAAGAAAGGGCCTTAAATGCGGGTCTGGTCATCAAGAAAGGTAAGTTCGACACCTTTTGTTCTGCAGAGTGGCCCACCTTTGGAGTCGGGTGGCCCATTCAAGGTTCCCTCTCCCTAGACCTGATCACTAAGGTTAAAGCAGTCATTTTTCAGCCAGACAATCGAGGCCATCCAGACCAAGTTCCTTACATTTTGGTTTGGGAGGATCTGGTGAGGAACCCTCCCCCTTGGTTAACAGTTTTTCTGACCCACCCCTCCAGTTCGGCCCCCGGGGCTAAAACCCCAGTCACGCCCACCTTGGTCATAAAGGAGGAGGAAAAACTTCCTCTTCCCACCTTGACCGGTCCTCAAATTAGGGCATCTCCTTCACCATCTCCGGTCTTACCAGAGAGTTCCCCCCTTTACCCATCCCTCGCAGGGGCAGAGGAAGATCGGCCGCCTCCATACGTGACTCCCCCTGGCCAAGCCAGTGCCCCGGAGGAGGAAATTTCCTCATCCTCCTCAACAGGACTGGCAGCAGGAGGAGGAATGGGTAGAAGACTTTGCCCCCGAGGGATCCGGGAAAGGGAGGGGGAAGACGGGCCCCCCTCATCAACACAGGGGGAGGAAACTGTCCCTACACTTCCAGTCCGGATGGTGGGCCAAGGGGGACCGGGAGGAGGGCAACAGTTTCAGTACTGGCCCTTCTCCTCCAGTGATCTATATAACTGGAGGACGCAGAACCCGCCCTTTTCTGAAGACCCCAAGTGTCTCATAGATCTCCTGGAGTCCATCATGCATACACACCGTCCCACTTGGGATGACTGTCATCAGCTGCTCAATACTCTTTTTACGACGGAGGAACGAGAGCGCATCCTCAACGAAGTGAGGAAGAACGTCTTGGGGGATAATGGGAGACCCACAACTCTCCAACCGGCCATAGACGAGGCTTTTCCCCTACGCCGCCCTAACTGGGATTTCGGGACCGCAGAAGGTAGGGAGCGTCTTCGGATCTACCGCCAGACTCTTATGGCCGGTCTCCGAGCGGCCGCTAGAAGGCCCACCAATTTTGCAAAAGTAAAAGCAGTCATTCAAGGGGAAAACGAAAGCCCAGCCGGTTTCTTAGAGCGCCTCCATGAGGCATACCGTCAGTACACCCCGATTGACCCTGAGGCGGACCTCCACCGGTCTGCTGTGGTACTCTCATTCATTAATCAGGCAGCCCCAGACATTAGGAGAAAACTCAATAAACAGGAAAACTTAGGGGAGATGACTATAAGGGAAATGCTACAGGTAGCAGAAAAGGTCTTTACCGCTAGGGAAACTCCAGAAGAAAGGGAGGAAAGACAGAGAAAGGAAGACAGGGAAGCCCAGGAGAAATTGAGAAAGGAGGACCGGGAGTTCCAGGCTAAGGAAAACCGAAAGCAACAGAGAGAAATGGCTCGTATTTTCCTAGCGGGTGTCCGGGACCAACCCAGAGGAGGGGGCCACGCCAGGACCCCGGATAAGGAACACTGTTTTTACTGTAAGGAAACGGGGCATTGGAAGAGAGAATGTCCTAAGTTAAAGGGAAGAAGAGGGTTTGGAAGGAGACCGGGGGAAAACAGGGAAAGGGAACGAGCAGTAGAGCAGGCCAGAGTCCTACTAGCCGGAGAAGAGGACTGAAGGAGACGGGGCTCAGACCCCCTCCCCGAGTCCTGGGTAACAATGCATGTGGAGGGGAAGCCGATGGGGTTCATGGTGGATACTGGCGCCCAATATTCAGTTTTAAACAAGGCACATGGACCTTTGAACAAGGCACGAACAAGTGTTGTTCAGGGGGCCACCGGTACGCAGTTATGTACATGGACTACCAAAAGAAAGGTGAACTTAGGAAAACACCAGGTCACACACTCCTTCTTGGTCGTCCCTGAGAGCCCCGCTCCCCTGCTCGGACGGGACCTACTCACCAAAATAGGGGCCCATATCCATTTTGAACCAGATGGAATAATTGTGACTGATCGAGAAGGGAGCCCGATTCATGTCTTGTCCCTATCATTGGCTGACGAGCATCGTCTGTTTGAGAGTCAACAGGAACCAGGAGGGGACATGACTCATTGGGTAAAAAGATTTCCCACAGCCTGGGCGGAGACTGCGGGAACCGGCCTCGCCAAACACCTCCCGCCCGTAGTTATACAATTGAAGGCTTCTGCTCTCCCCATTCGGGTGAAACAGTATCCTATGCCTGAGGAGGCCCGAAGAGGCATAGCCCCTCATATCCACAGGCTAATAAAGGAAGGAGTACTGCGACCTTGTCAGTCTGCCTGGAATACTCCTCTGCTCCCGGTCCGAAAGCCGGGAAGCGGGGACTATAGGCCTGTGCAAGACCTACGAAAGGTAAACAAGTGGACGGAGGACATTCATCCCACCGTTCCGAATCCCTATACCTTGCTCAGCCACCTACCCCCCTCGCAAGTATGGTATACAACCCTTGATTTGAAAGATGCTTTCTTCAGCATTCCATTGTCAGAAATTAGTCAGCCGCTATTTGCTTTCGAATGGCAAGAAGATGGGGGCCAATCCGGACAGCTCACTTGGACCAGACTGCCGCAAGGATTTAAAAACTCTCCCACCCTGTTTAATGAGGCCCTGAGCCAGGACCTGGAACCTTTTCGTCGGAGCCACCCACGAGTCACTCTATTACAGTATGTTGATGACTTACTGTTAGCGGCAGAAACCCGAGAGGAGTGCATCAAGGCTACTGAACACCTGCTAACGGAATTAGGTGAGCTGGGGTATCGGGCAAGTGCCAAGAAAACTCACATCTGTAAAAGGTCAGTGACATATTTGGGTTATTGGATTGCAGATGGGGCAAGATGGCTGACTGATGCCATGAAACAGACTATTCTGGCTATCCCATCCCCGACATCCACTAGGGGGGTGAGAGAATTCCTGGGCTCCGCGGGGTTCTGTAGACTCTGGATTCCAGGATTTGCGGAAATAGCCAGACCCCTATATGAGGCCACCAAAGAAGCTCCAGATTGGAGTTGGGGAGAGAGAGAACAACAGGCCTTTGATCAGCTAAAAGACGCTCTTTTGCAGGCCCCTGCCTTAGCCTTGCCAGATCCTACAAGACCATTCACTCTGTTTGTAGATGAGAAAAAGGGGGTAGCCAAAGGAGTCTTGACCCAACAGCTAGGTCCCTGGAAGAGACCAGTGGCATACTTTTCCAAGAAATTAGACGCAGTAGCGGCAGGATGGCCCCCCTGCCTCCGCATCATAGCGGCCATTGCCGTGCTGGTGAGAGAAGCCGATAAACTAACCTTTGGACAGGCCCTCTGGGTAACGGCCCCTCACCCGGTGGAGGGAATCCTTAAACAACCCCCTGGGAAATGGATGACGAATGCCAGGCTCACCCACTACCAGGGGCTCTTGTTGGATTCCCCTCGGATCACATTCACAGATCCCGTAATCCTGAACCCTGCCACCTTGTTGCCTAACCCGGAACTGCAGACACCTGTCCATAACTGCAAAGAATTCCTCTCCGAAGTTACACAGGTACGGGCTGACCTAAAGGATACCCCCCTGTCCGGCTGCAAATTAAACTGGTACACGGATGGAAGCAGTTTTTTCCAAGATGGAGCCCGAAGGGCAGGGGCAGCTGTAGTCGACCAAGAAGGAAATACGGTATGGAGCAGCGCCCTCCCACCCGGAACATCAGCCCAAAAAGCGGAATTAATTGCCTTGGCAGAGGCCCTGGAGAGGGCAAAAGGAAAGCGAGTCAATATCTACCCCGATAGCCGCTATGCTTTCGGTACCATCCATGTCCACGGGGCCATCTATCGCGAAAGAGGATTCCGCACAGCAGAAGGAAAACATCTAAAGAACCTAGCCGAAGTCCAGCGTCTATTAATGGCAGTGGAAAAACCGAAGGCAGTGGCAGTGATGTATGTCCCAGGCCACCAGTCTGCCAAGACGCCGGAAGCTGTCGGTAACAACAGAGCAGATCAAGAAGCAAAGAGAGTAGCAATGGTGAGTCCTCCCATGGAGACAGGGCAACCTTCCACGGTTGCGGCGATAGACGTGCCGGTCCCAGAGCTCCCTCCGCTACCCCCCCGACCAGAATACTCCACAGAGGATTTCACTTGGATGAGAGCCCACTCCCCCTTTAGAGAAGGGGAAGACGGATGGAAAAGCGACTTGGAAGGCAAGTTAATTCTGCCTGAAAAACTCGGACGATTCCTGTTGGCTAACTTACATAAGTCCACCCATTTGGGGCAGAGAAAATTACTAGACTTGTTGACATCTGCGCAGCTCCGATTTCCGAACCAGACCATAGCTCGGGCTAATGTTACAACTCCAAGACCATCAGAAACCAGCCCTCCCCTGGTGAGGCCCAGTCTCATGACCGCATCTAAAGACCCCCTCTGGGAGCTAGTGGGTGCTGCCTTCCTGACGTTAAACCACACCAACCCTAACATGACTAACTCCTGTTGGTTATGTTATGATGTGAGGCCCCCATTCTATGAGGCAATAGGGCTAAACACCACTCACGATACCTCATCTGAGGAAAACCCCACTCAGTGTTCCTGGGGAGACCGTAAGAGAGGTCTGACCATACAGCAGGTAAACGGCCAAGGAACCTGCTTAGGGAAAGTGCCAAAGAACAGACGGGACTTATGTACTGTTATTAACGCCAGTTCTACCTGGGGAAATGCTATTAAATGGGTAATTCCAAAGGACAATGGGTGGTGGCTATGCTCGCGGTCCGGACTCACCCCATGCCTATCAACTAAGGTGTTTAACAGCTCTAAAGAATTCTGTGTTATAGTGGTTGTGCTGCCCCGCATCCTCTATCATTCGGAGGAAAGTCTATATTCATACTGGAATATAGGAACAGGTGAGAGAAAGAAGAGAGAGCCTATTTCTACACTAACCATTGCTACCCTACTTAGCCTAGGGGTGGCTGGGGCAGGGACCGGCATAGCCTCCCTGGCTACTCAACATAAAGGGATGTCTTCGCTGCGCGCAGCCATAGACGAAGATATAGAGAGAATAGAAACCTCCATTAGCCACCTAGAAAAATCCCTCACTTCTCTGTCTGAGGTAGTACTTCAAAACTGACGAGGTCTGGACTTGTTGTTCCTCCAAAAAGGGGGACTATGTGTTGCTCTAGGGGAAGAATGTTGTTTTTACGCTGACCATACCAGAGTTGTTCGTGACTCCATGTCTAAACTCCGAAAGAGCCTGGAACAAAGAAAACGAGAAAAAGAGGCAGGGGAAAGCTGGTTCGAGTCTTGGTTTAACCAGTCCCCATGGTTGGCTACCCTTTTATCTGCACTGGCAGGGCCAATAATAATCATCCTACTGCTTGTTACCATAGGACCCTGGATTCTAAACCGACTTATGACTTTTGTCAAAAGTCGAATTAATACTATCCAACTTCTGGTCCTCCGCCAACAATATCAGGCTCTTCATCCTCTCGAGGATGATTCCTCAATTTAGGCCATAAGAAAGGGGGGAATGAAAGGAATATGAGGTCTCAGCGGGCCCCAACCCCCTTGTTGGAGAAACCAGTACCAAACATCCCATGTAGATAAGATAAGCAATGAGGCAGGGCTCAGTTAGGGCATATAGAATGTGAGGAATGCAAGATGTGAGATACGAGCAAGATGTGAGATACGAGCAAGATGTGAAGTACGTGCAGGATGTGCTCTGCCTGCTTGTCTAATGTTGATAACAAAAATATGCACGCCACTGCAGTCTATATAAGATTTCCCCCTAAGAGGCTCAGGGTCTTGCTTTCCTAACCGGTCCTGCGTGTCCGTGTGGGAGCTCGACCCTGGCTAGCCAGTCCAATAAACTCTGCTTTGTTGATTGCATTCACGCCTGGCTCTCTGTCTCTCGGGGGAATAGGATTCCGGGTCCTAACAATATCAGTTTTTTATTTCCTACCAGTTCACCAAATTCCTAACCAAGAGTTAGATATTCATCTTAGAATAATAAGTGGAAACTCTAGTTGGGACTCACAGAAATGATGCAGCAATGGTAGAAGATTAAGTTAAAGATTCTGAAAGTTCATTGAATCCTAAATTGCAATGATCCCATCTTAAGCTTCCTAGACAAGCAAGATTTGCAGATAGTTTGTATTTTCTGGAATTATCACAGAAGAAGACAAAGGTTTCAGCTTCCCTTCATCATGTTCTCTGAGTGCTAATCTACTCTAAAATGAATAACAAGAACAGGAATATTTTTCTGATTTTGAATTTCATCATTTCAATTTTATCTTATGAATAGGTAACTATTCATAGTAGAATAGTGTTAGTTCATGAAAACACAGATTCTGAAACCAAATTAACCAGCTCTGTCACAAGTTAGCTGTGCCCCTTGGAAGAGTTGTTTGTTTTCTCTATGATATAGTTCTCTGAACTTAAATCTTGCTATTGTAAGAATTAAATAAATCACTGTGTGTTTGAACATTCCTTGACACCAAATAGGTATTATATGTGTGTTTGTTATTATTACTATCATCGTACCTTTAATTAGCTCATCTGAAGACAGAAAAAATGGGAAGCAGAGTTCGTATGAATTTTCAAATCACAGTCTATCTTCTCTATGAACATCTTCTCAGAAAAATATGATTTAGTAATATTGTAGAATAGAATACTAAATTCAGATTATTGCTACCTTTCTCTTTGAATATTTTAAATAATATTTCTCCTCATTCTGGTGAAAAAAGGACTATTTTCCAAAACTGTATGAAAATAAATTCCCTGTCTTCTAGGAAGAAAGACTGGATGATTATGGTTTAAGACCATCTACAAGAAAAGAAAATGTAGTTTTCTTTTGTTAATGATGTGATGTGCAGTAATAATGGGTCACAGATAAAATGCACATGTGAGAGTCAATAAAGGAATAGAAGTGTGAGGAGCCTATCAAAATTGATAGAGCCTGGGAGTTAGAGACTTGGGTAGAAAAAAGAAATAGCAGAGCTACAGGAAGCATAGAGCAACCCCAGGAGAGCAATCCTATAGAACTTTCTGGAAGGCAATGAGTGACTTAAAAAGAGGAGAGATATTGCGAGGACATTGTTTCAGTGTCCATGAGCAACATTGGAAGACATTTGATGGCTGAATCTTCACATGAACTCTAAGGAACTTTTCGTGGTCTTCTCCATACTTCAGTGTGGCAAGCATGCATTTCTTTCTTCTTCTGTCAAAAGTAGCCCTAATTTCTTTGAAGGGAGAGTTACTTCTTCACACAACATAGTCACTATGCTGTTCACAATGTTGTTTGGGTGGGTTTGAGCAAATGCACCAACCTATTCAATTTATCCCCATGACTTTGGTGTCTAATTTAACCTAGTTCTGTTCCCAAGTCACTGAAAAGTAGCCTTTCTCTTTCACTAGACAAATTAATGAAATGAGACGAGGTGCAGATTTGGGTCATCATAGAGGTAATCAGGGCCACCAGATAAAGTAGAGAAAAGACTACAAGTACTAAGGAAGACATAGCAAAGAGACAAAAAAAATTAGAAAAAAAATTAGTGGCTTTTATTCTCTGTGATGAGTCACATGTATACCCATTATATGGAAGTCTGAGTTGGAAAGGTCAATATATTATTTTTTGGTTGTTCATTATACTTATTTGTGTTGTATTTTGTATTTTTTTTTAAACAACTAGAATAGCCCTAACCACTATAAATGGAAATTTGACCTCCATGTCCTGTGCTGGTAACACTCGACTAACAAGTCTTCCGACATGTAGGAATTTTGTTTGCTGTGAACAACAAAACTCTTTTGATGTATGTGACAAATTTTCAATCTAACTTCATCTGGACAACCCCATAGGAACCTGTGCAAGGTTAAAATTTGAATGGTGAATGCTAGGGTGTGAACAATGGGATCGGAGAACTACAAAAATACATGTGAGAAAAATGTTTTCAGTCATTTCTAAGTATCCTAGGTTCTACCTTAATAGTCAAAGCAAGTACCTTTTAGCTTTCTGTACTCATTTAAATAGAATGCCCTACAGATTATGTGAGTGTGCTGTTGTGCAAAAAGGCATAAAAGTGGTCTGTGATCCAATTTGTATGCACAAATCTTAGTTAGACATCATTTTAGCCTTTATCCTGAGCTACTTGGAATAGGAATCACATTTTGTCTCTCAGAATGATGGAAAAACTGATGTCAGTAGCAAAAATTCCATCTGTTTGGCCATCTGAAGTCCCTTAGCTCACAAGATAACCTCTCCCAAAGTGCTCATCTTTGTATCTTAAAATATAAATTTGAAATTCAGTATTTGACATTTTAAATCATTTTTTAAAAATTTGAGATAAAAAAATTATTTCCAACATTTTCCAAACCATTTCTTATAGTAGCTAGTGTCAAGACCTCTGTGGATTCTCATGTTCTTTCCCTTAATAATTTGGTATGTTGACAAAAATACATTGGACCCCCTCATGAAATTCAAAACAGTGTTTAGAAAAGCATAGTAGAAAACAAATAGTGAGTTTTATGGTTTTTACAAAATTATAGAGTAAAAACAGAAAATTATAGGTCAACATCTACTTTGCATTCTATGATACTACTAACTTTAATTTTAACTTGTGTATTTGTGTAAGAATATGTGTGTTGCTCTTGCTGCTGTTATTGTTTTTGATTTGTAGTTGTTTATTCTTCTAGTCTGTAAACCACTAAAGGGCAGAAACAAATCTGGTAGGCTGATAATGAGAAGACTAATATCTATTTGTTGAATGAATAAATTTATTCATTAACATATATTTTGCATCAGTGTAAGAATGAAGAAAAATTCTGTTAGGACATTACTGTGTAATCATATCCATATTTAATGTTCTCCATTTACTTATCAGACAAATGTTTATGAAACACTTCATGTGTCAGGAAGAATAATGTACAAACATCACACAGAGGAACATGGTTTTTGGCAACTTCTACTCTCCTGAGAGATCAGCAGGTTGCAGAACTATTTTTCAATGAGCTAGATAATTGTGCAAAACATACAAATGGAAAAAAAATTAAGCTTAACTGTCTCAGTTTGTCTGGTACTGGGAGAGATCCTAGGACTTGGACTTCCACTCTTATTTCTTGGGAAGTCCTGTTAAAGAAGAAAAGATATTAGATGCACAAAAGTAAGCAAGGAAGACTTCATTCAAAACTATTGCAATAAAGTAGGGAGATTGAACTCAACTCCACTGAAATAAAACTCCACTGGGAGAAGTAGTTGAAAAGTACTAGAGGGTGTTAAGGAGTAGATTGATCAATGTGATTAAGTTATATGCTTACTTTCACAAAAAAATTTAGGCTCATGCTCCCTCAGAATTTGAGAAATAAAGGCTCCAGGCCTTTGAGAAAGGTGTTCCTGGTTTATAAAACTCTCAAGAGGCTATGAGAGAATTTACATCATGAAAAAGCACAGAGAAAAAACATATAATTATATTTTCGTAAAGTAAATTCTCAAGCAAAAAAGGTAGGAAAGTCCTACAGTCAGGAAAAGTCCTGCTTAATTTAGTGAGGCTAAGGGTAACTTTAAGGACATCATGGTTAGTCCAAAGTAAACTGAGATGGGTTGGCACCTATTGGATGGTCTGTATTGCATTGAATTTACTAGAAAATTTTTATTACTGAAATTTTATACATTCACATTCAGCAAATTCTTAAACTCATGACTCTGTTAGCCTTTTTAGGTTTACCCCCCAAAATAACATTTTTCTTGGAAAGATTCTAACTCAAAAGATAAGAATTATTTTGTTTCTGTGAAATAGTTTTATAGACGCATATATTTTTGAAACTATTGCTGATTGTGCTAAAATGAAGGATAAAATTTTTATCACAGGAAACATTTGAATTAATAGCCACACATTCCACTTTTTCAACCTAAACCTCATTTTAAACACTCAGTAAAATTGAGTTTGAGATATACTTCCATTGAAGCCTTATATTACAAGAATATCACTACAGAGTTAACTATGATCATTAAACTTTCATGATAAAGCCTTGGTCCTTAGAATGTGGCTTTAAATAGAAGATAGGTTGAAAGGAGCATTTTTCTGTAATAAAAATAAATCTTATACATTGCCAAGTTAAAATTACTCATCACTTAATGTAATAATTCATTATATTGTTCATTTCCTGCATTTTTGGTTCTTAGGACAGCTCTGGGCACATATAGCAAAGGAGTTAGACACTAGGAAGTCATTGACCCAAGCCCAGTACTAGAGGAAAAAAAGCAAAACCTTTTTCCAATGCCTGTGGCCAATTCATTGTCTGTTTGAGCCAAAAGAATGGATATGAAAAACAGCTTAGATATTTTTGTGAAGAACTAAATAATAAATTTGTGGAGTCAAAATAAGGTCAACAATCCTCAATGTTTATCGTATTTTTTAAAAAGTCCATCACATCATCAGTAGCTTAAGACTGCATTAATTTCCTTCAGAGAGTAAAAGAATGAATTGTCAGTTCCAAGAGGACTTATGCTGTGATAGTTCCAGGAATTCTACTTCTCTATGAGGTGTGTGTGTGTGTGTGTGTGTGTGTAACAGTTTTCAGAAATTATCCAGAGGGAACAAAATTAGAAAAATGCCATAACTGAGGAACTGAGGTTTATTATATTGGGAATCGAAAGAAAAACAACAAACTGACAGTTTATATAAGGAGGCATTTGGTGCATATATTTGGGTGTGTATATCCAAATAGTGAATCTACTTTAGCTGATAAAATTTTGAGAAAGGAATTACTATGTTGAAACTCCAACTCAGAGGTTGGATTAAAAATTACATGTTTTGGCATGGGATATAACTCAGTGATAAACTGCTTGTTTAGTATGAATGAGACCCCGAGTTCAACACCCAGCACCACAAAAACAAAAACTTTGCATTCACTAATCATTCAAAAATATTTACAGAACATTTTCTATGTGTCCAGGATGGAGATGGGAGTGAAAGGAATAGGAAGGTCCTCTGAAGGAATACTTATCAAATAGACCCATACATATTTGATCACTGTAACACAACAGAAATTCAGTACTTGCTCTTAGAGCATGTTAGGGTTTGTCAACAGAACAAACTTGCATTAACCAACTCTCCATTGTAACAAAATAACCTGAGAGGAATCAATTTAAAGGATAAAATGGTTTTGGGGGGCCATAGTTTCTGTGGTTTCAATCCATTGTCACATGGCCTGGTTGCTTTCAGTCCTGTGTGAGGCAGTAAATCATGACAGATGCATGTACAGGAGGGCAGCTTCTCATCTACTGGTGGCCAAGAGCAAAGAGATGGAGAGGAAGAGACCAGCACCCCAGGATACTCTTCAGGGACACAACCTAAGGATATACTTCTTCAAACTTATCAGGTCCCACCTTCTAAAATTTCTACCACTCCCCACACAGCTGGGGACCAAGACAGTAACAATGAGCTTTTAATGGACATTTAATATGCAAACCATAACAAGTCCTCATCCCACGTTACTTCACAAATAAACTGAACGGGGCTATGCTATCTTTAATATATCGCTTGCAAAAACACACTGACTATAATGAATTCCAGCTGGCTATGATGAATTTTTGAACCATGAGAGGAATGGCAGGGACATTTCATGGGCCAGTTTTGAAAGTTGCCCAAATCTTTTCTATTTACCTTTCATTAGATAGGACTGGTCACATAATCCAAGCTAGATGCAATAGGGCATGGGAAATTTTGCTTTGCGATTCTCATGAAAAATTCTGTAATACAGAAGAGTAAATGTGTATTTTGGGTTGACAGTTAACATGTCTTTACATTCTACCTGTATCACCCTCTCATCATCCCATTCCAAAGATGATCACTCAAAGTTTGATCCACTCACCTCATTCAAAACACAGTCGAGGATATCTCAGAGGTGAATGCTATTCTTTGTCAGGCCCAGAAATAAGTTGTCACAATATAATGACCCATTCATTATAAGGTCAATTGTTGTCATCCCCTGATCCCATATGCCCATTTTACAAAGGGAGCAAGGATAACAACAAAACAATGACACAAAATTTTGAAAAATACAATATATGCAACAATCATAAATCCACAACATTCAGAGTATTTTCCTTGACAGTCATTTGGAAGGTTCTCATCCTGCCAGTGAGGGAAGGTCCTTCGCTTACACAAATTCTGTCACTTGAAAGAAGCTCTATTGTTTGTATATTATCTTTCAAAAGGACATCTAAAGGAGAGTATTGAAGAGTATGTCCTCTTGGAGAACTATACTGATTTCTCATCTCCTTACTCGTTACACATAGCAATTTGGTAGCTAGGCAGTTGTTTTAAGGCTTCAATTGTCAAAACATCTTTGGTTGAGTCTCAAATTTCTTTGGAAAAACAATTCTTCCAAAAATAGTAGATTTAATCAGTACTAGGTACCTCCAGTCACTATCAACTTAAATTTTCTTCTGATTCTCAACTCTGATTTATTTCTTCACATCTGTATCCTTGCATCTTTCTATGCAAGTTGCATTGTGGCCAAATAAAGCAATATCCTTGAATGGAAGAGAAAAATCTTTAACCTAAACTTTTCAAACCTGAGTTCCTCTTTTTAGTAAGAACCCTTGATAAACATTTGTTATTGTGTCTTTTTTAAACCTAATTTCTTATAACTTAAGTTTCTATACTTATTTCTATTTCAGTTCATGAGTCAACAATTCTTACCCAAAATCATTGTTTGTGTGTAATGGTTTCCACAAATGGAGTGAATATCTAGCAACCCATACTACTAGCATTCCGATCTCCAACTTCTCCCAGAGCTACCAACTTGCATATGCTCAATCTCCCTTCTCAGTTGCTGAAGGCAGCACTTCTCTGTTTTGGTAAAGGTAAACACTGCCATGAGGACAAATTCCAAAATTTTGGTTTAAAAATAATAGAACTTTTATTCATGTAAAAGAAGATGAACAAATCCACAGAGTTATAAAGGACCCATTCTAGTGGAGTCTCTAACACCTCCAGCATGATGCATCCTGGCATATACCCCAATTCCACCCATCCTGAAAATGCAAAGAGCATGAGGGATTGTGGGGAAGGATTTTAAAACCTGGATCTTGAGGTAGTACATTCTTTTAGCTGAAATAGGCACATGCCTCTAGTTGGCTGAAATTCCAGATGCATACTTCACTTTGATGACTGTGTGTTTCTTTTTTTTTAAGTAAAGAAATTTTTTTATATTGAAACACATGGAAATATATATATATATATATATATATATATGCTAAAAATTACAAATAAAAATAAATACAACTGAGGCAGTGCCCCTTAAACTAAGGAAAGTTTAGAAAACATAGCCACCAAATTCCTCATGGCTTTGCACTGGCTCTTGCACCTGCGCTGCTTGTGGGCCTGGTTCTGCCCAGTATCGGACAGTAAAAGAGCAGCAAATGCTCGCACAAGGGCTGGCATGGTATTCCCCTTCTTCTGCTTCTTTGGGCCACCACTTTGTGGGCTGTGATTTGGGTCCCATATTGGGTGGGGGAACGGGATGGGTGTTAGAGGTAGGCTTGTTGGTGTCCCCGACTTTAAGTGTCCCCAGGCTGGTAGTGGTGGAGGTAGAGATAGTGAGACCGTGGTTACCACCACTGATGGCAGGGATGCTGGGATTTGTACTGGGTACGGGCAGGCCAAAGGAGGTGAGTGGTGTAGATGTGGACAGGGCAGAAGGCTGGGGGAACTGGATGGAGCTCAGGGCCACTGGGTTGTGGGCAACTGAGGTAGTGGAAAGCCCAAGGAGGAAGCCCTGAGAGATCAAGCTGGTGGCAGAGCTGGTGGTGGAGATGGTGGTGGTGGTTGAGCTGGGGCTGGCTATGCTGTTTACCCTAAAACCACTCACAGGCTTTGAGGAAGATAGGCTGGCTGGACCAGTGATGGTGCGTGTGGCCGGACTGGTGGTCATGGAGGTAGTACTAAGCGGAGCAGTTGTCTGCATTAAAGGCTGTGTTGGGATGTGCATGAAAGTAGAGGGTGTAGTGAGGCCAATTCGGGCCTTGATGGGCAGAGTGGTGGTGCTGGTTTTGGAGGGGATGGTTTGGTTAGAAGAGGCTGGCAATGTGCCTACCTGTGTGGAGTTGTTTCCCTGGTTTTTAGTCGGGGTCACCAAAAGGGTCTTCATCATGAAACCGGCAGGGGCCAGTCCAGGACCCGCTGGGGAGGAACGGGTGGTAGGTGTGCTACCAGGTGGCTTTGGCTTTATGAGGTCAGGCCAAAGGAGACTTTGTTGTTTGGCTGATACTGCAATATCCAGATGTAGAGAGGATGTTGTATCCATAGGTGCAACTGGGGAGGAAGTAGGTGCCTGCCCCTGGGAAGGTGCTGACAATGTGTGGAGGCCTGGTTATGTGGCTGATACTGCAGCTTGGAGTGGGGGAGGATGGGAGATATGCATGGGTGTAACAGGGGAAGAAGTAGGTGCCTGCCTCTGGGAAGCTGTTGCAGGTTGGCCTGCAAAGGGCCCTGGCTGTGAAGAACTAAGAACAGCTGGAAGGCTGGTTGTCTTGTGAGTTGCAGGAGCTACACTGGTAAGTACTGCAATGGGCACTGCAATGGGGCCTGCAGATTCTGCACCTCGTTCAATTGTCCAAGGGGTGAAATAGTGCTTATGGCTGGGGCAGGGGTGGGGAGGGAGGCAGGCAAAGAAGCTGGCCCTGATGCAGGCAGGGTCAATGCAGGTGGAGGTGGCTTGGCAGGTGTAGGGTTTGCAGTGCTGACCACACCAGCAGGTCCTGGTAATGATGGAGCAAAGTCAAGGTGCATGGTCTTTAGGCTGGCCAGCAGCAGGGTAGCACCTGGGTCAGGGGCAGGGGTGGGGAAGGAGGCTGGCAAGGAAGCTGGTCTTGCTGCAGGAAGGGTCAGTGGAGGTCGAGGTGGCTTGGCAAGTCCAGGGGCTGCAGTGCTCACTGCATCAGAAAGTCCTGATAATGATGGGGCACTGTCAACGTTCTTCATGGTATTTAGGGTGGCCAGCAGTGGGGTAGCACCTGGGTCAGGGGCAGGGGAGGGAAGGAGGCTGGCCAGGAAACTGTCCCTGATGCAGGCAGAGTTAAAGTGAGACGAGGCTCTTTGGTGACACAGTTAGAGACCTCATCAGTCTTGTCCTCCCGGGCCTCGTTAAACCACTCCAATCTGGCCTTCTTCACTATGTGGGCTTCAGGAGGGCTGGCACAGGCAAGCAGGGGTGGTAAAGGCAAGGTCAGTGGGTCCTCCAGTCACTTCCGTTTCCTGCTCCCAGAGCTGCCAGATGTTGATAGTGAAATGGAGGACTTGGGCTCCTTCCTTGTGCTATCATCTTCAGCCCTTTCTCCATGGGACTCCTTGTCTATCACCTGAGGAGCAGAAGCAGGAGTACTAGATCCATGGCCCAGCTCCTCTTCGCTTGTGTTCTCTGCTGGCTTCTCTGGCTGCTGGGAGCCAGGGGACTCCTTGTCCATCATCCGAGGAGCAGGAGCAGGAGTACTAGATCCATGATCCAGCTCCTCTTCTCTTGGGTTCTCTGCTGGCCTCTTGGGCTGCTGGAAGCCTGAGCAAGCTGGTCCAGTGAAGAGGGATGAGGTGGGACCCCTCTTCTTCCCCAGCTGGGAGATGCCTCGAGTGGACCTGTAGGAACTCCTGATGGAGTTATGCTTGGGCACTGGGCTGTGACACGTGAGCTTGCTTGGTGGGGACCGCCTTGAATACATGCGTGCTTTCTTATTCAAGATGTCATCTGAGGTCTCAGAAACAAGACTTCTCTTCACTGACACAGGTTTCTGTGGAAGACTCACAGAACATCCATGGAGCAGGAGGGGTCCAGATGTTGAACAGCTGCTCCCACTGCTCTCATGGCGCTTTTTCTTCGTTTCCTGGCCATCTCTGTGTATTTGGGACTCTCCCTCCATTCTCCTTTTCATTGTCTCTTTGCAAGCAGTGTCCTTTGTATACATGTGTACACAGTATTTGCACTATATTCACCATCCCACACTCTTTCTCCACCTCCTGCCCCCCTCCCAGTGGCTCCAATCCCCCCAGGCAGGACCTGTTCCACCCTCCTATTCTCTGATTTTGTAAAAGAAAAGAAAAATTTCATTTTTGTTTGTTTAAGGTAGCTACACAGGGAGTTTCCTTGTGACATTTCCATGTACATATGTATTATAACCCAAATTGGTTCATCTCCTCTATTTTTCTTTTTTCTCTTTTAGTCCACTTCTTATGGTGGTTTCAACAGGTTTAAAAATTCTACATTCATTCTTGTATAGAGAATACATCAATCATACTCACCTTCTTAACTTTCATTTTTTATCCTCCCCATCTTGTAGATGACTTCTAAGCACAACCTGTATTTCATAGCATTGCTATATTTATATTAGTTGTATATTCCACATACAAGAGAAAACACATGGCTTTTGGCCTTCTGAACCTGGCTAACTACACTAAAGATGATGTTCTCCAGTTCCATCCATTTACCTACACACGACAAAATTTCATTCTTCTTTGAGGCTGAATAAAATTCCATTGTATATAAATACCACATTTTCTTAATCCATTTATCAATAGTGAGGTATACTAGCTGTTTGTAAAGCTAAGCTATTGTGAATAGTGCTGCAATAAACATGGGTGTGCAGGTGCCTTTGGTGTAACCTGACTTACATTCCTTTGGGTATATCCTTAGGAGTGGTTATTGCTGGATCATATGGCAGCTCTATTTTCAGTTTTTTGAGGACCTCCATACTGTTCCATGGTGGTTGTACTAATAATTTACATTCCCACCAGCAGTGTATGAGGATTCCTTTTTTCTCACATGATCACCAATATTTGTTGTTGTTTGTGTTCTTGATAGTAGCTATTTTAACAGGAGTGAGGTGGAATCTTAATAGGGTTTTGATTTCCATTTCCTTTATGGCCAGGGATGGTTAGCTCTTCTTCATGTATTTTTTTAGCCATTTGCACTTCTTACTTTGAAAAGGCTCTATTTAGTTCATTTGCCCATTTTTTCATTTGATCACTGATTTTTTTGGGAATTTAGCTTTTTGAGATCCCTGTATATTCTGGTTATCAACCTTTTGTCAGATATATAGCTGGCAAAGATTTTCTTCCATTCCATGCAGTCTCTTCAGTTTAGTGACCATTTCTTTTGTTGTGCAGAAGCTTTTTAATTTCATGTAGTCCCATTTGTCAATCTTTTCTCTTAGTTGCTGAGCCATTTCAGTTCTGTTTAGGAAGTCATTGCCTATGCCTATTAATTCTAATGTATTCTCTGCTCTGTCCTGCACTAGCTTCAAAGTTTTAGGTCTTATATTAAGTTCCTTAATTCATTTTGAGTTGGTACTTGTACAGGGTAAAAGACATGGATCTAGTTTCAGTTTTCTGCATGTAGATATTCCATTTTTTCTTATTCCTTTTTTCCTGACTTTATTTTCTCCACTACCATATGCTACTACCAGACATATTATTTATTTTATGTATTCAATGTTTATTGCCTTCCTGTCTGACACTAGATCTAAATCCCCTAATGTGGGGAGTGGATTAAAGCCTGTGAGAACTGGACACAAGCAAGGCAAGATGCAGCTAGTTGCTTTTACCTATAGGCCGAAATAGGCAAAACCCTTGGCCACGAAACAGGGAAAGTCAGAACAGCTGAGTCTCCTAAGCTGTGTTCAGAGAAGCAGGAACACAGGTTTCTCTCTGTTGCAATGTCATGCCCCTCCCATGGCTCCACCCTGTTTGCTGCTATAAAAGACCCCTGAAGGAGGAAGAGGTTTTTTTTGCTTTTTGGGGCTTTATTTTGGGCTTTTGCTTGGCTTTTTGCCTTTTGGGCTTTTTGCTTTTGGTTTTGAGGAAGAAGCTTTTATTTTGGGCCTTTTGGTGTGGGAAGCTTATGCAAGGGAAAAGAATTGTTGAAGGGAAAATGCTAAAGGAGGGTTGATAGAAAGTCTGTACTGAGAACTTTAACATAGGCTTCAGAAAGCAAAGCTGAGAAAGAACTTCATACATAGGCTTCAGGAAAGCTAAAGCCAAAGAAATGCCAAAGAGAACATGGGACAGCGCACAGTGCAAGTCTAAGAACCAAGACTTTAAGAGTTATGCACATGCAGGTTGTAGGCCAGGCTGTTTGCAAGTTTGAGCACCTTGAGAACTGAGGTGAGACAGTGCAAGTCTGGGGACAAAAGACTTTAAGAGCAATTAGGCTAAAGATAAGCTAAGAGAAAACATGGGACAGTGCGAGCCTAAGGAAAGAAGTTTTAAGCAAGATTTTAAAGAAGGCATTAGAAGCAAGGTTTTAAAGAACTGCAAGGAGTAAGGCCTTAAAGAATCAAGATAGAGAAAAGAAGCAATAAGAGTTGTGCGTCTCCAGCAGAGCATACAACACACGTGACCCCAACTTTGTCTGTGGGTCTGTTTATCCTGTGTCTTTCCTAAAATCTCCCATCACCCCCAGTTAAGCCCAGTTAGGTCCAGTAATAACCAAGGAGTGAGAGAGAAAACCTCGCTCCGGAAAAGGAGGGAGCATGAGAAACAGCACCCCCTTCACCTTAGGAGTGAAACTGTCTTTTCTTTTCTCACTGCTGATTCTTTATTGCCTACATAAAGAGTCTACCACAAAGATGATGCTCAATATGTTTTGTTGAAGAAATGAAACAATATTACCCAATGGCTATATTCTTTAAGACTCACAGGATTTTCTTTAGGGGTATGAGTGACATGGTGAAAGGAGAAGCATCTTAAAATGTTGACAGTGGGTTATGAGAGAGTGGAATTAACTAAAATTCCACAAAAAGAATCACCAAGCATGATTCTCAATTAATATAAAAAGTTATTGAAGATTTGGCATCTCACTCCTCATAGGCTTGCTGTACTATAAATATCATGCCACTACACTGGGACTCATCTTCCAAGTCACAATAATATGATTCAGGCAGTGTATGGAACTTGGAAACTAGTAATTTGTTTTCTTTTTATTTTTTTTAAACTGATGATTTTTTTCCCCTTTATTTTGTCTTGGGCGGAGGTACATTATGGCATTTACAAAGGTTCTTACAATGTATCAAATATATCCTACTTGGATTTACCCCGTCCACTGCTCTCCTTTATTCTCCTCTCCCCTGATTCCTGGCATAGTTTCAACAACTATGATTTTTGTATTTACATACATGTGTACACATTTTTTTGCACCATATTCATCCTCTTACCCACTTTCCCTGCCACCTACTCCTTCCACTGCTTCCAACACCAACCCCCCTTTCCCATAGCAGGACCCATTCCTGTGTGTTCTCTGATCTTGTAGAAGGAAAAAAAAGTGACATTTTTGCTGGCTTGCGATAAAGGTAGCTACACAGGGAGATTCCTTGTAACATTTCCATGTATATGTGTATTATATCCCCAATTGGTTTATCTCCTCTAGTTTTCTTCTTTGTACCTTAGTCTTTATCTTATGTTGGTTTCAGCTGAGTTAAGATTTCTGTATTCATTCTCGTAAAGAAAGTAAGATATTCACTTTCCTTAGCAACATTTACTCAGGCTGACTTTTCTCCATCATATGTTTGTGGCATCTTTGTCAAAGATCAGGTGGGTATAGCAGTGTGAATTTGTATCTGAGTCCTCTATTCTGTTTCACTGGTCTTCATAGCTGTTCTTGTGCCAGTACCATGCTGTTTTTATTAATATGGCTCTGTAGTACAGTTTGAAATCGGGTATTGTGATATCACCAGCATTGTTCTTTTTGCTCAGTATTGCCTTAGCTATTTGTGGTCTTTTGTGTTTCTAAATGAAGTTTAGGGTAGATTTTTTTTTTCAATCTCTGTGATGAATGTCATTGGGATTTAGATGGGAATTGATTGCAATGAACATGTAAATTGCTTTTGGTAATGTAACCATTTTCACAATTTTGAGTCTAGCAATCCAGAATCATGGAAGATCATTGATTTCTTTCTTCAGTGGTTTATGGGCTTTCACAAACTTTGTTAAGTTTATTCCTAGATTTTTTTTAGGCTATTGAAAATGGAATTATTTTCCTATATTCTTTCTCAGTCTTGAACTCAGGGCTTTGTGCTTGCAAAGAATGCACTCCTTTGCTTGAGCCATACCTGTAACCCTAAGTTTTATTATTGATGGGTCAAATTTTTTATCAAAATTTTTTATAATAAAGTAGCAAATGGGTGTTTTTGAACATTTCTTCTTGTTGCATCTTACTAAGAACATTCCATGTAAGTTATATATAATGAAGCAATTATAACCTTTCCTTTTCCAAACTTCTGAAGCAGTTCTCTTATTACTATCTAAATGTATTCTATCATAATTAATTGATTCATCAAATATTTATAAGTATCAGACAATACTAAGATCCTTAAGTTAAAAATGAACTAAATACCATCACTGTGTCTTTAATCCCACTCTTTATTATTTATGGCTTGATTTTTCCAATCATGTAGATTCTAGACATTTTTTTCTGTTACTACTGCTTTTATTTATTCTTTTTTGAACTAAGTAACATCATTAACACACTTCATTACATAAAAATCCAATTTAATATAAAATTTCTATCTGAAATTAAGATTTTATGATTTTTTGATGTACTTATGGTTAAACATTGGGTGGCCATTAAAACCTTTTGAAGAAGGCTGGGTGTGCTGGCTCATACCTGTAATCCCAGCTAGTCAGTAGGCAGAGATTGGGAGGATTGCTGTTCCAGGCCAGCCCAGGCAAAAACTGTGCAAAATTTCATCTCACTCAAGTTTTTGGCAGTACTGGAGCTTGAACTCAGGGCCTCAAGCTTGCTATGCAGGTGTTCAGCTGCTTAAGCCACAATTCCAGTCCATGAGACCTCATCTTAACCAATGGCTGAGCTCAGTGGCTCAAGCCTGTCATCACAATTATTCAGGGAAGCAAAAATAAGATGATCATAGTCTAGGTCTTCCTGGGCAAAAAGCAAGACCCTATTAAAAAAAGCCAATGCAAAAAGTTCTGTCTGGGACATAGCTCAAGTGGTAGAGCACCAGCCCAGCAAGTGTGAGGCCCTAAGTTCAAACCCCAGTACTGTCCCCTATAAAAAAGATTTTTTGAAGAGACTTATTTTATTGTTTTTACATTGTAGGTGACACATATTGAATAAAAATATGTAAGATAGATGTCCAGCAATTCATAACTCTTTAAAAGCTGTGCAGCTGATTCTCCTAAGTACCCAGGGTAGAGAGTCATTGCATACCCATTGTGGGAAATTCTAAACTTTACGCATAACTGACCTCCTTCTCTGTTACTTTGTTCAAGCAATTATTACGTACATTATTAATATCCTACTTCTTATATGTTGTCATCTAGAGTATCTGGATTTACTCCTTCTGCTCTCTACATTTCTTCTGCTCTCAAGATTTCTGACTGTTGTGCACGAAAACCTTTTGCAATACCTCTAAGTATTTCAATAATCTTGTATCACTCTTCTTCCTTATGATGGTTTCTACAAGACAAGCATTTGCTTAAAATTGTAACCAAAGAAAATTATTAAAGTGATGTCATTCTTTGACTAGTTTAATATCTATTTCATGCAGTATCCTTTGTATTTT
The DNA here is from genome assembly GCF_047511655.1 of Castor canadensis. Lineage (NCBI taxonomy): Eukaryota > Metazoa > Chordata > Mammalia > Rodentia > Castoridae > Castor > Castor canadensis. Next base: position 80,356,661 of record NC_133386.1, on the reverse strand, counting down.
TTGGTAGATAAATGACTATTAAAATATAACAAACATGAAGAAATCACTATGTTAAATTCTTTAAAAGTGGTTAAAATTCCTTAAGTATTAAAATGTATGTTCCTTTATATTGTGATAAAAATAGCATATCTATTTTTAGAATTTCTACTACAAATTATGAGTAAAGTATCTGGACATCATAGAGGATACTGATGATAATAAGTGGCTTCTTTTTTCTTAAATTCATTTTCATATTTATTAGTAGATGTGAAATACAGTAGTTTCAGAATAATGTCTATTTTCAAGTTAGATCTTCTGAATCAAACTTGATTCTAAGTACTTAGTTATATGAATTAAATGTTCAAAGTGTTATCTTCATGACTAGAATAATAATAGTAATAGCAATATCACTGGTTTTTAAGGAGTTTCAGTGAGATATACATATATTATTTTAATGCAGATATTTCTGGGCAAGCGGCAGGTAACATTTTAAAAAAATCTACTTAGTATGTTACTTATCATTGTCACTATTAGTTTAATGAATAAATCCTCATAATATTTTAGGGGACAGGGTATATAAATGATCTGTTCATTTTATAACCAAGGGGGAGAAGGTATGTATATATATTTGATTAATATATCATAGTATGAGTGACTCACAACCTTCAAATATTGTGCTATTGTATGAAATGACCTTTCCAGTCACTTAGTAAATGGTACTTGAAGTATGCCTGGTTTGCAAGGAGTAAAATGGTGACATTAGTCTGGCACAGCATACATATCCTGTAGAATCAGGGTGTAACTTTTATTTTCTCATTTAGCCTTCATTGAGAGAAGAATGCAATTTCAGTTGAGCACTGAATTGGAGATTCAGAGAACTAGGGTTTTATTACCAGCTCCATCACTGACATACCATGAGCCATTAGGAAAAAAATTACTTCTCTGCTCTGAACATCAGAATTCCCTTCTTTAAAACAAAAACAAATTTGGTGACTTGGAAAATAATGTTGGATTTGGCAAATGAAGGCATGCTCAACATTTTAGAGCATTTGATTTAATACAATTCATGCTGTATTCACAATGTAAAGAAATAGCAAGTATATAGGTACATGATAATAATAATACATAAACAAAGAAATAAATCAGAAATTATATCAGCCAGTTGTAGCTATATTTATGCAGCATGTTATGTTGCATTATGAGCATGAAAGAACAAAGTCGTCTGTCCACCTAGACAAAATGGCTATCAATCCAAATAAGTCCTCTCCAGTGTGCTCACACTCAAATTTGGAGTCGCAGTGGGTGGCATCATTAAGTGTTTCTATGACTGAGTACACACAGCCTCAGCTTTCTGAGCACTGGAATTACAGGAGTCCACCACCATGCCCAGTTCTTTTTCCAAAATTTTAACCCAAGAAGAAGGAGCTTTTAATAAGCTCCAAGCTCTCAGTTGTATAGGAGTAAGCAGGGTGCAGACTGAACTAGTCTAAATGTCATAATCAGGGAGAAGCTAGGCAGTCATTAAAAAAATGTTGGTTACAAACCAGGATAATGACATTTCCAGTTGTTAGTGTCTTTTGGTTTTCAAGTATCCTAAAAATATAGGTCCATACAATTTCACCCATCAGACAGAGATATATTTAAATGTACTTATTATTTAGTAAGTCCAGAAAATGTAATAGACAACAATATAAAAATGCAATCTGGAGAGAAGAAACAATGAGATATCACTATTTCAATGCAATAAATCACAAGTCAGAGAAGAAGATATTATAACAGAAGAAAGCTAGAACATCTCCCTCTTATGCGTGGAAAGGAAATTTTGCTTTCTTGCTTTTTAAATAATAGTACCTTTCAGATAGACTTTCAAAAATAGGAATAATTTATTTGAAACATAGGTCACAAAAATATAAGAGATTGGACAAGTTTAGAAATCAAATATAATAATAAAAACCATTCATTTCACATATGTCTACTGAGTGCAAATTATATGCCAGTTATTATTCTAATCATGAGGGTAGACATAAAAAGACAGGTACATTCCCCATCCTTGTGAGCCTTGAATTTTACAGAGAGAAAGACAAAGACAATATAAAATAATTTTAACAGTAAATAAATCTAAACATCAATAAACAACAAACAAAAACAGAAGTAAAGTCCACAAAACTAGGAAATTATACTTGTGAAGAGAACCATGAGTTTCTCTTTGGAAACCATTTAATAAATTTGACCTCTAAGAAAACAGTAATTAACTCAGCTATTCATTATTTTGCAAATTAATTATAAAAAATAATTTGAGGAGAATGAAAACATGCTCACTTCTTCCTTAATTCTCTCTCAATCTTCCATATATTATGAAACTATTCAGCCAAAGTAGCATAAGAGCCATGCTTTGTGAAATCACCCATCTCTGATGAGCATTCCAGAGGAAAAAATGGGCTGAGTTTCCATTGTCTTTTGTGCTTAGGGAGGGTGAAGAGATCCGATATTCACACAAAAAATTGGTGTTGGTTTGCCTTATTTGCAATGATCATTGGTACAGTTGGGAGCCAGTACAATGATTTATGCTAAGTCACTAGCAAGTTTTACTCATCACTGCCACACTGTGCAAAAGTCAACTCAGTGCTTTTAGCAAGGTTCAACAGTGAAATTTAACAGTGTTACTCAATGTGGAATATTTCAGTGTCTTTTGTGTTTGCTGCAAGACATCCATAAAAAAACAAGATCTTTGTGACTGTTTAGTTGGTGCAGATATCAGATGAATAAAAGCAACTGAGCAGTTATCTGAGCATTGTGGTACACAGAATCCCAGCTACTCTGGATGAAGAGTCATGGAGATCTCAAATTAGCAAGAACCTATCTCAACAAAACAAAAGGGCTAGGTGCATAGCTCATAGTAGTAGAACACTTATTTAGCATGTGTGAGACCCTGAGTTCAATCCCTAGTATTGAAGGAAAAAAAAAAGCACAAATAAATAAGCCCAGCCACATCGGTAGAGCCATCAATTTGTGAGGTAAAAGCGTGTATCTGCAGATGAGATTATCTCACTCTTGTGTTCAGGTAAGTCTTTAATTTGACAAGGTACTATACTGTAATATTGGAAATTGTTACTGTCATGAATGCTTTTACTGGTATTTCATTGACAGGCATTGAATAATATTAATAGTGTAAGGCTCTATTAAAACCCCTGTACTATCTGGTCTTCTCCAGCCAATGCAATGTGATAATATACCCTATAAGTTGTTCCAGTGGTTTTGACATACATAGTTTTACAAGCTGTAATGATTTTGATTATGAATGTTTTCAACACAATTATACTTAAAATATTTAATTATTCTTTTTCCTCTGAATTTTAGTTTCAAAATAACACTGTAACTTAACTGGCACTACAAAACTGTTTTAAGTATTGTGTTCCAAAGACACAATAAAGAAAATCATTAGCATTTGTAAGGATGAGACTTACACTTGTCACAATTTCGTTTCTTAATAGTTTCACCCAGGTTCTTGACAGTAGATTTCTTTCTTCAATGAATCAAATAATTCTCTGATAAGAAAATTTTAGGGACTGGAGGTATGGCTCAAGTGGTAGAACAGCTGCCAGGCAAGCACAAGGCCCTTGGTTCAAATCTCTGTACTGAAAAGAAAAAAAAAAGGAAAGGTTTACCTTTCTCAGCATTATTAGAAGTACAAAGTACAGTATATTTGTGTGTTGAAAAAATGAAGCTTTTTATCTTGTCAATAATCATTCCTCACATGTAATGAAAATCTTTCCTCTTTCAAGATAAACAATTATTATATTCGAAGATAATCGGTTTCAGATGAAATGTAAAACTTTAGAAAAAATTTCAAAATATTTAAAAATATCAAGCAAATCAAGACCTTGGATTGATTTCTTTTTTTTGTTTCTATGTACATCCAAGAAGGATTTTAGGATTTGAAAGTAACATTCCTTGGATGATTATTAGTTTATAAAGGTTGTAAAAATTGTAACCAATGATAGTGATAGGACAGTGGAGGTACCACTTAAAACTTGAGTTAATATATGAAAATGCACATATTTATGCTAATATTGCTAGTACTGGAGTTTAGAAATTATAGGAATACACAATCCAGGATACTCTGCATGGTTTCTGGAATGCTCTGTGATGACTCGTACTTGCATGAAAATAAAAGGGCAATTATGTCATTATATTATTATGGAAATAGTTTTGGCTTTTTACACCCTCTGAATGGTCTTGGGAACTGTTATCCTACTAGAAAAATGGGATTCATGCACAAAAAAATTTAGTAGACTCATAGAACAATATTAACAATTTTCCATTTTTATATTTGGTCCTTGACTAAAAGTATTAAATTCAACCAAATTCATATTACTAAACCTAAACATTTTTCTGAGGATAAATATTGGTCCACATTCACTTTGTGTATTGTGTTTAATTTCTTAGAAAAGTTTTGCTTTTGCATAACAATTGCCATTTGTTGCAATGCAAACAGTAGTTAAATTTTTCAGAAATGAGTTAATGATTAACTTTATGAAAGTAATTTCATCATTTATGATCCCTGTCTGCTACTGACAGTGATTTTAAAATATTACTTAAGCAGCATCAATAAACTTTGCTGGCACCAAATGCTAAGAACATTAAACCCATAATTGCAAAAACTATTTCTTGTGGATATATATCTCACTGTAATTAAGATGATAGAGTAAGAATAAAAACAAGACACATTGAGATGGAATGCAGTGATTACCACATTATCATTTCATGGACACCCTGTGGAGGTGTCCTTCCTTTTGGAAGGAACCTTACTGATCATCTACTTCTATTATGTATCCGATGCTTAAGTATTTTCTACTGCTTTCCTGACAAATTCAGTCTTTCTTTAAATGTCTCTAAATTAATGGAGAATATACAATGCTCTGGATTGCCATGTTTATATCACACTTTTGCTAAAAGTCCTTCTATCAAACTGACATTTGCTTTTCTTTCTTTTAGTCATTTGCATATTCTTAAAGTTTGATCCCTGACTCTGGTAGAGACATTCTGACTCAGTAGTCACTAGCAAGTTATGCAATCTTTGAGTCACTAAAGTGAGTTAGCTCCAATATTTTATAGGAAAGCCTTAGATTCTAATATCCTTAAGGTTTAAGTTTGCTCTTGCTCTAAAATTTGACAGTATTCTACGTTGATTTACATGTATTTACATATATGAATGTCAGATATGTGATCTTTTGCAATCCTACTAACATTTGGGGTCTCAATATCCTTTTCCCTCAATTATTGAAAGTGATATCTACTTTTTTGGAGTTATTTGAAAAAAGTAAAAGTGGTATACACCCCATAATATATACAACTATTTAGTGGAAATGCACACTAAATTATTGGTACATAAAAATAATAGAATTTAATGAATTTCTGCCTCAAAGTATGGTGGAATAAACACATACAGACTGACCCATTTGCAAAAAAATAGCTGTAGAATTGGGAGGAAAATCTCCACAGATTTCTATTTGAAGGCTCTAGGGAATAAATAAAAGCAGATATTGGAGGAGAGTTGAAATTTGGAGGAAAAGATTGCTGCTCTGTTTCTATGACCTCAGCCTGACCTAGCCACAGTCATAAGCTCAAGATGGTGAATAATAGTTATAAAGTACTGATGGAAACATGTATCCTTCTATCCAAAATGAACCAGAGGACAGAGTTCAGCACAATCATAGCTTCTGAAAAGTGAGGAGAGGAGAAAGCCAGAGAAGGGGAGATATAAATACTGTGTGTTCATTCTACCTAAATCTTGGATTGACAATAGGACCATGCATAAATGGGGACAGTTGACAGTAAAAGAACTAAAATGAGATCTGAGGTAACACCTACTGAAGGTCAAACAGAATTTTCAGTTTTGGTGCTACAGTGTAACCGTCTTCTAAAACAAACTTATCAACAATAATGTTCACATAATTAAGTTTACAACTTCAAGCATATTGGTGATTGTAGAATGAAAGCAAATAAAATACCTAGGTATGGTGAACAATCAGATGAAAAACCAAAACAAGAGAGAATATTAAAAGTCAGAAGAAAACCCCAGAAAGACTGTTGTTTTTACAACAGACATAAACAAGGCCAGAGATGTGAATCAGACCTCTGATATATAGAAAGAGAAAAACTTTCCAGACAGAATTGTAGTCTAGCAAAAAATGTCTTAAAAGTGAAGGTGAAATAAAGGCATTTGACAAAAAGACAACCAAAACCAAAATAAAACAAATAGCAAAAATGACAAGTCATCAACTGGTGTGTACTTCCAGAGAACTGTTCAAATTGAAAAGAAGTGAAAAGAAAGGAAAGCACTACTTTTTTTTTTTTGTCATTGCTGTGCTGGGTGGGGGTACATTGTAGCATGTTCAGAGGTTCCTACCATGTATCAGATATATCATACTTGGATTTCCCCCTTCACTGCTCTCTTTCATTCCCTCTCCTCTGATTACAAGAACAGTTTCAACAGGTATTATTTTTGCATTTACATACATGTGTATACATTATTTGTACTGTATTCACCCTCCTACCCCTTTCCCTGCCACTTCCCTACTCCCACTAGTGCTAACCACCTGCCCCCCGCCCCCGAACCTGTTTTGCCATCCTGTTCTCCAATTTTGTAGAAGAAAATATATAAAAGATAAAAAAGAGAAACATAACATTTTTGCTAGTTCGAGATAAAGATAGCTACACAGGGAGTTTCCTTGTGTTGTTTCCATGCATGTGTGTATTACATCCCCAATTGGTTCATCTCTACCAGTCCTCTTCACTCCTCCCTAGTTCCCTTCCATGGTGGCCTTGGCCAGTTTAAGATTTCTATATTCATTCCTGTACAGTGAGCATATCAACTGCATTCAAGTTTTTGATAGTACCTTCCCTTGTCCTATCCCTCCCATGTGTGGCCTCCCCTTAGTGCGACTGCATCCCCATAATATTGCTGCATTTGTTTTGGGTCTGTAATGTGCAAATGAGGGAGAACATGTGGCTTTCATCCTTCTGAGCCTGACTAATTTCACTTAAGATGATGTTCTCCAGTTCCATACATTTACCTGTGAATGACAATATTTCATTTTTCTTTGTGGCTGAGTAAAATTCCTTCGTGTATAAATACCACATTTTTCAGTAATGGGGCATCTTGGCTGTTTCCATAGCTTAGCTATTGTGACTAGTGCTACAATAAACATGGGTAAAAGCACAGCTATTAAGAAATGGGTGAATAACATCAAAAATGTTTAAGTATATATAAGATATGAAAATTTTTACAAAATGAGTAGGTATATATGTTACAGATACTTTTAATTTCACTAAACAATTATAATGGCTTTAAGTAAATGTTAGGCATTTGGATTAGTAACTCTACAATTGCTTTGTGTGTGCTAGGATTGTATAAATAAATAAATATACCAGAGACAATGAGAATTAGGTGCTTTACTCTCAAAGAAATTGTTAATCAAGAATGACTGAACCCTGTGCTTTTGGATTAGAATCAGAATTATCAGTATTAACTCATGGTTTTTAAAAAATTCATCAAGACAGTTGGATACAATAATGGGAATAGATGTATATATTGGTATAAACATGTATATCCTCTTGCTGTGTCCACTGAGAAGGGCTATAGCAATGGATTTGAATGCCAGCACTCAGATGGGTTTTAAATATTTTTGTTCTTCAGTGAAAGGAGCCAACGACATGTGATCGATTCCATAGATGGAACAAGAAATTGTATATGATTAACCTAAACAATGTTTTGGCACCAGATAATAATGAAGTGCTCCAAAAAGTATGATAAAATTTTAAAAACACACAGGAAGTAAATTGGAAGAACTCTTCAATGGCAAAATCTTCAAAAATCTGACAATATAACTAATGATAGTATTATTGTATATGGCACAGAATAAACACAACTCATGAGTACACATGAATTCAAATAACGTGTTATTTGTATTACTCTTATAGAAGTATTGCAATTAACAAATACATAAGGAATAAAGGAAATTGTTCACATTAGATTAGCACAGTACTAATTTTTACATGAAAGACCCACTGATGATGGTAAAAATTAGGGGGTAAAAGTTTGAGGTAAAGCCGGATGTTTACACAGTCTCAAAGTATTTTTACCACAGTAGCCATTATCTATATAAAACGAAGCTTTCAGTAGAGAAAGGTAACACACATCACCTTAATCAAATGAGCATAGTTAATATCAAAAGTAATTGACATATCAACATCATGTATCAATATCCTTGGTACATTGCACTGAGAAAAGAATATCATTTATAATATTCTTGTCAAAAACAGGTAGCTTCAATTTAATCATGAAATAACATTAGATAAACACAAATGCATAGCATTCTACACAGCAATTGATGAGCGAGCTGTCTTCAAAAGGGAATAAAGCATAGGAAGACTTATATGGTTACTAAGTGGAGAGGATAAAGGTGAGAGACAGAAAATATAGATAATGGTCATGCCATGTTTAAAAACTGAACTCTCACCTATCATCTGCAGCAACCAGCAAGTGACCCTTTACCTTTAGTAACCAGTCCAGGAAGTTAATTTACTGCATTCAGCCAGTCCCTAAAGCCAAAAATATCTCTTGTAGCAGTTGACTACACAAGGCCAAGTTTTGGCTAATAACTGACAGCTTCTCTGAGTTTTTCCTCACTTCCAATTTAGGAAGTAATCACATAGGTTTCCTATTTCTAGTTAGTCCACTACAAGCATATGCCAACAGTATCGAGTCAGGGCATACCTGAGGCCTTCCCTTTGTCCCACCATAAAGCTTTCTCACTCTCTGCCTGACATCAACTCTGCCAAATAGGAATGATAGTGGTTAACTTATTTTTTATAGCAAGGTCTATTGTCTTTGCCCATTCTTATTGGGGAGATACTCATTTATTTCTGCAAAGGAGACCTATCAACTGAAAGTAATATAAGATCTTTGGACTAAGAAATGACATTCTTGTGAAACCTGGCAAAATCTAAATATAGTTTCTAGTTTAGTTAATAGTATCTTACCACTGTTATTGACTTAATTTTGATAATTATAATATTATGAAAGGCGCCAAAATAAAGAGAAATTTTATGATGAGTCTTCAGGAATTTTCAGCAGTATTTTGACAATTTTTCTATAGGTCTAAAGTTATTTAAAAAAAAAAACTACTGCTAAGGAAAAAGAAACAAAGGAGAAAATCTTAGCAAATATGGAGTAGGCAAAGATTTTTTAACTGAATAAAAAAGCATAAACCACAAAAGAAAATAGTAAATTTAACTTTATCATTAAATTCTTCTTTTTCTTCTTCAAAAGACATCAGTAAAAAGACAAAAACTTAAGAGTTAATACTTTTGATACGCATATCTGTCAAAGGACTTGTATCCAAATAATGCACTAATAATAAGATGACCTTATAAAATAATTTTCACTGACACTTCACAAAAGAAGATAAAGCAATGGTTAAAATAGCTGATATTAAAAAGGCTAAAAATACCAAGTGTTGGTGAGGTTGAAGAATTCTTGTACATCAATGGGATTATAAAATTAGGTGATCTAATTGGAAAAATGATTTTTCACATTCTTAAATTTTTAAATAATATCTAACTAATCTTCCATTCTATTTTTAAGTATTCACTCAGGACAAATGAAATCATATATATTCAACAACATTTGTGTATGCATGTGCATGGCAGATTTATTCACAATCGATCAAAACTAGATATAACCTTAATATCCATAATTAGAAGCATGGGTTTGGGGGGATGTTATAATATATATATATATATATATATATAAAAAAAATATATATATATATATATATATATATATTTGGAAATATCACAAGGAAACTCCCCATGTAGTTACCTTTTTTTTCAAACAAGCAAAAATGTGATTTTTTTTCTTTTTTTCTCTACAAAGTTGGAGAGCAACCCAAGGGAGTTGGTACCACTGGGGGGGGCTGGCAGAGAAAGGGGGTAGGAGGGTGAATATGGTTCAAAAAATGTGTACATATGTATATAAATGCAAAAATGATAGCTTTTGAAACTATTCTAGGAATGGGGGTAGAGGGAATAAAAGAGTGCAGTGGAGGGGGGTGAATTCAAGTATGGTATATTTGGTATTTGATATATAGTAAGAACTTTTGAATATGCCACAATGTACTCCCAGCAAAACAATAAAAAAGAAGTAAAAAAAATCATTGTCACTAAGAATGAAGATATTCTACTGGTGTATGCAACCACATGGATGACTCTCAAAACCATTATGCTGAGTGAAAAAGATAAGATATAAGAGTATATTCTATATAATCCATTTACACAAGTGCAAACTCCTTTATGTTGACAGAAAACCGAACAGTGGTTGCCTGATTTGGATGTAGAGGGCAGGAGTTGCTATAGAGAGGGACCAGAATTCTGGGTGTGAAGGAAATGTTCTGTCGTTGGAGTTTGTTTAAGGTGTCATGAGTATGAACATCCCTCAAAACACATTTAACTATACACTTCAAATGAATGTCATTCTTGTCTATTAATTATACTTAGTACATTGGATAAAAATAAAATGGGATAACACAAATTAGAATTTGGAGGAGCCCCAGAGATCATTTAGTTGTCATCTCTGAAATTATAAAAATAGTTTCTGTGGCTAACGAATAGGGACAAGTATGTTACAGTCTAGATCTTGGGCTTTCCACTTGGTGTTGTTACAACTCTGTGTGTCTGTGTGTGTGTGTGTGTGCGCATGTGTGCATGTATATATTCGCACATAGATAATTTATGTATGTATGTACATGTATATATACAAATACACATATGTATATGTATGCATGTACGTATAATAGAAAATTTAGGATGTTTTGAGGTGTTATATAAGGATTTTTCTCCTCTCATTTAAATTCTAAAAGTAACAAAACTTTCTTGAACATGGGCTGGTTAAGCTGGCTATTTTGTCTTTCCTGCTAAAAAGGTCATTGGGTTCTCAGAACATATTGGTTTGCCTGACTTTTCCAGAAATGATAGGAATTCCCATTAGGATATATTTCCAGGGCCTGGAAATGTTTTCAATAAGCCATCAGGAGTTTTGGCACAATCTTCTGTTCAGTTCATGCTTTTTTGGGCTTCTCAGAACACTCAATCTATAACATGTGCTAGAAACCTGGAGGAGGCTAAGATTGAAAACTTCTGCTGTCTGTCATCTGCCACTTTGCCTTTTCTTTCATTCAGTGGTCTATCTCTACCTGCTTGGGAAAGCAAATCTCTTTGTAGCAGATGAGATGGGAGGTAAAGTTTAACTCTCCTGTGTCTTCCGGCTTTTCCTCACTGCCTCCCTCTTAGTCAGCATATCCTTGCTAGACTCAGAATCATCATCTTGTCATTTGCAACACTCTGCCCAAAGGAAAAGTGTTTGAATATTATTTTATTTCGCACACTCCAGCATTCATCTAGAACAAAACAGTTCAGTTCAGTTGAAGCACATGACAGGAGTTGTAGAAGGTACAGAGGATTACTGAGCATTTAGGGGGCTTAAAATTTTGTAGGAGGTGGGAACAGATGCAGAAGCTGACCATTTTCACAAAGTGCATGAAGATGTATGTCAGATATTTCACAGAAGATATTCTTTTCTCCATATCAGACTGAATAAAATACAACAGGTGGAGTTTAACAAATAAAGGTCTAAACTTAAAAAAAATGGAAAATTGCAAAGTACAAGTATAAACGTTTTGGGTTGTAACTTTCCTTATTTGTGAAGTGAATATCTGGATAAGCTTAAAACCAATTCTACCATTCTATCTGTCCCATTTAATTGGATGCTGGAATGGATCATTTCTGAAGTCCAACTCTTGAAAATGACTGTGTTGCTGTGCCCTAGGTGCTGCCATATTTTTAAGGTCTCTGGGAATCTCACAAGGACAGTTGGTTCCCCAAAACAATTCTTTCTGTCTTCTTGCATGTGGCTGTGTCCATTCTCAAATTTTGGCTCATCCTGCTAGGCCTTTTACAAAGATGCAGATGTTTTTTAAAAGTGGCAAAAAGATCAAAAAGACATTTTGTGCCTGATGTATTGGTTGGGTTTCAGTTCTGTTAAATCTGATTTGAACATATTAAATAAAACCAGAAACCAGTGGTTTGCAAGAGGTTAGTGGTGGAGTATGGAGCTTCATGGGTCAAAACTGTAGCTCAAAAAATGCCATATTAATTGCTTTTAAAATATTCTATCTGCAGATCAAAAACTAACAAAATGCATGCTGCTACACATTATAACTGAATTGTTTTGGAATATTAATATTTCTGCAATTAATTATTAAAAGTCTGTGGACTATTGCTTGCTTCTTTTTCATTTTAAATGTGAACAAGGAAGATACTTATCCAAAATAATGATGGCTTAAAGCAAAACTTAATACAGAAACGTAAATGAGTATTTGTTTCATAAAAAACACAGAATAGTAAAAGCATTTATGCAATCCCTACTCTTGCTGAGGTCACATGCTAAAGAGAATACTAAGGATTTGTGTAAATGCAGTATAAATAAGTTTATAAGTTTGCACAAAAGAACTATGGAGTTTCAAGATAGCTACACAGGGAATTTCCTTGTGTTGTTTCCAGGCATATGTGTATTACATCCCCAATTGGTTCATCTCTACCAGACCTCTTCACTCCTCCCTAGTCCCCTTCCCATGGTGGCCCTGGCTAGTGTAAGATTTCTATATTCATTCCTGTACAGTGAGCACATCAACCACATTCACATTTTTGTTTTCCTTTCTTTGCCCTATCCCTCCAGTGCATAGCCTCCCCTTAGTGTGACCTTTGTCCCATAATATTGCTGCATTTGTTTTAGGTCTATAATCCGCATATGGGGAGAACATGTGGCTTTTGTCCTGAGCCTGACTAACTTTACTTAAGATGATGTTCTCCAGTTCCATCCATTTACTTGCAAATGACAAAATTTCATTCTTCTTTGTGGCTTAGTAAAACTCCATTGTGTATAAATGCCACATTTTCTTAATCCATTCATCAGTAGTGGGGCATCTTGGTTGTTTCCACAGCTTTGCTATTGTGAATAGTGTTGCAATGCGTGTGCAGGTGCCTTTGCTGTAATCTGCCTCACATTCCTTTGGGTATATCCATAGGGGTGGTATTGCTGGATCATATGGCAGATGTATTCTCAGTTTTTCAAGGAGTTTCCATATGGTTTTCCAGAGTGGTTGTACCACCTTAGATTCTTATCAGCAGCGTATGAGGGTTCCTTTTTTCCCACATCCTTGCCAACATTTATTGTTGGTGTTTTTGATGATGGCTATTCTAACAGGAGTAAGATGGAATCTTAGTGTGGTTTTGATTTGCATTTCCTTAATGGCCAGGGATGGTGAGCATTTTTTCATGTGCTTTTTAGTCGTTTGGACTCCATCCTTTTTAAAAGTTCTGTTCAGTTCAGTTGTCCATTTCTTTATTGGGTCATTGATTTTGGGGGAGTTTAGCTTTTTGAGCTCCCTGTATATTCTGGTTATCAGTCCCCTGTCTGATGTATAGCTAGCAAGGATTTTCTCCTGTTCTATGGGTGGTCTCTTCATTTTAGAGACCATTTCTTTTGTTGTGCAGAAGCTTTTTAATTTCATGTAGTCCCATTTGTTGATCCTCTTAGTTGCTGAGCAGTTTAAGTTCTACTGAGGAAGTCCTTGCCTATTCCTGTTGCTTCCAAATGTATTCCCTGGTATTTCCTGTATTAGCTTCAAGGTTTCAAGTCTGATATTAAGGTCCTTTATCCACTTTGAGTTGATACTAATACAGTATGACAGACATGGATCTATTTTCAGTTTTTTGCAGGAAGATATGCAGTTTCCCAGCAACTGTTGTAGAGGCTGTCTTTTCTCCATCATATGTTTATGACACCTTTGTCAAAAATTAGGTGAACATAGCTGCATGGATTCATATCCACAGTCTCTATTCTGTTCCACTGGTCTTCATATCTGTTCTTGTTTAAAGTGACAAAAATCTACTGGAATGAAACTAATGGTATAATAACAAACAAAAAGCTTAATGTATTTGTTGTAGACTCTTGGCTGCCATGTTAACCTCCCTTAATTAAATCATTGTAGTAAAATATGCCAGCAATGTGTCCTGGATTTAGGTAGCTCTCTGGTTCTATTTTATAGTCATTTATTTCAAAACTTTTGAACATTAATTGAATATTTTCTGAGGTTTTGTCTAAGATGTGCATATTTCTGTTGGTATGTAGTCATAACTCTATAATCAGGACTCACTGAATTTTCATTTTAAGTATAAAAGGGAGGAACAGAAAGGGTTCCTTTACAATAGGTAATTGTTCCACATTTAGTTAGGATGTAGGCAGCCTGTAAAGTATCTGGTAAGTTGGCTGAATTGTGTCCTCCTATGTGAAGAGAAAGGAGACTTTGAATTTTAAAATTCATATAACTGGGAAAAAAGAGGGCCCAACAACTTGAGAAATGGATTCAGAATCTCTCCTTTTTTTCTTTCCTCCAACAGCCTAAAATTATTTCAAACACCAGGAAAGAAAACTCATGAGTTTATTTTCACTTCTAGGATTCTATGATCCTCTGTTACCAGTTTCTATTTGTACAAAAATTCATATATTTTTGCCTCTGACTACAAATAAAATCCTACATTGGAAAGAAAAAGATATTATCCTTCATTAGATCTAAGTATTATTTGCCAAGAAACTTTTGTACTTCAGTTTTGGTGCTCTATGCTGAAGACACAGGGAGTCAAGGCCAGGCTTTGGGTACAGGTCCATTTTAAGCATTCTTTTCACCTCTTTAAATATTATTTCTCATCTTTTAAGCACCAACTTGATGTCTTTGTATTATTTTGAGTGAATGTTTTTCTCTTAATGATTAGTTGAGTTTGCAGTTCAGTCCTTTAAGAAAAAAACTTAAAAATTATAGTAAATTACTCAGGTGGTGACATGCTATATCTAAAATATATTATTTTTAAATCTTGGACAAAAATGATGTGTAATGGCCAGTCACTGTTGGTAGCTTGTGCCTGTTCTAGCTATTTGGGAAGCTGAGATAAAAAGCATCAAGGTCTGAGACCAGCCCAGGCAAAATGCCTGGACTGCATCTCAACCAATAGCTGGGTACAGCAGTGAGGGCCTATCATCCCACCTATTGCAGGAAACTTAAAATAGGAAGATCACATTCCCAGCAGGCTTGGGCAAAAAGCAAAACCCTGTGTATCTGAAATAACTAGAGCAAAAGGGCTAGAGGAGTGGCTTAAGTAGTAGAGCAACTGCCTAACAACTATAAAGCTATGAATTCAAATCCCTGAACTGACAAAAAAAATTATGTGTAATGAATGTTTATAGCTAGTTAAGCATTCAGTGGGTGAAGCAACAGTTATTAAAACATAAAGCATATAACTTAAGCTATCTTATATGAAACTTTTTAGCAGTGACCAGGATTTTGTTCTAAAATTATTTAGTTTGCTTAGAATTCTATAATCCAACTTAACATGTACTATCCTTTTTCACTATAGGCAATAGTTTATTAAGATAACAAAATGTTCTCCTTTCTTTATAAAATAAAGAGGGTCATAGTTCTGGAAATGAATTAAACAACAATAAGAAAGTAGACTCAAGAACATAAAAAACATATTCTCAGCTGGGAGAGGCCTACCAGCTGAGACAAAGATTTGCATAGGATGCTACTGAACAGAGATACTTGCTCTATAGGATGATTGTCATTAGCTATCTACTCACTCTTTAAAGAATGCTGTTTATGTTACTAAGATGGCACTCATTCCATAGTATCTGCCTGGAATCCCAAAGGCCGCCTTATTACTGAGAATTACTCCCAGTGCTAGGCACATAGCCTCCAGGCATAGTCCAATGTGTTAAACCATGGCTCAGAGGGTGGTGCTAAGCAATCACAACCTAATTGGTGATATGGCAACATTTACAGTAAAAAATCTGGAAGTAACTTAATTTTTGGTCTTACTTTTTCTTAAGAAAATAAGAAACCTATTATGAATTTGATTTCAAATGAAAAACTTGTATCTTCAGCTTTTTCTGTGTTTGGGGCTTATTGGATTTCATTAGTCTATACATTGAGGTTTTGAGGGCAGACTGCCTGGATTATATACCCTGGCCTTGATAGTCACTCGCCATACTTTCTTGGGCAAATTAACCTCCTATGTTCCTCAGATTCTTTATCCATAAAATGGGAATAATCGCTGTACCTAACTCCTGTAGTATTCTGATGATTAAGTGAATGAAGAATCTTAGACCAAACCACATTTTTAATATACTGTCATACATTTCCCTCTATTATCACGCTCAACATTCACTTTCCAATGCACAGGTTATATTTTATATTTGATCAGGAGAGGATTGGATAGGCCTGAATTGTTCTTCTACCTCTCTCATCTTTTTTTTTTTTTTGTTGGTTTGTCTGATTCAATAATGTCTTAACTGCAACACTGCTTTGACTCTGGAGCAAACTAATCTAATTTGTTTGCTTAAATTACAGAGCAGCATTTGTACTGTTACAATCACCAGAGATGCCTATAAATTTTATCAAATATGTGAGATAGAAAACCAAAAATGTTTAATGTCAGAACTTTGGGGCAGAGTTTTGATATTTGGAACAAAGTCATTCTTTTGTTTGAGCAAACTACAAAAGCAACACATGTCACAGATGTTTTCTGGGATACTATATTGTTTGTATATTTAATTTTTTTCAAAACAATGTGAAGTAAAACAATGAAGTTTTGAGGTAATCATATCAGAATCAGCCTGAGTATTTTTTCCCTTAAGAAGACAATAATGGATTTTAATGAAAAAGTTTTGGTTTGCTGACTAACGAGCTGGAAGTCCTTATGTCTTGATATTGGATTAGAGCACTTCTTTAGTCAGAGACAAAATCACAGATGGAGAGGATAAACATCATTCCCCATTTCAGGAAAGATTTTTAAAAAAAAAATCCCATAGAGGCAAATGTCCCGGCATAAAGCAGAAATGTTTCTTTGGAGCTCATGCATATCAGTGACTAATTCAGTTAAAAACCAAAGAGAAGAAAAGCTAAGCATGAAAATGGTGGTTAATTTATAATGAATAAAACAAAAAGGTATAGTTTGCTTTTCTTTTTACAGCAGTGAAAAAGCTAAATAAGCATATCATATTAGATGTTTATGAAATATGACAGAATTAAAATTAACTGATAAAGCTTTCCTTAAAAAATTGGTTGTGTGTCCTTAAACATTTTTTCTTATGTCACTTTACCTGCTATAATCAAATAATTTCTTGCCTTCTATTGAGAAGGATGAGGTATATGAATATTATAGGGGAATCCAAGATTGATGTTTACATTATCAAAGAACACCATGTGAAAAATCATCTAGAACCATTCCAAGTTTTGCAACCTTCCTGAATTTGATTTCATAGGTTGGATCTCAAAATGCCACATTGGGAGATGGTTCAGCAGAAAAAATATTTCTGTTTTGCTACATTTTTATTGATAGTACTATTAGTGATGTACTAAAGAAATCTGAGATTGCCCAGGAAGCTGTACAGAATGGAACCTGGACATATTTTATTAAGATTTAAGGAATATTGGTAATTATTTTAGTAAGAGTTTTATCTCTCTCCCTTTCATAAACACACACATACAGACACACACACAGACATGCATACAGACATACACAGATGTGCACACACATAGACACATGCACAGACACATACACAGTATATATATATTTTGTTTGTTCAGCTTTAGCCTTCTTCTACTAAATTGTGATTTCTACAAAGACAGGGAACTATAGTTTCTTAATGACTTAATTTCAAGTCTCTTACTTTAAAAAAGAACGGATTATACGAATCAGTAGATTTGAATGATTTACTGTCAAAAGTTCTGCAGCTGGCTTTATTTTACTTTTCCAATTTTTGAATTTTCACTTTCTTTCAAATTTTAAAATGGCTAGTTGTGATAACTGGGAACATAGATCTAATTCCAGTCACTTAGCAATGTTTACCTCACAGAGAGATAGAATAAAATAAGATGGTGTTTTATTGTTATTTCCAGACTCATGATTCATTCTAATGATTATGTGAAGATTATATGAAAGGAGGACTGAATAGTGTTTGGAAGCCTAGGATCCATGCTGTGACAAAATTCTTAGTGATAATAGAAGCTGCAGTTGATTACAATTTCCTTATTCTACTGTGTTATTAGACATTCTGCTAGACATTTTATGTATTTTTTTAAATATGCAAGAAATTTACTTATAGCCCCTCCTACTTTTTTGACAGAGGAGAAAAGTAAACTTAGTAATCACAGAGAAACAAAGCCTGGAAGTGGTCAAAGGTCATGCATTAAAGTGAGGGCAGTCTAACTCTGAAGCATTCTGGTTTGCCTTGAGTCTTTTACACTTTTGCTAAAGATATGTTATGTTTGGGATATGAGGGTGTCAGTTGAAAAGAAACACTCAGGGGCTCCTATGGCTAATTTTGAGTTTGTACACTGTCATCTTCAATAAGTACTTTTCCATTATGAATTCTGAGTAATGTAGCCTCTGTAGACACTGTTAGCCACAGAGGTTGATGACTTAGCTTTGGAGTGATATAGTATGCTTGCTCTTCACTAAACACAGAAAGTCTTTAGGCATAAATGAGTAGATCATCCCTCCCCCTGAATTAGGCCTTTTCCATGTAGTCCTCTGTCAACTTGTAGGCCTTTCTGTTAAAAACAGAGAGGAGGTTGCCAAGGTTCTACACTGTATTTTGCTTGAATCTGTCAGGATAGAAAAAGCCAAGTAATTCTATCAAAGAAAGAGATCACCATGTTTTCATTGATTCATCTATTGTGAGTGTCATATAGTTTGCTGCATGTATTTGAGCTTATATTCTACATTGTTCTGTTCTTACTCACATTAACCCTAGTTGTCAGTTTGTGCACCCTTTGTAATGATGTAGTATTACCAATTGCCATACTGGTAATAATCACTTGTTTTGTTAAAGAATAATTTGTGGAGCCAATTTTAAGGAACTATCAAAGTATATTTGATCTGTGTAATGAATTTATCTCCATAACACTTTTGACATTAATATTTGCATCAATTCCATCAGGTGGATAGAGGCCAAGTATGATTGCTAAAATTAACATCTGTGTGTCTGCTGAATGCTGAGTGTCTTATTTATAAGTCCATTCTCCACTGTCATCACCTTTCCAAATCACTGCTTCTGTTTCCCTTGTCATAGGTCCCTTGGCAAAGACAGAAGCAGACTGAGGAACAAGGCATGTTATAGGTGAGGCATATATTATATATATATAGGTGAGGCATAGATTAATGAGTGCACAGAGTAGTAAGACTGGACACTTCAGTTTTAATGAGAGAATTGATGCTAATTCGTTTTGTGATCTGAATTATTTACTTAATTTCTCCAAGCCTTGGTGTTGTAATCTTAAAATGGGAGTCTCATGTAATTGGTGGATATTGTTCCTTTCAGCTTTGTCATTAAGTAATTCTATTGACAAATGAGAAGGAAATATCTATGATTTATTAACAAAACTCAAAGATTTAATCAAGTTTTAGGACTTAATTTGGTGGACTTAATTTGGTGGTGAAAGCACAAATGAGGGAGCAAACTATCAAATATGGTTTTGTGAAACTGAGCTCTGGGCTAAACAGACATTTCTCTATGCCCTGTGCCTGTCCCGCTACCTCTGTCATTACTGTCTTTTCTTTTCCCTTGTCTGGACTTCTATCCATCTGAGGCCCAGAACTACCTTTCCCAACTCCTCTTCAACCTCACCAAGCTCTTCCCCAAGCAGGTTTATATATATATATATATATAAAGTGTAATGACTGACCTGTAATGTAATAACCATGCAACTAAACTCTCTATTTCAGTCTTTTACAACCCTAGTGTGTTTTACAACTTTCTTTCAGATCAGGACTTGTGGCAAAACCTGTGCACATTACTGTCCTATAATAAAGTCAAGAAAGGGGGTAGGAGGTTGAATACAGTATAAAAATGTGTACACATGAATATAAATGCAAAAATAATACTTGTTTGAAACTATTCCAGGAAAGGGGGCAGGGGAGGGGGATAAAGGAGAACAGTGGAGGGGGATAAAGGAGAACAGTGGAGGGGCTGAATTCAAGTATGATATATTTGATACATTGTAAGAAACTTTGTAAATACTCCAGTGTACCTCCCACCCAGCACAACAATAAAGGAAAAAAAGTGAGTGAACTCCTATGGAAATAGAGTTAAAGAAACCTTTAAGTCAAACCATTTACCTTTAGCCTATATATAGCCTATAAACAAGCTCATCAATTACCCTGGTGATCTATTTAATTTGACTTACACATTATTTTCTAAAAATAATTTCAATTATCCTTTATGCAGACTTCATTCAAGAAAGCTGCCTCCATGGAATTCCAGATTTGATATACTCTAATATAATTGACATTTCTGTTCTTTCTGAGAAAGTTTCCAGAAATAGGTTTTCAACTATATAAATCACATTTATTCTTCAAGGTTTAGGTCAAATATCACATCTTCAAAGCTTTTCGTATTGCTTCCATCTAAAACTACTCTCTTCAATTAATACTCCAGAGGGTACTAAACATACTTATGTCTTCATATTTTTATATAAGAATGTACTTATGTTGTCTTTCTCTAATTGGAGTAGGTACTTCTTATCTATGGCTTTTCTTTCTGTGGTTTTAGTTATCTTCAATCAACCGTGGTCCAAAAAATATTAAATAGAAAATTCTAGAAATAATTAAAAACATTTAAATTGCATGCCATTCTCAACAGCACAACGAAATTTTACTCTACCCTCCCTTGCCCAGTACATGACTCATCTCCGTGTCCTGCATGTCACACTGTGTGCCCTTCCTGCCCATCAGTCACTTGGTTGCCATCCTGGCTACTAAGTAGCATCCTGTTTATCAGGATTCTTCTGTTTCTGCATCTGTTTAAGTTATCCCAATTATTTTACTTAATAATGGCCACATAGTGCAAAATTGTGATGTTGGCAATCAGATCAGCCACGGAGAAGCCATGAAGTGCTTCATTTAAGTGAAATGATGAAAGTTCATTTCCCCTTTTCTTATAGCATATGGCTAGAATTGTTCTATTTTATTACTAGTCATTTTTAATCTCTACCATGTCAATTTTATAAACTAACTTTATTATAGATGTCTATGTATAGGAAAAACACATAGTATCTGTAGGTTTGGCACTATCCATGGTTTCAGGCATGCACTAGGGATCTTGGAATGTATTTCCATGGACAGGGAAGACTATTATATGTTAACACATTCTGCTTCAGATTCCACAGGGTTATGTTCTTATCCTATATTCTTTACTGTATTTTATATTTATTTATTTTTTTACCCACAAACCTAAAGTTCTTTCACAGAGTAGGAAATAATAATTGCTAGTTTGTATTTTATATTTAAACAGGAAGCTTATTTTCTTGTTTTTTTTAATGCTTTGAAATACTTATTAGTTGCTAGAAATTGAGACCTTCCTTTTGTTGCTCAAATGATTATTTTGCCACACTTTATTTTATTTCATTGCTGGATGATCTTTTCCTTTGTCTTCAAATGACTCCTCTGTTTCATACACATTGCATATTTCTCTACTTGCTCACTTTTGCTCAATTATGCCACAGCAGGCGTACTGATTTGATTTTCCAGTCCATATAGCCTATAAACAAGCTCATCAATTACCCTGGTGATCTATTTTGATGTTACTTTGAAAGCAAATAATCCAGCATATTATTTATACACATATAAACACATTTCTGGTGAGAGTTTTAAGAAAAAAATATACAAAGTACACAGATTTTTAAAAATAGTTAACTTGGGTTTTAAAATTTTATGACCATGATCCTTGCTTTAGAAGACTTTTAAAAATCATTCTTCGTTAGGAACAATTATAATTTATATGGGTTGAGAAAAAGGGAATACATCAGGTGGTGTTTGTTTGCGCACACTACTAACTACATTTCCTCAATGGGTGATTCATTTTTTCCTAGGGAAATTTATTTCACTCCTTTGCAATTAAAATTTTCTTTTCATGAGAACAATAAAAAATGCACACTAGGAAAACACTTAAAACTGCTAACAATATAAATTGTGTTTGGGGACTGGATTTGGAATTTAAAGTGTTGTATTTCAGTTTCATCTTAATTGAGGAAAATCTATGAACACTCACATGCTCTTATCATAAGAGAAAGATTTCTTTTCAAATTGAGAAATTAGGATAAAATGTTGCATGTTTTCCTGTGAAATGGAAGAAGTGGGTCACTAATGAAAGCAGAATGAAAATAATACCTTTAAATATTTATTTCTTTAATATTACTTATCAGAAAAACTTAAGAACATATATTAACAGTGGCAATGCTTATAAAATAGGCAAAAACTGTATGCTTAAATATATTTCTGTGTCTCTCAGGTCTGTTGGAGGCAATAGAAATCTCAGTTTTATTTCATTCCATAGTTATTTGGTGGAGTTTGCTAAGAGCCACTTCCACCAACTCTAGTTTCTGTGCAATATCTCTCTTCTCTTCTTTGGGTCCCAGTGATTAGAGATTGCTACCTCTAAATCAACTTAGATGTCTTCTTGCTCTCATTGCTGATGATGCCTAGAGTGAAAAAGATAATATTCTGGCCAAAGCTGAATTCTCTACATTTGTTTTGGATACCATACACCCTACAGAACCTAAACAGTGCAGCAAGACCTCATGTGTCACAGTCTGTAAAGTGGTTATTGTTTTATGCCCAAGTATTCATAAAACTCTCCAAAATATAGTTGCAACTGTTTCTGACTCTTGGTCTTCTTCCAGAACTCCAGAGTCTCTTGGGGAAACATTTCTTTCACTTGTCCAATTTTCTATTGTTCTTTGGGAGACATTGCAGAAGATAGCCTTGGCCTCATGGGAGGTGACAGCTCCGTGTATGTCACTGCCCCTGAAGATCTTCAAGTGGATCAGAGGTGGAGGGGAAGATGGTGCTACTGATGATCCCAAGCCTATGTGAATGTATGTGTTTGTGTCTTAGATTTTACCTAAAGTTTAAAAAGTAAAAAATAAAAGATGTAAAAGAAGAGCTTATAGAATAAAAATCTAAAGAAGGTAGTTTTGCTTAGCTGTACATTTGTGTTTTAAAAATGTTGTTACTGAAAATTTTAAAGTGTATAAAGTAAAAAAGACTACAGTAAGCAAAGATTACTTTTTTACTGAAGAAAAAAACAGTATAATTTTGTAGACTTTGTGTGGCCTACAGTAGTATATAATAATGATGTAAGTTTGCATTTGCTTACTATGTACTCACTGATTTATCTAGAGTAACTTCTAGTTCTCCAGGTTCCATACATGGTAAATACCTATACAGGCAAACCACATTTTATCTTTTATACCATATTTTTACTGCATCTTTTATACTTTTAGCTATATTTATATATACAGATGCTTACTGTTGTGTTACAATTGTGTACAGTATTCAGTGCAGTGACATGCTGTATAGGTACGTAGCCTAAGGAAATAGGTTATAGCACATAGCCTAGGCTTGTGGTGGGTGATCCCATCTGGGTTGGTGTAAGTACATTTCTGATGTCAGCACAATGACAAAATAGCCTAC
Organism: Castor canadensis; assembly: GCF_047511655.1. Taxonomy (NCBI): domain Eukaryota; kingdom Metazoa; phylum Chordata; class Mammalia; order Rodentia; family Castoridae; genus Castor; species Castor canadensis. Next base: position 80,333,033 of record NC_133386.1, on the reverse strand, counting down.
AGATACATTTTTTAGAATGTATTGTTATTGCTAACTGGCACATGACTGTATTTTTACATGCTTTCACTTATTTTGGTTTTGGCTCCTTTCACTAAATATTGTACCATGTTTGTAAAATATTTATTTTTCCATTGTAACTTTAGTTCTGTAAATGTTGTTGCTGCATTTCAAGTTGACTATACAACTAATAGATAATTATTTATTTGTACCAATTAACTATTTTTGCATGAGAAACTAAAACATCTTAGCAGCATGCAGAAATAATCATTAATGTTTACAAATACACCAGTCACTGAAGTGTTAGATGACTTATACTAAGCCCAACTATGTTCTTTTGCTTCAAGCAACAATACCTGAGAAACTGTTTCTTAGCATAGATTTGTGGGTTGACTGGGAGGAAGCCTCTGCTTCCTGTGTTTCCTATCCTCCTTGGACCATTGGCTCACTTATGTATATTACATACAAGGGATCTATCATGTCTATTGCCAAAGTAGGTCACATGGATAAGTCTAAAGGCTTGGGGTAGGAAAGTACATTTTGCCAGCTGAGTTTTTCTCTTTTGCAACAATCTATTCAAGAACTTTTCATATTTTTATTAGAATGTCTGTCTCTCTCCTTAAATTTTAGAAATATTTCATATTTTTTACATTTTTGCTGAATGTCTACTCTTGTACTTCTACAAACATTTTACTCTCAGACAAGTTTAATTGCTTCTAAAAAAGAAATTATTTTTTGTTCAAATAAAGGTATTCTTACCTCTTGCTCCCAAGAGAAGAATCAACATCACCATCCTCACTAGTTCGCTAACTCCAAGTGAACATTATTTTCTCCAGGTGTTCCTATCAATGGGTTTCTCTTCTTCTCCTTCTCCTTCTTCTTTCTTTACTGTGAAATGAGGAACTCCTTGGTCAAATCCATAAGGTTTGGGTTAGATGATGCTGGAAACAACATTCTGTTTGTCTATGAGTAATGAATGTGGCAAAATTTAATAAGTATGGAAGACAAATATGTGTTCAGTTTAAGTATGAATACTTACAATGACAAGTCACTGTCTTCTCCATAACTGAAATGAGCAACGTAATCAACCTACCACTAGGTTGTTAACTTGCTCCATCAGTGGCTAAGGCCATATCAGGAGTTCATGTTGATCTCTTCATTCATGAGTTGAGCTTTCAGCAGTAACAGTATCTAGAACAGCCTTGGTAAGAGAGCATTCACGTTTTGAATTTCTCATGATCACTGTCTCAAATACCATTGCAGATTTTATGGGTGGACACACTGAGTAAATGTGGGTAGTTTAAAAGAAATAAAATGACACCAAAAAGTCTTATTTTACACTTGTTTTTCTGATAGATTTTGATGGGCTTTCACTCACATTAGACACAGTATCTTCCAATTCTGTCCTTACTCTGAGAGGATCATTGCATCAATCTCCCTAGATATCCAAATCACCAGTCCTCCCGTCTTTTTATTTTCATAGATGAAATAGGCAATTAGCATTGCCTATTTCTTGGTATGCAACTCTAAATCATTTCACTTCTTTTCCTATTAATAATCATAGTGACATTTGTTTCCTGAATGAAATTCTGCCTACTGGAAGACTTCCCTTTATCAGTTTAATTTAGAGTCACCCCGAGTAGGGATGTGATTCAACTGTATTACATTATGTCCAGTCTCATCTGTAAAGCAAATACTTTATCTTCTCCTTTTGTATAATCATAGTGAAATTCAGAAGAAGCTAGAACTATAGGAAGGGTTATCAATACAATAGGAACAACTACTTCAAAAAATAGTTATTCACACAAAAATAAAATATATTTCCTGTATAGCTTTTAGGGTTTGTGCTGATTCTCCGGGAGACAGCTAAAGGCTGTGTTAGAGCATCTTTACTTGCCATAGGCACTCTGATTATTCTTTGTTCTAAAAGATTGTAAGATTTAGGTGGAAAAACTAGTCACATAACAGTTTGATGGGCTCCATTTAAAACTAACTGACTCATGAGTGAAGAACACAACATCCAAATGTGGTTTGTGCTGATTTTTAAATTTAAAGATGCCAATCATATATTGCACTTTTCTACAACTGGTGGATATTATATCATGCGGAAACTTGCATTTTCCTTAGAGTGGTCAGCTATCACAGACTACTGGATCTTAAGAAATTTCACTGATAAACCAGTGGCTTATATTTCTAAGGTTTTAATATTTCACCCTCTAATAAAAAACATCTAGGGTATTTGTTACTTCTTATTCACAGGTACAGCCCTAATGTTATCAGTGTTGTGGATCACCATGATGTTCTGTGGGACACTGGGCAACTGAAGTTCCTGTGGATTATAAAATGACATACAACAAAAGAAACTTAGCCCTGTGGTAAGATAATAAAGGTATATTGATATCTCTGCCAGGTAAAAATCAAATTACTTCAGATAAGGTTTACCAATGGAGAAAAGTTTATTTTCTAGATCAATAGCTGTATGCCACCTGCCACTGGCCATATTGACTTGCTCCAAAAGTGAGGTGCATGTGTGTGCACATGTGCACACACACACACACACACACACACACACAGAAAATGTTGATCATATTTATAATATCTTAGAGGCATAGATTCAGCCATCTTTGGATTGACCAAATAGACAATGTAAACAAGGGTGGGTTATAAATCATTGCCTCTGCCTCATTCAAGTCATTGATGGTTAAAGTCATCCCTGTAATTCACTCAGAGATGTGGTACTGCATTTGGTTTAATATTTTGTAAAGGAGGAATAAATTTAGGGACTTTCATCTGGTCTTTCCACTATATTATTCCTTAGACTATGAGTCAGGAAACCTGTTTATATTTTTCTTTCCATTTGCTAAGTACAGTCGTTTCAACTACAAATGTAGGAAGTAACAAATTAACATGTGAGAACAAGACAGGTTGTGTCCATTGATGAACTGGGCCCAGGATCAGAGACTCAGGCTAAAGATTTGTTTGTCACTACATAACTTCCATATGAATGACAGTACTGTTTTATTGTTTCAAATTAGCATTAATTCAGAGCTTGTGCTACTAAAGTCTGGTTATTATTCTTTACAAGTTCATGTTCTTCATGCTTCAGAGACATTAGAAACATCTTGGAGAAGTATGCATTACACATGAATATTTATGAATAGATGAATGATGAATGAATGAAAGTAGATACAGAAAGATTTCCCTGCTTTAAGGCCAGCTGATTGGTGATCTTATTTTTACTTTTCCATGTGACCTGGTCACATGTTATATGGATTAGTACAAGAGCACTTTGCAGAATCACTATTTTGTCTACCACTGTACTGTGGACTTATTGCAGAGCACATCTGCAAGGAGACCAGACTTCTGAGTGAGAAACCATGATTTTGATGTTTGCAGTTCAAATAAAGTGCACACCGCCATGCTTAGGGTTACCACCCCTGTAGCTCATATAACATTTTAATAAACTGACCATCTATTTAATTCCTTGGGTCATAATAACAAACAAACTATTCCCACAGATTCTTTTTGGTCAATATGGTCTAATTTATGTTCTAAGGTGGCATTGGAGCACTAATACTTGGGTGTGTCTATGGTGTTTGGTTATTGCCAGCACAAATCTCTCACTCCAGAATTTATCATCTCTATTCAATTCTGGAAGCTAATTTTAACAGCAGCATATTTTACAATCACTTCCAGCTTATAGAGGACATTAATCAGGAAGATTTTGTGGATGTTATGTTCTTGTTATATTTAATCTCTTAATACCTTGAGAAGAAATGGTCCACTTAAGTCTGCCTGGTTGGTACAGTCAAGTGTAGGAGGGTCTGTTTTCACACAATTACTTCAATTTACCGTTTTTATCTCTCTAAATCTTATTGTTTCCTACAAATTATAAAGGATGTTATGGAATCATGTTCTTAAATGAAAGCCACTATTAAAACCATCCAAACTAATAATCTATTAGAATCACTTTTAGTTGCTCACATCAACATATTAAATAAAAATATATCTGTATCAAAGAATTTAATTTCCCTGTCTAGTGTAACATTTGATAATTCAATCACATACATTCCCTAGATTCTGACTGATATAGTTCAGTAAAATATTGCAATCCTTTGGCTTATGAATCATTTCTTTATACAGAAAGTTCTGCAGTTCTCCTCTGGAGCATATTGGTATCTAACTACTTATGGACTTGAGAATAATGAAGAGTGGTTGGTGTATTTTGAGGAGACCAGTTTGCCTTTCACAGAGCAACAGGTTCAGAAGAACCCATCACAGACAGGGTTATATAAAGGAAGAGGTCAGTGTGTTCAGACTGAAGAATAGACCCTTCTGTTGGCAAAAGGGAACTCAGAGTCCTTAGTGGCTCAAGTTTCAATCAGAATCTCTATAAAATAACTAATCATAACAATCAAAGCTATATTAATTCCAAATAATATCCTGAATTCAGCTAAAATGACATATTGAAATGGTACATTCTACTTGAGTTTTAATTGTGAAATATGTGTATTTTAACCACATATTTTCAAATGGCTCATGATTAGAATGGTTTAAACATTTTTGGTGGTATGGGGTTTTGAACTCAGGGCTTTGTATATGCTAGGCATGGGCTCTACCACTTGAGTCATGCCCTAGCCCTTTTTTGCTTTAGTTATTTTTTGAGTAGTACCATATTTTTGCCCAGGATGTACATCAAACTACTATTCTCTTACTTTACTTCCCACATAGCTGGGATTACAGACATAGACCCTGTGTACAGCTTGTTTGCTGATGTAGGGGTCTGGCTTACTTTTTGTCCAGACTAGCCTTGAACTGTGATCCTCCTGATCTCTTTAGCTAGGATCACAGGTGTGAGCCTGGCTCTATTTTATTCTTAATTCCTCTTTTAATAGCCACTACATTGGGTTCTAAAAATTTATCAGTTGTTCATTTAGGAAAGTATGACCAAATATGCCAATTATTTGGGAATATGTACTGTTTTTGTTAACATGGGAACAGGTGGAATTCTATCATCCTTTTACAACTGCTAGACATGTTGTTGTGTATATCTTATAACCTCATGCTCAGTATCCAAAGGAGTTCACTTAATACAATGCTGCTGAAGTAAATTTCTTACATTTCTAGTACATGACTCGGTGAAAATCATACCATGTCAGGTGACTGAAGAACTTCCGTTCAAATATATATTGTTATCTGCATGTGAATGTCTTATCTCACATTGGCAACATGTTTTATTCGAATCGTAGATTCTGGATAACATCAGTGTTAGTTCCCTGGCTCCTTAATAATATGCTGATGAGAAAATTAAGAGAAGTTTAACTTTTTCTGACAAAAGATATCATCATATGACAAGTCTATTTTTGGTTAATTTAAAATATATACATACAAATAAACATTGCAAGGTATTTCAGTAATGCAATATGGGTGGTCATAAAATATATACCTGGGAATATTATTTATCCATAAAAGATGAAATTCTGTTATTTGTGGCAAAATGGATGGACATAGAGGACATCATGTTAAGTGAAATAAGCAAGACACAAAATACCTCATGATCTCACTCATACACACAATTTAAAAATGTGATCTGAAAAATAGTAGTTACCAGAGACTAGGTGGGCAAGGATGGGAAGATGTTAGTCAATGTGTATTAAGTTACAATTAGATAGAAGAAATAACTTCTTGTGTCCTATTATACAATGGAATGACTGTAGTTAACAAAAAATGTGTAGGCGAGAGAATTTTGAAACTTTTCCCACAAAGAAATGATCAATGTTTGAAGTGACAGATGTAATAATTACTCTGATTTGATATTATGTAATATCTGTAGGTATTGAAATATCACATTGTATTGCACACATGTTTGTGGTTATTACATATCAGTTTTTTAACAAAGAATGATCACAGATATAGCTATCCATTTATATTTCTACAAATTTCCCTTTATTCTGTTTATATACTAGCCTGTCAAACTATATTATTGGAAAGAGTACAAAAATGTATGCACCAAGTATGAAAATATTAATTACAGAGAATTACCCAACTTTTCCCACAAATTTTTGCTAATTTATTTCTCAGAATACTTGGACTTTAGCTACAGGTTCTTTGGAGAATGTTATGAGCTACAGACCTCTCCAGTACCAGCTGGTATAGATCACTGCAGACATAGCTGGTAGAAAGATGAAGGACTTTTGACCAGTCCTCTTTGTATCTAATCTAATCTTGTACTACACAATCCAGAGTGTATCTATGCTCTGTACAAAACACAGGAATGCTGAAACTCAGAGCAAAACAAAACTTCAGTCAATTCACTGTTTCTGGTTGGGGATGTTTTGCTGCATGGACAGAGGTCTGATTTTCTCTAACAGGCTAATAGATTTTCTGTACACTCTGGTAATGGTTTGCTGGGTGAGTCATGACCTCTTTCCTCCACCGAGGCTGAAGAAAGTGTTTGATGTACCTGGACATAATGGCTGTGTTCTTATGAACTTGGAAAATGAAATTCAAAATTTGTTCACTAATTCCACAAAAAGTGTGATTGCTTATGAGGTGCCAGACCTTAGGATGTACCCCAAAGGATCCTGAGTCTCTGGATGCCTCTTTTCCTTCATGATGCTTTCAGTAGTGGTGAGAAAATGCAGTCATTAGCACTGTGGTGGAGATATAAACCAAATTTTTTCTATTTCACCATTAGTAAAGTTTACATAAAGGGAAATAAATAAAAGAAGTGACCAAAATGCCATGGCATTCCCCAGTGTGAGATTATGTTCCCTCTCTCCTTTATTTTCTATCTTAATTAATGTTTCAAATAACAAATAAGCATGGGAAACGTGGATTAACTGAATATATGTGACCACCTAGAGAAGACAAATGTGTCACTTACCATAAGGTATTGGAATAATAATCAAAACTTTCTAAAATTCTGATCTGCTTCATAAAGTAAAAAGAGGAGCTACATTTTAAATATAGTGACTTTCCAATAGGGGTCAAATTTTATCTGAAGAGAATAAAATACTGGAAACATCAAATAGGAATAGAGCAAATTAAGTTTAATTTAAATCACACTGATAAAAGCTTTAGAAATTAGGCAATGCAAGGTGTTTCATATTTCTTTTCCCTAATCTTTCTTACCTGTTTTAAAATGAATTTCCTGTGCTCTTGAAAACATAATGAAGGTCTTCAAGAATTATTTTGAAATCATGGAATGGGGAAATATTTATGCTGTGAACCATGAAATGAGTCTTGGAAGAATAAACTTACTTTTCAGAACCACATCTGTTTTTGTTCAGTATAAGTTGGTCCCACTTATCAAAAGTCAAAGTCAGGGAAAAAGTTTTGATTATGTAGGCCGTGGTGTCAGAGACCCATTCTTCCTGATAAGTGCTTATTACATAATGCATTTATTAAATGAGAATTTGAATTTAGATGATTCATTTGGGATTGAGTCTGAATTTACACATGCAATGCCTTCTCTAATAACATTTTGGTGAATAATTTTGTAGTTTATTTAAATACAGACTACTTATAATTAAAAATAGGCACAGCAAGGTTTTCTGATAATAGGTACATGATGAAGTGATTCCAACCATAGAAACAATTTAACAATTAGAACAAAATATTTACAAGCAATTAACTCTAAGCAAGTCAGAAACTTGCAAAGTGTTTATTCTTGAGCAATTTCTGCATCATATAAAAACAACAAAACTGTGCCTTTCTTATGTCATTATGCTCCCTCCCCTCTTTACCTGATGTTTCCCAGTTTAAGCAGTGCTCATATACAACCTCATTGGCTCAGGTGTACATAATAGAGTTCTGAAGAGCAGATAGCCTAGAAAATATTGTGCCCACATGGGAGACACCAGGAACCCAATACAAAGTGGACAGAAATTAGAGTGCTTAACTCTGAAAGACAGAAATGGTCCTTGTGATCCTTGCATGTTTGCTGTGCTTTCAGTGTGTCTCTACTTGTGTACACACCTTGGGAGATTTGGGGGCAGAACTTGGGGCTCAAGAATTGTGGACAAGTTTCAAAAATCTGAATATTATTTCTGTTCCACTCTTGAGTGAATATTCACCACACATCCTCAAGGGAGACTGTCAAGAGCCGGAGGTAAAAAAGTCATGAACCCAAGGTTAAAAGTAGCAGCTGGTTTCAGGGAAAACAAAAAACAAAAACAAACAACCACAAAAACCCCAGGAGAACAATCATCAGGTGCCTACTATGTGGAAGAAAGATTTCTCAGTTTGAGTCCTTATAATTTAAATTGCTTCTACTGATTTTTTTTTTCAGAAGGAAAACCTATAAATCTTAAAAACACTATTTACAATGACCAATGGCATATGAATGTGTGAAACACACTCAGCAAAGAAAGAAATAATTGGAAATTGGTTTCAAACAGACTCAGTTGTGACATATAGCTAGCAGATAAAGACATTAGAGTAGTTATTTCAATTTTTTCAAAGAATTAAACTCAAGTACACATGAATAGCTAAAGGTAAATTTGGTATTAATAATAAAAAGAGAGCAATCATGATTGGGAACTGGAAAAAAATAATTTTAAAGGTCAAAATAACAAGAATTAAAAATAAACAATATTGTACTAAAGCACATTCAAGATGGTATAAAATAATGGTGACTTTGAAATTAAATTAATAATTATTATCTAATCTGATCAAGGAAGAAAAAGCTGTAAAAGAAAAAATAAAAAAACATGCATCTTACCAAGTTGGACAACATGTTTGCAACTGGAGTCCTAGAAAAAGATGAAGATAAAAAGGAAGCAGATTTTTTTTTAAGAAACCATAACTAAAAACTTCTTCAATTCAGTGAAAAACATCTACAAAAAACTGTGCATACACTCATTAAATAAACCAGTAAAACCAAAATAAAGAGAAAAATCTTAACCATAGCAAAAGGAATATGTGTGTGTGTGTGTGTGTGTGTGTGTGTATAATTGATGCATGACATCTAATTACAATTAATGGAGACCAGAGACTTTGAAACAGTACACTTAAATTAAAAAAAAGCTGTTTAACAAGTTATACAACCAATCAAGCTATCACTAAGATATAGATGTTTGATAAAGTAATTTTCATATTAAAAATGGAGAGTGTTTTTCTTAGCAGAGCTTCATGTCAGTAAATATTAAAGGAAATCACTCTAACAGGAAATAGTGCCAGTGGAAAATCTAGTTAATGCAGGAAAAAAGAACACCAGACATAATAAAAATATAGGTAAATGGAAAAGACAACACATATATATGCATAGCATGCATGAACGCATAGACATAAATGTAAGTATATTTACATAATATAAATATATTTATATATTATATAATTTATATAGTATATAATATATAAGTATATTTGTGCATATAATTTAATATATTATAAATAGATTAAAATTATTATTTTATATTATAGTATAATATAAAATTATATAAATATTATAAGTATAATTTATATGTATTTTATAATATACAAAATATATTTATATAATACATGTATGCATAAATATATAAGCATATATAAAGAAAGGCATAAATTTCCCTAATTTCTTAAATGTATTTAAGAAAAAAATTAGCACTATTTTATTGGAGTTTTAACATATACAAATATAATATATACAATAATAATGGTATAAAAAGTGAGAAAGTATAAATGAAAGAAGATTTCTGTTTTACCAAAAATAATACAATATTAATATAAAGTGAATTTTGGTAAGCATAGCATGAATACTATAATCTAAAGCAACTGCTAAAAATGTGAAAAAGTATAGTTAAAATCTGAAAGATAAACCAAAATATTTCAATTAAAATGTTCTAAGATTAAAGGAGAGCACTAAAAAATGATAAAGTAGAAAAATGACACAAATAAAAAACAGTAAAAAGTTATAGACCTAAATCTAACCATACTTAATTGTATTAAGTTTAGATGAAGTAAACATTCTAATTAAAAGGCATAGATTGTCATGACTAGGAAGAAGCAATGTTCACTGGTACATTTGTCTGAAAGAAGTACACCTTAAATACAAAAAAACCTCACAAATACTGGAAACATATGTACTGAACAAACATTTGCACATAATTAAGCTAGTTGCTATATTAACAGTAAATAAAATATAATTTCAGACAAGAAATATTACTAGAGAGAAAGGGTATACTTTGTGCTATTATCAATGATGCTAAAAAGTAATAATTATAAATCTATTTTTGTCTATAAATATACTATCAAAATACCTGAAGAAAAACCAACAGACTGGATAGAACACCAAATGCATAGGAAACAATACCAAAAACTGACAAATGAGATTCTATCTAATTAAAAAGCTTCTACAAAGCAAAGGAAATAATCAATAGAGTGAAGAAGCAACCTATAGAATGGGAGGTAATATTTGCCAAGTGTTCATGTGATGGAGGGTTAATAACCAGAACATATAAAATCTCAGAAAACTCACAACAAAAAACAAGTAACTCAGTTACAAAATAGGCAATTTTTGAATAGGTACTTCTCAAAATAAAACAATGCAAATGACTAAAAATATATGAAAAATTTTAGTATCATTAGCCGTCTGGTAGAGGGAAATCTGCTAGTGGGAATGTAAATTAGTATAGCCATTATGGAGAACAGTATTAACAGTATATGTAATCAGCACAAGCGTGCAACAAAAGTTAAGTGAATAAAGAAAATGTCAAACACACATACACAATACACAAAGTAGTATTCTACCACAAAGAATGAAATCCTGTCATTTACAGCAAAGTGGAATTAACTGGAGGACATTACTTTAAGTGAAATAAGCCAGATGTGGAAACTAAGAAAGTTGACATGAAAATAGAATAATGATCATTAGAGATTGGAAAGGGTGGGTGAAGGATAGAAAAAAGGTGGTTGGAATTGATCACCTGCACACAATATGCATGTGTGGAAATATCACACTGAACACAAAGAGCATGTACAGTTAAAATGTGCTAACAAAATAAATTTATATTATCACTTAGCTCTGTTTTATTGTTATTTATTTTTTATTCACTTTCTGAGGCTTAAATGAGAAATAGACAGTATATGTATAATAGTTGAATATTCTAATGATTTTCTTCTAGTAACTAACAGAATGAGTAGACAGAAAATCAGTAAATTTATGGGAAACTATGAACTAACTCACATTGACAATTATAAAACGCTCAATTTGATAGCAGAAAAATACATTCTTTGCAACTGCATATAGAAGTTACATTAAGATATTTCATGTACAACTGCAAAATCATTGAAATCATACAGACTTGGAAGACACAAAACCAAATTAGAAATAAAATAATACCTTGAAAATTATAAGTATTCAGAATTTAAAAGACATACATTATTTAAATGTGCTATTTAAACACATGGGTCCAAAAAATGCAACAGAAATTGAAAAATATTTTGGACTAAAAGCAAAATTGTAGCCTGTAAAAATTTGTGGAGTGCAAATAAAGAAGTAAAATTCATAGAATATGGGACGAGAAGAAAAGTCTAAAAATCAGTGAATAAAGTACCAACCTTAAAAAGATAAAATTAAAAACCAAGATAAAGTAAATTCAAAGAAGGTAAATAAATAAAATAAGAAGTCCAAGAGTGAAAATTGTTGAAAGACAAATTTCAGTGCAACCAAAAGTGCATTTCGAAAAGTTCAATGTAATTGGAAAAACCACCTTGCTGATCAAGAAAAAAAGAGAGAGAGAGAAAAGGCACACCTTTCCAACATCAGTAATAACAGAGGGGACATCACTACAAACTACACAGTCAAAATCAGTCAAAAGAAATTTATACCATGGGCAAATTTATTCCAATGAATTTGACAACTTAGAATAAATAGATAAATTCCTTTAAGGCATTAATAAAATTATCATAAAAAGAAATAGATAACAATAAATGACTCTGTATCTGTTAAATGAATTGAATTCATCATTAAAATATCTTTCATAAATAAAACTTCATGTCCAGAAACTATATACAGTGAATTTTTTCATACTGTGGATGAATAAAAAAAAGAAGGGAATTCTTTCCTACTCAATATTGTGACTAGTATTATTCTGATAGTAAACCAGACAATCATCTTAAATAAACATGATTAACTACCAAGAACACAAACTTAAGTACCTTTAAAATGACCAGAAAATATGATCTGATAACCTATAAAAAGAATAATATCTCATGACTGAATTAGTTTTAATCAGTTGAGGAATAGAAATTTGGTTTATCATACAAAAAGTAAATGATACCTTTCACAATATAGAAGAAGAAACTCTTAATTGGGGCAGAAAAAGTATGTGACAAACTTCAGCTTTCTTAATAAAAATTAGCAGCAAAATAGTCAAAAGAAATTTTCTGTAAGTTTATGAAGAGCAGCTACTTACTAAAAACTTATAGCTTTTTGCTGGTTAATAACAATATTCTTTCTTTGTAAGATCAGTAATATGACAAGAGTTAGTGCTTTCATTACTTCTGTTAGCCATCACACTAGAATCCTCATAATTGGAAAAGGAAAGGAAAGAGTGCAGAAGTCATAAAAATCAGAAAACTTAATATTGTGGCATTATAGTGTATATAGTAAATAATTGAATACAAGACAGCAACTAGAACTAATGAGTGAATTTACCAAGCTGGCAAGATGTAAGAGCAATATGCACAATCATTTTTCTCTATGTCAGTAATAAACAATAAGGAAATTAAATTAAAAATCAATTATTTTTACAATAAAATAAAATCTTAGGAATGAATGTAGAGATGTCCAATTCATTTACAATGAAACTACAGATCATTGTTAAGAGAAATCAAATAATACCTAAATACATAAAATGATAAGGATTGTGTTATATACTGAAAGACTTATTATGATATGATGAAGATAATCCTTACACTGATCTATAGATTCAATTCAATTTTTTATTATTATAAAATCTTTATTAGGATACATTATGCAGGGAGATTTGAAGTGACAATTGCAATCAGACATATATTGTACATTATTTACATTTCCCCCATTTTCTCTCCCACTCAGCCCCCTCCACACCCCACCCAAAGCAATTGCAAGAGGGTTTTAGTTCTGTTTCATATAGGTATATGAAGTCCATCAACCATATACTGTCACCTTAATCTCCTTCCTTCCCCTCCACTAATACCTTCCCATACACATACACTGTGCCTTTTTTATAGCCCTGGTTTTTGTTATTAGTATTTAAGTTGACATTCAAAGGGGAATCTCAATGTATGCCTACTGTGTGTGTGCTTTACTTTGGGCTGTTTAATCCATTCTGTGCTTTCCCTTACTCTTTTATCTCCTGCCCTCCCCCATTTTTCAACAGCTTTCAATACACATCCTTACAACCTCTACCTTCACATCTTGTGTTATGTGATATTACTGATGTTCTATCATTCTCTTTTCTTTTCCTTCTTTCCCTGAGTTCCATAGAGTAGTTCCACTGTCACAAACATGTTCTACTTCTGAATTTATATATGATCATGCTTGTTTTTGTATATTCATTTATCTTTGGACCTATCTTCCACATAGAGAGAAAGCATGCGGCTTTTGTGTTTCTGATCCTAGCTAACTTAACTTGGCATAATGTCCACCAATTTCATCCATTTACCTTCAAACTACATATCATTATTCCTTATGGCTGAGTAATACTTCATTGTGTGTGTATACCACAATTTCTTGATCCATTCACCAGTTGTAGGGCATCTGGGTTGTTTCCAGAGTTTGGTTATTGTGAATAGTGCTGTGATGAACATTGGTGTGCAGACATCTGTACTATAGCCTGTCTTACGTTGTTTTGGGTAGATACCCAGGAGCAGTATCACTGCATCATAACTACAGTTCTATCTCTAGTTTTTTGAGGAATCTCCATATTGCTTTCCATAGTGGTTGTACTAATTTGTATTCACATCAGAAGTATATAACGGTTAGTGTTTCACCACATCTTTGCCAGCATTTGTTGTTATTACCCTCGAATACAGCCATTCTAAATGGGATGAGATGAAATCTAAGTGTGATTTTGACTTGCATCTGTTTTACAACCATAGAAATTGAATACTTAATGTATTTACTGGCCATTTGTACCTCTTCCTTTGAGAGTTCTCCATTTAATTCATGTGTCCATTTTGGGGATGTTGATTCTTTGGGGGCTAAGTATTTTGAGTTCCCTGTAAATTCTGGATATTAGTCCCTTATCAGAAGAGTAGCTGGCAAAGATTTTCTCCCATTATGTGGGCTGTCTCAAGTCTAGTGACTGTTTCCTTTGCTGTGCAGAAGGTCTTCAGCTTGATGCAGTCCCATTTTTCATTGTTTCTTTTAGATGCTGAGCCTTTTGAGTTCTGTTTAGAAAGTCATTCCTGTAACTATCTGTTCCATTGTTTTTCCTACTGCTTCTTAGAGTTGCTTCAAAGTATCAGGCTTTTACTAAGGTCTTTGATGTACTTTGAGTTGAATTTGGTACAGGGTGAAAGACAGGGATCTAGTTTCAGTTTTCTCCATGTGAATACCCAGTTTTCCCAGCAGCATTTGTTAAAGAGGCTGTCTTTTCTCCATCACATGTTTTGGGCTCCTTTGTCAAAGATCAGTTGGCTATAAATGCATGGGTTTATGACTGGATCTTCTATTCCGATCAATTGATCTTCCTGGTTTTGTGCCAGTGCCATGCTGTTTTTATTGTTATAGCTTTGTAGTATAGTATGAAGTCAGGTATTGTGATGCCTCCAGCATTGGACTTTTTGCTCAGACTTGCTTTGTCTGTTAGAGGTCTTTTGTGTTTCCATATTTATTTCATCATTATTTTTTCTGTGCAGAATGTCATTGAAATTTTGATAGGGATTGCATTACGTATGTAGATTGCATGAGCATAGAAGTTCTTTCCATATTTTGGTGTCTTCTTTGATTTCTCTTTTCATTGGTTTATAGTTTTCATTAAAAAGGTCTTTGGTTTCTTTCATTAAATTTATTCCAAGGTACTTTACTGTTTTTGAGGTTATTCTAAATGGGATTGTTTCCCTCATTTCTTTCTGAGTCTGTGCATTGCATTGTTGGTATACAGAAAAGCTACTGATTTCTGTATGTTAAGTTTGTATCCTACTACTTTGCCAAAAGAGTTTATGATTCCTAGTAGTTTTTTGGTAGAGTTTTTGGGGTCTCTTAGGTATAGGATTATGTCATTTGTAAATAGGAATAGTTTGACTTCTTACTTCCCTATTTGAATCCCTTTTATTTATTGCCCTTGACTTACTGCTCTGACTCAGAATTCCCAAACTATATTGAATAGGAGTGGAGAAAACAGACAACCCTGTCTTGTTCCTGACTTTAAGGGGAACAGTTTCAGTTGTTCTCCATTTAGTTATGTTGGCTCTAAGTTTGTCATGTATAGCTTTTATTGTGTTGAGGAACATTCCTTCTATTCCTAGTTTCTTCACAGCTTTTATCATGAAAGAGTGTTGGATTTTGTCAAAGGTTTTTTTCTGTCTATTGAAAGGCTCATGTGGTTTTTGTCCTTGCTTCTGTTTATATGCTGCATTACGTTTATGGATTTAAACGTATGTTGAACCATCCTTGAATCCCTGGAATGAAACTGACTTGGTCATGGTGTGTTGTTGAATTCTGTTTGCCAACATTTTGTTGAGAATCTTTGCATCTATATGCTTTAAAGCTATTGGTCTATAATTCTATATTCTGGATATGTCTTTATTTGATTTTGGAATGAGTGTAATGTTTGCTTCATAGAATAAATTTGGTAGTATTCCTTCACCTTCTATTTTCTGGTTTTTTTTTTCATTTTTCTTTTATTATTCATATGTGCATACAAGGCTTGGTTCATTTCTCCCCCCTGCCCCCACCCCCTCCCTTACCACCCACTCCGCCCCCTTCCACTCCCCCGCCAATACCCAGCAGAAACTATTTTGCCCTTATTTCTAATTTTGTTGTAGAGAGAGTATAAGCAATAATAGGAAGGAACAAGGGTTTTTGCTGGTTGAGATAAGGATAGCTATACAGGGCATTGACTCACATTGATTTCCTGTGCGTGGGTGTTACCTTCTAGGTTAATTCTTTTTGATCTAACCTTTTCTCTAGTACCTGGTCCCCTTTTCCTATTGGCCTCAGTTGCTTTAAGGTATCTGCTTTAGTTTCTCTCCATTAAGGGCAACAAATGCTAGCTAATTTTTTAGGTGTCTTACCTATCCTCACCCCTCCCTTGTGTGCTCTCGCTTTTATCATGTGTTCATAGTCCAATCCCCTTGGTGTGTTTGCCCTTGATCTAATGTCCACATATGAGGGAGAACATATGATTTTTGGTCTTTTGGGCCAGGCTAGCCTCACTCAGAATGATGTTCTCCAATTCCATCCATTTACCAGCGAATGATAACATTTCGTTCTTCTTCATGGCTGCATAAAATTCCATTGTGTATAGATACCACATTTTCTTAATCCATTCGTCAGTGCTGGGGCATCTTGGCTGTTTCCATAACTTGACTATTGTGAATAGTGCCGCAATAAATATGGACGTGCAGGTGCCTCTGGAGTAACAGTCTTTTGGGTATATCCCCAAGAGTGGTATTGCTGGATCAAATGGTAGATCGATGTCCAGCTTTTTAAGTAGCCTCCAAATTTTTTTCCAGAGTGGTTGTACTAGTTTACATTCCCACCAACAGTGTAAGAGGGTTCCTTTTCCCCACATCCTCGCCAACACCTGT
Source organism: Castor canadensis (assembly GCF_047511655.1). Lineage (NCBI taxonomy): Eukaryota > Metazoa > Chordata > Mammalia > Rodentia > Castoridae > Castor > Castor canadensis. The sequence continues at coordinate 80,316,314 of NC_133386.1, read as the reverse complement.
TGTTGGTGGTGTTGCTGATGATGTCTATTCTAACAGGGGTGAGGTGGAATCTTAGCATGGTTTTAATTTGCATTTCCTTTATTGCTAGAGATGGTGAGCATTTTTTAATGTGTTTTTTGGCCATTTGAATTTCTTCTTTTGAGAAAGTTCTGTTTAGTTCACTTGCCCATTTCTTTATTGGTTCATTAGTTTTGGGAGAATTTAGTTTTTTAAGTTCCCTGTATATTCTGGTTATCAGTCCTTTGTCTGATGTATAGTTGGCAAATATTTTCTCCCACTCTGTGGGTGTTCTCTTCAGTTTAGAGACCATTTCTTTTGATGAACAGAAGCTTTTTAGTTTTATGAGGTCCCATTTATCTATGCTATCTCTTAGTTGCTGTGCTGCTGGGGTTTCATTGAGAAAGTTCTTACCTATACCTACTAACTCCAGAGTATTTCCTACTCTTTCTTGTATCAACTTAAGAGTTTGGGGTCTGATATTAAGATCCTTGATCCATTTTGAGTTAATCTTGGTATAGGGTGATATACATGGATCTAGTTTCAGCATTTTGCAGACTGCTAACCAGTTTTCCCAGCAGTTTTTGTTGAAGAGGCTGCTATTTCTCCATCGTATATTTTTAGCTCCTTTGTCAAAGATAAGTTGCTTATTGTTGTGTGGCTTCATATCTGGATCCTCTATTCTGTTCCACTGGTCTTCATGTCTGTTTTTGTGCCAGTACCATGCTGTTTTTATTGTTATTGCTTTGTAATATAGTTTGAAGTTAGGTATTGTGATACCTCCAGCATTGTTCTTTTGACTGAGTATTGCCTATTCGTGGCCTCTTGTGTTTCCATATTAATTTAAGAGTAGATTTTTCAATCTCTTTAATGAATGTCAATGGAATTTTGATGGGAATTGCATTAAACATGTAGATTACTTTTGGGAGTATCGACATTTTTACTATGTTGATTCTACCAATCCATGAGCATGGGAGATCTCTCCACTTTCTATAGTCTTCCTCAATCTCTTTCTTCAGAAGTGTATAGTTTTCCTTGTAGAGGTCTTTCACATCTTTTGTTAGGTTTACACCTAGGTATTTGATTTTGTTTGAGGCTATTGTAAATGGAATTGTTTTCATACATTCTTTTTCCGTTTGCTCATTGTTAGTGTATAGAAATGCTAATGATTTTTCTATGTTGATTTTATATCCTGCTACTTTGCTATAGCTATTGATGATGTCTAGAAGCTTCTGAGTAGAGTTTTTTGGGTCTTTAAGGTATAGGATCATGTCGTCTGCAAATAGGGATATTTTGACAGTTTCTTTACCTATTTGTATTCCTTTTATTCCTTCTTCTTGCCTAATTGCTCTGGCTAGGAATTCCAGTACTATGTTGAATAGGAGTGGAGATAGTGGGCATCCTTGTCTGGTTCCTGATTTTAGAGGGAATGGTTTTAATTTTTCTCCATTAAGTATAATGCTGGCTGTAGGTTTGTCATATATAGCTTTTATAATGTTGAGGAACTTTCCTTCTACTCCTAGTTTTCTTAGAGCTTTTATCATGAAATGATGTTGGATCTTATCAAAGGCTTTTTCTGCATCTATTGAGATGATCAAGTGGTTTTTGTCTTTGCTTCTGTTAATGTGGTCTATTACGTTGATTGATTTTCGTATGTTGAACCACCCCTGCATCCCTGGGATGAAGCCTACTTGGTCGTGGTGAATAATCTTTTTGATGTGTTGCTGAATTCGGTTTGCCATTATTTTGTTGAGGATTTTTGCATCAATGTTCATTAAGGAGATTGGCCTATAGTTCTCCTTTTTGGAGGTGTCTTTGCCTGGTTTTGGGATAAGTGTAATACTGACTTCATAAAATGTGTTTGGCAGTTTTCCTTCCCTTTCTATTTCGTGGAACAGTTTAAGGAGGGTTGGTATCAGTTCTTCTTTAAAAGTCTGATAGAATTCAGCAGAGAATCCATCAGATCCTGTACTTTTCTTTTTGGGGAGACTCTTGACTGCTGCTTCAATTTCATTTTGTGTTATAGGTCTATTCAGGTGATTAATTTCCTCTTGGTTCAGTTTTGGATGATCATATGTATCTAGAAATCTGTCCATTTCTTTTAGATTTTCAAATTTATTTGAATATAGGTCCTCAAAGTAGTCTCTGATGATTTCCTGGACTTCCATGGTGTTTGTTGTTATCTCCCCTTTTGCATTCCTAATTCTACTAATTTGGGTTTTTTCTCTCCTCATTTTAGTCAGGTTTGCCAGGGGTCTATCGATCTTGTTTATTTTTTCAAAGAACCAACTTTTTGTTTCATTAATTCTTTGTATGGTTTTTTTGGTTTCTATTTCGTTGATTTCAGCTCTTATTTTTATTATTTCTCTCGTTCTATTTGTTTTGGGATTTGCTTGTTCTTGTTTTTCTAGGAGTTTGAGATGTATCATTAGGTCATTGATTTGGGATCTTTCAATCTTTTTAATATATGCACTCATGGCTATAAACTTTCCTCTCAAGACTGCCTTAGCTGTGTCCCATAGGTTCCGGTAGGTTGTGTTTTCATTTTCATTGACTTCCAGGAACTTTTTAATTTCCTCTTTTATTGCATCGATGATCCATTCTTCATTAAGTAATGAGTTATTTAGTTTCCAGCTGTTTGAATGTTTTTTGTCTTTACTTTTGTTGTTGAGTTCTACTTTTACTGCATTGTGGTCAGATAGTATGCACGGTATTATTTCTATTTTCTTATATTTGCTGAGGCTTGCTTTGTGCCCTAGGATATGATCTATTTTGGAGAAGGTTCCATGGGCTGCTGAGAAGAATGTATATTGTGTAGAGGTTGGATGAAATGTTCTGTAGACATCTACTAGGTCCACACACCTTCTATTTTCTGGAGAAGTTTGAGGAGTATTGGTATTAGTTCTTCTTTAAAGTTTTGGTAAAATTTGTCCAGGAATCCATCAGGTACTGGGCTCTTCTTTGTAAGGAGACTCTTTATTACTGCTTCAATATCATGACATGCAATAGATTTGTTTAGCTGGTTAATATCTTCTTGGTTCAATTTTGGTTAGATATATGTGCCTCTCAGAATTTACCCATTTCATCTAGATTTTCCAGTTTACATGAATAAAAGTTTTCAAAGTACTCACTAATGATTTTCTGGATTTCCTTAGTGTTTGTGACTATGTCCCCTTTTTCATCACTGATTTTATTAATTTGGGTCTTCTCCCACCTCCACTTTGTCATGTTGATTAAAAGTTTGTCAATCTTGTTAATCTTTTCAAAGAATCAAATTTTTAATTTTTTTGTTTAGTTTGTTTATTTTGATCTCATCCCTGATCTTTATTATTTCTCTCATTTTGATGGTTTTTGGTTTAGTTTGGGTTTTTTCTTGCTTTTTTAGGATCTTAAGGTGCATCATTAAGTTGTTTATTTGAGAGGTCTCTGTTTTTTTTTAATGTAGGCACTTATAGCTACAAATTTTCCCCTTAGCATAGACTTTTCTGTGTCCCACGGATTCTAGTAGGTTGTGTTTTCATTTTCATTGGATTCTAGGAACTTTTTAATTTCTTCTCTTATTACTTCAGTCACCCATTAGTTTTTCAGCATTGTATTGTTTATTCCCCTATGTTTGAATATTTTCTAGGGATTCTTTTGTTGTTGAGGTCTAGTTTTGTTCCCTTGTGATCTGGTGTATGCAGGGGGTTATTTTGATTTTCTTGAATTTGTTGAGACTTGCTTTGTGTCCAAAATATGGTCTATTTTTGTGAAAGTTTCACGAGTGCAGAAAAGAATGTGGATTGCCTGTTTGTTGGGTGAAATACTCTGTAGATATCAACCATGTCTATTTGGTCTAATGTGTGGAGTAGTTCTGTTGTTTCTTTGTTAATCTTTTGTCTGAATGACCTATCTATTGGTGACAGTAGGGTATTCGGGTCTCCCATTATCACTGTGTCAGTTCTATCTGTGCTCTCACACCATTGGAGTTTTTATAAAATAGATGGGAGCCCCTGTATTTGGTGTTAAGGATTGATAATTCCTCTTCATGAATTGTTCCTTTCATGAATATGAAGTGACCTTCCTTCCCTCTTCTGATTGATTTTAGTCTGAAGTCTACTTTGTCAATTACGAGTATGGCTACTCCTGCTTGTTTATGGGGTCCATTTGCTTGAAAACTTTTTTCCACCCTTTGACTCTAAGCCAGTGTTTATTATTTTCAGTGAGATGGGTCTTTTGTAAGCATCATGTGGTTTGGTCTTGTTTTTCAACCCAATTTGCTATTCTATGTCTTTTGATTGGGGCATTGAGGCCATTTACATTCAGTGTTAAAATTGAGAGGTACCTGTCATTTTCAGGTTTTTTTTTATTCCCTGTTGTTAGTTTTGCTTATTCCTTGTTTACTGGCCTGATTGCTCAAAAGGGTTTATTCTTTCTTGAGTCTTCTTGTCTCACTCTAGTTTCTTCTTCTATATGTAAAAGTCCTTTAAGTGTCTTCTGAAGTGCTGGATTAGTAGTTGTGAATTCCTTTAGTATTTCCTTGTTGTGGAAGGTTTTTAATTTCTCCTTTAACTAGGAAGGATAGTTTTGCTGGGTAGACTAGTCTAGGTTGACAGTTGCTTTTTTTCAGGCTGGCTTATTCTATTCCATGACCTCTTTGTGTTTAGAATTTTAGTTGGGAAATATGCTAATGGGTTTGCCTTTATATGTGACTTGCCTTTTTTTTTTCAGCTTTCAGAATTCTTTCTTTGTTCTGTGTACTGAGTGTTTTATGATGTGTCTAAGGATGTCTCTTTTTTGGTCCTGCTCGTTTGGCGTTCTGTAAGCTTTCTGCACCTGGGTAACTCTATCTTTCTCAACTTGATCATGGTGTATGTCCTTTTTAGATATGCTGTTGAATTTAGTTTGCCAATATTTTATTTAGGATTTTTGCAGGTTTGTAGATTGGCCTATAATTCTCTTTTTTTGTTATGTCCTTGTCCAGTTTGGGGATGAATATAATACTGGCTTCATAGAATTAGTTTGGCAGTGTTCCCTCCCTTTCTATTTCATGGAAAACTATAAGGAGTGTTAGTATTAGTTCTTTAAAGTTTTGGTAAAATTCAGCAGTGAATCTGTCAGGTCTTGGACTTTTCTTTTTTTGAGAGACTATTGCTGTTTCAATTTCATTGCTTGTTATAGATTTGTTTAAGTGATTAATATCCTCTTGTCAGTTTTGGATAGTCATATGTATCTAGAAACTTTTCCATTTCTTCTTGATTTTTCAATTTATTTCAATACAGGTTTTCAAAGTAGTTCCTGATGATTCCCTGGATTTTCTTGGTGTTTGTTGTTATCTCCCTTTTTCATTTTTTATTTTATTAATTTGACCTTTTTCCTCCTTATTTTAGTCAGATTTGCCAGGGGTTTGTCAATCTTATCTTTTCCAAGAGCAAGCTTTTTTTTTCCATTGATTCTTTGTATGATTGTTTTGGTCTATCTTTCATTTACTTTTGCCCCCTTTTTTGTTATTTCTCTTTCTTTGTTTTGGGCTAAGCTTATTCTTGCTTTTCTAGGAGTTAGAGCTGCAGCATTAGATCATGTATTTGAGATCTTTCTTTGCTTTTAATAAATGCACCCATGGCTATAAAGTTTCTCCTTAGGACTGCCTTTGCTGTGTCCCATAGGTTCTGATTGGTTGTGTTTTCATTTTCATTAAATTCTAGGAACTTTTTTATTTCTTCCATATTTATTTTTTATTTATTTCCCTTATTATTTATTTCTTCTTCAATTTTGAATGATAGCTTTGCTAGGTAGAATATCCTAGGATTGAAATAGTTTTCTTTCAGTGCTCTTTATATATGATCATGAAGCATGGTGTTGTTCAGTCTCTAGGTGTTTGAGTGCTTTCTGGTGTTTCTTTTGTTACTAATTTCTAGTTTTATTGCATTGTGGTCAGACAGTAGGCAGGGGATTATTTCAGTTTTCTTATATTTAAGACTTGCTTTTTGACTTAAAATATGGTATATTTTGGAGACAATTCTATGGGCTGCTGAGAAGAATGTATATTAAGCTGTTGCAGGATGGAATGCTATGTAGACATTTGTCAGGTCCACTTGATCTATGGTGTCTTTAAATTCTAGAGTTCCTCTGTTGATTTTTTGTCTGGATGACCTATCTGTTGGTGATAGAGGAGTATTGAAGGCCCCCACCTCTACTGTGTTGGGGTCTATCTGTGTTTTTAAGTTCACTAGTGTATGTTTAATGAAGTTGGGTGCACCCAATATTGGCTGCATATTAGTTAACAATTGTTATTTCCTCTTGATGTATTGTTCCTTTTATTAGTATGAGAGCCTTCTTGGCCTCTTCTGACTAGTTTAGAATCAAAGTCTACTTTATCTGATATAAGTATTGCTACTCCTGACTTTTTTGGGGAAGGCCATTAGCTTGGTGAATCTTATTCCTCTCTTTCACCCTAAGGCAATGTTTGTTTCTGTCTGTAGGTGGGTTCTTGTAAACAACAGATTATCTGGTCTTCTTTTTTAATTCAGTTTTCCAATTGGGTGTCTTTTGATGGGGGAGTTGGAACCATTACCATTCAGTGTCAATATTGAGAGGTTTGTGGTGATTCTTGCCATTTACTTGTTTGTGTTGTGTAAGAGTTTGTGTGTGTGAAACTAATTCTGTTATTCTCTGAGTACTTGTTTGTTCTTCTCTTGAGGTTTAATATTTCCCATCCTTTTATGGTTGTTTATTTTCATCTTTTGTGTGTAGGATTCCTTTCAGAATCTTCTTTATTGGCAATTTAGTGGTCATGTATTGTTTTAGTTCCTGTTTATTATGAAAGATTTTTATTCCTCCTTCAATCTTGAATGATAACTTTGCTAGATAGAGTATCCTAGGACTGAAATTGTTTTCTTTCAATTCTCAAAATACTTCACTCCATGCCCATTTTACTTTTATGGTTTCTGTTGAGAAGTCTATTATTTTGATGGGTTTACCTTTATGTTATTTGATTTTTTCTCTCTTAAAGCCTTCAATATTCTTAAAGTTAATGACCTTGAGGTGAACATATTATTCTAAATTATCCAAGTGGACCATAAATGCCCTAACTACTATCACTAGTGTCTTCATAAAAAGAGAGGCAAAGGTATTTGGGGCATGGCTTAAGTGGTACAGCACTTATCTAGAATGTGAGAAGCTCTGAGTTCAATCTGCAGTATGACAGAGATGTGTGTGCATGTGTGTGTGTGTGTGAGAGAGAGAGAGAGAGAGAGAGAGAGAAAGGGAGAAAGAGAGAGAGAGAGAGAGAGAGAAGAAGGGGATTTTACACAGAAGAGAAGAGGACAATATGGCATGTAGGCCAATATTGGAGTAATGTAGTCAAAAGTGTCTGACTGGCAGCCAATAGAAAGTGGAAGAGATAATGAATGTGTTCTCCTCTAAGACCTCTCAAAATGAAGACTTACTGATGCTTTCAATATGGTATACTGAAACTTATTTCAGCTTTCTGAACTTCACACCTATAAAAGAATAAATGTGTGTTGTTTTAAGACAACAAGTCTGTGGTAGTGTTTTATAATAGCCACAGGAAACTAACATAATGCCAAGTGAAGTTCAGTCACCTCTTAGGCAGTCCCTATCTCCTTGTGGGCTAGATGTTAGTTCTTTACTCCAAGGAAATTCTCCCAGTCATAACCATACTATAACATGCTCTCAAGGGTGATTTCATTATAAAGTAGATCTGAGTGCAACACTCAGCTGTGGGAAAAGATTTAAAGTAGCACAAATAGAATCTCCACCATATATCTTCCATAAATAGCTTATTGTTCATTATGAAAAGTGTAGGTAATGATAAAGCACAATAAAATAGCTGCAAAGTGATGGTTTAAGTATTTATTGGCTTTATTTTTAAGCCAATGCATGTAGGTATAAATTAATATAATTCAACTTTTAATTGTGCTGTGTTTAACAATGGACTCTAAAATTCCTGAACGCCTCCTGGCCTGTTCTTGGGAGCTGCCATGGGTCTGTCAAACACACTGTTGAATGTTTTCCTGGAATTTGTCAGCTCATCCACATGCTTGGGACACCCTCACTTTTAACAATAAAAACACCTTTCTAATCATCATCTCATTTCAGGGGTTACTATGTTACAAAATAAGATGTAATCTACTCACTGTGCTATTTAACTAAATAAGGATTACTGATGAGATCATGAGTGGAAAAGCAGTTGTCACAACCTCTGAATAACATTCTTTCACATAGCAGGTTAACTGACCATCCTGAAATGTACATTTTAAAAATGTTGGCCCAAAACTCTTTGGTGTTATTCATTTCAAAAAAATTAATGGATGTTTTAACATTAAAATTTATGGTTTTATGTCATTATAGATTCACATGTAATTGTAAAAGAAATACAGAATCTCTTTCATTATATGTATATATATATAATCTAAGATATATATATGCATATATATATATGTTAGATTTTACCCAATTTCTATCAGTTACAACATCTTGCAATAATATGAAATGATATCACAAATGAGATACTAACATTGATGTATGCAAGATACAGAACATTACCACAAAGAACCCTGTGACCGTTTTATTGCTACACGAACTTTCATGATTTCTCCTCTCCTCCTTAACCTCTAATCTGTCCTCTATCTCCTCTTGTGATTTCTGTGATGTTACTCAGCATTCAACCTTTCATTTTCTCTATTTTTCACTAAGTATAATTCTCTGGGTTCATTCAATTCCTGTGTTCATCAGTCATTCTTTCTCATTGCGGAGTAGTGCTCCATTGTGTGGATGTATCACCATTTGTTTATACATTTTTGTTTTGAAAGACAAGTAGGTGATTGCCAATTTGGGGGCATCATAAATAAGATGGCTTTGAACATTTGTCTCCAGGTTGTTTTGTAAATATGTCTTTGTAATTTTGGAACAAATACCCAGGAGTGTAGTTGGTAGGTCCTATGACTATTGCATGTTTAGTTTCTAAAACAAACAAACAAAACAATAGCAAAAGCAAATAAAAATCTGTAAAAATATTTCTAGAATGACTGTACCATGTTATGAGTGATCTAATTTCTCTACCTTCTTGCCAGCATTTGATGGTGACAGCATATATTATTTTATTTCAAACAATGTGATTTGAATTTGTATTTCTTTAATGGCTAGTGATACTGAACCTGTCTTAATTATTTTCTTTGCTTGCTATCTCTATATCCTCTATGAGAAAAAGTCTCTTCATTTCTTTTGCTCTATTTTCTAATTAAACTCTTTCTGCTTTTTAGCTCTTGTGTTTTGACTTCTTTTGAAATTATGGCTACTGATTTTCTTGTCAGATATATTATTTTATCTCTACATGTTGCTTATTTTTTCATCTTCTTACATGACCTTCACAGAAAAAACATTGTTCAATTTTGATAAAGTTCAATTTCTCATTTTTTACTTTTTTTTTCCTTTATTGTTGTGCTGGGTGGGGGTACATTGTGGCATTTATACAATTTCTTACAATGTATCAAATATATCATAAAAGAATTCACCTCCACTACTGTTCTCCTTTTTCGCCCCCCTTCCCCAATTCCTGGAGTAGTAGTTTCAGCAGGTATCTTGCTATTAAGTTTTAAAACTGTCTTAGATCTGGAATACTTTGTTTTTATTTTCTGTAATACATTTTTTTCTAATTTTAGCATTCATTCATAAATCCAAGACCCATTTTAGATTAAATTTTATATAAGGATTTATATTATGGATTTTTTGGCTATCTATGACCAGTTATTTCTATAACAATTTTTAAAAAGATGAGTTTCCTGTGCCTTTGTCAAAAATAAACTGGAAATCCTCGTGCGCTTCTGTTTTTGAGTTCTGTGTTATGTTCTACTAACCTATTTCTACCCAACCAATTCCACATGCTCTTGAATACTATAGGTGAATAATGGCTTCTTTTTCAAAATTATTTTGAAATAATTTTTGCTTACCTTCATAAATTTAAGAATAATACTATTTACATCTATAAAATAATCTTGTTGGCATTTTGAAATGTCATTAATTCTGTGTATCTTTTTCAAGATAACTGAGATCATCATAGTGAGTCTTCAGTTTATGAACACAATATGTCTTTATATTCATTCAGATCTTCATTAATTTTATTGATTTTGGTAGCTTTCAGCATAGATGGAGAAGTTTTGGCATGCTGTTGTAATTGTAGGTTGACTATAGATAATAATATACTAAATTTAAAAAAATTTTTATTGTGCTGGTTTTGGGACATTGTGGCATTTATAAGGTTCAGCCAGTATATTAGATATATCATGCATGAATACACACTTTAGACATATTTTTAACACCAATATGTGTATGGAAACATTATACATGCCCTTAAATATGTATAATTTGTGTTTTTATACATGAATTAAAAATAAATTTAATTTTAAAAATTGAAAAGAAAAAATCCTACACACAATTCATTATGTTTGCACATAGATATTTTCAACCAATAGTAAATGCTATTGTATTTTTAAATTCTCACTCCCATGCATGCATTGGTAATATGTAGAAACACATTTGATTCTTGTCTCCTTATTTTGTATCTTGTGACTGTGACATTCTGAACTCATTTATTAGTTATAAATACAATGTTATTGCTTCCTTTCTTATTTAGGTACATTCTATTCCCTTTTCTTGCTTCATTGAACTTACAGTATTACATTGAATACAGTGGTGAAAGTACACATTTTACACTTAAAGTGTGTAAGATAAAATATATACAACATAACAAATAATGACACATCTAAATATAATTTGATTTGTCTAAAAGTTCATTTGGAAGAGAACTTTACAGATCAGATTAGAAGCTGTAAAACTTTTCACAAAACAGGGAATCTATGATGTTTTGAAAGATGGATGGTGTCAGAGTTCAGAAACATATAATTTCAGAGGGAAACCTGGTAGATACTGCCTAACATTGAAGATTTAGAATTGAGTTAGGTGTCAAAAGTAAGGCAGCAATCTGATAAGAATTTGAAGGGTTAATGGTAGATAGAAATGATTTGGACACAATAAGAACAGCTTTCCACTAAGGAGAGGTCACTAATGGAAGAAGTAGGGTAAAAGAAGGATGTTCAGAAAGTGACTATGGTTGTATCTATACAAGAATGAATATACATTTTTTTTCTTTTTTATTATTTTTTATATTTTTATTGCTGTGCTGAGTGAGGGTACATTGTGGCATTTACAAAAGTTCTTGTAATATATCTAATATATCATACTTGAATTCACCTCCTGCATCATTCTCCTTTATTCCCCCTCTTCCACCCTTCCTGGAATAGTTTCAACAGCTATCATTTTCCATTTGCATAGCTAACAGGGACTTTCTTCATGACATTTCCATGTATATATGTATTATAACCTAATTTGTTTCATGTCCTCTATTTTTCTCCTTTCAGCAGGTTTTAAATCACCATATAAGGGGACTAAGATACAAAGGAGAATGATAGAGATGAACCAATTTGGGTTATAATACATATATACATGGAAATGTAACAATGAAACTCTCTGTATAGCTATCTTAAAAGACAAAAATGCCTTTTTTCAAAAATGTAAAATAGGACGGTAAAACAGATCCTGTCCGGGGGTTGGTACCAGTGGGAGGGAGAAAGATATAAGGAAAGGGTGTAGGAGGGTTAATGTAGTGGAAATATTAAGTACTCATGAATGAAATGAAAAACTGAGACAAATTGAAACTATTGCAAGAATGGGTGGAGGACAGATAAGAAACAATGATGGACGAGGTGAATCCAACTATGTTATATTGTAACAATTTATGTACTCCCAGTACAATATGATAATAACAAAAGAAAAGATATTCTTATAATAGTGGATCACAATAAATTAAAATGCATGATACAGAAATACTCATAAATGTTCTTAGTATATTTCCCAAATGTTGCAAATATTGCCATATTTTTCGGGTTATTGGAGTACTTCACTGCAGTGTTCACATTGACTGACTGCCTCTCTATTTCTTAACCTTTTAAATCCAGTAGTACTGCATTGAAATGCTTTTGTCTAGGAGCCAAAGACTGCCTCACTTCACAAGAGAGTAAAATAGGTACCACCCAAAAGCTAGGATATGTCAGCACAAAAAATACTTAAGAATAAATTGTGTAGTTATTTGAGGAAGGTAAGAAAGATCCTTCACACCACGATCCCATGTGAAAATTACTGTTTAATTTACTGGTTTTAGTGAGAAGGGAAATAAATAATTCATTATGAAACTAATACATTATTTATGTTTAAAAACCTTAACATTTAGAATCACAAGGGAAAGTTCAGACTAATGTTTTAAATGATGCACAAGATTTCAGTTTGTATATGATGATGCTTGTTTTTCTGTGTATGTTTATCTTTGGATCTCTCTTCCACCTATGAGAGAAAACATGTGGCCTTTGTCTTTGTGAGCCTGGCTTATTTTCACTTAACATGATGTCCTCCAATTGCATCCATTTACCTTCAAGCCACAAGAAGATTCCCTATGGCTGAGTAAAACTCCGTTGTGTGTATATTCCACATTTTTTGATCCATTAATCAGTTATAGGGCATCTGGGTTGTTTCCATAACTTGACTTTTGTGAATAGTGTTGCGATGAACATCAGTGTAGAGGTGTCTCTATTGTATCCTGACAGGTAGATGCCCAGGAGCGGTATCATTGGATCTTATGGCAGTTCTATCTTTAGTTTTTTGAAGAGTCTCCATTCTGTTTTCCATAATGGTAGTACTCATTGCATTCCTGCCAACAGTGTACAGGTGTTCCTGTTTCACTGCATTCTTGCCAGCATTTGTTGTTGTTATTGTCCTTGAATATGGCCATTCAAACTCATATGTGGGACACATTTGTAATAGTGGAACTACTCGATGGAACTCAGGGAAAGTGGAAAAGGAAAAAGAGAAGGATAGAGCATCAGTAATATCATAAAATATAACATCTGAGAAAGTAGAAGATATAAGGATGTGTATTAAAAGCTGTTGAAAAATGAGAGGAAGAAGGTAAGGGAGAGTGATGGAAGGGGTTGAACAGATCAAAGCAAAGTATAATCACAGCAGGGGTACACTGAGAAACTCCTTTGAACATCTACTCAAATATTAATAATGAAAGATAGGACTGTAAAATAGGTACACTGTGTGAGTGAGGGGGATGTTAGTGGGAGAGGGAGAGGAATGAAGGCTATTAAGATGAGGGTATATGGTTGATGAACTTCATATATTTATATGAAACAGAACAAAGAAGCCTCCTCAATCGCTTTAAGTGGGGCAGGGAGGGGGTTGAGGAGGAGAGATGATGGGGGTGTTCTAATCAATGTACAATATAAGCCTAATTGGAATTGTCAGTATGCATCCCCCCATATAATGAATATATCCTAATTTTAAAAATTATAATAAAAAAGAGTTCAAAGACAGTAAAAGCAGATAAGAAGATTCTATTAGCCAGGCAATATTCCAGGGTATATTTGCTCTATGTTATTTCTTACCCTATTCATTCCAAACTATGAGAGCAATTGGAAAGTCATGCATAGTAGTCAAGGCCAAAATCACTCTCCAATTGGGAGTTTGAAGCTTTTATCCACTCAAATTTGGACATGGCTTCACCTCAGTTAAAAGAAGTATTGTATAAACAACTTACGTTTATTTTACTTAGCAGAAATGCTCATCTGATTGATACTTTGATATAAGTGGTCTCCAAATAAATGTTCACATTAGTTCAGTAATCTTCATCTTACACAAATATATAAAATGATGTAAACTCCCACATGGAATTAATTTATCTGTCTATATTTATTATAACCAATTCAAATTATAAAGAAGTAGCTTACATTGATTATAACCAAATTCTATATCCATAGAATCATATTTGGTAGAATCTTCTTTGCTTCTTTATTCTTCAGGAATTTCTGTCAAAATTAGAAAAACTTTTGGGGTTATTTATGTCAATACACACATTGATCATTCAGTATAGTAGAGGATAACATACTGTCATGCAAATTTTCCCAACTCTGTTCAATGACATAGCATTGATAGTGTTAAGTCAGCAATGATGGCAGTATTTGTCCCTCAAAAACCAGAAAATGACAAAAATAAGGGATGATTGCCTTACCCTCCCTCCCTCCTTCCTTCCTTCCTTCTCTCCATGGCAATCCGTTTGTTATTTACCAAACAACCACTGGCAGGATCTAAAAGCATCAGATACCAAATAACCATACTTAACTGCCGAAGATAAGGTTGAACATTTATAATAAAGGACAAAAGGATCATATAAGTAATAAAAATTCTTGTTTGTAGAGATCTTTGACAGTGGTTAATTGGTGTTCCCCAGAACAACATAGTCAGAGAATCAAAGCATCTCATGATCTACAGAAACAAACACAACTCTAAATCATATAAATAAGAACCTGATTTGAGTCACTACCACGGAAACTCACAACCACATAATATTTTCTGATCCAGTGAACCTTGACTGAAGGAAGCTTGCATACCTCTAAGAACGCATGCTGTGCCATTGCTGCCATCATGTACACTAAATATTACGAGTCTCTACAATAGGACCTTGAGGCTATTTACTAGAGTGACTGTGCATTGAAGAAATGGAAACACCCAAAGCTTTTAGGTATTATTAGACATTGGTGCTAATTAATGTGTAAACATAACAACCAGAAATGCCATTGTGACCGAGCAGTCAAAGGGGCTTCCTCTGGTCAGGTTAGATATGGAGTTTGGGATCAAGTTTTATTCTTAGTAGTCCCAATTATTTTTCCTATTTCTTCTTTTTCTTATTGGTATTACTGGGGTTTGAACTCAAAACTTCTTACTTGCTAGGCAGGTGCTCTACCATTTGAGTCATACCTCTAGCCCCTTTTGTATTTTGGAGATAGGGTTTTGCTTTTTGCCCAGGATGGCTGGACCACAATACTCCTATTTTATGTATCCCACCAGAGCTTGGATGGCCAGCATGTACTACCACACCTAATTTTTTTCCATTGAGATGGGGTATCTCAAACTTTTTTTTGCCTGGACTGGTCTAGAACCTCAATAATCTCAATTTCAGCCTCCCAAGTAGCAAGGATTACAGACATGAGGCACTGATGCTTGGCTGTGTTTCCAGTTTCTAAATATATAATTTGAATAGATAGAGTATATAACTCACAGAATCTTTATATTTGGTCTCTGGCTCATGGGTTGAAATTCATTAATTTGTTAAGTGGAAGATTCTGGAAAATCCCTTCCTTATCAAGATAAAAAGCATAAGGCATTATTTGCAGGAATTGTGGAGATTAATGCTACCATCTATGACTTGAAAGAAGTAGGAGTGATGATACCCATGATATTACCATTTAACTCCTAAATTTAATCACTTGGCTGAAGTAGAAATTACATGGTTCTTAGATAAAGCCTGCATATTATTACAAATTTAATCAGGTGGTGGCTCCAATTATATCTTCTGCCCCAGATGTGCTATTCATTAGAAAAAAAACCAACGTGATTCTTGCCACCTAACAATTGGCTATTGACCTGGATATAGGTTTTCCCTCCATTTATGTGGACCACCCAAAGCAGCTTATTTTTTATTTTGCAGACCCAACAATGTACCTCCATATGCTGGCTCAGAGATATATCAATTATCCTGCTTTCTGCCATACAGTTCATAAAGATCTTGATCCCCTTTCTATTCCACCAAATTTTCCACAGTCCTCTTCATTGACTACATTGTATTGATTGGAGATTATATACATGACATGAAATTGCATATGAAAACTAGATGGTCAGAGGTAAATACCACAGCTTATGGGGCTCTCCCACTCAAAACAGTTTTGAGACAGGGGCAAAAGTTTTAGAGCATGTTGAGATAACCCACTGAATTGAAAGTCAAGTTGGTACATTTTGCACAATCTACCCATAAAAAAGAGGTGTGATGCCTGCTCTGCCATTCTAGATTTTTGAGACAAAGATACCACATTTTAAAAATGATCCTTCAAGATATCTAGAATAAACTGTAGACTACCAGTTTCTACTGGGAACCATAACTGAGAAGGCTTTGTAAGAAATTAAGGCTTCAGTATGAACGGCCTTACTAGGTGGCTTTATCATCTAGCACACCCGAGGATAACCAATGTATCCTTACCAACTGGAGATGATGCATTGATGTCTCTGTCCATTACCAAAAGGATAATCACAACAATGCTCTATAATTTTGGATCAAATCAATGACCTTACTTTGGGAAACAGCTTCTGCCATACAACAAAGCCTTGGTAAAGACTCAGGTGACCATGGGATTTGAGTTACCATTACAAACTAAGAGTTCTCTGACCCACTACACTATATATTAGGTACATACAGCAGTGATATATCATCAGGTAGATGATGATAAGGACTGGCCTAGGAAGGTCCTAATACACAAGTAAATTGTGTGAGGAGACTTTGGTTATTTTGACACTAATTATTCTTAAGATCCTTCCTCCCCCTCAGTCTAGTTTATGGAGTCTTTTGGTGTTCCTCACAATCAGTTTACTGAAGAAGAAAAATGTGAGGCTGGTGTATAGACGAGTCTTCACAACAACTAAATGTAGACATATATGGCATTACACCATCAGTAAGGATAACCTGAAGGACAGTGATGAAGGAAATTACTATCTGTGACACAACTTCAAGAACTTTATCTGGAATGAGAGATTGTGGATAGATGGAGACTGGAGAATCAGGATAAGAAGACTAGTGGCAAAAAACTCTGAGCAAGAGAATGGGTACAGGTAATGCATATGTTTGTGTCCAATGTGAATACTTATCAAAAGGATCCACAGCAAATAAGACTTTTAATTGTCAAGTTAGGCAAAATTGCAGACTCTTCAAATGTGTCACTTTCTTTCCAGACAAAATAGTTCTTGCTCATAGATCCCATGATAAAAACTATCCATGCAGATAGGGATGGGGGTTATGGATGAGTTCAATAACATGGAACTCCCTTTACTAAGCATGACCTGGATGGTGATGCTGCTTAGTACCCAACATGCTACTAGCAGTAACCTGCCTAAGTCCCTATTAGTTTGCCATTCCACAGAGTGAACAACTAGATATCTAGTTAATTACAGTAAATTTGTCTCATTCTGGGAGGGAAAGAGCTATGATTACTGGAGTAAACATTTATTGTGGATATAGGTTTGCTTTCCTTGTTTGTAACAATTCATAAAGCAGCATGATTTATGAACTCACAGACTGCCTTAATCATTATTATGGAAAATCCCCATAGAGCTGGGATTTTGTGGAAGCATGTCCTTGTTGGAAGAAGTACATAGTGATGCATTTGGGAATGATGGCTCATTCCAAACTAATATTTTTTTTTCATTTAAAATACTGTAAAACCATACATTATTATTGAAATTCATTGCAATGAATCAAACTTGGAATACTTGTTAAAATATAAGTTTCAAAATTGGTGTAGTTTTGATTCAGCTATTGATTGCAGCACAATTATCCATTGCCATATTACAATTTGGAAAAGGAAATAAATATCCATGGAGCAATATTAAGGCCTTCCATCAATTTCAAATTAGCAGTGTGTAAAGATGTGAAGAGTGACAGTAAGGGAGATATTGAAAATGCATCACAAATTAAGCCAATTTCAATTTCTGTCAGTCTGTGGTCAGATGACTGCCATCATTTAGTCATCATCACCACCATTATCATCAACATCAGATGCCAAATTATCTAAAACTCTATCAAGATGTAGGGTATACTACCAGTAATTTAAAGTGATATGTACTAGTCATGGGGTGCAAATCATAAAATAGGAAGATTGCTGCCACTAGTGAGAAAGTTTTGGTAAAACAACTTTAATGTGAAAATATTTTCAATAAATTACACCCCATTTAAATGTAATATAATGAAAGCATTTCACTAAGTTCATAGTAGGTATGAGGTTGTTTCCTCCTCCTATTTCAGCTTCTCATATTTTATGAAAAGAAGCAAAAGGATAGCATATATCAGACATATTAAAACTAGTTGCTCATTTTTCTAGTGTACATATGATTAGTTTAATTGAAACTGTTTAGGATTCCTTAATTTATCAAGCAAAATTCATAAAGCCAAGGTATAAATAAAAGAGGAAACTCACATTCAAGATTCTCTCCACTGCATCACATAGAGAAGAAGAGGATAGAGAAAATCGTGAAATCATAGTATGGCATTTTCTTTTGTGAACTTGGAAAAGTCATTTAACTTTTCAGAGTATAATTCCTAAATCTCAATTATTCAAGTGGATAACTAAGCAATAATCATTGTATTTTGAGTTTACTATTTGCTAGGTATTGTAACTAAGATCCTTAACTACATTATATAAATTTTAAACATGACAGAACTACATAGGTAGTATCATTTTAGAGAAGAGGATATTAACATGAAGAGAAATAATCAGGAAATCTGCCATGATGAAATTCTAACACATGAGCTGGGACTGAAGCCTAGAAGTGCCTATCACCATGTACAAGCTTCTGACCTTGTTTCACCTTCTCACCCAGAATCCCTCTCAGATCTGTCACTTTTTGATTTACATGAAAAAGGGACAATAAATAAGTAGAACTGGATTTTGTTTGGTCACTTGGAGTCACATAATTATTTTGTTCTATGTAAATGTTTCATCCTCTTCCTCAACATAATTTAAGTTCTATTTGTAGGTACCTGTCCTCTCTTGCTCTCAAACACTAAAACCTGATTTTAATCTTAGTGCATCTGTATTGGATTCATTCTTTTGCCTATCTCTCCTGAAATCTCTAGTATTACAAGAGTCCCACAGATCAGTTTACAGCTTAATGTAGAAACTTCATGTTTGGCAGGCTTTAATCTAGAAAAGCCTGGAGGACATTTGTCATCTGTCAAGTGACGTTCTTACAGCTTGTCTTCTCCCACATCTAGAAGTGGCATTCTGTGACCTTCCACACTCCTACACTCGGGTGTGCAATTTCAGAATGAGATGCACATTCTGCTTCCCTGAGGGTTACCGCTAATCTTAAAACTACAATAATATTTTTCACATTTATTTTTTTCTGTCTGTTACTCAAATTATTTTTAAATATTTGTTTTTAGCCAGGGTACATATTCTCTTGCTATGGGAGCATGTGTGATTCATGTATTTGAATGGGTTTTAAGTAAGATTGAGCCAAGCAAAGGGAAACATATTTATCTGTCATGTTTAGAATGAAAATCCTCACAAACTAGAACTTCTTATTCTGTAATATAAATGTAATTTAGTATCCATTGACCAACATATCCTCAGTACTCCCTCCCCCATATTTTCCCAGCCTCTGATAACCACTATTGTCTCCATATCAATGAGATAAACTTTTTTTATACTGCAAATAATAATAAAAGTATGTAGTGTTTATTTTCTGAGCCTGGCCTACTCACTTAGCATATTCACCTCCAGTTCCATTCATGTTGTTACAAATGACAAAACTTCATACTTTTTAATGGCCAAATAGCGTTCCATTGTGTTTATGTGCCATATTTTCTTTATCCATTCATCAGTTGATGGTCACTCAATTGCTTCCATTTCTTGGCTAGTGTGAATAGAGTTTCCATAAACATGGGAGTACAGACGTCTCTCCAACACGACAATTTCCTTCCTTTTTATATATACCTAGGAATAGGATTGCTGCACAATGTGGAAGTTCTATTTTAAAAAGTTTGCGAGAAATCTCAGTCTGCTTTTCTGTAATGGCTATACTAATTTGCATTCCCACAAACATTGTGCAAGTGTTCCCTTTGTCCCACATCCTTTGCAACACTTTCTTTTTTAAAAATAAAAGTCATTCTTTCTGCAGTAAAATGATATCTCATCATGGTTTCAATTTGTATTTCCCTGTTGATGAGTGGTGGTAAACAATTTTTGTATGCATGTTGGCCCCTTCCTTATATGTCTTCTTTTGAGAAATGTCAATTTAGTTCTATTGCCTATTTTTAAATCAGGTTGTTTATTTTAGGGATTGAGTTTTTGAAGTTTCCTTTATATTCTGAGCATTAACCTTTTTTTCCCATTCTGTGGGTTGTCTCCACTCTGGTGATTGTTTCCTTTGCCGGGCACAAGCTTTTCAGTTTGATGTAATCTTAGTTATTGATTTGCTTTTGTTTTTCTATTTTTCTTTTACAAACACCTTTGCCCATTTCTATGTCCTGAAGCATTTACCCTATGTTTCCTTCTTCTGCTTTCAATGTTTCAAATCTTACACTTAAGCCTTCCATTCATTTTGAGTTGATTTTTGTCACTGTTGAGAGATAGTGGTCTAGTTTCATTCTGTTGCATGTGGGTATCTAATTTTCCTAGCACCATTTATTAATAAGATTTTTCTTTCTCTAATATGTTTTTTAGCACTATTTTGAAAATTGCTTGGCTATAGATTTGTGAATGAACTTTAAAGTTCTCTATTCTGTTCCATTGATCTATGTGTCTGTTTCATAATGTATTTTGAAGTTCAGTACTAGAGATTAAACCCAAGGTCTCATGTTTGCTAGGCAAACATTCTACCACTGAGCCATACTCCCATCTCTGTTTTGCTTTTGAAATAGGATTTCTGCAACTTTGCCTGCACTGGCCTCAAACTCACTATCCTTCTGCTTTTCCTCCTAAATAGCTGGTGTTATAGGTACAACACCATGCCTGGCTTCCTTCTCTGACCTTTTTGCTCAGGCTGGGTTTGTTTATTTTAGCATTTTGTAGTTCCATAAATTTTTTAGGTCTGTTTTTCCAGTTCCTTTAAGACTGTCTTTAGAATTTTGATAGCAGTTCCTCTGAATTTGAAGATTACTTTGGGTAGTATGGACAATTTAACAATATTGATTCATTTCATTTCATTTTATGAGGTAAGATGTCTTCCCATTATTTTTTGTACTCTTCAGTTTCTTTCATCAACATTTTATGATTTTTATCATAGAAATACCTTATCTCTGGATAATTTATTCCTAACTTTTTTTGGTAGGTTTTATAAATGGGATTGCATCTTTCATTTTTATTTCAGGTAATATCCTCATGGCATGTAGCAATGCTACTGATTTCCATGTTATTTTTGTATCCTACCACATTGCTAAATTCATTTATTAGTTCTAAAGGGGTTTTGGTGAAGTGTCTGGTACTTTATATTAGATCATGTCATCTTCAAACAGTGACAGTTTTACTTCCTTTCTATTTGGTTAGCTTTTATTCCTTTCTTTTGCCTGTTTCCTTTGGCTATTATGTCTAGCACTATGTCAAATAAAAGTGGTTCCCCTTGTCTTGCTCCACATCTTAGAGAGAAAGCTTTCAGCTTTTCCCCAAATAGTATAAAGTTAACTGTTGGTTTATTACAGATGGCTTTTTATTATACTGAGATATATTTCTTCCATACCTAAATTTTTCAGCATTATTACTTGGTATTCTTTAAATATTTTTAAATTTGTTGAGACTTATTTTGTGGCTTATCATATTATTTATACTGGAGAATATTCTGTGTGCTAAGGACAAGAATGAGATTCTTCAGCTGTAGTGTGGAAAGTTCTGCAGATTTCTGTTAGGTTCACTTGCTCTAGAGTACTGATTAAAGCCATTCTTTCTTTATTGATTTTCTGTTGTATGATCTGTCCATTATTAAAAGTGGGACAGTGTCATTATATTGAATTCTGTCTTTCCATTTAGGTCTCTTAATATTTGGAGACTCTAATCTTGTGGACATATTTATTTAGAATTGTAATTTCCTTTTGTTGAATTAATCTTTTATGACCTTTATATAATTATCTTTATATAATGACCTTCTTTGTTTATTTTTACTGCTTTTGATTTAAAATCTATTTTTATTTGATATAAGTATGATGACTACTGCTTTCTTTTGGATTTCATTTGCATGGAATATCTTACTCCATCCCTTCATTTTCAGCCTATGAGTGTCCATAAAGGCACAATGATCCATTTAGTCTCTTTACAGGTTTTAGTTGAAGAATTTAATCCATTAAAATTTAAGGTAAGCATTGACAAAGTCTTACTCTACCACTTTGCAACTTGTTTTATTATACTTCCTGCCTTTTTCTTACTCTTTTATAGTAGTCCTTTTGGGTTAAGTGATTTACTCTATTAGTGTGTTATAGTTACTTGTTTTTAATTTTGTCTAGTTTAGATTTTTTGTAATTATCATGAGACTTATAAAAATCTTTTGATTCAAAAGCTACTTTGAAATGATAGAAGCTTAACATCATAAAGATAAGAAAAAGGAAATAAAGAAAATATACTAATAAAATTATAAACTTGAATCTTTCTTCCCTACATTTTGAATGTTGACATTCCATTTTTCATCTTTAGAAATAGCCTCCAGACATATTAATGTAATCATTTCTATTTGTAATTGTTACACTAAGAATAAGGATGTTTTACAGTGTTACTGTATCCTGAATTTGTCTTACTAGCTATTTTTGCACCTTTTGATGTTTCCTTTTACTCATTAATGTCCCCTTTCTGTAAATTTGGAGAACTCCCATTAGCATTTCTTGTAGAATGTGTCTTGTGAGGGTATATTCTACATCTTCTATTAGTCTGATAATGTCTGATAATGTCTCAGGCATTATCAATTTATAAATTTCATTTCTAAATTTGTATAGTATTCTTGGCATATTTCCCCTTCAAATTCTGTGAAAACCTCATACCACTTCACCTGTAATTTCTTCCAAGATGTCTACTTACAGGCGAATTGGGACAACTTGTTATTTGTTTCTTTTATGTAGCTACCTTAAGAACCTTCTCTATTTTCCACCTCTGACAATTTGAATATAAGATATCTTGTAGTACATTTGACTGAGTTATGTCTGACTGGTGACTTTTGACCAGTCAGTATATTTGCACTCTTTTCTCAGTTTGGAAAGTATTTTTGTTGTGATCTGTTTGAATAAGTTTTTGCTTATTTTTGAATAAGCTTTTTCTATTCTCAAATATTTCCTCACCCTCAGCAACCAAATTCTTGCCTTTTTAATGCTCTCCCAAAGTTTCTGCAGACTTTACTTCATTCCTTTCCATTCTTTGTCCCTTTTTTGCCAAATGTGCATTTTAAAGGAGACTGTCTCTGAGCTCACTAATTCTCTTTTCTGTATGACCTATTCTGCTTTTGATGCCTTCTATCATCTTTTTAATTTTACCTAGTATGTTTTACAGTTGAAAGGATTTTTATTTAAATTGTTTTTGTCTCTCTGTCAGAGTACTTAATTTTTGTCAGTGTTTTCTTAAAACTTGTTAAGTTTCCTTAAAAGAGTTTTTATATTCTCTATCACCAGTATGAGCTTACACATACTGGTTACTATCTGGTTGGTTTTTGGTCTTTTCTTTTTTGAATTATCTTAATGCTTGTTGTGCAATGTCATTTTGACTTTAAATCACTGAGTATTTATTTCAATCTTCTTGGTCATTCTTTCTTTGTGCTTGTCTATCTAGAAATTCTAAGCAAGCTACATATTGTCTCTAAGCCTGCTTCACTTATGTTATTATAGAACTAGAGGATACTACTATTGGTATATTGTCACTATTTCAGCACTGAGCATGGTCCAAGCCCAAGTTTGTACTAAATCCATAATTAGTGAGTGATATAGCATGACCGAGGGAGTATCTAAAAAGTGTCATCCATGCCTCCAAGCCTCTCCTTGGAGTTACAGTAGCCCCAAGTGCTTTGCCAAGTATCTCTAGCCTGTGATTTGGTTCCACAGGACTTTTATCTGGCTCTTGATGGTCCACCAATGTTGGCATAGCACTGGGATAGGACCATGGCCTATACTGCCATGGGCTGTCTACCCTGAGGTCAACTTAAGGCCTAAGACTGATGTAACCAGTCACATATGTTGAAATAATTTGGATAGACTGGATCTAATGTGTCCACCTGCCAATGGAGTTGTTTCAGAGGTTCCATCTGCAGGCACTAGTCTGAAAATGGGGTTTACCATTCACTGGTTTGACAGTGAGTTCCAAGGCAAAGTCTTTGCTAACTACTCTTGCCTAACTTTAGTGAATGATAGTGTTGGTGAAGGAAGCTCCTAGGCCATGAAAAATTATGCGAAGCTGGGTCATATTTAAGACTTATCGCTGCAAGGAATGGTGGTACATATACATAAACTCAGGCCTGTGGTACTGTTAGAGGTGATACAATGCTGAAAAATGAGCTCCATGTAAAGTTACTACTCTAAGTTTTTATCTAGTTTTAAATGATATTTAAGCACGAGTTAAAAATTGTGTGCATTGGAGATTGTGATGACAGTTTAAGGCATTATTCAACATGGAACACATTTTAAAGCAAAAAGGAACATTACCTTGAGGATGATAGCAGAGGTACTGGGAAATGTCCCACCAGATGCAACATGGGTTTACTCTAGAGCTGAGATATAAAATATTGGTGAACGCTAAGGATGAAGTCCAGAATTGTTGGATTAATACACCTATATTTTTCCAAACTCATCTCTGATTCGTTGAGTATGAGTAGAGTTCCTTTTTCTGGCTACAGAGTTGAGTAACTGTCTTTGTACTGATAAACAATGCAGAGAGTGAGGCTACCATTTCATATCCAGATATTTATTGAACCATTTTCCAAGGAGGTGGACAGGGTAATTCTGACCTATGGCAAAACAAGGACTTATCTGAAAGAAACTTGTATGTGTAGATAAATTCCATCCATTCTTCTAGCATGACTATCAGTTATGTTTTTAAAAATTCTGCACAACATATGTCTTAATGTCAAAGCTCTAAGAAATATAATACATTAATTCATTAAAATGTTTATGAGTTGTAAAGAAGCAATGTTAGGAGAAAATATGATTATACCTAAGAGAAAATTTTATAAAAATAAATTTATGAAAAATTAAGTATTTACTGAGCATATTCTATTACTTTTGTATGTTTGATCTTTACAATAAACCTATAAGGTAGTACTGTTTCTATATAAAATGCTGAATTAAAATTATGAAAATTTTCCAATGTCACACAGAAAATACGTGGGGAAGCTGAGATTTGAGACCAGGCAGAGAGCCCTGGAACACAGGCTTACATAATAATGTCTACATTGTGCTTTCCATGAAGGGTAGGATGACATCATTTCTAGGACAAATATATTCCATTAAGATTGGCATTATACATTTTATTTAAGTTGATATTAGAATAATCAATAAACAATATTTTAAACATAATTTTATTTTATAGCAGTTTCAGGTTTACAGGAAAGTATGAAGATAGCACAAATTCCACTTGTCTAATACTCAGTTTCTTATATTGTCAACTTACTGGGATAGTGCTTTGTCATAACCAATGAGTCATTATTATATGTTATCATTATACACCAAAACTGACACTTTATTCTTATTTCTTTAGTTTTTATTAACTTTGTAATTATTTACTAAATTATTTATGTATGCATTTATTTATTTTGGTGGTACTGATGTTTGAACTCAGGACATCATGCTTGCAAGATAGACACTCTACCACTTGAGCAACACCCTCAACTCATTGCTGGTTTAGTTATTTTTTTCAGATAGTGTCTCACTTTTTGCCAGGGACCAGCACTGGATCATGATTCCTCTACCTACACCTTCTGCATAGCTGAGATTATAGACATGTATTACTGTGACCTGGCTTATTTGTTGAGATGGGGGAGTCTCACAAACTTTTCACCTGGGATGGCCTCAAACTACAATCTTCCCATGTCTATATTCTGAGTAGCGTGGATTGTTGGCATGAGCCATCATACCTGGCCTTTACTAATATTTTAAATGCATGACCTTTCTATAAATTATACTGTTTATGTTAAGTATACATGTAAAAGGAAAATACTAATATCAGCATGACATTGAATAATCACATATGCATATATAATTGTCTTTCTATCATGATTTTAGCACTACTTATTCAAACAAAATTTAGAATTAATGGAGCTTTCTTTCATTAAGCTATGGAAATTGTCACATAGCCTATGCTGCTCAGACTTTAACTGTATATATTTACTTTAGTGTTAGGTCTCTTTAGACAAAATATACTATTGATGTATTATTTCAGTACTACTCAAGTAGTACTGATTAATTACATTAATTTTTCTGAAGTAAACCAAAATATATTTTATAGTATAATAGTGAAAAAAAACCTGGTTAAAAAAATATGGCCTCAAGACATGAGTCTGACCCGTCATCTCTCTGAGTCAGCAATCTTCAGAACTCCAGAGATCAGCTTAACTACATAACTACTAAAAGCACACCTGCTGGGAGAAAAATGTATTTATCCATTTACTTTTCTTTTAAAAGGCTTTTTCCTATTTTTTATTATTGTCCTGGGGGTACATGGTGACATTTACAAATATTCTTATAATATATCATAGCTGAATTTCTTAACTCTCATATTTTATAGTATGGTTTTTAGCATCTGAAAGGATAGGTAAAATTCCACCTAAGGTCTTTACTCTTACTGTAGGTAAGATGTTGAACTTTTCTTTTCCTTACTGGCAGAATTAAAATAATTATATGGTTAATGAAATGTGTTGTCAGGATCAACATGTTAATTAATCTTGCTAATTTGCCTGGCTAAATTATCTGATGAGTAGGAAATACTGATAACAGCAACAACAATAATGAGAATATTTATAGTTGACAATTGTGTGCTGACCCTAGAACAATCACGCTAGATATCTCTAAATGTGTGCAAGTTTTAAATCAACAAGATGTTTTAGATTTTCACCTAGGTTTAGACAAAATCCAATGTATTCCCTTTTTCTTTTTAAAGGCACAACTATTCTATGATATATATTGCATAACAATCAATATAGTTATAGGTTATCATATCATCTTTGTATGGCAATAACAGCAAAGAGTAGTAGCTCTTTAGATCCTATTCCTTGATCTAATCACATTAACACTTTGCATTTCCTCTTGGTGGAGTCCTCTGTTAGGGAATGAATCACCTCTCCAAAAAATTCATAGATTGAAACAATTATCCTCAATATAATTGTACTCGGAAATAGAGAATATAAGGAGGTAATTGAGGTTAAATGAGGCCATAAAAATGGGGCTCTCATCCAATAGTAATGATGTTCTTATAAGAAGAATTGGTGTACACAAAGGAAAGGCCACATGAAGACACAGCAAGAAGGTGACAGAATTCATGCCAAAAAGAAAGGCTCCAGAAACCAAATACACTTCCTTTCTCCTCCTTATTCAATTCTATCATAATAATCTTTTCATAGTAATTCTTCAATTTTCTTATCCTTTCTTTACCTCATCAGACTTGATGGGGAAAAGAATGAGCAATTTAATCTTTCCATCTGCTCCCAATCTGTAAAGTGAACATGACTAGGGAAAAAAGACACAAAGCATGTTGACATTCATGATCACAAACATCAAATGAACTCATGAAGTCATCTTCTTTTCCCATGCATTCTCCTATTTTTTCCAATATATCACATCTCTGTCATTATAAGTCCAACATCTCCTTTCCTCTTTAAATATCTGCTAACACACTGAGTGCTCAGAAGCAAACAGAAAATGTCTTTCACAAACTTTTATTTTCTGTGTACTCATGAAACATATTCTGTACCCAGAAATTCTTTTTTTCCTATGCAGAATCTAGTTTTTATTAATGAGTAACAGGAATGTAAAACAGGTTCTCTTTGGGGGTGGAAGCCGTGGAAGTGGGAAGGGAGAAAGAAGAGGGTGTGGGGGGAGCTATGATCCAAGTATTTTATAGCCATGTATGAAAATAGAACTATGAAACCTGTTGAAATTGTGCTACAAAGTGAGGAGAAGGGGCTAGGAGGAGGGATAGAAGGAGTGAATTTGATTGAGGTGCATTGCATGCATGTTTGGAAGTATCAAAATGAAACCACTTTGTACAAACTAATATATATGAATGAAGACGTTTCCAGAGGTAAATTTCATATATATTTATGGGAAAATACAGGACAGAAGAAAAGTTACTTTTAAATTGGGAAATAGCTCCTGTTAAATTGGTATATTTCTTTTTCTAAACATTGATTGTCCTTAGATTCTTTTTTGTTGTTGTTATTGTTGTATTTGGAGTACATTCTGACATTTTTTAAAAGTTCTTACAATATATCATAGTTGAGGTCATCCCCTCCTTCATTTTCCTTTACCCTTTCTCCCCCCACCTCCATTCCTGCAATAGTTTCAACAAGTCTCATTTTTTCATTTTCATACATGAGTATGTAATTATTTCCACTACACTAACCTTCCTACAATTTTCCTTATATTCCCCCCTTCCCACTGGTACCAACCCCAGATAGGCCCCCAGATAGGGCCTAAAGTTTTGCCTTCCTATTCTCCTTTTTTGTAAAAAAATGGCATTTTTGTTTAAGATAGCTGTACTGGGTGTTTTATTGTGATATTTCCATGTATATGTATATTATAGCCCAAACTGGTTCATTCTTTCTATTTTTCTCCTTTTTACCTTAGTACCCTTCTTATGATGATTAGAACAGGTTTAAAAAATTCTATATTCATTCTTGTAAAGGATGTACTTTCCTTATGGCAATTCTATCTCCCCTCTCAAAACTACAAGCAATCCATGTCCCTCACTTGCCTACTCAGTCCTATCTCCTCTTACACACTCAAATATCTCAAGGTAGCAAAAATGCTATGTCTTTTGTATTATCTCTTATGTTTCTCTTCAACAAAATTGGAGAAGAGGGCAGAACAGGTTCTGCCTGGAGGTGAGGGGGGTGGTGGGGAGAGAGAGGGGGCAGGGGAAAGATGGACCAAACAACATATTTGGGGAATCATATTATTCAATTGTTTTGTAGTACTTGAGAAACCCAGTGTTTCATGCATAAGCAACTGGTCTACCACTGAGCTATTCCTCTAGCCATGACTGAATTGTAAAAGTGGCCCTGACAGAGTAATGAAATTATTAGATAATCTATTTCTTTATCCTAAATCTTGACATCTCCCATGGATATGCTTTCATTTGAGTTCAGATGATAGTCATCAAACTATATAAATAAAATTCATAATGAAAAAACTACACAATTATATGTAAGATACAAAATAATGAAGTGAAGTGCTCTTTTCCCCATAGATTGATGAAATGAGAACATGACTGTATTGATAGCATTGTCTATGGCACAACTACTTTAAAAAGTAATTTGTCAAATTCTATCAGAGTTACAAAGGTGCACATATAATAATTTGTCAGTTTCACTTGCAGAAATATACTCCAGAGGAAAAGGAAACCTCAGCAAAGATTTGCAATGGAGAAATAATTGTAGTCATGGAAAAACTAAAACAATGTAAATAACTATTATTATTGGAATGCCCAAAACATTGGTGCTGATTCCATATTAACACAGGAGGCATTGAAAACATTCCCATGCAAATATAGATATATGGAGGATGATACAGGAAGCACATTACTATGTAAACATGACAATTGCAGGGAAAGATTCCCTAAAAGTCAGATATGGTTTTCCTCTGGGTAATTTGAATGGAGAGAGTACTGAGGAATTTCATTGAAAGAGAATTTAGCTAAATCTCTAAATTTTGTTTTATTTTTAAAAAGAATGAAAGTAAATATGATGAAATATCATCAATAAGTTTTCTACCTGGTGGGAATACATTTATATTGTACATAAATTTTCCCTTTATGTATTTTAAAATTTTTCTTTGAAAGTAAAAGAAAAAATAAGAAGGTAAACAGTTATAAGTGTGAATAATCTTAAGAAATTCCATTTATAGATGTTGAGATAAGAGTCTTCTTAACAGCTTCACAACAACACACCTTATTTCTTAAGTGGCATTGCAGAAAGAGAATTTAAATACAATTAACATGATCAAAAATAGGGCAACCATACATTGAAGAATAAGAATTATTCTGTGGAAGAATAAGACAGATTTTCTTTATAGGATTAACAAGAAAATTTAATATTTTGCCACAATATTATCAAAATTTTCATGGCTTATTTTATTTGTAATAAGATCAATTATTTGTGATATTCCAGAGTACCAGTTAAATTAATTTAATTTAGACTGAAATTGTAACAAGTTATTTTAAATTTGATCCAGGTTTTCTTGGCACTTGTTTCCCCCCAAACTATGTATTACTTATATATTTTAAAGTAAATTTTCAGCTTTATTGAGATATACTTTGTAAATAAAAATTGTATACATCTAGAGGTATACTATGATGTCTTGATATACGTGCACATTGTGAAATAATTGCCACGATTAAGCTAATTTACCAATCCATAAATTACATAGTTACAAGCTGTGTGTGTGTGTATCTGTTAAAATTATTTAAGATCAACTCTCTTAGCAAATTTCAAGTATGTAATATGTGTTATTAACTTTATTCGCAATTTTGTAATTCCAATTTCAGAACATATTCACCCTACATAACTGAATCTTTTCATAGTTTGATGAGCCTCTCCCTATTTTATCCACACAAGTCTCTGCCAACCACCATTGTACTTTCTGATTTATGAATGAAACTTTATAAAATTCCACATATGAGGTAAATCATACAGCATTTCTCTTTCTGTTTCTGGATTATTTCACTTAGCATAATGACCTTCAGGTTTATCTATGTTGTCACAAGTGGCAGGATTTTTTTCTTTTGTAAGGCTGAATATTAGTCCACTGTGTGTATATACTCAAAGTCTCTCTCTCTCTCTCTCTCTCTCTCTCTCTCTATATATATATATATATATATATATACATATATATATATATATGTATGTGTATATATATAGTTTTATCACTCATTCATCTATGGACACTTATTTTGTTCCATATCTTGGTTGTTGTGAAGAGGATGCAGTGAACATGGGAGTGCAGATCTCTTTGAAATGATTTCATTTCATTTGTCTACATACCCAGAAGGGGGATTGCTGGATTATATGGTAGTTCTATTTACAAATTTTAAGAAACTTCTGTACTGTTTTTCATAATGGCTATACTTGTATACATACATACCAACAGTCTGTAAAGGCTCCCTTCGTTCTCACCAATACTTACTACTTTTGGCCTTTTTGATTATGCCATTTTAACCATGTAGAGTGATAATCTCACTGTGGCTTCAAATCAAATTTCTCTGATGATTATATGTATTCAGCATCTTTTTTCTATGCCTACTAGCTATTTTTATGTCTTCTTTTGAGAAATTTTTATTCAGATCTTTTGCCCATTTTTCTTCCATTCTATAAGCTTCTTATTGTTTACTTTAACATGTAGCTTTCTAGTTTGATGAAACCCTACTTGTCCATTTTTTGGATTGTTTGTGCTTCTCATGTTATATCAAGAAAAAACATCATTGCCTACCCCTATGTCAATAAGCTTTTTTCATAGGCTTCCTTTTAGTAGTTGTATTGTTTCAATTTTATGTTTGATCTTATTTAGACTACTTTTTGATTATTTATATGCATAGTGTTGAGATAAGATCCAATTTCATTCTTCTGCCTATGGATATCTACTTATTAAAGAGAGTTAATCTGACCACTTTAAAAGAGCATCTCATTTTCCAGTGTATACTTTTGACACTCTTGTCACATTAATGACAATTCATTAGTGAGCATTTTAATATATTTTTTCAGGAGAATTCTTACTTCCTTTATTAGACTAACCAATGATGACTTATGTTTGAACTAAATGCTTAAACTAGGCATCACTATGAAAAGGAAAATATTGAAAAGAATCAAACTCAAGGTATTTCTAAGAGAACATACTCTACTTGATATTAGTGGAACTCAACTGCTTTGATAGTGCACATTTCAGGTATGTTGTAAGGTACTTTTATGATATTCATCTCTCCCTTAGCCTCTTGCTCTGCCTTTCCCCTCCTGCTGGTTCCCATATCCAAACATAACCTGTTTTGCATTCCTGTCATTCATTCTTAAGGACTAGATTCCTCGTGTAACAGAGAACATGTGGTATTTGTCCCTTTCAGTCTGGCATATTTTGCTTAACATGGTGATCTCTAGTTGCATCCATTTATAAAACAACTTTTATCTCTACTTTATCTATTTGGGATTATTGTGGAGTAGAAAAAAAAAAACTCTGTTCTTACTAAGTTGAAAGCAGAAAACCTAATGTTTTGTTTTAACTTTGGGCAATGTTAAAAAACAGTGATTTCATTAAATTCCCACTCATCACTCCCAAATAGTATTTATGTAATAACCACAAGAGTATGCCATCACATCAGGAAATTATTATGTAATCAAATTAATCCATGTACATAAACAACTTTCTGAGTTCTAATTTGTATTTAAAATCATTCCAGAAGGCACTGAGCAGAAAAAGAAAGGGATAAACAGGGCTTAAAGGAAATAATTCTTTAATGCATCTTGGTAAGTCTTTTAATCTAATGAGACTAGTCCTAGTTTCACCTTTCAACTTTTGGCAATGCTTATTGGCAATGCTCATGTAAAGTAAAAAATATATATATATACCAACTCTGTGTCATACAGTATCCACAAAGTCATGACTTGAACTTTAATTTGATCATGTTTAACTATGGATATCAGTAGGTGAAAACATGATTGTTTTTGTAAACAGTTTCACTAAGACAATGTACCACATGGGAGGAAAATGCCATTATGTTTTATAGAGATATTGGTGAACACAAAATACATTTCAAGCAATATTGCTTGTAATGTTTTACTTGATTTTCCAAAACTTAGGCTATTGGCCCAACTTCCCTTCTGACATTTGAAGAACTTGTTTTGAGCCATTTCTTGGGGGAAAACATTAAACTAAGGCTACAACTGTCAGTCACTGCAAAATGTACACTACATCTGTTCACCCGGGCACACACTTATTCCTATTCACTACTCTATTCTTTTCCTTTGCTCCTACAGAAGGCTTAAAGATGTCCTAGTCAGTATGATAGCTCAAAGTATCTTCTCTGAAAGAATTTCTGCATTCAACTGAGGTGCGAGCTTCTGTGAATTACAATTGTGTCTCTGACAACACAGTAATTAAATAAAAAAATACTTAAAAGGATAAAAGCAAACTTGCAGCTGTATTGAAGGGACACTGGAAACTGTAGAATGGAAAATAAGTAACACTGTGTAGGTAAATAAGTACCAAAGTTTTAGAACTCTTACTTTCTTCCAAATTATTATCCAGATTGGGACTTTGTTGTTTGGAAACTTACCGTACTTTCTCCTGCACAATAGAAATTATTCCTATACTTCAGCTATCTTTTCAGTGATGTTTAAGGAATTATAAGAAATTACTGGATCATAATACATTTAAAAGCACATAAAATGATTCATCATTTTTACAGTATTAGAAAATAAACTGTTGGTCTAAGAGGATGTTACAATTAATGGACATTCTTTATTTTCATATTTCATTAGAAATATTTTAAAACTTTTTGCATTTTTTCTACAATAAGTGGATTGTGGAACACTTTGCACATTTTAAATTATCAATGTCATCATTAAAAACATGTTTTGTTGTTTGTGCTGTTATAAAGAGATATCCAAAGGCGTGATTAAACTTTTAGGACATTTTGCCACTCCAAATCCTAAATCTGCTTTGTATAATTGTCTCACTCTCTTTTTCACATTTATGCAATTGACATTCTCTTCTCACTCCTACATGTGTACTTGGTACCCACTTTTCAAATCCTCTTATTCATGAGTGCCTTTTTAATGTGCTTCTTCAAATCTTCTGTGAGCTGGAAACAAAGAGAGCTACTTTTGCTAGAATTCTGGCCAAATAAAAGAGAATTTATGTAGATTAAAACCAAAAGAAATACCTAGGAACAAAGTAGATGGGAACTGCATATGGTATGAATGGCATTTCTCTCGACACTTCTGATGCTTCATTTTTTTAGTTTATGTTTTTAGCAGTGTTCCCTGATAGTAGAAAATCATGTACATATATATGAAACTGAATTTTATTCAAGAATCTCATAGGTTAAATACTTTTGTGAGAAAATACTATGCTATGTCCCTACTCATGATAGAGATGTGACAAAAGCAATAACACAAAGGGTTATAATAAGGAGATGGATAGGCTTTCTGTACAACAGAATACTTATTAGGCTATTACACTGCATAATACTCTTTTGCAAGGGATCAAAGGCATTCATCTACAATAGAGATACATTACAATAGGCATAAAATGTTACGGGGAGGAGAGAGAAGAGGAAAA
Source organism: Castor canadensis (assembly GCF_047511655.1). Lineage (NCBI taxonomy): Eukaryota > Metazoa > Chordata > Mammalia > Rodentia > Castoridae > Castor > Castor canadensis. The sequence goes on along the minus strand of NC_133386.1, from coordinate 80,282,161 downwards.
TAAGCCATTAGAAATTCAAGATTCCTGGCTATTTTAAAATTCAAAGTGAGGATAGTTCCACCTAGGGGGATTAACTGAGAAATTTACAAAGACTGTCCAATCAATGTACAATTGAGTGGTGCCTCTGTCTAGATGTTTATACCTTAGCACAAAACATAGTTCACCGCCAATTCAAGTTAGTGTGTATGGAACTTCTCAAGATGAATGTCTAGCTGCTGTGTCTCTCAGCTGGAGTTGCATTGACAAATAGAGACACTGGGATAAGAACTATTATAATTTGAATATAAAATGCCCCCTATAAGGTTGTATGTTGAACAATTGGTCCTAAATGGAGGTGCTACTTTGGGAGATGATAGAAACTTTAGGTGTTATGGCCTCGCTGTAGGATATAAGTAAATTGGAGAGTACTTTTAATGGTTATACCAGGTTATAACCTCTGCTTCTTTCTCTCTGCTTCCTGCCTGCCACATATTCCTGCTGCTATGATGTTCTGCCTCACCATGGCAATCAATGAAGCCAAGAAATATGAACTTAAACCTCTGAATCTATAAGCCAGAAAAAGTAATTTCTTTCTTTTGGTTGTTTTTCCTTAGGTATTTTTTACAATAATGGAAAGGCAACTAGTAGAAAATTAATACCAGGAAAAGCATCCTTGCAACCTAACCATGTTGTTTTAAACATTTGGACCTGGTTTGTGGGACAGATTTAGAAAAGTTTAGAGATACAGATTAAGGAAAACTTAGAATGTTGTAAAGAGAGCTTACTGGGCAATTCTGGTGGGTAGCTCAGAAGACCAGAATTCTGATAGAAATGCACACAGTAAAGACTCTGCCCATGAGGTTTCTGATGGGAACAAAGATTCTATGGGGAATTGGACCACAGGCCATGCATAGTACTTTCTGTCAAATAAGTTGTCTACATTCTCTCCATGTCCTAAGACTTTGTGAGAGATGAGTTTAAAGGTCTTGGACTAATTAATCTAGTGGAGGACAGTTCACAGGAATCCAGCATTCAGGTCATGGCATGGATATTGCTAGATTCTTTTATTCAGGTTTTCAGTGAAAATTGTGATCAAAAGCCTGAGCAGACAGACCTTTAAAAAACTTGTATTGTGCTCAAAAAAGTAAAGTTTGGGCTGAGGAAGGCATGATTTGCTTTTGAAAGACATCATATCATTTTTAAAAAGCTAAGTACTTTACATTGGAATATTAGGAAAGATGCCTTAAGAGTGGCTCAGAAATTGACCAGAAGCTTCCTATTGTTGCCTCAAAGGAATGAAAGGAAGGATAAACTCATTTGAAAATATTTACCTGGGAAGAAAGTGCCTTTGAGGCATCATGCTCACACAGGGATGTCTAGAAATTATTTTCCATGATTAATTCCACCACACTCAGGTATCCAGTCACTCAGAGGCAGCTGTAGCCACCTTCTCAGAGGGCTCAACAGACCCTCTTGAGCTACAACAGGCCTTAGCATTGCCCAAGACATGCAGAATGGAAGTGTTATGAGGTCATGGGTTTTCTAGTCAGATGTCAAAAGAAAGTCTGGGAGTCCAGGCAATGTGTAACAAGGTCTGAGTCCCTGACAACAGCCCCTGAGAGGATGATGCATAAGTCTGTGAGAGTGAAGTCAAAGATTCAATCAAGACTCAAGGAAATTGTAGATGCCAAGAAGGTGAGATATCTGCCAGGCAATGAGTGGAGCCAGCACAAGAGAGAGGCAATGTGGGTTGCAAATGGCACAGTCATAGTTGTGGAGCTGGATGATTCCTTGGGTGCTTGCATTATACCACCAGGTATCGCCGATACCCAATGTGTAGTTACATTACCCTGCTGGATTTTGAAATTCCTTTGATCCCATCCCTCCCTTGTATGCCCTGATTCCTCCTTTTTTATTTTGTGCCATTGTATATTAGAAGTATGTAATTTTCTTTTTGATTTCACAGTGGGTTACTATGAAGAGTTTGCCTTGAGTCTCAGAGTTGAGTCCACTGACATTCAGTGTTAATATTGATAGATAGCTATGTGGTGATTTCTGTCATTTAATTTCTTTTGTTGTTAAACAGTTTGTGTGCAGCTGAATCAATGTTACTCTCTGATTTCTGTCTTTTCTTTTTCTGTGGTTTGATACTGCCCTTCTTCTCTAGGTTTTGTTTGCTTTCATCTTCTGTGTGCAGAATTCCTTGAAGAATCATTTATGGTGGTGGCTTGGTGGTCATATATTGTTTTAGTTTCTGTTTATCATGGAAGACTTTTATTGCTCCATCTATTTCGAATGATAGTTTTGTTGTATAGAGTATCCTAGGATTGAAGTTATTTTTCATTCAGTGCCCAGAAAACCTTACTCCATGCACTTCTTGCTTTTAAGGTTTCTGTTGAGAAATCTGCTTTGATTTTGATGGGTTTACCCTTATATGTTACTTCTTTTTTTCTCTCTTACACCCTTCAATATTCTTTCTCTCTTCTCTGTGATTGTTGTTTTAATGATAATATGCCATGGGGAGATTTTACTTTGGTCAAGTCTGTCTGGTGTCCTGGAGGTCTCCTGTACCTGAATGGACATAACTTTCTCAAGATTTGGGAAATTTTCTGTTATTATTTCATTGAATGTATTGTGAATCTCTTTTGCTTTGACCTTTTCTCCTTCAATGCCCGTGATTCTCAGGTTTGGTCTTTTGATGGAGTCAGTGAGTTTTGTATATTCCTTTCACAGGTCTAAGTTGGTTGACTAACAATTCTTCAGTTTTTTCTTTAATTTCTATTTTATCTTCAAGTCCTGAGAGTCTGTCTTCCACTTGTTCTAGTCTGCTGGATTGGATTTCCACTGTGTTTTTTGTTTCTGTTTCACTCTTTTTTTCTGAAGTTTTCCATATCATGGGTCACTTCCTCTTTAATATTTTCTATTTTCATCTTTAATTCATTTATCTCTCTATAGTATTCTCTGTTTCACTCTGGTGTTTATTTAGGGCTCCTATGAGTTAATTTATTCATTTCTGTATCTTGTTGAATTCTTTATTTTTGGTGTCTTGAATTTTCTTGAGTGCATCTTCTACATTTTGGTTAACTGCATCTAGTATCTTCTCCATGAAATTCTCAGTGATTACTCTCAAGATTTCTTCTTTGAGGGTGTTTTTGTGGGCAACACTGGGTTCCTTGGTATCAGTTACCTTTGTTTTGTTGGAGTTAGTAACTAGGTATCTGTTTTATTCATTTCCCTCTGAATCTTGTATTAAATTATTTTTTTGAGGAGAATGGTTTCCATTTTTTTTTCTTCTTTCCATTGCTCCACATGGTACTGTGCAACTGCGCTCTTGATAAGCTAGTGGTGGCTTTAGTCCCCTGTTTTCTCTCCCTTGTTTTAATTTTTGTTTTGTGGCTGTCTTGCACACAAAAGCAAGGTTGTGTGCAACCTTAGCAAGGTTGATGTGCTATTTATGTCCCTGGTCTGGTGTAATTCAGTAATAACTAATTCACAGGTTCAATACTTGACCATTAGCTTGTATGTTATATAGAAGATCCCTTGGTGGTAATATCAATAAACAGTGGGAGTAAGTTGTTAATGTTTGTAAGGCTAGCTTTAGAAATTTGGATAAGGTGGCCCTAAAGGGGAAATGGGAAGTGGGGTGGGTGAGTGGCAGAAGCAGTGCAGGGGCTGCTGGCTTTTGTGGCCCTTGTGTGTATTTGGGTGTATTTCTGTTGTGGTAGTGGAGGGTGCTTGTGTCGGGGATTGCAGGGGTTGGGGTTGTGTAAAGTTGGTATTGTAGGTTGGTCAGTGGTTGACGAGTGTATAGAAGGGAGAAGTAGTCTGGTGACAGGTTGGGGGAGAATGGTAGAAGAAGGTGAGGGTAGGGAAAAAGGTGGATGAGAAGGGACAGAATGAGTTGTTGGGAAGGAGATCAATGGATTTTAACACAGGATAAGGAGGGAGAGTGAAGGGAGTGAGAGTGTGGATGAGATGATGATGATGGTAAAGTTGATAATATAGAAAGACAAAAAGATAATAGGAATAGAAATAAAAATAGAAAACCCACAATAACATAACAAACAAACAAACAAAAAAGAAAAAAACAAACTAAACAAACAAAAAACAAAACAAAACAAAAAAACCACTAGGTTCAGAAACAATAGAATTTCAGTCTTAGTTTAAGTTCTGGAGTTACTCCTCTGGCATCCAATCCTGGTACTGACATATAAGCAGAAGCTCTGATATGGTCTTACCAGGTGATTGGCTTGTGTGTAGTGTTTTGTTCTTCTACCAGTTAAATTGAAATTGTGAGGTGAGGCAGATTTGCCAGATCATGCAGGGTGGTTAGAACTATTGATCTCCCCAGCTGATGATTGTGTTATTCTTCAGCTGCAGCTGCTTGCTCAGCTCCTACCCCAGCAAGGTGGGGCTGTTCAGATTTGAATGTGGCCTCTGGTTCAGGAGATCAGCACTGCAATCCTCTACTCACCATGCTTTTGAGATGGCTTTTCACTGTGTTTGTTTACTGGGATTTCCACACTGGGGGGTTATTTCTTTGCCCCTCTTCCTTTCTCTGGGGTAGGTTCAGTGTTCTGTCAGCCCCCTCTGCTGTCTGTGTGTTATGATGGTTTACTGTTTGTTTTTCAGTTTTGTAGGGTAGTTAGATTTTGGATACAGCTCATTGGCTCAGGAGATGAGCTCTGTGATTCCCTACCTGCTCTGTTTTGTGGAGTGGCTTATTGCCTGCCCACTCTCAGCCTTCCTGCCTTTTCTGTGTTTGCTTACTGATAGTTTGGTGCTGAAACTAGTTCCTTGTCCCTCCCTTTTTCTCTGGTGCACTTTCAGCATTCCTGCCCCTTCTGCTGTTATGCTAGATTATAGTTTGCTATTTATTATTCAGCTTTTTGGGGGTGATAAGTCTGCCCAGAGGCTGTGCTAGTTTATCCTGAGGGTGTTTGTTCTGTCAAATGAGGCACAGGCAGGTTTGGAGCTGGCAGTGGCAGCAGTGACAGCAGTGAGAAATGGCTCCAAATTTTCTCAGTGTAACATGGCATGGGGAAGCTTTCCCTGGGGTAGAGGTTCAGAATGTCAAAAGTTTGATTCTTGTTGATGCTTTATTTCTGCTTGATGGAGGAAGGAGAAGAGAAGGAAAGTAAAAAGAAAAGAAGAAAAAAAATTGCCGTGGGGAAGGAGGGTTTCCCTGGGGCTGGACCTACCTTGTTGGCTGTGCAGCAGGTCACAGCTGTTAACTACAATTAAAGGCTGATTTGTGGGTCAGTGTTTGAATTTTTTTCTGCACCTGGTGCAGCTGCAGTTATTATTTTGGCTAGAAGCAGTTAGAGTTATCCAGGTGTGGCTCCAACTTCTCAGGGAGGTTTTGGAGTCATGGAGGTTAGGCTTTGTGCTTCTGTACCCTAGTTGCCATCTTGGATCCCCCATCCCCAATTCTACTTTAAAGACCTCAGCAATATGCAAACTCTCCTTCAATCAGCCAGTAGCAGGGAGTGGTGAGTGACAAAGTATTGTATTCCCATTGTGCTTGTCACCTTCCCATGGTTTCCAAATTTATAACTCAATCTAATCTAGAGACCATGGTGAAAATAAATCATGAAAGTGTAGTAAGATATCAAGAATAGCATTTAGAGTTCTACCAAATATTAGGAGAAATTATTATTTTGAAAGTATTAGTAGTATTAAAGCACCAGGTCCTCCTGCATACCTGTTATGCTGATGTCATTCTCCTGTTTTATTCCTACACATCCCAGCTGTGGCCATGGCCAAATGACACTAAAGTGAAGACTCTGTTTGCATAAGTAATTATATAAGCCAAATATTTAAAGATCTTCTAATGATTGCAGCTTTATCAATTACATCTACCCTGCTTACACAGTGGAGAATCAGCTTTAACATCAAAAATATGTCTATTTTTACCAAGAGAAGTACAGTTCACCCAAATTACTCCATTCTTTTCATTCTCAATATAGATTTCAGAAAGCAAAACAAAACAAAACAAAAAAAATCTCCAAATGTGCTAATAGCCTTCCAAAACAATTACAAAAATATGCAGCAAGGATTTATGGTACCAGCATATGGAAATTACCAATAGAGACAACAATTAAAAATGTAGTTTTCTCCATTACTGAATAGTATTGTAGTTATTAAAAAAAATAAGCCAAACCATTTTTGAAAAGGAACATGCACTGACATCAACAAACCTGAATCTACCCTTGAAATTTCAAATCAAGTAAATGAAAATAATAATCCAGATTAACTAGAAATAAAAGTGAGGCAATGTGTCTGTTGTTAACATTGATGGCTTCCAATATTTCCAGTTTTCTACATAATTTATAACAAATGTGCACAAAAGTTATTTTAAAACAACAACACTATATGGACAATATATATTTTTGAAAGAACAGTGTTGTATGTACTATATCTGTAACAATATTTGAATTCAATAAATCTGGAATACTTCTTTCTGAACATTTCTATTCTGCTTCTTTTTTCAGAGAACTGTGAATACTATTCTTGTAGACTTATATACTTTTTCTTTTGGTGGTACTGGGTTTAAACTCAGATGGTCATGCTTTCTAAGCAGGCAGTCTGCCACCTGAACCATGCCTCCAGCCATACTTTCACATTTTTAATATGCAATCATTATAAAGTAACAAGATAAATTATACAGAAGAGACATTTTTCAATACAGTGGCTTTCAGAGTTTGGTACAGATTGTCACCTAGGGAGGTTCAGCAAACCCAACACCCATGTTGCATGGGAGATGATCCAGGTATTGGCAGTTTGTAAATATTCCTGTGATTCCAAAGTGCAATAAAGCTTGAGGACAACTGACCTCATGTTTTTAATCGTGGAATAGTCTGACTGTATGTCATTTTATTCATTTTAGTTATACACTATTACTTTTGCTTTATGCTTCAAGAAATTCTGAATGAACTGTTCTGAGGCAGAGCCTAGATATCAGTATGTCTCTAAAATTCCAAAGCTTCAGTTTGAACCTAGATTTACAACTACTGACATAAGCCAGCAAAATGCTTATAATATCTGCCAAACCTACTTGGATGACCAGAGAAAACCTATTTAACTTATTACATTTTCATAGAATTAGCTTACTAGATTATTGTTAAGTATTTGATTCCTCAAACTATCTCCTGCTGTCCTATTAATGTCATTAAATTCTTAGTTAATTATATCTTCCATAGTAATACAAAGATAAATTTCAAATCAATAGAAGAGAAATTATCAGAAGTTAAAGATGAGGATTGCATTGAAAAAACCTGCTTAGTGTTTCTATGATTATTGCAGCAATTCTACTCTCTGATGCAACTGAAAAGTTAATATCTAAACAGTAAGGAAAATGTAAGGCCCATTACTATCCAGTAAGTGGGAATTTAATGAGTATATTTAGAAGTTAAAGTCCTGAGTTTTCAGTCTGACTAAAATTTCCCCTATAAAATTGACTTTAGAGCAGTTAATATCATAAATATTGCAGAAGCCAACTGAAAACAGTGACTTCAAAATTTTGTATAAATTAGTAGTCTTTGACATGTGTGAGAAATACTTTAGGCAAAATACAAAAGGGAATTTAGCGATTACTTACATCATTTTTATGATGGTGTTATATAGCAATTCCACTTGAATATGCGCAATTCTGAAGCAGATTTAACTTTTCCATATTAACATAAAATGTTAGTGATTTCTGAATTTTTATAAAATATAATGAATTTCTTTGACCCTAAGAAATCATACTTGCAAATGTACTACAAAAATAGAATACTAATGTATGCTGAATGCATTTTCTTTCATTAAAAAACAAGCTCATCCACTAATTTTGACTTTATAGTCCTAAATATCTGATTGTTAATTCTACAAAAATATGGTTGAAAGAACATTCATAAGATCAAGAAAATTTAAAGCAATAATTTAGTATAGCTAAACCAAGTCCCAAGCTAACCAGGAATAAATAGGAGTTCACTAACTTGACTTCTTTTTGTAATACTACACGTCATGATATAGTTGTTTGGTGTTTGTTTGGCATTTAGAATAGTGTGAGAGACTAATTGTAGTGACAAATGTTTGCAGATGAAGACTAAGGAGATGCCATTGTAGCTCAGTTGACAAATTTGGGATATTGTGGTATTATTTTTCACATGAGATATATTTGCACTTTTTTATTTTTTCAGTTTTCAATCAGTTAGTGTCTTATGAACAACAAGTAGCAGCAGGCAGGATTTGTTGCTTCCAATGCTGAAAGAATGTTACAGTAACATGTAGTAAATATGTATCCATAAGAGACTTCTTGACTGCAATGCTCTCCAGGCACACTATTTTTGAAGTTCAGTCTGCTGAGTTAAACAAAAATGAAAATGAAATGTTACTCTTGGTAAGAATGCTGTTGATAAATACAGAGCTGCTGCTGATTAGTGGGAAGATTAAGTGAGGATTGTCTCCAGGTCTGAATAAAAATTATAAACACTTACAGGAGCTACATACAGTGTTAGATTTACCAGAATAAAAAGTAGAACGCTTCAACAAAATTTTTGACAAATTTCACCTGCTAGTCAATCCAGCAAGATTCATTAGAGATGGACAATGTGACAATGACAAATCATGCTGAAAACAAAGCAATATTTTGCCATCTGATTTTACTGTTTTTAAGCCTTTCTTTTAATGTGTCAATTTTAAAATGAAAAAATTCACACTGAACAATCTTGCTGGCAAGTTAGAAGATGCGTGTTTTTGTTTTGTTTTTTTCCAATCTGAGACACAGGAACTCAATAACTCAGAATTTCTCCAAGTTCTGTATTTCCCAGATTTTCAAACATCACTACATGCTTCAAAGTCATAGTAGCATTCCAAGCAAAATCAAGGTAGGATAATGACTGGAAGTGAAAAGGAAATGATTCCACCTCTCTTAGAAGAAATGACTCAAGCAAAAGATCAGATATTGGAAAGTGAAAATTACTTTTTGAAAATGGAGACCAATTCAGTGTGATGAAAAGATAAGTTTTATGACTGGAAATAAAAACGGGAAAGAAGTTTTTGCACTAATAGTCAAAGATTTACTTGTGAGCTAAGGAATTTCAAGTTTGTTACACGGGAAGAAATAAGTTACTAAGATTTCTAAATAGATTGAAGAAGTTACTCTGAACAAGTTAGGAAAGTCAGATTGTCTTGAGCAGACATGAAAAATCAAAGGAGAAGCATTACGTTTAAATTTTGTCAAATTTTTGTAAAGGTTTATGGTACTGAACAAAGTGATAGCATGAGAATTGTCCACAAATGGAAGAGTATAGGCCAATTGCATTCACTCTTTCACATTTAGGCTACTAGTTATAAGAGGCTTTGGAAATGTGACTAACAAGAAGGCTACATCATTGCTAGAAAGCATGTCTAGTTTTTAGCTTAGCATATATGAAAGACTGATTATAATATTCAACCTAAATGTGTCTTTTCAGACTTGTGACTATCAAGACAACTTCATTGGCTGCTAAGGCAACCTTGTATGTATATCAAATGTTATCCAGAGAAATCTCCAAATGTATTCTCCTCTTCCATTTGACATATAGGAAATTGTCACTTCTGGCAGAGGTACAAGAAAGAAAGAAAAATACCAAACACCTTTAACCTCTGAGAGTAGGTATATGATTCATATCTTTTAAAAAAATTAAACAAAAAATTAAACTTAACTTTCTTATAATTTTGTAATTTAAATACTTTTCTTATTCAAAACACCTTAAACTATTGAAGACACTGATGACATCTACTGGGAATAGGCTTAAGATCTAGGGCAGGGAATACTCGTGTGACCTGTAAGTAAATGGCCATTGACAAGAAACCTTATGAGGAAGATATCGTGTTGTATCAGTGTTATGGCAATATGGTGTTATTGGTTTTACTTCAAATAAATCATGCCATCAAAAGAAGTAACTTCTCAGTAGTTACTTGACTCTTTTAGAAGCCAATGTATACCAGAGTCTTAAGACTTGAGACAAATACTGTGATGTATATCAACAAAATTTTCCTTCTTGCCTAAATGACAGTTAATGGCCTACCATCTCAATGATGATTTAAAATGAAAGTGATTTTTAAAGTGAAAGTGTATTTAAAATGAAAATGATTTCTCAACTGTTTTATTCTTAGAATGGGGGCATGGCTTAATTGGTAGAGCATTTGCTTAGTAAGTGTTGGGCCCTGCATTTCAAACTCCAGTGCCATCAACAGTTGTATTCTTTGAGTCTTTAAGTATAAGTTAAACTGCCCATACAAATATTTTTAAAAGGAAACAAAAGTGTCACTGATATCTGTAATAGACATCAAGTACATATATTTATAAATATATTTATGATCTATTTTGTAGCATATGTATCTATCTATATCTATCTATCTATCTATGTTTTTGGCAATATCATCTAAGGAAATCTGTCAATAGTCCCTTGGTATCTGTGGGGGATGGATTGGTTCAGCAGATACCAAAATCCATGAATGCTGAAATTTTTTATGTAAAATGACATATTTTCACATATCCTATGCACCTGCTCTCACTTTCAATCATCTCTAGGTTATTTATAATACATAATGCAAAGCAAATGCTATGTAAATAGTTTTCATACTTTATTGCTTAGGGAGTAATAATGAGAAAGAAGAAGTCTGCACATGTTCAGTATGGATGTAATTAAGTTTTGAATATTTTCAATCTGAGATTGAGGAATTTGAGGTTGCAGAACTTGTGGGTATGGAAGTTTTCTGTATTACAGTTTCTAATTCTCCAATCATCTTATCAATTTGGTCTCATTACCCCCACCAATATACAAATGAAAACTAGGAAGTTCATAAAGCACAAACAGATTGTAACTTGGCAGCAGGACTTGACTTCAACCCCATGTCATTGCTTCCTTATTTTGAATGTAGTGATGATTTCTTCTGATTTGTGCTCTGCAGTAAAGATATAGTGCCATTGTTTTCATTTTAATTTAGATGAAATAGGAGGAAAATAATAACATACATTTTTAAAACAGTATCTACCCATGTCTGTTACTGCCTCAAATCTGTGAGGAGAGCTGGATCCTCAGTCTCAGAAAACTCATATGTCTTGTTATGTTGTAATGATGGGTATCCTTAAGTATGAAAACTTATCAGTATTGTGTTAACTCCACACATCTAGGTCCTATCTGTAACAAGTCAAATAAGGAATTGGGAAGGTAACTTTAGTTACAAACCATGTTAACAATAAATTAATGAACACTGTATCACACCATTCAAATGCAAGGTTTTCTCTCTCCTCAGAACTCTGCTTCCACTATAGCACTCAGGCATTTCACGATTGGACTTCAATTGTGCTTTTGCTCTCATCTTCCATATAGAACACGCCCTGTCATCCTGAATTAAGTTAGACTTTTTCACTCATTTTCTTGGCAGTAAGAAGCTTTATAGCTACAGGGGTTTAGTACAAGTTGAAATAATCAAAAAGGAACATCTACTTTAGCAGGTATTTGGGGGGCTGGAAATAATAGGGATAATAATACTGACTTTTAAAAAAATGTATGGAGGTGCTGTGCTATACTTCATATGGCAAATCTGCAAAATTATTCTGTCTTCAAATGCTCAAGGATGCTGTTCACAGTCTCACGTATCATCAACATCAATATCTGAACACTTGGAGTTTTTTTGTCACACATTCCATCTTCACAGATTCAAAGTTCACTCTGAATGCTTCCCATGACTCATTAAACATGTCATAAATTATTATTCTATTCAACTTGTAGCAGATAACAATATTTACTTATTTACTCGTGATCATGAGTTTATATAAAGTATCTACTAACTTCAGACTGAATATGCCATGTTAGATAGAATTTTTACAATTATTGTTTTTTAAACTTGCATTAAAATGGCAATTGAAATCAGGTAGTGTATATCAAGAAATAAGACTGCAATGTGTTATACATATGACTGTTGGTATACTTTAACATTTAAGCATATGCTTATTTTAATTACTCTGGTAAAGTACTTATAGTCCTCTTAAGCTTTCCTAGAAAAGAACTGGTATGCAGTAAAATGTGATTGTATGTAATCTCTAAATGTTTGATCTTCAAATGCATTTAAAGAGACTTAATAAAAGATTTAGAAAAGTTTATAAAATTGAATTTGAAAAACATCTGATTTAATCTCTTTTTTTGTATTTAATATACGTCATTTTGACTTAAGCTATGAATAATATTGATCACTGATATTTTCCTGAGCCTAAATGTTATCTTGAAACAAATACAGAAAGTGCAAATTGTAAATTTTTAAAAGTGATAGCTGTACTTACAGTTTGCTTCTATTGTTTGAAAGTGCAAATACTTATAAGTATGCCTAAATTATTATATCATTCATGCACCATCCAAAATTCTCTCGTAAAAATTATTTTTGAGGACTGGAGGCATGGTTCAAGTGATAGAGCACTTGCTTAGTAAATGCAAAGCCCTGAGTTCAACCCTCAGTTCTGCCCAAAACAATTTTTTGCCAACATATATATTTAACAACATTAGGTGAATAGTTTTTGATGTAGAATGTAAAGAACAGGGCTTAATTTATTCTTTTAACAAATATGACCTATTTTATTACTGATTAAAGTAGTAAATTCTCTTTTTCTTTCTTTCTTTCTTTCTTGCTTGCTTGCTTTCTTTTTGGCAATACTGGGGTTTGAACTGAGGGTCTACACTTTGAGACACTACACCAGCACTTTTTTCTGATGGGATTTTTCAAGATAGGGTTTTATGAACTATTTCCCTGGGCTGGCTTCAAACCGCGATCCTTCTGATTTCTGCCTCCTGAGTAGCTAGGATTACAAGCATGAGCCACTGGTCCTGGCTAGGAGTAAATTATTTATGTAACATGAGGCTTAATTTTTAAAAAATGGATTGAAATATGTAATATTCAGAATTTTAGGTAAACAACAGAACTTATCATCTAGTCTCCATTTGCTTTTGTGAAAATAAGATTATTAAACTCAATGATTTTAAAAGTGTCTTTTAAAAATTAACAAAACTAATACTTATTGAGTTTTAATGTTATATCAAGTCCTCTTACTAAACAATTTAACATGTCTAAAGCAGTTCATTATTAATATTTGAGGAAAATTCAATTACACTAATATAATTTTCTGTATGTATACACACATAAAAATGTTTCCTACCTCCTCAAAGAAATTATTACCATCATTTCTCCTTACCCATTCTTTGGAATTCTTGGAGAAATTTAAGGAGGTGAGAGGATATGAGAAGAAAATGAAAAATGTCGTTACAAGGATAGGAGTGAAACTCTTTTGGCTATTATGGATAATGTAATACTTACTTTGTGATTTCTTTCCTGTATAAGTTTCCTCTGAGAGTTCACATTAAAAGAAATGAGGAACTTTTACAATTTTCTTTCTTCTTTCTTTCCTTCAGTCATACCTTCATCATCACATACTCTTATTCCTTTTATTGTTTTGTTTCATTTACAATTTGAAGATGAAGAAATACTTTCGATAAGAATCACAGTTAAGACATTGATACCTGCAAAAATCTAAATGAAAACTGCTTCTCATGTCCTTATTAATCACCTGAAGTTAGAAAATTTTGGACAAGTGATATGCATGATGAATTCTGTTCCTATAAACATATACAATCAGTAAAGTCAGAAATAGAAACACCTGAAAATATCTTGCAATTATTCATAAATGAAATGCTTTTCTAAAGAGATTTATAACAGAGAAAAGTAATGTGTATTCCAGGGTCTGTCTACTCAGAGCAGTGGTGGTTGGTGGTCATTGAGAGCCTAAAACAAGAATTTGAAACTACCCATCACTGCCCACCCACACCCTGGGAAAGCACAATGGAAATGGGTATCAATATAATATCTGACTGATACACCAAATTAAGTAGATGTGACATCGGATTATATTAGACTTCATGTACCAAGAACCTGAGAGGACTGACAATAATTGCTCTATTTAGAAGGTGGAAGGCAATTTGTATCTTCCATTCCTAATGCATTAGGGTTGTAACAATTTGCTATAATTTAAAGCCATTATTGAAATCTTCATAGCATGAGACAACTATTTTTGCATCTTTGAAAGCCTTGTTATAAAGAAGCTTATGTCCAAGACTTTCTGACAAGTACTTAGTTGTTCTTGTAACGTGTAGTCCAGGGAATATGTTCCATTGTTATCGAACACTTCTTAAGTAACTAAAATGAGCGTTTTTTGTGTATGTTAGAAATAAAGACAGCTGAGTAGGACCATCAAGCTTAATAAAAAGACACAAAATAAATCTAATTGGTGGTAGTACACTGTGTATCATAGTGCAGCATGATACTCTGACTATAATAAAACTTTATTATTACATGAACCTATTATCATATTTTGTAAATTTGCAAAATTCTTGAAAAGCCCATTTTATGAACAATTACCTGAAACTACATCTGAGTTTACCACCAAACACATTTCCAGCCTTGTGCTTGTGCTGTGAAAGATTTATCAATTTTAAAACAGGAAAAAGACCTCTAATTTAAATAACATTAAGCACTTGTCAGTAGACCACAAAATAATTCATTTAATATTATTATCAATGAAGTGAAACACACTCTTGTCAGTGAGTTTCAGCCAGAGACAGAAGATGCAGCCAAAGTAAGATAATTTGAAGACTTCTCACAAAGGATTTACTTATAAATATGTGAAGTTTTTAAAACCCAAAAAGTAGAGCAACCCAATGCAATAATGTCTAGGTGCTTAGCCCTCCCAAGCTGAAGAAGAAAGATAAGGATGGAGATGATGAGACTTTTAAGTCTTCTATTTGTCTTGGGTGTAATGAACTGAACCAATTCCTAAAGTAAAGTAAGAGAAATATGTAGATTTGTTTAGGATGAGGTTATCAGAAGCAATAACTCTGACAGAAAAATGGAATTATCATCCTTCAAACTGGAGACTCAGCTACCATCTCCTCCAAGGGTACAGTTGATGACCCAGAAAACAGCAAAATTCATACCAAGAAGAGAACCTTTCTGCTTTCTAACCAACTAATCCTTGAATAGATGAAGAAATAGGCTTAAGCAGGACAAAGACATTTTCTGATTGCATTTAGTTAATAAACAAAAAGGCTAAGTCTGTATAGTTAATTTCCTACTTTAACATATTATACTTTTGAAATTCTGTAATTGCTGTAAGAGGTTATGAGCTGGTGTATTAAACATCCCAAAGTGTTCTAAGTAAGGGCTTTAAAAATAAATGCACAGCATCAAGCCATAGATAGAACTGATCATTCAAATAAACTCAAGTTATGTGAAGGCAGTTTTATTCAGCCACAAATAAGAATGAAATTTTGTCATTTGCAGGTGAATGGATAGAACTGGAGAACATCATCTTAAGTAGGTTCAGAAGTCAAAGTCTGCAATATTATGAAAAACAAGTCACATGAAGGGGAGGTGATACATAAGAGGGGGAGGGTAAAAGAAGCAAGCTAAGAAGGTGAATATGATTGATGCACTCTCTATACAAGAATATATATAGAATTTTTAAACCAGTTGAAACCACCGTAAGAAAAGGACTAAGGTAGGATGAAGAAAAATACAGTAGATGAACCAATTTGGGCTATAATACACACACACACAAACACACACACAGACACAGACACACACACATATATATATGGAAATGTCACAAGGAAAGTCCTTGTGTAGCCATCTTAAAAAGCAAAAATGACATTTTTTCTTTTACAAAATCATTGAACAGTAGGGTAGAACAGGTTCTGCCTCAGTGAAGGGGGCTTGGTATCAAATGGGAAAGGGAAGGAGGTCACGAAAGGGTGTAGAAGGGTGAATATGGTGCAAACACTGTGTATGTAAGTGGGAAAATGATACTTTTTGAAACTATTCCAGGAATGGAGATGGGGGGAATAAAGGAGAGTAGTGGAGAGGGTAAATTCAAGTAGGATATATTGAATATATTGTAAGAATTATTGTAAATTTCACAATGTACCCCAACCCAGCACAACAATGAAAAAGAAAGCATTTTTAAGTTATAAGCACTAAATAGTGAGTTTTTAATAAATTCAGTAAGATTCACTAATAAAATATTGGAAACAAAATTTGGAAAAGCCAGAGTAACTCAGCACAGAACAACTACTACTACTCAGTTAAGTACAACATATATAAATATTTGACTATTGTAAACATAAAATTAAGAATATGTATGAATTTTTTAAAAGTCAAATTTTAAGGGCTAGGCATGGTGGCACATGATTATAAGGTTGGTTACTCAGGATTCAGTGGTAGGGAGAATGGCAGTTTGAGGTCTGCCTGGGCAAAAAGTTAATGAGACTCCCCAATCTCAACAAAAAGCTTATCATGGAGCAATGTGCCTGCAATCCCAGCTTCACAGAAGGCATAGGTAGGAGGATAGCATTTCAAGGCAGTCCTCAGGCAAGTAAACAAAACCCTATCAAAAAAGATCTAAAACAAAAAAATACATGAAGGAATTCTTAACATCCCTGGCCATAAAGGAAATACAAATAAAAATGACATTGAGATTTCACCTCACTCCAGTCAGGATGGTTATCATCAAGAAAACAAACAACACGCTCTCCAACAAAATTGGAGAACAAGAGGACGGAACAGGTTCTGCCCAGAAAGCAGTGGTTGGAGGGTGGTGGCCCAAGCAATGTTTATGCATGTGAATAAATATAAAAATGATAAAATAAAGAAAGAAAATAAACAACAAATGCTGATGAGAATGTAGGGGAGAAAAGGAACCCTTATTCATTGTTGGTGGGAATGTAAATTAGTGCAACCACTCTGGGAAGCAGTATGGAAGTTCCTCAAAAAGTGAAAAATATACTTACCACATGATCCAGTGATACTACTCCTATATACCAGAAGGAATGTGCTCCAGGATGCAATAGAGGCACTTGTACCTCCATATTTATTGCAGCATTATTTATAATAACTAAGCTATGGAAACAGCCCAGCTGCACTAAAACTGATGAATGGATTAAGGATATATATACACAATGGGGTATTATTCAGCCATAAAGAAGAATGACATTATGTCATTTGCAGACAAATGAATGGAACCTGAGATCATTATGTTAAGCAAAGTAAGTGAGATTGAATAATAGGGGGTTGGCAGAATATGGAAAGAGAGCAATATGGGGGTTAATCTGATTAAAGTATACCATATGCAAGTGTGAAATTCCACCGTGAAAGCCCTTTGAACAATGAATATACACTTAAAAACAAAATAAAATAAAACAAAAGACAGGAATGTAAAACAGGTCCTGTTCAGGCGTGAGTACTAGTAGGAGTGGAGAGGGTAAAGGGGGAGACGAAGAAGGGTGAACATGATGAATGTACTTTGTATACACGTATGAAAACAGAACAATGAGACCTGTGAAATTGTTTTGAGAAGTGGGAGGGGGAATAGGGAGAATGATGGTGGGGGTGGATATAATCAAGGTACTCTGAAAACATATATGAAAGGTCATAATGAAACCCCCCGTACAGCTAATATATGCTAATAAATATATTAAATGAAAGGGATCTGGTGATGTGGTTCAAATGGTAAAGCATCCACCTATCAAGCAAAAGGTCTGGATTCAAGCCAAATTCATTGCCAATTGTGTTTTAAAGTTCAAAGACAGAAATTAATATAGTAGCTATTTACCAACTATCATTTCTATGAGTAAAATACTATTTAATAAAATACTGTTTAAAATACTGTTTAATATGTTGTGTGTATGTTTGATCTAAAATCAATTAACTTTGTCATTATTCTAAACTTTCATATGTTTTGTTTTCATGCCTTTTGATTTATACTCAGTACATAGCATTTTTATGCTTAATAAAGTTTGTAAGAATACTCAACTATAAAAATGGTTAAATGTATCTTTTTCTGTTTATATTATGCTACTATTAAACCAGTTTATAAATCTGGTTGCTTTTACTTATTGTCTCCTCCAAGCATTCTGAACTAGATACATGTCAAGTCCTAGGGGGAAAAATCAGTTTCCATTCCTCAATAAAGCTATTTCGTCTGCAAAAGGCAAAGAAAACTTGAAAGTGAAATGTCTGCTCTAACAGGTATAGACAGTTTCTCTCATTCTAATATAATTTTCATCCCTTATCATGCACTGAACATCTCTAACCTAAGTTGAAAAAGCACCACACAGATGAAATATTTAGTGCAATCTCAGAGAGGTTGTAAAAAGGTGATAACTTATTTCTAAATCCCAGACATTGAACTTACTGCTGTACTACCTCCAAAATTTTACTTCTTGTGCCCATAATATGGTAACCAAGAACTTCTTTCCATTGGGTATGTTTCTAGGAGATTTCTTTCTAACTATAAAGAAAGTATTTAAACTGAGTTGACATAGGATATTATTTTATATGTAGACTGATACCATGAACCATGGTATATGCAGAAACTATGGTTTGAATTTCATCTTGATCATATTAACATGAATGTATATAATATTATATATATAACATGAATATTAACATTGAATATATACTACCTCTGTGATCAATCCTTTCTGAGTAGGCAGAAAGTAGCATGAATGTTCGTAAATTGCACAAGCTCACACCAGTTCATGTGATGGATATCAGCCTTACTGGATGATAGGATACCCCGCCACCACCACCTGGTCTTCATGTAATCCAACAGTGCTGCTTCTGTGAAGAATCGATGCACTAGGTGTGATAAGAGTGTGAGAAAGCATGGGCAGAGACAAGATCAGGGTGCAGGTTCTCTCAAAACCTTTGATTCAGTAGGTGATACCTCCTTCTCCCATGAAGTTAGACTTTGTGCTACCTTCATGACATGCCAAAATTAATTCTCATCAGAGACCACATTTCTGCCAAGGAACAGAGTGGTTCTCAAAGGCTCATTTCAGATACAGCTAAAAGGAAGACCCAAAAGCCAGCACTTAGGAATTCAAGTATGGTCTGTCTCTGAAATTCCTAATGCAGGATGGAAAGCAGTTCCATCGGATCAGAAAGCAAACAAAAAGGTCACCACATTTTGTCCTCAGGTCTGTGTCAAGACGCACATAGTGCCTTCTTAAGCCATACTGTCCTTTTTTTTTTTATTCGGGACACATCCTTGTTATTAGAATAAAGAATTAAAATCATGTGATATGAACTTTGAGGCTTGTTTAGTCTGTTAAGTCTTTTATACTCATTTGCCTAATAGAATCAAAGTCACCTAAGTGAATCAGCTGTTGAGAAACAACTGCCTGTGTTGACAAAATGTTCCCTATGTAAATTCATGGAGAAGTCCCTCAGGAAAGATTTAGAAATTTAATTATAACTCAACCCATACCAAGCCCTAGATGGCAAAACAGAAAAACAGTCAGCAGAGGAAAATATATGAGATAAAGAAAATTGTACAAAACAATATTCTGTTTCTTTAAGATATTTAGCAATAATTTAAATAATTATTGTCTAACCAAGAACATAGTAACTTATTTTAACTCATGGGTTTCCTCTAACTAGCCAGTGTACATGTTCATTTCTTCAAAGTTCTCCACACATACGTATACATCTTCATTTCCATCTGCTTTCAGAACCAATTAAAATACACAGGGTTACAAATTTTTATGATTTAGGTTGATGCCATTCTCAAGCTATAGAGTTATGATAGGCTCATCAATCAACTATCCCTCCATGATTTTTGAAGTGAATTATTGCTAAGAGTGTGTATTTTTGGCAGGAAAATCCTTCAAAGTTTTATGAATGTTTAGTATGTTTCATAGGGTCAGTTTTCTAAGGTTCTGTCTGTCCCTATATCTGTGAATTATTTATTGTTTTAAACCTTTGGATTTGTTTTATTTTCATACTTATAAACTAGGTTTCTACCAATTTATTATAATTATTTAACAGTTTAATGGGCAATTAACTGTCAAAGGACAATTAATCTTTAAAAAAGGAAACCAAGCTTCCATTATAATGTGGTCTTATGTATTTAACAACTCTGCTCTAAGAGGCTAACAAACTGGTACAATCATTGCAAATACATTTAACATAAATCCCAAAGAAACTACTCTCCATAGTACACAGATTTTGTTGTAAAATTAAAATATATAATAGGAAGACATTGTTATTAATGATGTTCTTAAGATCTTGAATGAAAAGCAGCTCACAAGGTCTTTTTGGTTTTTTGTTTGTTTTTGTTGTTATGAACTCAGGGTCTTGTGCTTAGTGGGTAAATACTCTGTTACTTGAGCCACACCTTCAGCCCTTTTTGCTTTTTAGATTATTTTTGAGATAGGGTCTCACAGTTTTTTGGGAAGGCCTAGGACTATGATCCTCCTACCTCTGCTTCTGATATAGCTGAGATTACAAATAAACTTGGTTTATTTGTTAAATAGGGTCTTACGACTTTTTTGCCTGTGATGGCCTCAAGCCAGGATTCTCTCAATCTCTACCTCCTAAGTAGCTGGGATTACAAGTGAGCTACTGTATCCTGCCTCATGAGTTGTTTACATAACTCTTGGACAGTCTTTACAATAGAAACAAATTTTGGGAATTGAAGTATATTTGAGTATCATGATCTTTCATTATTCTTTTCTTTTTATATTGAAAGCTTATTTCCATGAGGCCTGCTCTTTCTTAGGAAATGTTACCATTTGATATGAATAGGAGTTCTGAGTACCTTCATGCATTTCCAAATTCCTCTCAATAGTGGCTGGGATATCCTAGTCCTATTTGTCCTCCTAGTCACTGGGGGTATCTCAGCTTTCCATGCACCTTCAGTTATCAGAGACAAAGGAATGACTCACAAAGTCCTTTTTTCTGTTCAGCTGTCACTCCCTCTTGCATTCCAGACTGTAACTTCTAGTAGAAGTTTTCACATGGATGTCTTTCAGATACATCATACTTGACTATCAAAGCTAAGTCTTTCTTATTCCTCTTCCTCTGTATTCTCACTTCACTGAATGGTATCATATTTCATCCAGTTCTAAGACCAGAAGACTGAGAGCTATTTCTCATTTATTCCTTCTACCTCATTCCCCTATACCTAAAATAAGCATGGAGTCCTGCTGACTGTATCTTCCAGACAATCATTAAAACTTTCTTGTTACTAGATACTCTGCCTACCATTTTGTCTTGCTGTAATATGCTTACTGTTTGCTGCCAGCGTCAACCCCTTTTCATCTCACATGTTCTAGCCAAGATCACTTGTGTACTTACACGGGTTTTGAGACTTTCAACACCTGACTAGTAGCCTCCTCTTCATACTGCTGCCTAGGCCATTCCCTTGTGCCAGCCAAGCTGCAGTCATCAGGAGCTCATTTCAGCACTTCAGCCATGCCAGAATTTGTCTCATTGCCATGTCTTCCAACCAAGGTACATCTTCATGTACCTTCAGAAGATTGTTTTCCACCCCTACTCTTCTCCTCATCTACTGTCTTCACTCTAAATGTATTTAAAGTCTCCATCTGGATTTCAATTTCCCCGAAACACACTCCATGATTCCTTTAAGTCACTGTATTCTTATGTTGCCCATCACATTTTATTACAATTGTTTATTTATTTGCTTAAAATTTGTTGTTTTTCATATGTATTTTCCACTAGATTATAATGACCATTCAAAGACTGTCAATTTTTCCCTAACATTGTACCTCTGAGATTTGGGACAATGATCATGTATTGATGCTGGGTTCTGAATACTTACTGAAGAGATAAATTCTTCAGTGTTGATGTGAATAGTGAACTTTAGTTTAATGTTATTGATAAGCACATTTGTTAGAAATTATGTAATGTGAAACTTGTTTGTCTAACAAAAATGTCTAATGACTTAATATTGGATCAGAAACATCACTTTTAAATATGTGATAAACATGATATTATGATTGGAAATATGAATCTAAGAATCTAAACTTATTTTACAAATGCTAACAAATCTCTTGTCAATTGATCTAATACCATTACCTATGTTCTCTGTCTTACAATGGGGACACATCTTTATAAAACCATCAAAGTCAAAAATATTTTAAGTGGCAAATGCTCTTAATTTGCCCAACCTACCAAACAGCCAGTCCTACCTTAAACATACCCAGAACACTTGCCTACAGTTGGACAGATTCATCTAACACAATGCCTACTTTTAATGAAACAGCGGCCATCTCACACAATTTGTTAGGCAGTGTAATAGAAGTGAAAAGCAGGATGGTTGTGTATAAGTTTGCTTCCACAGCATTATTAAATTAAAAAAATCCTAAATTGAACATTCATAAATTCGACACTATCTGCATCTACTTTCAGTTATAACTGAGGATTAACTCAATAGAATGACTTATTTTTTTCTTTTTTAATTTAATGTTTATTGCTCAGTGATATGCATTTATTCCCAATATGATCATTCTTTTCTTGTCACTATAATATTAGGATAGGACAGTCTTGTTATTATGCAAAGGCAAAAATCTCTCATTTGGTTAATTTCCATAAAACACCAGTTATTCAAGATTGTGCCATTTTTTTATTAAAAATATGTTCTCTGTGAAGAATTTTCTTAATGTGACTTAATTTTATTTGAAAAAATTCAAACATATAGTGCTTACATTACTCCTTTTCTTGTACAGATAAAAACTTTATTTTCTACTGGAACAACAGTGTGGAACTCAGGTGAAGAGGAAAAGGAAAAGCAAATTATAGTCAACAAAATCAAAATACTTTACATCTCTGCAGGTAAAATATATAATGATATATACTGAAAGCCATATACATATAATGATATGTACTGAAAGCTGAATAATGAGGGGTGGGAGGGAAGGGTAAAGGAGCAACAGAGGAGGATGAGCTGATCAAAGTAAAGTATATTCACAGTTGGGATACAGTGAGAGTCCCCTTTGAACAATGACTTCAGAATTAATAGAAACACAAGACTGCAAAACAGGCAGAGTGTGTACGTGGGGGGGGGTATTTGTGTGAAGGGGGGGTGATTGGAGGAAGTGAAGATAAAGCAATAGATTGATGGGCTTCATACACATAAAGGAAATGCAATAATGAAACCTCTTTTAAGTGGTAAGGGGAGGAGGTGGCAGGTGGGAGATGGAGGGTTGATCTAACCAATGTATAATGAAAGACTATTCAGAATTGTCACAAAAATCCTGCTCCCCCCCACCCCCGTACAATGAATATATACTAATAACAATGAAAAAGCTTTATTTTGGTGAGATGTTTCTAAGGATAACTTATCCATTTCCAATTCTACTCTAGAAAAGTACTAATCAATGCTTATACACTTAGTTACAAGAAGGTGATGTAAACTTGAAAATTTTTCATGCAAATTTTTCAAATGAAATTATATTCTATAGTGTTGGCACATATTAGAAAATGATAATTTTTTATAATTTATTTTTTGCACATATGAAAGTGTAGTTTCACCATCACTGTGAACTAAGGGTTTATCAGCAAGGCCTTGCTTGACTGTTAAGCAGCCAGAACAAAAATTCTGTGATGGGACAGTAATAATTGTTTTTGCCATGATGTGAAATAAATAGAACATCCAAAGAAAACAGTAGAGAGTTGTATTAACCTTGGCTTTGTAAAATCTTCCTTAGACAACTTCTGTATTTTCTCTTACTTTTGTTGTTTTTCACTTTTTTCAGAATTCTTCCTTAGTATTATGAGTAGCAATCCACCATTATAAGTATCTGAACAACTAATTGATTTTTTATAACCATTGTACATATCTATAAACTTTCATAGATGATATGGTAATTTACATTGAGAACTCAAGAAAATCAGACAGCTATTAAGATAAATGATATATGGTAAAGTTAGCAAAAACATAACAAACATTTAAAAAATAGTTTGCCTTTCCACCAAAAACAAAAATCAACTGAAAAAGTAATGGAGTAAAATAACTATTTCAATGACCATAAATAAGTCTATAAACTATTTGATGCTTAGAAATTACCAAGGAGTACCACCAATGTCATGGGAAGCACTTTAAAACTCTATTAAAATACATGATATAATATTTGTATATATGAAAATGTTTATCATAGGTATGGATGAAAAAACATTATTCTTTTTAAAAAGTCTTTAAATTCAGTGTAATTCTAAACAAAATTTGAGCATTATTTTGTATATCTATGTGTCTATATGTGTCTCTATCTATGTATCCATGTTTCTATGTATATATGTATATATGTATGCATCTATCTGTCATCTATCTATCATCATCTTCCCATATACTTATCAGCTCTTTCTCCTTTCTCTCTCTTTCTACACACACACACGCACACACACACATTCTCAAGTTTTGTTAATGCAGCCATTTCAGAAAATAATATGGGAGCACCTAGGAAAATTAACAGTTTGTGATCCAGTAAATCTACTCTGGTGATACAGTCCAAGGAATTATTTACAGGGCCCCCAAATAGACATGAATGAGATAATTCTAAGTTGAGCACCTGTTTGTGACAGCCAAATGTTACAGAGAGGCCAAGTATCACTAAGCAAATGATTTTTATTGTGTCATGGATCTAATAATGTACAACACATAGCAGCTAAAAGCAAAGAACCATAAGAAAAGAGCAACCAGTTAAATATATAAAGGAAGTTGAGTCAAATTTGAAAAGAAATGTTATCTATAGGGCTACACCTATTTTGAAAATGGTATAGACACAAAACATTGATTATTTGTTCTGTAATAAACAAATATGAAATAAGTGATTGGGAGATGGTTTGAAAGACAGTCATTACATTTAACGAAGTTGGTGCCAGTTGGGGGAGGCTGGTAAACCTGGGAGAGAGAGATGAAAGGGAGCACCGAGATTCATGTAGGAGCCAATGGCTCCTTGGCCTGGTCTGGAAACATGACTGGTTTAAGCCTATGCACTTCAGTGCTTAAAAAATGAATAGCAAATTCAAAGCATAATTTAAAATTTTTAACTATATGCTAGAAAACTATTTCCATTATCACTATTTATTAAGCAATTTTAGTAGAAGATAGAACAAATTAGCACTTGTGAGGAAAATTAAATATGAACATTCAAGACAATCAAATAAAAATAAAAATACTATGCCAAAATAGATAGCAATAATTTCATGCAATGATACTTAGCTAAGTAGTATACCATAATGAAAATAGTAACTGTTTTGTTCTTTTAGTAAATAACTACTTTCAAACATTATTAAAAATTGAAGGTTTCAGTTCACAGAAAGAGAACTGGAGTATCCTGAGTAGTAAAGCCTCAAAATACATAGAGCAAGAACTTGCATAAATTCTAGAGAAATACTTGCACATATTAATTTCACTGGGATATTTTAACACATGTATCCTAATTATTGATAACTGAAGCAATTAGAATTAGCAAAGGATGAAAAATATTTGAAATGTATATTTAGAAAGCTCGACTTATTGGAGATTATTTGTGTATAAATCACTTAATGAAGCCAATGTAAGATGAAATAACATAGCACCTATAAATAAGTACATTCGCATATATAGGGGTATAAAGTTTTATGTATATAATTAAAGATAATGTCTTTATAGATAACGAGATTCCAAAGCATAAAGATGTAATTCTACCCCAAATCATCAATAAATGCAATGTAATTCCAGTGGCATTGAGTGCTAATTCTAATACAGGTACTCCAATAAAATAAAAATAAGAACAGCTTATAAAAGTATTTAAGGTCGCATGACCCTGACACAGATGTACACAAATATCAATGGAATGCAATATAAATATCAGAAATAGGTCCACATCTGACATATAAGAAAGATGACTTCGAAGAACATTGGAAGTAAATAGGCAAAAAAATGATACCAGGCCAATAGTGTATTCTATCAAAAAAATTAGTGAAAGGGGCATCCTACTTCACATTGTACATCAAAATTGCATCTTTGTACATGAAAATCTTTAATGTTCACATTAAAATAGAAAAGAGAAATAAAGGGAGCAAATTAAAAGCACCAACACTTCATTAAAAAGAAAATAGGAGTAGCCCATATAACTTTGAAAGATGTTAAACTTCATTAGAAGTCATGAATTAGTACTGTTCATGTTATAATATTATTTGGTATGCAGTAGTTAGGAAAAAGTTAAGTTTGACCATTTCAAATAGTGAACCACTGTGGGAACTCTTAGGCAATGCTGATGGCAGTGTAATTTGGTATCAAATTGGAAACAATTTGGCACCTTCTTGAAAACATGTATCTTTCCATTTCCTATAACAATTTTACTACGATGTGAAACAATATATCCTGGAATAGGCATTAAGGAACATATGAAAGAATGTCCTGTGATGTCATGGGAAAAAAAGTCTGCAGCAAGATTATTTACAATAGCAAAATCTGCAGATTCTCAATATTAACACAACAGGAGCTGGATAAATAATACATTTTAAAATAATTATCTTTATAATTAATAAAGAATTAAAGAGCAATGAACATAAGTGTGCATACCTATGCTAATATTATTGAAGATGGAACAGGAAGGAAAAATGGGAATGCAAAGTGAACTTTGTTCAAAGTACATGTATGGAATTACCACAATGAAACATCCTCAGATTATTAATATATGCTAATTCAAAAATATAATAACTTAAAAAAGGAAAATATTGCTATTACATGCATGTCAAAAAAAAAGAAAAGAAAATGACAAGATGGTTATCTCCTGACTTAGATAGAAGGAAAAGAGATCGAGAATGAGCACAAAAATTTGGTAGTTTAGGGCCAGAGATGAGGTTCATGTGATAAGACAACTGCCTTGAAAGCATGGCATCTTGAGTTCAAACCTGAGTAGCACCCCCATCTGATCATGTGTTTATTTCTCTGTGGACTCCATAGCTTATACTTATGTATTGCACACTTTTTTGCATGAATTGATATTGTATTCAATGAAAACAACTTAAAATCCCATAAAAATTCACTTGCCTTCACATTTCTGATTCACAAATAGTACTAGCACACACTGGACTCTTTATACATGTTTGATAAACCTAAGGGTGAACATTTAACTCCTATTTAAATATTCACAGTAGAAGGAGAAATCCTTCACAATATCTACAGAAAAGAAAGAGTACAAAATGCTGTACAAAAATAGAGCATTTTGATAGAGAACAAAGCTTAAGTTAGGACATAAGAGGAAGTATATTACTAAGAGGCATTTCTTGAAGCACTGAATCCACTTAACCAGATATCATTCCACTTGCAGATAAAGAGAGCTGTGGAGACCTTTGTATTCATAATCCTAAAATCTCCTTGCAAGGGGTAGACGACTAAGGTCAAACAAAAATAAGCATCATCAAAATCTAAGAGGCAGAATTTGTTCATAAAACATGTAAAAGGAACTTCAATTAATTAAACAAACTTTTCAAGCAGAGGCTCTCTGAATTTTAAGATTCTTTATGAATTATAAAATTCTCGAGTTACTAAAGAAAAGTTCTAAGCTTACTTTTAGGTAGGGTGAAATTTTTAGTACCAAGGTATCAATAATTCCATTTTTATTTTAGTTTAACAGGGGAAATTAAAGCTGATTACCATGGTTGTGTGAATGCTAAAATTTGTTCAAAGATTATAAATGAACAATGCTCCACAGATAATTCAGAGAAAAAGCCTTGATCAAATGGTTATATTTCTTTGGGGTGGTTTAGCAAATGTGTGATTGTTTTGCATGGTATTCTTAGCCGGTCCACAGAATGAGTTATAGTACAGTCTGAAAATAAGTTTTTCACAAAAACCTCAGAGCATGGCAAGACCTTGTAATCATCACCCAACAAACTTTACTATATAACTTACTGGTTAAGAGAACTGCTATGGATGAGTGTGTCTGAAAGGTTAATATGTTCAAGGTTTTGTCTCCAGGACAGGCTCATTAAGCATTAAGTGGGTCCTTGTGGGAGATCATGGGCTCGTGGGGAGTGCCCTTGAGGATGTTGTAGGACCATGATCTCTGGTTGTTGCTGTCTTTTGCTTCCTGGTTCATGATGTAAGCATGCTTGACTTACCACATGGAACACAGGCCATGATGTGCTGCCCTCAGGCCCAAGGCAATGGGAACACTTGATCTTGGATTGGATCCTCCAGCACTATAAGACAAAAATAAACCTTTCTTCTTTGGTATTTCATTGTAGTGATGTGAAGGTGACTAACATATGCTTTTCTCTGGAGCCAATTTACCCATCCAAATCCTTGTCCTGGACAACTAGCTGTATAAATTTGGCACAGTCACTTAATTCTTCTGTGCCTTAGTTTCTTCATCTGAAAGTGGGAAATGATAACACTTGCTTCATAAAGTTATTTTGAGAATTGATGTCCAACACAGGATAGAATTTTCTTAAATCTTCAAATATTTTCATCTTTTTATAATAAATAAGGGATAATTTTCCGAGTAGCATAAAATACTATCTTAGAGTCTTTAATGATGTTCTTGTTAGTGGCATATGATGCATACTTAGTAAATGGTTGCAGAGTAAACATATTTTGAAAAGAAAAGCAAAACATTGAGAAAGAGCTGAGAATGGGGCTGAGGTAGACGTTTGAGTTTGGATGTGCTCGTAGTACAAATAATAGCAGACACTCTCCTCTTTCTGTCATATTACAATCTCCATATTTCACATTGTAGAATGCTAACAGGCTAGTGAGAAATTCAGTAAAACCCTGATTCAGTCAAATGACATTCATTTACAAGGTTCTGGACAACAGACACTAAACTGTGGTCAGCAAACAAAGTCCCACTTTTCATGGAGGAGTTTCAGAGACAGGTAGTTAAACCAGCAGTCACAGAGTATCGCGTTTTCAGTTTCCCTAAGAAACTCATTTTTTAATGTTCTAAAAGTAGGAAAAAGCTGAGTATTTTCTTTTCTGTTATCTGCCATCTGGGCAGAGAAGCAAATTACCTTCTTCTGAAAATAATTTGTATCATCATGGTGTGTTGGTGAGACAATGAGAGAAAAATCTTCCCGTAGCACTCTGGACACCTGCCTACAGAGTAGAGAAAAGTTGCTTTCACAGCAAACATTTAGATTTTTTCTGGTAAATGATGTAATTCCCTTTTATCTTTTCTGTCTTTTTTTTCTCTGATTTTGAGTTATTCTTAGTGCTTAGGACCAGACATAATAGTTCATAGCATCTGAGTGTTTCTAATGTTGTAATATCCATAAACAGTCATGAAGATTTATCAATGGAATCTTAATAAGAATTGCAAGTTATGTAAACTCACTTATACTGAGCATACACTATAGGCTGTGTATAAAGTTAAACCTATGTGGTGTTAAAAATGAGTATGCACACACACATCCATACTGTATTCATGGTACTGGCTTTAATAATATACTTGACTGGATTAAATCTTAGTACAAAGTGACTTCCATAGCTATGATTGCTTATACTATTTCCTGAGGTTAAGCTAGTTCCTTTTGAAAAGGTCTGGGCACTGTACATATTGAGTTCAATATTTGTTCACTTTTAATCAAGGATTTATTACAGAGTCTTTAAAAAGCTATTCAACATAAAAATATCATTCCCAACTCCCTTCTCTGTCCACCAACCCAAGGAAAAGGGATTTTCGAGCAGTTTCCAGAAAATACGCAAAATATCATGATACGTATGATCTGGCTCTTACATCTTAGAATCTGAAACGTGCCTCTGCTAACTTGCAGTAGACCGCAAAATAATTACGTTGTGTGCTAAACGGCACTTTTCATTTTCATTTGTGCTTCAGCATTCAGTTTTCAGTAGATCATTTGAGAAGATTAGCATTCTTTGAAAACTAAAAACACCCCACAGGTCAGGGCAGTAAGGCTTGATGGGAAAAGAATGTGGTCCACAAAGGTGGTCTTTGTAAGATATGATGACATGCTGGTGTCTGTTACTGAACTGGTAGGCTCTGCGCTTCCCCTAGTGTCTGCTCCTGTAATACTAAACTCATCTGTGTTGTAAGACAAGACCAGAGGAAACAAGCAGGCTTTCAAGGCACCCAAACCCTCAGCTGAAGAACAAGGATCAATTTCACATGTTTAGGTGAAATCCCTCCTGTGAAATGGTTTGAGGTTGAGTAAAGGGGTTTGGTGAGTGCCTGTTCAGTTTGTTGATTGTTTTTTTGACTCTAATATCTCTTAAGGTTCAAAGTGACAATGAGAATAACAGGGAACTTGGCATTTTCTGATTTATTGAGTGCTCCTATTGACCTATTCTTTCCATAATCCTGAGCTACTTTATCACCAGAAGACAAGTGCAGCATTTTATACTTAGTGTAATTTCTTCAAGCCTGTTTGAAAATGAGTCACTTCGAATTTCTGTAAACTACATTAAAAGTGACTTTATTGGTGTTTGAAAATATTTTTTTACTTGAAAAAAAGTCTTAGGGACTTACACCTTATCTTATTACCACATCACAAAGTAGGCAGCCTGCCACTTCAGCACCAAAGGCTGAGCGATCTGAACTGCCACACTTGACTTTGTAAGTGTCTAATTCCAATTGTTAGGCTACCTGGCATTCTGTTCCTTCTTAAAATTTGATTCTTATGGTCTCATTTGATTTCTTTTGTTCCGTTGCAATTTTTTTACTCTTAATTTCTAACTATCACATTCCCCAGTGATGGTGGAATCTGCAGGGATGGTCACTGTTGGAATTAGGAGGCTTCCTAATTAGCACCTTCTTTTTGAGGCGATTTAAAACATTTTAATGCACTGAATTATTTATCCTATTACTGCGCTAAGTATCATTCTCATTTATAGGGAAAGAAGGAATGCTTTTTCTGAAGCAAGTTTGCTGTAATTGCATGCTTGATGGGAATTAACGTTCACCGCTCTGCCCTGATAGCAGACAACTTCGGCATAGTTCTTTTCTGTTTTAACTCTTTCGTCATCATCACATGTAGACATTTTTTCTTGGTTTTCATTTAGGTGTGTGCTTGTGTCATTACACTCATACTGTATTTCCTTTTCAGTGTTTCGGTAATAATAATGGGCTCTGTGGTCAGCATATGTGTAGGATTTTGGATTTTGTCAGAACTTCCAAGCACAGTGCCACATTTGCTCCTTACTCTCCCTGTAGGTGATGAGAGACTTTCTAAGGTCTTACTTCATGGATGCCAAAATGGAGTCCCAGAGTCCAGGCTTTGTGTGTGTACTGGGATTGACCCATGTCTCCCTGCAGCTGGGATCACAGGTGTGTGCCACCATGGCAGTCCCAGGACTTCTGACTTTAAAGTCTCGACTTTCTTGTCTTACAGCTTCCTTTCACATTCAATAACAAAGTATTAATTTTCATTTCATGTATATATTTTCCCAATTTTAAGAATTTTGTGCAAATGACTACTGAGTGGCAGCTGGCAGGACATCTGAATTGTCTTTCAAAGTGGCACATCTACCTACCATGAACAAACCATTCTCTCTTTTTAGTTACTAAAGCATTGGTATGCAAAATTAATTAGAAATAGGTATATATCAACCCAGTGAAGGAGTATATTTTCACAGAGAATAAAGTAATCGGAATACCAAAGACAAGAAAAATCAACGTGAATCTCAGCCAGTAATTGAAGGGCTAAAATTTTAACAGTAATTGAAATAAAAAAAATATGAAGAAACTCTTACTTTTGCTTACTGGTGTTTGAGGCAGTGGGTGAGGGACAATGGTCTTAGGCCTTTATCTCTATGTGGAGAAGCCATATCCCATTTCTTTTTGTGATTTCCTTCTCTTGCTTTCCACAAGGAATAAATAATATCATGTTACCTTTAATTCTAGTATCCTAATATTGTTTCTATTTTGAATACTATATTTCCATTCTTTGTATTTAATTTTTTAAATACTATGCAAATTCTACTTGTTATACTACTATTTCCACTTTTACATAAAATTATT
This sequence comes from Castor canadensis, assembly GCF_047511655.1. Taxonomy (NCBI): domain Eukaryota; kingdom Metazoa; phylum Chordata; class Mammalia; order Rodentia; family Castoridae; genus Castor; species Castor canadensis. The sequence continues at coordinate 80,250,338 of NC_133386.1, read as the reverse complement.
TTAATTAATAACACATGATTATACCTAATTTAATTATTTGTCATAACAACCATTTGTTTTCACATAGCATTTTTTTTTGTTTATTGTTTGGTAAATAGGTCAATTAAAGGCAATTGCCCAGTGTTTCAGGAGCTGGCACCTTTGGGGGTGCAGGGAGCTGTACTGTACAGTTATTTTCTTGTTTTGTTTGATCTGTTTTGAGGATGGAATGGATACTGCTCACCTGTGAATGCCATAGGTTGCGGATAGGGGGACTACAAAGATCATCCCCCATAAATAATAAGGTACTTTTGAAAGTGAGAGAGGACATCATAAATCACTCCTGACAATGAACTTAAACTGTTTTTGGTTCGGGGAAGAAGTGATGGTTACTTTAGCTGTCATGTTAGTTTTAGGTAAGTCCACATTGTTCCTGATCAGTTATAAACTATTCTGTAGGCCAAAGAAAGGGATGAGAAATGCTCCTGTTTTGATAATGCATGTATAATGCTGTGCTATGGAGATGAGGCAATGCTGACCATGTGGTCGGGAGTAGGCCAGACTTGGCCTTATGAAGCAGACATCAAGTTAAAGGAATGCAAAATATAAGTTTCTATATAAGTGCCCTTCATTGTCCTTTAAAAGTAGAGGTTGAAACAATTATTTAATATGTATAGTTTTTTATTGTTGTTGTTCATTTACTAAATAGTAAGTTCTTTCATTACTGTTCAGTGGGTGCTGAGATTGGAAAGAATCTTGTAGGATTATCAACTTATTTGGATGTGGTTAAAAGAGCAAACATGATAAAGCGAGAGCACACAAGGGAGGTATGAGGATAGGTAAGACACCTAAAAAACTAGATAGCATTTGTTCCCCTCAATGCAAAGAAACTAAAGGAGATGCTTTAAAGCAACTGAGGCCAATAGGAGAAGGAGACCAGGAACTAGAGAAAAGGTTAGTTCGAGAAGAATTAATTTAGAAGGTAACACACATGCACAGGAAATCAATGCGAGTCAACTCCCTGTATAGCTGTCCTTATCTCAACTAGCAAGAACCCTTGGTCCTTCCTATAATTGCTTATACTCTCTCTTTAACAAAATTAGAGATAAAGGCAAAATAGTTTCTGCCTGGTAGCGAGGAGGTAGGTGGGGAGAGGGCGGGGGTGGGGGTGGGGGAAGGAAGGAGAGAAATGACCCAAACATTGTATGCACATAAGAATAAAATAAAAATTAAAAAAAAAGAGCAAACAAATCTTGTAGTAGCTCAAGAAGGCCTGTCTTATTTTAAGTGGGAAGATGCTTTCATAACATGCAGCACATGCACAGAAATGTGGTGGAAATGACAGTGCTAGGAGTTTTTCCACACTACAGGCCACAATCCCCATTGTAAGGCATCAGTTGTACTTTTCTCCCAATTTCCTCCTGTGCTGTGGTAACTCCACAGGAATGGACCTTTTCACAGGACAAAACCCCTGTTTGAAATTGCTTAAAACAAGATAAAAAACTCAGTGTAAATACATTTTACACTGTGTGTTTCTAGGGCCTGCTCACTTGGGCTTGTTGGATCAATTTAATTTGGAATAAACATACACGTGATCATGTCTAGAGGATTTAGTTGAGGGAAGATTTGTGAAAAGAAATCAAACTATGGATGAGAAATCCATGTCTTCTGCTTATATAATCATTTAAAGGTGAATCAATTCATCAACTTTTAACTACTCAACAGTGGAATTTAGCTATTATATGAAAGTTTTACTTCACTAAAGAAATGGTAGTTACCCTTGATCAGTCTGTCAAAGATAATTAGAATCTTCCTCTTTTAGGAGTCCTTATTATCATTCACAAATAGTCCACTAGTTTGTCTCTTCATTGATTTTTAAGAATAACCTTTAAAACTGACATTAAATGCTTTCTCCCATCAACGAACACAGCAGATTTCTCTCTACTGCCATGTAAGCTATGACTGTAGCCCACAGTTGGACACCACCAACAGCATGACTTGAGAGGCCCCTGGGACAACCCATAGCTACTACACAACTAAACTTAATTTCCTGTCTTTCTGGCCTGGCCCCTATTTGACCACCAGCTTTGTATGTTGAATTTGCCATTTCCAGGATATCTTAACTCTCCAGAAGTCCTACCTTAACTTGTAATAGCCAGAGGTTCCTCAATTTTGCTTCATTCATCATCCTTCCAATGTCATTGTCTCTTTGTCTTCCAGAAAGTTATCAAGCACGTGCGATGGCTGCTAAGGTTTTTACTTTATTTTCTTAGCGCTGTGATTGGTGGCTTGAAAATATTTAAATATTGTCTCTCCTTTCAAATAACTTTTGAGTAGACATTCAGGTTAAATTGTGGACTTTCTTGAGCAATATATGGAAATTCTGAAATTGTCAAAATAAATATTCTGTTCCTTAATTTCACAGAATTTTCCCATAAAGATAGCAAGTTGTAGCACCTTTTTAAGAAGATAGTTGTTTGATTTTTAAAAACATTTATAATTCAATTTTTCAATTATTAATTATAATTTGTAATTTTCTAAAGTTTCCATGTCAGACATATTTATAGATAAAATCACTTACAGTTTTATTGAGTATTCACTTACAATTTTTTATTTTTTTATTTTTCAGGATACTCATTTTTCTTTCTTTTTTGGCAGTATAGGAGTTTGAATTTAAGGTTTGTTCTTTCACCTGAGCCATGCCGCAGCCCTTTTTGCCTAAGTTATTTTTTGAATGGGGTCTTGCGCTTTTGTACAGGCTGCCTTATAACATGATCCTCTTATCTATGCCTCCCGCATTACTCGAATGACAGGTTCACACCACCAAGCCTGGTTTATTGGTTGAGATGAAGTCTCATAAATTTTTTGCTCAGGATGGCCTGAAACTGTGATCCTTTCAATCTCTGCCTCCTGAGTATCTGGAATTAAAGGCATGAGCCACTGTGCCTGGCCAAAGTAAATTTGGGACTCTTAACTCGTGCCTTACTTTAACAGTACTTGAGTTTGAACTCAAGGCCTTATGCTTGCTAGACAATCTTTCTACCAATTCACTCATGACCCCAGGAAATAGTTTTTACTATGAACAGTGACAATTTTTTTATGTTATTAGGGTTTGAACTGATCATTCATCTTTGATAATTATATGGATTTATTTTTCCCTCAAGTAGATGTACAAGGAGTTTATATATTTTTTTCTATAATAGGAGAGTTAAGAAAATAGAGTAGTTGATATTTTGCATCTGACCCACTTGCCCTTATATTTTACAGAGAAAGAATTCAAACTTATACAAAAGTAGGAAGCTAGTCTAATGAACCATTCACATACCTATCACCTAGCACCAACAATTATTAATTCACCACAATCTTAATTAATCTCTACCTTCATCTCCTCTCTCTACTGAATTATGAGGGAAATACAAAATATTGTGTCACTTTATATGTAATGATTTCAGAATATTACTCCAAAAGATAAGAGATTTATGAAAATCACCATCTATTAGCATAGATGCAAAAATTAACAAATATCTAGAAAGTATCCAAATAGCTTTTAAAAATAGTTGTATATGTTGAATAAGTTTATCCTCCCTTTTTCTTTTTGTTTAAAAATTTCTGATTTCTTCTCCATGGGGTGAGCATGGCATTTGGCCCCTTATATTTCCCTGCATTTAGAGTTAGAATTAGAAATTTGTCAGTGATCAATCTATTGCCACTTAGTTCCAAATCTACCCTTATGAATTGACAACTTTCAAAGCTCCATCAGTAAATGGTGCAGTAGGGATCCTGGAGCAGGAAAAGAATATTTGTTTTCTGATTCTGGTGTGCTTTCTTGGCAGTCTCCTGTAGCTCAAAGTGGCCAACAGCACAAGGTATATGCTTGTGGATAGCTTCCTTGCCTAACCACATGCAGATGCCTTATATGCATTTATTGTATCTTTTCTGTATCTTTTACTGGATACTTAGAAAATTTCTATAAAAGAGAAACACCCCCATCTAGTCCCAGTACTTTTTACAGGGTAAGTGGCAATAGTGTGCTGGAGCTGTTTTAAAAGAATTTGCAAGAGCAGAGTGAAATTTTCAGGATTTTTATGGGCTCATTTGGGAAAAGATTTACTCTTACGTAACATAAAAACAATATTTCACTCTCTGCAACTATAGACTAAGGTAAAATGATACTGAGCAAAAATGAGGTCAGTAGTGAACATCACTACTTCTCAATGTTTCTTTGACGTTTTGCTTTGTCTCTCTCTCCCATGCCTCTACATTCCCTATCTCCAGGAAGTTATTGGAATATAATTCTCTTATCTTTTCTTCAGCCTAACTTTCTTGAGATTTATACACATTATTGGATGTATCAATAATTTATTGGTGTTTATTTCTGTGTGGTAGTCCAATGTTTGCCTATGCCCCAGTGTGTTTATCCATTTATCATTGATCGCCCAGCTGTTCCTAGTTCAGGGCTGTTGTATAAAAAATTCCTGTACATATTCAGGTAGTAGTCCTTTGAAGGACATACATTTCTTTATCTCTTTAATAAATAAATAGGGTCAGAGTCTGGATCATATAATATAATAAGTATTCTTAACTTCTTAAGTAGCGAAAGTATTTCCAAAGTATTACACCACTTTGCATTGAATGAGATTTCCAATTCTTCTACAATCTTGCTAAGACTGTATGGCCATGATCAATCTTTTTAATTTTAAGCATTCTGTGTGGTAGTATGCATCTATGATTTGATTTGCTCTTCTCTGATGATTTATGTTGCTGAGTATCTTTCCCTTAGCTCCTTGATGTCTTTACCTTTTCTTTAGTGAAGTGTCCATTCACATCTTTGACCAATTTTCTGTGGTTGGTTGTTTGATTATTACAGCATTTCATCATTCTTATATAATCAGCATACATATCCTTTATCAGACATATGTTCCACAGAACTTCTTATATCTAATGACTTGACTTTTCATTTTTGTACTGATACAATTTAAATAGGATAAATATTCATGTTGATAGGATCCAAGTAATCATTTTTTCTTTTATGAATTGTATTTTTAGTATATTGAAGAAGTTTTGCCTAACCCAAGATCATAAATAATTCACCATATGACTTCTAAAAGTTTTGTAGTTTTAGGTTTTTAAGTTTTACATTTATTCATTTTTTCCACTTTTTTGTTGTTAGCATAGCACAGCTGTACAGGGAGTACATTACTTCAATAACCTAAATGCTTAAAATTTATTTTAATTAGATTCTCCCTCTTCTTCTTTCTTCTTCATTTCTCCCACTTCTTAGAGCAATTTCAACAGGTTTCGTTCCTATATTTACATACATGAATAAAAAGTACTTCCAACATATTCACTCTCCTTCTGACTTCTTTATGCTGTACCTCCTTCCACTGGTACTTACCCCTGGACAACACCTGTTTTTACCTTCCTATCCTTTATTAAAGAAGAACATTTTTAGCTGGGCTCCTGCTGGCTCACGCCTGTAATCCTATATACTCAGGAGGCAGAGACTTGGAGGACTGCAGTTGAAAGCCAGCCCTTCACACAAGAAAAGGACTGGTGGAGTGGCTCAAGGAGTAGACCCTGAGTTCAAACACTAGCACCGCAAAAAAAAATATATATATATAGCGTTTTTTGTTAGTTTATGATAGTTACATGGAGGTTTCCTTGTGACATTTTCATATATACATGTATTATACCCCAAATTGGTTCATGCTCTCCATTATTCTCCCAGCTACCCCATTCTCCTTCTTGTGGTGACCATAATAGGTTTCAGTGTTCCATATTCATACTTGTATGAAAGTACATCAACCATATTCACTGTCTTTACTCTTTTCATTTACTCTCCCCCTACCCCTTGCTAGTATCCTTCTGTTAACACGATCTGTTTTATGTTCCTGTCCTTTTTTGTTTAGATGTCTGATCATTGTTCAGTGGGAACTTTGCCTTGATATTTTACCTGTAAACATACTGTGCTTAAGTCAACCTAGCCCCCAGTGACTCTTCACCCTTTTCCTCCTATCCTATGTTGTTCAATGGTTTTCAGTGTGTTTCTTTTTGTCTTGTTCCTACACAGATGTGATATATTTCCATATTATTCACTCTTTATCATCCTTTTCTTCTTTTCCTTGTCCCTTAATCTCCTCTAGCAGTCCCACTTTTGGAAACATGTTCTGTATATATTTATATGTATATATGATGATGTTTGTATTTGTATTGGATCTATCTTTTTTTTTCTTTTATTATTCATATGTGCATACAAGGCTTGGTTCATTTCTCCCCCCTGCCCCCACCCACTCCCTTACCACCCACTCCACCCCTTCCCTCTCCCCCCCACCCCCTCAATCCAGCAGAAACTATTTTGCCCTTATTTCTAATTTTGTTGTAGAGAGAGTACAAGCAATAACAGGAAGGAACAAGGGTTTTTCCTGGTTGAGATAAGGATAGCTATACAGGGTATTGACTCACATTGATTTCCTGTGCGTGTGTGTTACCTTCTAGGTTAATTCTTTTTGATCTAACCTTTTCTCTAGTACCTGTTCCCCTTTTCCTATTGGCCTCAGTTGCATTTAAGGTATCTGCTTTAGTTTCTCTGTGTTAAGGGCAACAAATGCTAGCTAATTTTTTAGGTGTCTTACCTATCCTCACCCCTCCCTTGTGTGCTCTCGCTTTTATCATGTGCTCATAGTCTAATCCCATTGTTGTGTTTGCCCTTGATCTAATGTCCACATATGAGGGAGAACATACGATTTTTGGTCTTTTGGGCCAGGCTAACCTCACTCAGAATGATGTTCTCCAATTGCATCTATTTACCAGTGAATAATAACATTTCGTTCTTCTTCATGGCTGCATAAAATTCCATTGTGTATAGATACCACATTTTCTTAATCCATTCGTCAGTGGTGGGGCATCTTGGCTGTTTCCATAACTTGACTATTGTGAATAATGCTGCAATAAACATGGGTGTGCATGTGCCTCTGGAGTAACCTGTGTCACAGTCTTTTGGGTATATCCCCAAGAGTGATATTGCTGGATCAAATGGTAGATCGATGTCTAGCTTTTTAAGTAGCCTCCAGATTTTTTTCCAGAGTGATTGTACTAGTCTACATTCCCACCAACAGTGTAAGAGGGTTCCTTTTTCCCCGCATCCTCGCCAACACCTGTTGTTGGTGGTGTTGCTGATGATGGCTATTCTAACAGGGGTGAGGTGGAATCTTAGCGTGGTTTTAATTTGCATTTCCTTTATTGCTAGAGATGGTGAGCATTTTTTCATGTGTTTTTTGGCCATTTGAATTTCTTCTTTTGAGAAAATTCTGTTTAGTTCATTTGCCCATTTCTTTATTGGTTCATTAGTTTTGGGAGAATTTAGTTTTTTAAGTTCCCTATATATTCTGGTTATCAGTCCTTTGTCTGATGTATAGTTGGCAAATATTTTCTCCCACTCTGTGGGTGTTCTCTTCAGTTTAGAGACCATTTCTTTTGATGAACAGAAGCTTTTTAGCTTTATGAGGTCCCATTTATCTATGCTATCTCTTAGTTGCTGTGCTGCTGGGGTTTCAGACTACTTTGAGAACCTATATTCAAATAAATTTGAAAATCTAAAAGAAATGGACAGATTTCTAGATACATATGATCATCCAAAACTGAACCAAGAGGAAATTAATCATCTGAATAGACCTATAACACAAAATGAAATTGAAGCAGCAATCAAGAGTCTCCCCAAAAAGAAAAGTCCAGGATCTGATGGATTCTCTGCTGAATTCTATCAGACCTTTAAAGAAGAACTGATACCAACCCTCCTTAAACTGTTCCACGAAATAGAAAGGGAAGGAAAACTGCCAAACACATTTTATGAAGCCAGTATTACACTTATCTCAAAACCAGGCAAAGACACCTCCAAAAAGGAGAACTATAGGCCAATCTCCTTAATGAACATTGATGCAAAAATCCTCAACAAAATAATGGCAAACCGAATTCAGCAACACATCAAAAAGATTATTCACCACGACCAAGTAGGCTTTATCCCAGGGATGCATGGGTGGTTCAACATATGAAAATAAATCAACGTAATAAACCACATTAACAGAAGCAAAGACAAAAACCACTTGATCATCTCAATAGATGCAGAAAAAGCCTTTGATAAGATCCAACATCATTTCATGATAAAAGCTCTAAGAAAACTAGGAATAGAAGGACAGTTCCTCAACATTATAAAAGCTATATATGACAAACCTACAGCCAGCATTATACTTAACGGAGAAAAACTAAAACCATTCCCTCTAAAATCAGGAACCAGACAAAGATGCCCACTATCTCCACTCCTATTCAACATAGTACTGGATCTATCTTCAATATGAGAGAATATCTGTAACCTTTGTCTTTTAGGCCTGGCTAACATCCCTTAAAATGATGTTCTCCCTTTCCAACCATTTACCTGCAAATGACAAAATTTCATTCTTCTTTATGGCTGAATAAATTTCCATTGTATATAAATACCACATTTTCTTAATCTATTCCTCAGTAGTAGGACATCTTGTCTGTTTCCATAGCTTAGCTATTGTGAATCATGCTGCAATAAACATGGGTGTGCAGGTGCCTTTGTTGTAACCTGACTTACATTCCTTGGGATATATCCTTAGGAGTGGAGTTACAGGATGATCACATGATAGTTCTATTTTTAGTTTTTTGAAGAGCCCTCATAGTTTTTTCCATTGTAGTTGTACTAATTTACATTGCCACCAACAGTGTATGAGGGTTTCTTTTTCCCACATCCTCACCAAATTTGTTGTTGTTTGTGTTCTTGATTATAGCCATTCTTATAGGAGTGAGATGGAATGTTAATGTTGTTTTGATTTGCATTTCCTTTATGGCCAGGGGTGCTGAGCATTTCTTTACAGGGTTTTTTTTTTTTTTTTTGGCTATTTATATTTAGATCTGTGACTATTTTGAGTTAAGTTTTCTCATGTGGTACAAAGTATATATTGAAGTTCATTTCTCCACCTATAACTAGCTAGTATTTTCAATTCCAATTATTGTAAAGGATTTTCTTCCTCTATTAAATTACCTTTGCACCATGGTCAAATGTCATTGTCCATGTATATCAGACTGTATTTCTACAGTGTTTATTCTTTTAATTACTTTGTCTACATTATGACAATATCATACTTTCTTGGTTTCTGTCAGCCATTTTCTTTATTCTGCTTCAAGATTATTTTAATATTCTAGGTGCTTTTCATTTCCATATAAATTTTAGCCACTGTATTTCTACAAAAATTCCTGCAAAATTTGTCTCTTAAATTGTGTGGAATTTAGAGACCAATTTAGAAAAAACTGATATTGTAGCGATATAGTGTTCCCTCTTCATTTAGGTAGCTCTTAACTCATCAACATTATGTTGTTTTCAATGTGAATGTCATGAAATTCTTTTGCCACATTTTTCTCTATTTCATTTTTGATGCTATTGAAACTGGCATTGTTTTATTTATTTCAACTTATTATTAATAGTTTCCTAGACATATAGTGTTTATTTTGCACTTTTGTATACATACGCATACACACACATCCCTACAATCTGGCTAAATAGTCTCAGAAGTTCTAAATAGTGTTTTTGACATATTACATCAAATTTTCTGTATAGCTGAGCATATAGTCATCTATAATACTTGTAGAGATGCACTTTTATTATAATACTACTTTTTGTCATAATAACTTCATATGTAATGCAAAACCCTCATATTTAAGAGCTGTTTACCTTTGTTCTTCAGAAAGAATTTGGACAATATTGCTACAGGGTTCTAAAGCTGCCATTTCTGTTGTTAGACTTACATTTGAATCTTTTACCCTCTTGGCTCCCTTTTATACTTTCTTATGGACCTTCTGTCTTAATTATCTTTAGTATCCCCCATTGTGGAATCTCTTTCTGGCAGTTTCTCCTCAGCATGACTTTGTTCTGAAACAGGCTCTGATCAGATGCTCTGTTCTCTCTGAGGTCTCTTTGGAGCCTGACACTGGAGACTGCAGCTTCTCCCAATTTTGGATTTTATTTTCGTATTGCATGAACAGATTTCATAAACAGTAGACACTCCTCTCTTTAAGGGAGAAAGTGCCTATTGGCAATTTCTTGGTTTTCTGTTTTTCAGGGCTGAAAAAAGTCCCTTTGCTTTCCTTTCCTCTGCTTCTTTAAGCAGTTGCTAAATAACACATGGGTCTGGTGTCACCATGTGATTGCTCATATTTGGTTGTGCATAGAGACCTTCTTTGATCCTGCTTGTTCTATAGATGCTGTGTGAAGGTTTGTGCTTTACTATCTTAGCTGTTGAGTTATTTTTATGAATATATTCATGGAAATTCAAAGGCTATGCCACTGTTGCTTCCTTACTTCCTGATAGATGTATGGAGTGACAGATTTCTGCTGTTTCAGTTCTGAGAACATCAATGGAAAAAACTATCACTGCCCTCTGGGGTTAGCATACTTGTACAAGAAAGATGATAACCAGCTTTAAAATTACATGATTAATAAAATTTCAGGTAGAATTAAGTGCTTTAAGGAAAAGTAAAGGAAATTGAAGGAATAGAGAAAATCATCGAGAGGTTGGTGTAGGAAAGAATTGTCAGGGTAGATCTCTCAGAGGCAGGGATATTCCACGAAGACTAAATGGAGAACAAGTCTGAAGACAAAGAAACTTTAGACAGAAGTAAAAACACTCCAAAAGCTGTGAGGTGAGAATATGTTTGTCAGGAAGAAATCTAAAGTCCCTGTAGCATAGACAGCAAATATAACTTAAGGTCCTTATGAGTTGGGTTTACAAAAACAGGGCCCAACACATTGATTTTCTCTGAATGTACTGACCATATTGAGTTACTACATATCTAGAAAAGGACTAGACCTTGGTTGGTGATACTCATGAAAATATTGTCCCTAGGAAACCCTGACTAAATAGACAACCAAATATCTATAAGCCCATTTTTCCTTCCTTGAGTCCATTTCAAGAACCTTGACTTAAAAGCAACAATAACTCATACACTGCTGGTGGGAATGTAAACTAGTACAACTACTCAGGAAAACAATATGGAGGCTTCTTAAAAATTTAAACATAGATCTGCCATATGATCCAGCAATCCCACTCCTAGGGATATACCCAAAGGAATGCGACTCAGGATACTCCTTGGGCACCTACATGTCCATGTTTATTGCAGCACTATTCAGAGTAACCAAGTTATGGAAACAGCCAAGATGCCCCACTACTGATGAGTGGATTAAGAAAATGTGGTATTTATACACAAAGGAATTTTACTTAGCCAAATAGAAGAATGAATCTTGTCATTTGCAAGTAAATGGATGGAAATGGATAACATCATCCTGAGCAATTTTAGCCAGACTCAGAATACCAAAAATTCTATGTTTTTCCTCATATGTGGACTTTAGACCTAAAACAAATGCAGTAATATTATTGGACATGGATTACACTCTAAGGGGAGAACACATACATGACGAATAGGGAAAGGTAGGAAACCCAAAACTTGAAAGTGTTTGATGTGTCCACTGTAGAGGAGTTAATATAGTAATCTTATAATAACAGAGGTTACTATGGGGAGGTGACCGGGAAGTAGTGAAAAGGTGTGGTAGAGATGAACCAATTCGGGTTGTAATACACATGTGCATGGAAGCTATGCTAGGACTCTCTCTGTATACTATCCTTATCTCAAACCAGCAAAAATGCCATGTCTTTCTTATTATTGCTTATGTCTTCTCTTCAACAAAATTGGAGAAGAGGGCAGAACAGTTTCTGTCTGGAAGCTAGGGAGGGCGTAGAGGGTAGGGGGGAGAAATGGCACAAACAATGTATGCACATATGAGTTAAAGAAACCAAAACAACAACAAGAAAAGAAGCAATAATGTTTTATGATTGTCAGTTTATATATAGATATGTAGCCCTATCATAAAGCACTGGGTCTGTTGTATCCTAGAAGTTCCTTGGAAGCAAATATTGGCTCACTATAATGAAGATATTCTGGATTCAAAATTGTACTCCTAGATTTGCAGATCAAAAATTTTTAATAGATTATAGCTTGGCTCTGATTTCGTCTGAAAAGATTCTTGATTCTCAGAGTAAAAGATTATTGTACTTCTTGAAATTTATATTTATACCGACCAAGACTTGGTGCCAACTCAAGCCAAGTTGAGGCATATTTTCCAAATTCAGAAAAGGGTTGTAAAAAACAAGTGTATTTGAATAACACTGCATTTGGAAAGTGATTTGCTTTATTGTCGACTTTTTTCTGCTGATACCACATACAAACTTCCCTTCACACATATACTAGTGGTTGTTCCCATGCGATCTTTCTTAGAAAAACTGCTAGCAGGTTTTTTTTTAAAAAAAAATGGAAGTGAATAATTCCTTTGCAGTTCATCTATGAAAGAAAAAATACATGTCAGAATTGGCAAACTTCTTTGGTTTATCATTCATGAACTTTTTCCCTTTAAATATGATTACAGAAAGAATTAAAAACATCTACTAATGGAAACCTTGCTTTAATATCACAGTTTAAGTCTGCCCATAACAACATTTTAATTTTATATATGAAGTTACTATGCTTTACTTTAAATATACTATACTTATGTATTAATTTAATTTGTCACATTTAAACATGTTTTTGAAAATTTATTTTTTCTGGATTATGCACCTAAAAACAGAAAATATATAAATTTTACTAATACAAGCGTATTTTATCAATCTATAAGGGTCAAAAAGATTAACATGGGAATCAACAGTATTTTATGAACATGAGAAATAAATGTGCAGTATCATTGCTGACTTACAAAAAATGAGATAATCTTTTCCTTGCCAAAGGAAGAATAATTAAAACTTGACCTATAGTATTTTGAGTTGGCTATGGATGATGAAGAACTTTCCATTTTTTTTCTTTGTCTCTGATTTCCTCCCCTCCCTGATTTTAGAATGTAATATGCAGGACTTATGCAATATACAGGACTTAGAGAATGGAGGAAATTCAATTTACATTGTTATTAAGTTGTTTTATGAATTCCACTACAGTTTTGGTACCTTTATTTCTTTAATAATTTAACACGTCTAGTTTCAAAAGACTGATGGAGGGACAGCTGTTAAAGACTGAAAATTCAGTTGATCTATGGGATAACCCAGGGCAATAAATATCTTGAAGCATAGTGGGCTTGGTGCTTTCCTATTCAGAATATTTTAAAGTTATATCAAAATTGTAGGGGGTTCTGAGACCTGGAAACATGGCACAAGGCCAATCCCATGCTTCTTTTCATTTTCACTCCCTTCCTCCCTATTCACTTATACTTTCAGCAGAACTTCTTGTTCCCATCAAATGAGTCAGACCAGATGAGAGCAGTAATGTATTTTTAATGATTGTGTGTCAATCCAAAAATGAGAGGTTCTGTCATTCTGGAGAGCATATCATTCTTTGGCAGGAAGACTTCTGACCTCTGATATTTCTACTACCTTATTAAATTATTTTTATTAAGGAGCACTGACTTTCAGTGTACCTCTAAAGTAAAATCCAAATCTTCCTGGAAAATTAACATATTAAACTTGCATAATCAGCATGACAAATAACCAAAGTAATAAATGTCATGCCTCCTTGAGCTCACATTTTAAAAGGGTGAGATAAAGACTCCCAACATATAACAGATACAGCAGTAAGGACATAAACTAAGCACAATGTTTTCTTAACTGGCCACTTAAGCAAGGAAGTGATCCACAGTCTATGTTATAAAGTCCCACAAAGAAAGAATTAGCCAGGGAGCTGGAATACCTCCATTTCAGATGCACTGTTCTCTTCCCCTTACCTTGGTACCCTAGACAGTCTCTTATCTTTGATGTTCCTCACTTATAGGAGTCTCAGTTTCAATCTTTGGTCATGTAAACAGTGAACCCGAACAAGATTAACTTACAGTTAACATTTGAAACCACTCAGAACTTGCTGCTTATTAAATGTATGAGACAAACCCAGTGAGCTACTTTACAAATGGACCATGTCAAACAAGCGCCTCATCTGTCAGACTGGAGGCAAAAAAAAAAAAAAAAAAAAAAAAAAAGAATGCCCTCCTTTTACTCTTTGCTTAGAAGTAGCAAAGAGTAAAAAACGTTTTACTTTCTTTTGTTTTGTATTTCTTGTATAAATGTATTCTTCTAATTGACTTTTACTTTCATTTCATCTAAGTATCAGCTACAACCCATGCACAATCTGTCCTAGTATGTGATATATTACTGTCCAGCAGATATAGATACTAATAGGAAGTTTGTATGAAGCAATCATTTTAAAATAAAATACAATTATTTAGACATTTTAAATTCACAAGAGTGCTTAGAAAAATGTTTCCTTGGAAAGATTCTGTAACACTGAGAGGTTAAACTTGGAATCATCTTGAAAAATTGAATCCAAGCTTAGTCTCATGTACAGGATATAAAAAAGTCCATCTGGCTACATTGAAAACAAAACACTTAACAGTCTGGAAAAGAGCAAAGGAGAGACTGGACTTCAGGCTTTATCATACTTTGCAAAGACATGGCCTTGACCTTATCTCGAGTCCTCTGGCCTGCCAAGCAGTAACAATGGGAGAAAGAGCCAGATTTACTTAGACATGTTTCAGTTGGAGACAACTTGACCCTATTGTTTGTGTTAAAGCAAAACAAAGCTAAGGGGTATTTTAAAGTGCTTTAGTCTAGATTAATCTTTCAAATGTCTTTGAATTTATGTTATTTATCTAAAATATAGGAGGACTGCTTATGATGGAATTTAAAGCCCAGGAAAAATCTAATTTTGGAAAAAGAATATGAAAAGGAAATGTAAAAGTCATTTGTAAAATATATTACACTTGTGAAATTAGAGATGACCCACAATTGAGCCTATGTCCTTGCAGGTTGCTAGGGTTCTTTATGTCATTATGCCATTTGTCATTTGAGAATGTGCCCATTCATTCATAGAGAAGGAAAAGAAAAAAAAGAAAGAAACATGAATGCCTCTGAGCTTGAGAGCTTGAGAAATGAGTCTATACTTTTCTTAAAATATAAAAAGAACTAAAAATGGGGAGAAGGGGTAAAGGTATTAGTTGCCTTTAATGTCTACTACTTTCAATACTCTTTGTCATAATTGCTTATGTCTCTTAGGTAGTTAAATTTTGTAGCATATAAACAAGTATGGCAGTAGGCACAAAGGCAATCAGTTACAGGCTATGGAAAGTAGACCAAATAGAATGAGCACTCTACCCAAAGTGTGTGTGCTCTGCTCTCAGGCCCATCAGAACACCCATCTCAATATATTTCACTAATGATAGAAACTAGAGACAAATGGATAGTGTCCCTAGCCACAAGACAGTGAGAAATCAATGAGCAGAAAAGCTTTAAGCTAATACCAGTTGAAAGAATATTGGAGCAATGAATAAGGAGAAATAACAGCAGAAAGAAGAAAGCAGGAAACTGCCAGCAGTAACAGTAGTATTTTGCTGACATATATAAAACTTCTGTCTTGAGGGCCAAATACAATAAAGTATTAATATGTTTATATGATTCATCCCAAAAAAACTGTTTAAGTCAGAAAGTTGTGGGATCAGTGCAATGGGAAGATCACTACAGAAGTTACTGAGTAACTACCTGAACTCCAGATTCTGTGTTGTCTTTGGTGTTTTCACCCCAGCTAAAGTCAAGGATGTTATCCTAATGCTTCACTAGACATTGCAGTGAGTGTCATTGTTCCTTGAGACTTAAAAGTCATCTGAAATAAATATGGAAGCAACAGCACTGGGAAGCCCCTCTTAATCAACAGAGAAGAACACCTGAAGGAAAGAACATGCCACTCTTTGAAGCTATACCATGTCCCTCTTATATCTTGAATGTGCATATTATGGACATAACAAGATTTTAAGATTCCATGAATAATAATAAAGGAGTCTAATTATTCACCACCTTAAAAGTGGATTTTATGAGGTCATTCCACAGTTTTCACAAGCCAAAATTTATTTATTTTGAGAAAGCGCAAATTCTTCAGTTAGGGATCACATGAGGATCATATATTTTGAGCAAAGGACGTGATTCAGTGTAAAGCTCTATATCCCGGAGAGGAGTGCTCCTGAGCAGAAGCAGGGTTTGGAAGTGGAAATGAAAGGTTGTGTTAAAACACAAGGGCCAATGGAACGTTGTGTTATAGACACAGGCCAAAGAGAAATTCCAGGACCCAAGAAGCAAATATATTCTCATTCAAGATGTGAGGGTCATATGGAACATGTCTTCAAGTATCCTTTAGTTTTGTGTATTAATTAGGGACAAAATAAATACTTTTACCTGGGAAAGCACTACACTTTCAACTGACTATAAGAAATATATTTTTTATAACTCAGCTCTGTTGAAATTATAATCCAATGATGTGTTCTTATCCTCATTCATAGCATTTAAAATTTATTCCACTGTATTTTAAATCTCCTTATCTTTTAAAATACATAAATCACTACTATATTGGAATTCCATCCATTCCTTGTTGTGCCTTCATCTTTCTTTTAATAAAAGAGATGAATTAGACTGTTCTTGAACCAAAGCACTGTAAACTGGCAGAAGTAAAATCAGACTTGATATTCATTTTATTTAAAGTTCCATGTCTGCCACTTTTTATTTGTAAGACTTCAGAGAATTTAATTTTATAAGTTCTTCATAGGATTTCCACCAAAAATTTTATAAACAACAACTTTGACTAATATACAGATTCAATGATGTAATCTATCTATATACTTTAAAATGGAATCACATTGTATGGAGTGATTAATTCCAGCCCAAATATCAAAAGACTGCTTAAAAGAAATGCTGGAATGAGCCTTACCAAATGTGCAGATATTAGTAGAAAGAAAATGTGAGGACATAAGAGAAGAGTGTAATGAAAGCATGGAGATACTGTGTTGAGACAAAAACAATGGTAGACTGGAGTGTGATAGCAAAAATAATAATAATAATGCTAGAGAAGTAAGTTATACTAAACCCTAAAGACTCCACTGGAAGAGTATTAAATCAGATAAACACTTTAAACAAAGTATCATGGTATAAGATTGACACATAAAAATCAGGTTTTTTTCATATAGCAATAATGAACAAGCTGAGAAAGATGTCAGGAAAACAATCTCATTCATAAGAGCCTCAAAATAAATAAATACCTAAGAGTAAAACTAACCAAGGAAATGAAAGACCACAATAATGAAAACTATAAAACACTGAAAAAAGCAATTGAAGAAGATAGTAGAAGGAAAGACCTTCCATGATTTTTGATTAGTGAAATTAATGCTGTAAAAATGACCATATTACAGAAAGTATCAGCATATTCAATGCAATCCCCATCAAAATTTCAGTAACATTTTAACTGAACTAGAAAGATATTATAAATACATATGGAATCACAAAAAACCCTAATCAAAATGATCCTAAACAAAAAGAATAATGCTAGAGGTCTAACAATACCTGATTTCAAATTATACTACAGAGCCGTAGTAACTAAAACAACATGGGTACTGGCATAAAAAAAAACACATGGACCAATGGAATAAAGTAGGGGACCTAAAAATTAACTCACACAGGTACAGTCATCTGTTTCTTTTGAAAGGGCAAAAAACATAGATTAGAGAAAAGACAACCTCCTTAAAGACTGATGCTGGGAAAAGTGATATCCACATGCAGAAGACTGAAACTAGATCCTATCTCTCATCCTATAGGAAAATCAATTCAAAATGTATCAAATATCTAAATAGAAGACTTGAAACTGAAATTACTAGGAGAAAATATAGGGAAAATATTCCAAGATATAGGCATATGCAGTAGCTTTCTGAATAGGACTCCAATAGCTTAGATAATATGAGCAAGAGCCAACAAATAGTACTGCATTAAATTAAAGAAACACTTGGCCAGATGTAGAGAAAGTCTCCAGAGTAGAAGAAACCCTTTGTTAGCTATTCATCTGACAAGAGATCAATATCCAAAATATTTAAAGAACTAAAAGATTGAAGACCAAAAGAATAAATAATCCAATCACTATATGGGCAAATGAACTGAACAGACATTTCTCAGAAGAAGTACAAATGGCCAATAAATACATGAAAATATGTTGAACATCTTTAGCCATCAGAGAAATGCAAAATTACACTGCGATTCCTTCTCTAGTCAGGATGGCTATCATCCAGAAAATAAAACAACAATGAATACTAACAAGAATGCAGGCAGAAAAAGGAATGCTTATACAAGGTTGGTAGGGATGTAAATTTAGTTCAGCCACTGTGGAAATCAATATGGAGGTTCCTCAAAAAAATAAATAAATAAAGGTAGAACTTCCATATTAGAACTTCTGGGTGGAAGGAATCCAAGTCAGCAAAAAAGATATACCTGAACATCCATGTTTATTTTGGCACTATTCACAAAGCCAACCTATGGATGGGTTTCGGTGCCCATTAAATGATGAATAGATTAAGAAAATATGTCATATTCATATGGCAGAGTGTTAATCATCCATAAAGAATAATGACTTTTATTATTTCTCTTCATCTGCTGGCTTCAGTTTTGTTTTTTTTTTCTGTTTCTCAAGAAGCATAAGGTGCTTCATTAGACTGTTTATTTGAGAAGTCTCTGTTATTTAATGTAGGCACTTATTGCTATAAAATTTCCTCTTAGCATGGTCTTTGCTGTGACCCATGATTCTAGTAGGCTGTATTTTCATTTTCAATAGAATCTATGAACTTTTTGATTTCTTCCCTTATTTCTTTGGTCATCCACTGGTCATTCAGCAGTATGTTCTTCATTCTCCACGTTTGTCTGTGGTTTCTTTTGTTGTTGAGGTCTAGTTTTATTCCTTGTGATCTGATATGATACAGGGAGCTATTTCAATTTTCTTGAATTTATTGAGACTTGCTTTATGTCATGAAATATAATCTATTTTGGAGAAAATTTCATGAGATTCAAAAAGAATATATATTGCATGATTGTTTGGTGAAATATTCTGTATATGTCTATTATGTCCATTTGGTCTAACATGTACAGTAGCTCTGAGGTTTCTTCATTGATCTTTTTCCTGGATGACCTATCTATCAGTGACAGTGAGATATTCTCCCACTATCACTGTATTAGGGTTTATATGTGCTTTTAGGTCCATTAGAGTTTTTTAAAAATGTAAATGTGTGCCCCTATGTTTGGTGCATATATGTTAAGGATTGATATTTCCTCTTGAATTCTTCCTTTAATTAATATGAAGTGACCTTAATTGTCTCTTCTGATTGATTTTAGTCTGAAGTCTTCTTTGTCAGATATGAGTATAGCTTCTGCTGCCTGTTTATGGAGTCCATTTTCTTTGAAATCCTTTTTCCACCCTTTAACTCAAAGGTGGTGTGTATTTTTTTTCCAGTAAAATGAGTCTCTTGTGAGCAACATATGCTTGGGTCTGCATTTAAGCCAGTTGGCTATTCTATGTCTTTTGATTGGGAAATTCAGGCTATTTACATTCAATGTTAATATTGAGAAGTGTTTGGTTTTTCCAATCATTTTTATTCCCATTTTTTACTTTTTACCTACTCCTTGTTTACTGGTCTGCCTTTTCAAAAGGGTTTATTCTTTTTTCCATCTTCCTGCTTACTCTAGTTTCTTCTTCTATGTGTAAAAGTCCATTCAGTATTCTCTGCAGTGCTGGCTTTGTTGTCATGAATTCTTTTACTTTTTCCTTGTTGTGAAAGGTTTTAATTTCTCCTTAAATTAGGAAGAATAGTTTTTCTGGGTAGACTAGTATAGGATAACAATTGTTTTCTTTCAGGGAATGAAGTATGTCTTTCCATGACCTTTTTGTATTTAGAGTTTGTGTTGAGAAATATGCTGTTATTTAAATGGGTTTGCCTTTATATGTGATTTGTCTTTTCTCTTTTGTAGTTTTCAGTATTCCTTCTTTGTTCTGTATCTTGAGTGTTTTGATTATTGTATGTCTGGGGATGAAAGAAACAGTTGGTTCTTTGAAAGGATTAAAAGATAGACAAATCCTTAGCAAACATAACAAATTGGAGGAGGGAAAAGACCCAAATTAATAACATCAGAGATGAAAAGAGGGACATAACCACAAATATTAACAAATCCAGAGGATCATTAGAGAGAACTTTGAAAAGTTATGCTCAAGTTAACTGGAAAATCTAGATGAAATGGATAAATTTCTAGATGCATATAACCAACCAAAATTGAACGAAGAAGATATTAACCACCTAAAAAGACATATTACAAGCAATGAACTTGAAGCAGTAATAGAGTATCCCTACAACAAAGGGCCTAGGACCTGATGGATTCATGGCCAAATTTTACAAAACCTTTAAACAAGAACTGATACCAATTTCCTCAACTTTTCCAGGAAATAGAAAGGGACAGAATACTACCAAACTCATTTTATGAAGCCAGCATTACACTCATTCCAAAACCCAATAAAGATGCAACCAAAAAAGAGAATTATAGACCAATATCTTTAATGAATATAGATGCAAAGATTCTCAACAAATATTGACAAACAGAATTTATCAACATGTCAAAAATATCATAAACCATGACCAAGTTGATTTCACTTTAGGGATGCAAAGATATTTCAACATATATAAACCTATAAATGCAATACAGCATATAAACAGAAACAAGGACAAAAATCTCACAATAGATGCAGAAAAAAGCCTTTCATGATAAAACACGCTTTCATGATAAAAGCTGTGAAGAAACTAGGAATAGAAGGAATGTTCCTCAACATAATAAATGCTATACATAACAAACATGTAGCCAACATTATATTCAATGGAGAACAACTGAAACCATTCCTGTTCATGTCAAGAGCAAGAAAGGGATGCACACTTTCTCCATTCCTATTCAACATAGTTTTGGAATTCCTAGCTAGAGCAATAAAACAAGAACAAGGAATAAAAACAATTCAAATAGGGAAGGAAGAAGTCAAACTATCCCTATTTGCATATCACAGGGTCATACACCTAAAAACTCTACCAAAAAACTATTAAAATCATAAACTGTTTTGGCAAAGTAGTAGGATACAAAATTAACATATAGAAATCAGTAGCCTTCCTATATACCAACAATGAACAGACTAAGCAAGAAATCAGGGAAACCATTCAATTTACCATAGCCTCAAAAACAATAATGTACCTCAGAATAAATTTAATGGAGGAAACCAAAGCCATTACAATGAAAACTATACATGACTGAAGAGAGAAATCAAAGAAGACATCAGAAGATGGAAAGATCTCCCACCCTTATGGATTGGTAGAATCAACATTGTGAAAAAAAATGGCCGTATTACTAAAAGCAGTCTACATGTTCAACACATTCCCTATCAAAATTCCAATGACATTCTTCACAGAAATAGAAAGACCAATTCTGAAATACATATGGGTACACAAAGTCCTCAAATAGCTAAAGCAATTCTGAGCAAAAAAAACCGAACACTGGAGGTATTGTAACACCCTACTTCAAACTACTACAGAGCCAAAACAATAAAAACAATAATATTTGCACAAAACAGACAAGATCAGTGGTTTAAAATAAAGACCCAGACATAAATGGGTTCATCTACAAGCAACTGATCTTCAACAGAGGAGTCCAAAACACATGATAGAGGAAAGACACCCTCTTCAACAAATGCTCCTGGAAAAACGGGATATCCACAGGTAGAAGATTGAAACTAGATCCCTGTTTCTCACAATGCAAAAGTAACAACTGAAACTAAATTAAAAAACTTAATATATGGCCTGAAACTTAATAACTACAGGAAGTAGTAGGAAATATGCTGAAGCATATAGGTATGGGGACAACTTTGTAAGGAGAATTCAAAAGGCTCATCATCAAAGAGAAGGAATGAACAAATGAGACTGTATCAAGTAAAACACCTAAAAAACTAGATAGCATTTGTTGCCCTCAAAGCAGAGAAACTAAAGCAGATACTTTAAAGCAACTGAGGCCAATAGGAGAAGGGGACCAGGAAATAGAGAAAAGGTTAGTTCCAGAACAATTAACTTAGAAGGTAACACACATGTAAAGGAAATCAATGTGCTTCCTTATCTCAACTAGCAAAAATCCTTGGTTCTTCCTATTATTGCTGATACTCTGTCTTCAACAAAATTAGAGATAAGAGCAAAATAGTTTCTGCTGGGTAGTTAGGGGTAAGGGGGGATAAAGGAGGGAATGGGGTGTAAGGGAGGGGGTGGGAAAAAGGAGGGAGAAATGACCCAATCATTGTATGCACATATGAATAAAATAAAAATTAAAAAAAAACCTGAAGACCTTTTGCACAGCCAAAGAAACATGCCACTAGACTCAAAAGACAGCCCACAGAATGGGAGAAAATCTTTGCCAGCTATTCATTCAATAAAGGACTAATTTCCAGAATCTACAGGTAACTCAAAAAACTCAACCTCCAAAGAATCAACAGCACAATGAAAAAATGAGGACATGAATTAAACAGGTAATTCTCAAAGGGAGAGGTACAAATGGCCAGTAAATCCCTGAAGAAGTGCTCAACTTCCCTGGTTGTAAAAAAGATGCAAATCAAAACAACACTCAGATTTTATCTCACCCTACTTAGAATGGCCACATTCAAAGGCAATAACAATGACAAACGCTAGTGAAGACATGGTGAAACAGGAACACTTATACACTGTTGGTGGGAATGCAAACTAGTACAACCAGTTTAGAAAGCAGTATGAAAATTCTTCAAAAATCTAAAGATAGAACTGTCATATGATTCAATGATACCACTCCTGGGCATCTACCCAAAGAAATGTAAGTCAGGATACAACAGAGACTCCTGTTCACTGATGTTCGTTGCAACACTATTCACAATAACCAAGCTGTGGAAACAACCCAGATGCCCTACAACTGATGAAGGATTAAGAAATTATGTAAAAGTAAAATATAGTTTTACTCAGGCATAGAGAATAATGACATGGGGTTTGGATGTAAATGGATGCAATTGCAGGACATCATGTTAAGTGAAGTAAGCCAGGATCAGGAAGACAAAGGCTGCATGTTTTCTCTCATATGTGGAAGACAGATCCAAAAGATAAACATATACACAAAACCAAGCATGATCATATATGAAATAGAACAAGAAAGACTTTGCAGTTGCTTTAAGTGTGGCATTGTGGGGGTTGAAGAGAAAGAGGATGAGGTGATCTAACCAATGTACAATATAAGCCTAATCAGAATTGTCACTATGAATCTCTTCCTGTATAAAGACTATATCCTAATAAAAAATTATAAAAAAAAAAAAAAGGATACTAGCCAGTCACTGGTGGCTCATTCTTGTAATCCTAGGTACTTGGGAGACTGAGATTGAGAGAATCATGGCTCAAGCCTGGCCCAAACAAACAGCTCAAGACACTCCCTTTCTAAAACCAAACAGAACAAAATGGATTTGAGGTGTGGTTCAAGTAGTAAAGCACTTGCTTTGTAAGCATGAAGCTGTGAGTTCAAATCCCAGTCCCAACAAAACTACAAATAAAAAAACAAAAATTAAAATGAAATGATAGTGGAAGGCAGATGATTTGGAAGGAGTAAACAGACCACTGGGAGCTTAGAGGGATGACAAGAGTGGTTGATGGGATTGTGGACAATCAAGGTACATTATGTATATCTATGGAAATGTCACAAGGAAATCTATTATTATGCAATCAATATGTGCTAATAAAATCTTTTAAAAATTATAGGGGGCAATGAAAGCAGTAATTAGAAGGAAATTTATAGCATTGAAGAGTATTAGAAAACACAAATAATGTAAAATTAGTTATCTCTGTTTCCACTTAAGGAAACTAGAAAAAGACAGCAAATTAAATGCAAAGTAAGCAGAAGAAAAGAAATAAGAACTAGAGTAGAAGTCAATGCTTTGTAAAAAAGAAATTGATAGAGATAATCAATAAAGCAAAAGTTTGACTCTACGGCCAGGCACCAGTGGCTAACGTTTATAATACTTGCTTCTCAGGAGGCAGAGATCAGGATCATGGTTCAAAGCTAGCCCTAGGCTAACAGTTTGGCAAGACCTACCTTGAAAAATCCCAGCACAAATAAAGGGTGGTGGAGTGGCTGAAGTGGTAGAGTGACTGTCTAGAAAGCATGAGGCCCTGATTTCAAACCCCAGTGCCACCAAAAAACAAAAAAAGCTGGCTCTATGAAAAGAACTATAGGGGAGATTAAAGACAGAGAGAGAGAACAAAATTTGCTAATAGCAGCAATAAAAGAGAGATCATCACTATAAGTTCTATGGACATTAAAATGATGGACCAGGACAAATATGAATAACACTAGGCCTACAAATTTTATCACCTACATGAAATGGGTCAATTCCTTTGAAATCACAGGCCCACACTAGAAGAAGTAGGGAATTTGAATAGTCCAGAAGTTATTGAATAAATAACTAAAAGTACCCTAAACAAAAAAACATCAGGACAAGGTGGGCTCACTGGTAAATTCTACCAAATTTTTAACATAAAAATTATACCAATTACCTATAGCTTCTGTAGGTGTATAGAAGCAGATATTACGTAGCTCATTGTTTCAAGCCAGCATTATTCTAATATCAAACTTGGCTAAAACATTCAAGCAAACTATAGCTCACCATCTCTCATGAACATAGATGGAAAAAAAATCTCAACAAATTTTTCACAAAACAAATTTATTATTTTCTATTAATAGAATAGATGAACAAATAAGAATTAAGAAATCATCAAATATTATTCATTCAATAAATGAGCAGATGATAAACAGAGAAATGAAAATACATCCCAGTCAATAGTAACCTTGATGATATATACCTGTATTTTGGTTTCAGGATTTACATATATATTTACATTATAAATATTCATATTTAAAATTGTCATATCCTGTTAGGCCTTGACTCATTTATCATTTTTCCTTTAAACATACATCCAAAAATGCTTTTATTCACATTTATTAAAGTGGTCCTTGAAACTTTGCCTCCCAAATAGTTTTGGTTCCAGATGTGAACCACCATGTCAAGCTTGTTTGTTGAAGCAGGGTATTATTAACATTTTCTCAGATGGTTTTGAGACATTATCCTTCCAATCACCACCTCCCTAGTTAGTATTTGTGATGACAAGCAGGTAAAACTATGCCTGACCCAACAAGTAAGTTATTATTGCCATTTTAATTTTTTTCTGGTCATTTTATAAATATTTTCCTGTTCTTTCTTCTTTTACTATCTATTTCTATAGTGTGATGGTTGTTTGTAATGGTAAACTACTAAATATTTTTGTATTGTTTTACCATAAAGCCTATGTAATGTATCTTATAACAGTTTGTTTCTAGTTGATAAATACTTTCCTTTCCTTTCACAGTGCTGGGTTTTGAATTCAGGGATTTGTGCTTGCCAGGCAGGCTCTCTACTATTTGAGCTACACCTCCATCCACGATTTAACTATTAATTAATTTAACTATTAACAATTAATGCCTTGCATGGTTATCCACTCATGTTTTATGATTTTGATTTCAGAATTTACATTATTATTGTGTTTCCCTTGACAACTTATTTTAGAGTTTTATTAGTAATTTAGACTTTTAACTCTCATATTAGGAGTGGAATTGCTTTATGCATAATCATGGCATTCCTGGGAAATTCTGACTGTGGCACTGTATTGCTATGTATATTGTATTACATTGAGTTTTGTGCTTTCAGATGTTTAATTATATTAATATTATTAATAATAATAGTATTGAATATCATTTATTTGTGTAACTTAAATATTTTAGATTACAGAATTCCCTTTAGTAATTCCCATTAGGTGGACTCCAGGAGGGATGAACTCCCTTATTTTTTTTTTTCTGAAAAGTTTCTATTTCTTTCTTTTTGTGTCAGGCAGCTTTGTTGGGTAAAGTTTTCTTGATTGGAAGATTTTTCCTTCAGTACTTTGAATATATTATTTCACTCTGTCTTGGCCTGCCTGTTTTCTGCTAAAAAAATATCCACTGATAGTCATATTGAAGCATTTTTGTATGTGGCATTTTTTTTAATCTCTTGCTACTCTCAGAATTTTTCTGTCTTTGATTTTTCATAGTTTGATTACTATGTGTCTTGGTGAACTCTGCTTTGCTTGAATATGACTGGTGAACTTTCTTTCCCATTGCTGAATGTGAGCATCTATCACATGATAGAAAAGATTTCAGTTCTTATTTACTTAAACATGTTTTCTGGTTCCCTTTCTCTTTCTTGTCATCGTGAAATACCAATTATATAAAATGCAAAAGTTTGTTCTGCTGATGATGACCCATAATTCCAGGATACCTCTGTCTTTAACAATCTTTGTTTCCCCTTTTGCCCTACTGGCTGAGTAATGCTAAATATTGTATCTTTTACCTCATTGATTCCTTCTTCTGTTTGGTCAAATCTGTTCTTCAAACTTTCTGTTGACTTTTTCATTTCAGTCATTGTATTCTTTACCTCTACAACATCTACTTTTTAATGTGTCTATTTCTTGGTCAAACTTTTCATTTTGTTCATGAATTTATTCAATATTTAAAATTTTTCTTGTGTATATCTTCTCAGATTTCATTAAAGTTCCTTAAGAGGAGTGTTCTGAATTCTTTGTCCAGTCATTTCATACAGCTCCTTCACTTTCAGGGAGACATTTTGGGTTAACAGAAGACCTGTGATTGGTACAAACACAATCCTTCACTTGCATAATGAACTGTTCCATGATTGGTGCAAGCATGAGAGACATGTTGTAATTTGTGTAGACACCCTTGCTTCCTCCCTGTTTCCTCCTTGTTCTATTTAAGCAGGCTGTTCAACTCACTTTGTGAGCAGTTGAAAAACATGCTCCTTTTGCCTGTCTGTTATTATAACCATGTTCCTCTCATCTCTGCCTCCCACATACCTGAGATTCCAATCATAAGCCATCATACCAGGCCCTTTTCATCTTCTTATTGGTAACTTTTGATTAGAAGTTTAAAATTTTGATAAAGTCTAATTTTCTTATAATTATTTTTACTTATTGTCAGAACAATTTCAGCTTAAACAACACAACTTATGATCTTGAAGTGCTTTAGGTCTAACATGGGTTTCAAAGGACTGAAATCAATCAAGTTAGCATTAGGGTACATTCCTTTCTGAAGGCTCTAAGGGAGAATGTGCTTCCTCGTTTATCTGAGTTGTTGGCAGAATTCAGCTCCAGTCAGTTGTAGGACTGAAATGCAGTTTTCTTGTTGGCTGCCAACCAATGGTTATTCTCAGCTTCTAGAAGTTTCCTGCATTCTTTGGCTCATGATACTCTTCCTCCATCTTCAAAGCCAGTAATGGTAAGCTGAGTTCCTCTCACATTTGAGTCTTTCCTATTGCTCATGTCTGCAACACAGCTGGGAAAGATTCTCTGCTTTTAAGGATTTGTGCATATATTTTCCATTCACTAGTATAATCTCCTTATCCAAGGTCTCCGCTCTTTATCACATCTACTCAGCTTCATTGGACATGTAAGGAAATACATTCACAGATTCTGGAGGTTATAAAATGGACAGACGACTGTGATGTTGTCTACATCATTAATTTTATTACTTTGATTAGTGTCTCTAGTGTTCAAGAAATGTTTGCTCCCTCCATCATCAATACTTTAATGAATTTTTATAGTTTTAGTTATTATATTTAAGTCTATGGTCTATTTCAAATTATTTTTTAAGGTAAGAGGTAGGAATTGGGATTTGGTTTTTTTTTCCTTGCATTTACTAATTTGTTTCTTGCTCAAAAGATTCTCCCCATCCAACCAATTTTGTACCTCTGTTAAAAACTGATTGACCACATATGTATAAGTATATTCCTGGAAATGGACTGGATGAGGCAGAATCACAATAAAGTTAGAGTCATTGATATCAATTCACATATAATTATTATTCCCAGAACTTCTCTATTTGTGCCTAAAATATCTGCTCTGTCTTGAATTGTTATTATCTGTGGAAGGAATAAAAATAGATTAAGATGTCCTCATTTTCATATTAATTGGCCTTTTCTTTTGAGAGTTTGTTTTATCTTCTAGGTTACAAACAAGTATGTGCATGTGTAAAAGTTGTATCATAAGATTGATTTAATTTAAAATTTTTAAAGCACTATTTTATTAGAATAAACAATTATGCAGATTGGAAAAAAAAATGAAATATTTTCCTTAAAGCCCTAAAACAAAAGCAAACTAGACTTTGTACTCTTGAGTTTGGAGCTATATTTGCATAAATGTAATATTCAAAGCACTTTTTTAAAAAAAAGTTTACTTTTGCAAGTAAAAGATTGTTCAAAAGAAAACCACCCTCCTAAAGAAATTAGAGAAAGAAATAGTAAGATATATTTTTCTTTCTTATAAATGTAAACACTATTCCTTGTTTGTACACAGTATTATGTGCTATATTTCATCATTTCAGGGGTTTCCAATTATATAGAATAAAGAGTCAAAGGCACCCTCTATAGTTTTATAACTCAGTGTCCTTGGCACATGGAGCTGGCAAGATCACATAAGAAGAAGGTTTCAGAAATTCCTGTACACTTTTACCACTAAAACTACAGCCATGAAAGAAAGGATGAGGATCAAAAGAATAGCGTGCAGTCAGGTAAGTGAGGACTTTCTATGCAGCTTGCCCAAAGGGCATTGTCAGGAAGAGCAATTGGAAGTGTCATTATTTAGCAAAAAAAATTGTTAGTAATCAGTATGTTTGATTTCAAAAGCTCCTCTTCCTGTTTTCTCTGAGTTTTAAGATGTTTGACTTGGGAGGAAGGAAAATACCATGTGAAACAATTGATACAATATGCACTGCTGTAAAGGGGAGTGAAAACTTCAAGCTAAATTGATTTAATTTATAAAGACATTGATGTGCAATTTATATGTGTTTGTAGCACCTACTTAATACTGTATGCATCTTTAAAATTTTGCTTTGTGTATTTATTTTTTATATTGTTAGTGTCTTTCCTAGTCACTACATTTAATACTTTAAACAATGATTTGAAATCTTAGAGCCTGTTCTATAAAATCATTGTATTATAATAACCTACTATTAAATTTTGATCTTTTGGGCCAGGCTAACCTCACTCAGAATGATGTTCTCCAATTGCATCCATTTACCAGCGAATGATAACATTTCGTTCTTCTTCATGGCTGCATAAAATTCCATTGTGTATAGATACCACATTTTCTTAATCCATTTGTCAGTGGTGGGGCATCTTGGCTGTTTCCATAACTTGGCTATTGTGAATAGTGCCGCAATAAACATGGGTGTGCAGGTGCCTCTGGAGTAACCTGTGTCACAGTCTTTTGGGTATATCCCCAAGAGTGGTATTGCTGGATCAACACATGGACATTAGATCAAGGGCAAACACAACAATGGGATTGGATTTTGAGCACATGATAAAAGCGAGAGCACACAAGGGAGGGGTGAGGATAGGTAAGACACCTAAAAAATTAGCAAGCATTTGTTGCCCTTAATGCAGAGAAACTAAAGCAGATACCTTAAAAGCAACTGAGGCCAATAGGAAAAGGGGAACAAGAACTAGAGAAAAGGTTAGATCAAAAAGAATTAACCTAGAAGGTAACACCCACGCACAGGAAATCAATATGAGTCAATGTCCTGTATAGCTATCCTTATCTCAACCAGCAAAAACCCTTGTTCCTTCCTATTATAGCTTATACTCTCTCTACAACAAAATTAGAAATAAGGGCAAAATAGTTTCTGCTGGGTATTGAGGGGGTGGGGGGGATAGGGAGGGGGCAGAGTGGGTGGTAAGGGAGGGGGTGGGGGCAGGGGGGAGAAATGACCCAAGCCTTGTGTGCACATATGAATAATAAAAGAAAAAAAAATTAAAAAAATAAAAAAATAAACTGATTTTCAACCTTAAAAAAATTTTTTGATAGTTGCCAAATATAATATATCAAATTTTTCTCCCACTCATCAATATTTGGCTGTGCCATTTTTAAAGTAGTTTATCCTGCTTCGGATTTCTTAATTTCATAAGTAAAATTGGCAACCATTGACTTATTTTCCCTTTTTTTATCTTATTTCTTCCTTCCTTCCCTCTGTCCCTTCCTTCCTTTCTGTTTTTTGTGCTAGGCAAATGTTCTAGCCATGTCTCTAGCTGTTTTTGGTTTATTTGTTTTTCACATAGTGTCTCATACTTGTGGCCAGTCATCTTTGGACTGTGATTCTCTTTCTACGTCTCCCACACAGCTGGAATTGCAGACATACACCACTGCACCCAGTTTATTCTTTAAGATTGGTTCTTGCTAACTTTTTTGTCCAGGACTGGCTGCAAACCATGATTCTCCTATCTCCATCTCTCCAGTACCGGGGATTGCAGAGGTGAGCCATCATGCTTGACCCTAAAATGAGTTTAGAAAATCATTCTCCTGAAAAATTATTTCCATTTTTTGAAGTTTTTACTAATTTTATCCAAAACATAGTAAAAATTTCAATAAAAATGAATGTTTAGAATGTTCACCCAGATACTTGGAAAAACCTAGCAAAAATGTATTGGTTCAGGATTTGGGTATTTGGAAGATTTGTAATTTTTTTCTTTTTATTTTGATGGTACTGGGTTTAGAACTCAGAACCTCATGTGAGACAGACAGGTCCTCCACCACTGAAGCCCTTCTCCCAGGTCTTTTGGCTTTCGTTATTTTTGAATAGGGTCTTGCATTTTTGCCTGAGCTGGCTGTGATAATAAGTGCACCATCATACCCAGTTTATTGGTCAAGATGTATTGAGGGGGGTCTCCCTAACTTTTTGCTCAGCCTGATTGATCTAGAGTAGTCTGCACTGGGGCAAAATGAAGATGCTACATGTGACTTATCCTTTAGCAGGTTCTCCCAGGCATGATAATGACAAAAGACATAACTGCTAACCAATTATGCATGTACTCTTCAAGTCTCTTTTTTCATTATATATACTAACATCTCATTGGTCAAAATAGTTCACATGGCAGAACCAAAGTCAGAGTGGAAGGCAGAGGTAAATGTAGTGAGCCTCAATGTAGGTAGGAGGAAAGAATGAGAGCCATTAACAAAAACGATTTACCAAAGACAGAGTTATTTTTCTTGTTATCTTTCCCTCTTCCTTTTCTTCTCCCTGCCTCTATCCCTTCCCTTCACTTCTCTCTCTCTCTCTCTCTTCTTTCTCTCTTTCCTCTTTTCTCCCTCTCCCCTTTCCTATATAACTATTCAGCTTCTCATGCTGCCTCAAGTTTGCCCTTCATACCTACTGTGGTTTGTATAACTTAACTATACATGCAATTAACCTAAGTGCAGGTGTTTGAATTAGAAGAATAAGAGTAGACAAAAAAAAACCATTTTATTTGAGGAGATGAACGTAGGCCATGAATTTTTCATATATTAATGTTCTTAACTTATCATGAAAAAAATGATGTTGGAAAAGAGTATATCCCAAGACCAGATTCTTCCAATGCAGAAGCGTCCCCCAGAGAAAAATTTAGACTTTGCTTTCAGTTATTAAAGATTCAGACTCCATGGCTTGCTCATCCAAATGCAATGTTATTCAAAGTCAGAGATCCCACTGGAGTAATGTAATGGTCCAGATGGTCAAATTAAAACCTCTACTATTTCAGTTTGTCCAGGCTCAAGTAATTTCTCCTTTTCTTTATAATAGTAACTGTGGTATGAAAACTTGTCTTTATCACGTGCTTAAATAGATCTAAAGTTTACCTCACAAGTACTTCAGTGATCCATAGCATAGTGATCTTATGGGGAATAAGATAAATCTTCAGTTTCTTTTAGAAATATAATATTTTTGTCTCAGGATCATCTGATATTCAGACTATGAATTCCAAACTAGGGGCCATAGATTCAGAGAGAAATTATTTTGATTCATCCTCTACATCTTACTAATTTCATAAATTTTAGAATTCTAATTGATATAGCTGTACAAAATTCTCTCATTAATGTATGGAGGCAGTAAGATATATGTTTTTCAGTATTATTTGTAATAAAATGAAAATATGTAATGTCTTGTAATAGAAGCATCAGTACCCTTCACTCCTGGCTTTCTATCAAAGGTATAACCAATGTATATTCTAAAGAAAATGGCTAGGAGAAATAATAGCAACTCTTTCCATTATATCTATGGTTCTCAATATTGGAAGAAAATTCTTTGAGGGAATGGAGTGCAAGTAATAGTTTTGGTAAAATTTCCTAGGTGATTTTACTGCATTGTGCTAAGGCTAAGAACTATTTCCCTAGTCCACCAGTTCTCAGTGTGATCCCCAGATCCCATCTTCTGGGATCCCATCAGAAATGTCTATTCCAGACCCTTAATTGACCTGCTAAATTATAAACTTTGGGGGTTGCAGAACAACAGGTGTGTTTTACCAAGTCCTCCAGATAATTCAGCCACAAAATAAAGCTTAAGAATCACTGATATGGCCAGGGGCAATCAAATTTAGTGATTAAAAGAAACAACTAGATCATCTGCTTAACATGTGCATTTGTGTGTCTGACAAAACTCACAGAACTTCCCACTAAATAGTTTAATATTACCATTTGTAAATTATATTTTAATGAAGATGATCGAAAAATATTGATGTGGGAGATCAGCCATCAGAAATACTAGATCAATATGTTTGGGTTGGAGCTCAGAAAAATACCTATTTAAAGCATAAAGAAAACTGATCCAGTACACCAGCAGACTGTACTTGTAGCTGGGGTGTTATTATCTGTAGTCCTATGTCACTACGTATCACAGCCCAGATATTATGTCAGTATCTTTGATCAATACCCCATCTCCTTTTTCCTCACAGAAATGTCTTAGGAAAACATACTTTTGTGCTATTTTTGATATAACATTTTCAGTGTTTAAATGAAAAATAATTGTTTGCCAACATTTTCTATGTAAATACTTGCATTAGTTAATATTCCTATTTATAAAATTGATGTAATAGTTTTCTTATAGAATTTATTTTGAAATAAATTATCCTCTCTCTTAATAGCTAAAATAATTTTTTTGCAATAATTAGAGCAAAATAGCATTTATTCATCACTTTTTGGTAACTATGAGATAATTTAGAGCTACATTTAAAGACACTGCAGTAACTAGACTAGGTTTTTCATAACTGATCTATGTTTCTAATATATTTTCTCCATGCAGTAGTTTTCCTATATTAGCATTTTTGTGTGTGTGCATGGTACTGGGGCTTGAATTCAGGACCTACACTTTGAGCCATGCCACCAGCCCTTTCTTTGTATATATATATATATATTTTTTTTTTTGAGATAGGGCTCTTGAACCATTTGCCTGGGCTGGCTTCAAACTGTGATTCTCCTGATCTCTGCCTCCTGAGTAGGTAGGATTACAGGGTGAGCCATGGGATCCAGGCTCTATTAGCATTTTTGAATGTATTCTTCATTATGTCACCTTAAACTCTCCACAAACATAAGATGAGAAATTCTGTTAAATTGTAATTTTCATTGTAATTCAAGTTTCATGTAAGAAATTCAGTTTTCCTGAAATAGTGAATATAGTCCAGTTTTCAAAGATTCTGAAAAGAGGAAAATCAGGTTCTGTTTAGTTTATTAGAAAAAATGATAGAAATCATTTGTAGTACAAAAGTACTGACTTTTTTAATTTTGGATAAAAGTCACATCGCATTCTGTCAACAGGCAATACAGATAACAAGACTGTCATGAAAGCTGCATCCTTGGCTTTCTATGAGGTCTTTTGTAGCTTATATGAATGCATATAGTGAAACAAGTAGCCCAAATTCTCTTGAGCCCAACCTTGAAGGCTCTGAGAAACTCCCTCCTGTGTGGCTCACTCTCAAATTATGCAAGTCTCTGGTCCACTTCCCTGTTGTTAACTGTAGTTGTTCTCAACCCATTCCTGTGGGTTAACACTCATAATTTACAATCTACAAGCAATGAACTTTAGAACTTGTATCATAAATATCAGAAGGCCCACAGTATCCTGTCAATGAACCTCTAAATAAGTGAGTTTGACTCATAGCCATTATGCACCTAAAATAATAGTAATAATAATGATAATGATAATAATAATAATAAAGGCTAACTTGGGAATGAATCAAACTACAGGCCTCTAGAAGGATTTTGTTTTGTTTGTAAAGGCAGCCACATTTAAGAGGCTTCCTTAGAAGTGCTCTGAGGGATAGTAAATTAAATATTTTTTTCCAAATACATGTTTTCCAAACTTCACCATGACTTTGTTTTCTTTATTTTTCCTTTTATTCATATGTGCATACAATGTTTGGGTCATTTCTCCTTCCTTTCTCCCACCCCCTCCTTTACCCTCCACCCCCTCCCTCTTTCCCCCTACCCCCTCATTACTAGGCAGAAACTATTTTGCCCTTATCTCTAATTTTGTAGAAGAGAGAATATAAGCAATAATAGGAAGGACCAAGGGTTTTTGCTAGTTGAGATAAGGATAGCTATACAGGGAGTTGACTTGCATTGATTTCCTGTGCATTTGTGTTACCTTCTAAATTAATTCTTCTTGAACTAACTTTTTCTCTAGTTCCTGGTCCCCTTCTCCTATTGGCCTCTGTAGCTTTAAAGTATCTGCATTAGTTTCTCTGCATTGAGGGAAACAAATGCTATCTAGTTTTTTCACAATGACTTTGTAAACCATTGTCCCAACAATTTGTATAAAAACTCATATTTCTATATCAAGAGAAATCTTTGGAACAGTCTCTTGATGCATTATGGGGAAAAAAAATCCCACTGCAAAGACAGATGGCTGTGATTGTCTTTCCCTGCAGAATATGTGTTTCTGAGTGTGCCACGTGCAGGGGGACCATCAGGTTACAACTTGGTGTGATTTCTGTGTGAAGGCAGAAAACTTTTTTGATAACTTCACACATATTTTTAAATTAAAAAACACATTTTAAAAAAATAATTAAGCAAGCCTTATAGAGTAAACATCTTTGTAACCAATGTGGAAGTTGCTAAATTTTTGGTTGAACCAACCATTTTAAGCATGTGTGTATAAATTCTATATTTTAAACCTTCAAGTGAAACACATAAACACAAGTTCAGTACACATAAACATATGGCTTAAAGAATCAACTACACTGCTATATTTTGAATAAAAATCATGAAATTAATAAGTAATTATCAGCTTTCTAAACAGCTTCGGAGTCTGATAGTGCTCTGTGAGAGAATTTTGATTACCTCATGAGAGCCTGGAAGATGGCTGAGTTTGGTATGATGAAGAGAAAACTCTGACCTTCAGGATTGTGATGAAGAGTCTGAGATTCCATTTTTGATGTTTGACTGCTGATTATTCTCAAGTGCCACTAACTCCTCTGTTCTCTCAGCCCCACAGTGGAGAAGACTGATAAAGGAAGTCCATGTGTACCCTCCTTTGGTGCCTGTGGAAGCCCTAACCTTGCAATGCCTGTCCTCAGTTAGGAACCCTCATTCTAGTTTCAGCCTGAAATTCAGTAAGAGTTCTTTTCATGCCATCTTTGTGAGGGTGTAATGTCTTTAGTCTTCACATCTGAGGCAGCTTCTGTGTGGCGTATAGATCTCTCCTCTGTGGGGTGAGTAGAACAATGTTGAATGACACATTATATCCTTGATTGGGAAGACAAGTGTGAATCCTTTTATGAAGAAGAAAACTGATGCTGAGTTATCTGGACCTTTACGTACAAAAAGTATTATACATTTATTGCTATCATTATCACTTTCCCTGAAATCCTCTTTTGGTTTTCCAATATATGAAATATGTATTAATTCTGAACTCATTAGAATAATATTTCTCTGAGAGCAGTAATTCTATCTTTAGTCTTTGTTATCTAAAGTGCTGATAAAAATAACAGCTATCAAAACTTATGAAGATTCAATTAATATTTTTGAATGCTGGAATTAATCCATCAATAAAAATATCAGAAAATTTACTGAAGCCTTCAGAAACTTGAAGACTCTCAAATTTTGTAGTAGAAACATCAGAAAATCACATGCTTAAATTACTTGATGCCTTTGTTAAAAATGCCAATTACTTTTAGGCACTTATTTGTTTTTAGTATTGAGTTAATTGGTTTTATGCGCATTTTCTGATTTAAAATTCTTAGGAACACAAGAAGGCAGATACGATTTCCATTTTCCAGCTAAGAAATAGCTCTTACAGAGGATAATTTACATGACCAATGTGGTCTTTCATTTCTTTCTCTTTTGCATAGTTTGGTGAATAAGGACTTGCAATCTTTGCTCTTCCCAAATGGTAGAACAGATGTAATATTGGAGTATTTCTGGTAGTCTCAGGCAGGGGTTGAGAAAGAGCAAAAACTAAAGTACACACTAGTTGACCCAGGCCATGGGCTGTTCAATATTATCTTGAGGAGTGATCAATTTCCTTCCTTGCTTGATTTAGGTTTATATATTATATATTGTTTCATTAATGTGTTCATTCACATAGAGTTATTATTATCATATTGAACATATTATCAAATGTTCAATATGATAGTATGTAAGGGTGACCAGCCATGGCCCATTTTGGTGTGGAAACCCCAAACTGTGGAAAGGAGTCAAGATTCAAGTTAAAAAGAAAATTTGATTGCAAATTGAAGAGTTTATATTACATTAAAAAAAACTGTATTCTATGAAACATACACACACACACTCAGAGAGTTTCCTAAAGAGAAACAATGATCCCTCTCCAGAATATCTCTCCTCAGAGAATTGTATGGAGCTGAGATTCTTCTTCAGAATGAAACTGTGTTTTTCACAGTATCCCTTCAAACCCCAGCTCTAAGGTAGTCATGGAGCCATTCACACAGCATGTAACTGCAAGTTCCAGTCAGCACAATGAAACGTGGGTTGTAATGCTCAAAGTCCTGTGTTCCAGGTGCTTCTTCTATTCCATGAGAAACACAGAGTAGATCATTCTTGTTGGATTATTAGTGTTTTCCACTGTTAGCAAGTTTCTTAAATTGTAGAGATAATCAATGTTCTCCTGTATTAGCTTTTATCAAGAATAAAGCTAATATTGTCATTCGTTAGCAGTTTGCTTAACTTTCAATTGACTTTGAACCTAGAGATAAAAGAAGGATGGCATTTACTGGGTTTTCCTAGAATCCCAACCATCGTATTCACTATCAAAGCTCTTTAATCCAGGTGGTCTGCTTTTCAGCAGAGGCATTCCTTCTCTTCCCCTCGCTTTTAAACCTGTGCTTGTTCTTTGCTCATAGTACTTTGCTCATAGAAAAGGCCTGTGCAGCGACCTTAAATCCATGGATTAGAGAATCTAAGGAAATTTATGATGGACCGTAGGTTTTTTATTCACATTGTATGCCAATAAATCAGTAATCTACCTAGGCTTTAATAAGCAACTAATTTATAGTTCTTGAATATGAAATTGTTTTATAATTAAGTCATATGCTTTCTAAGAGGCTCCATAATTACCCTCTGTCTACTCACTTTAAAAATTCTTTGATTTCTTTGAGTAATACATGGACTGGGTTATGTCAC
Source organism: Castor canadensis (assembly GCF_047511655.1). Classification (NCBI taxonomy): domain Eukaryota; kingdom Metazoa; phylum Chordata; class Mammalia; order Rodentia; family Castoridae; genus Castor; species Castor canadensis. Next base: position 80,212,864 of record NC_133386.1, on the reverse strand, counting down.
AGACAGCTAGCTATGAATTACACAAATCCCAGGAGATGGAAGAAAAAATAAATCTTCTTAAACCTATTCCTATTTACTTTCTTCTCAAATTGTTTCCATTACAAGGATTGTCTAGTGTTTTTTTATCATATTTTTAAATAATATATGCAAATGCCTAATTTCAGAATATTTTTAAGATAGCTCTAAAGCACTGAGATGTCTAACACATCTCTGAATGTACTATAATAACTTGCCTTTTCATATGCAAGCCATTGAGAAACATCAATAATCTAAAACCTACTACAAGATCAGAATTATAAAAATACAAACAACTTATAAAATTGTCAAAAGATATTATTTTGTGTGTCAAACACTGAAAATACTTGTTTTCAACTCATTCCTAGAAATCTCATTAAAAAATAGACTATGGTTTCATATTAGCTAAGCTGAAATATTTTTTCAGTAATTATTCACTTTGGGCTGGTATTTGAATAGCTGCTAATTCTTTCAAATGTCTTGAAATGCAAATGGGCATTGATAATATTGTAATAAATCTTCACATTCAGATAGGTCTACCTGAACCCAGCTGCGGCCTCTGTTTCAAGGGAACCTTGGGTTCCTTGCTGTTGCCAGGAGACCACCTGAGCTCTCTTACTCCGGTAATGAGATACACAGCCTGCAGACACAGAGGGCAACACAGGTACGGTGTTCCACTATCACTGTGTCACAGGATAATAAACAGGGCTTTGGTCCCATGAACGCGTGTAATCTCTAATTATTAATGATGCCTTTGTTTAGTTGATTACTGATTTTTTTCTCAAATAATACTGTCATCATAGAATTAATATAGAAAAGCTGAAAATAATTTGATTTTTTTTTAAATGGGTAACTTTTCTTGCATAGTTAACTCCACTCTTACTTTTTGTTGATACCATGTTAGATATCATACGTTCATCTCAAGGCACTTATAAAAGCTTAGTGACATCAACTCCACATTTAAGCCATAATATGCTTATAAAATAAGTCCATTATGCTTCAGTGTAGAAATTAAGATTGGAACCTTTTATGTTTGTTTTAATTTACATAATGTATCTGATAACAAGCAAAGAGGAAGCACATAAAATTTTATGGTGCTTGTTTCAATCGAGTAAAAAGAATAGTTGAATATATTTTTATTAAAATATTTTTGTCAAAATCAAATTTTTATGATTCAAAAGGTGGTTTGGAAAAAAATAGAGGAGATGAGCCAAATCAGGATATAATACATATATATATGGAAGTGCCACAAGGAAACTCCCTGTATAATCTTGAACAAGCAAAAATGTCATTTTTTTTTTCTGTTTTTCATATACCAAATTGGAGAACAGGAGGGTGGAACAGGTCCTGTCTGGGAGGGTTGGTAACAGTGTGGGGGAGGAAGAGGTGGAGAAAGGGTGTAAGAGGGTGCAAATACCATGTACACATGTGTGTAAATGGAAAATGAGAGCTGTTGAAACTATTCCAGAAATGAGAGGAGGGAAGAACAATGAAGAATGGTGAAGGGGATGAATTCAAATATGATATATTTGATATATTGTAAGAATTTTTGTAAATGCCACAATGTACTCCTACCCAGCACAACAATAAAAAAAAGGAAAAAGAACAAAAAGAAATGTATTTTTAAAAACCCAAAAAATGTAATAGTTAAGTATTTTTGATGCTTTTGTTACTCTGAAACGTTTTTCTGAAATACATGAAATTTATTACTAATTAATTGAAAATAATTTATGTGGATAAAGAAAAATCAATTACTATGCTGTGGATATAGAGTTGAAGAAATTACCACTGGATATTATAGACACTGGACAATATTCAAGACCTCCTTTGGATATAGCAGAGGTTCTTATGCCTTTAGCTATTGGCTGCATGTGGAGGCCTTGTGTGGGAAACATCCGTGGAAATGATAATCAGAACAGGAAACCTATGATGTAACTCACACAGTGACTGTCATCATGATTGCTGTACCTAAATCTTATTCCTTCACAAACGGTTGTGATAATCCATCATTAATTACCTAGAATCTGAGGAGAAGAGCAACAGTTTGGGATAAATTTATTAAACAGGGAAAATTAGTCTGATTTTGTTCCCCTGACCTTGGATAACTGTGTTGATCTGGAATATCTAAGTGACCTTCCTTCCTGCTCTCCATCTCCCACAAAGTGACTTTTACAGGTGAGTCTCTCTGCAGATCATTTTGCTAATAGCTTTCTCAATGACAGTCATCTGATATCAGACACATGGTTGGAAATGGTCTTAACCTGGCAATAAAAGGCCTTGACTTAAGTCCTATTTTTCTTCCCTGCTTACCCAAACTGAGTTTTCTCACCTTTAAAAGCACAGTGCCATCTAAATCATGATGTTGATGAAGGACCAAATGAAGTAGCATGTGTAAAACAGTGTAACATAGTCTAAAGTACTTAAATATCCAATGAACCATATAATTAACATTCAGAAATTATTCTCTCCTGATAAACCCATAATTTTATTGAACCTCAGCATCATGAGACATTGTGCATATAATAGAGTAAATATCCTATGAGCACATCTATATCACCTCAGAGTTTGAGCTGAGAGTCCAAAGATCCTCATCTTCTAAAGAATGGAGATCAATTTTCAGTGCAATACTTGCTAAGAAATAGCAACTTTATTACCCAGCCCTATTCCAAGTAGAAGTCTGGAAACTGGTAAGTATGAGAGTGAAAGAAGCTTTCTTTGTTGCATTTTTCATTAGGAAAAGGAGTGCTTGAGCTATCTGGTTGTCTCCTCATTGGAGAGGAAATGGGGGACTTCCATCTCCTACCTCAAGTTATAATATGGGGATCCATGAGCTCAAGTTTATTATACTACATACTATTTCTTGGAATTTAAAATTCATAGATATTGATGTTTGACCCATCTGGAAGATTTGAAGGAGAGAATGACTAAAACTTAGCTAATAGAAAAGTGTTGAGAGAAAGTTTTATTAGAAGCAGCCAACATTTTAGAATTCTGTAAGACAGAAGTGCAAACTTTTTCTTAGGATTAAATGGGTACTCCACAAGTTATAGAATTCTGTGAGTAGTACTTCCTGTCATATCACATGTTAGGATAAATTTCACCTTTGAGTAAATAATGGTAGCTTAAACAATTAGTTTATTTCTCTATTTATTTGAAGGATAAGTAATCTGGGGATGAATTAAACTTCTAGCGTCAAGAAGCCAGGATCCATCTAACTTATTTGCTACATCATGCAAGATCACCCTTCTGAAGACAATATGTGGCCCAGTTTGGCTGCTGTCATCCCACATACATCTATTTTCCAGACAGAAGAAGGAGATAAAGAAAAAATGGTGTCTTTTATAATACTTAGTAGAAATTATATGCACCAAATATGCATACCATTGGCAAGAATCAAATTAAATCTGCAATGTAGCTAGGTGATCATTTTGAAAGGAAATATGCTATCAGTTATAAATGAAGGTGTCAGTGTGATTCTGGTGCTCCCTTCATGAAATCACATTTTAACTATGAGATGGGTAAAAGTATGTTATGCCTCACCTACATGTTACATTTCATTTCAGCCCCATAGTCTTTGTCGGGTATTTGCTACCATATTTGACTGTAACTTGCCCTTCCTTTTAAGATGACCACACCCTGTTTGCATACTTCTGAATTCTGAACAGAACAACCTCTATATTGTTTTAAGAAATACAATGAGGAAAATACCTTGCTCAGAAATAGATTATTTAACTTACTAGATCACATCCCATTCACACACTTGAACATCAGATTAAGGCATTTGGCCTTGTTTTCTCTCTAAAAATGTAAGTTTCTGATCCAAATTAATGTTTTCTGGTTGCCAAACTCAAATTTTTTGGAAATGAATCCCAAGAACTGTTTTATCCTCACTAGGATAAGCATGAGCCGAGTTGTAAGACAAATGGAATCTATTCATTCCTGAGCTGGACTCTAGCAGAAATGCCCTGCTTAAGCCTTTCTGTTTAAGACTTATTACAAAGAGTTCCAAACTAGATCTGGTTGACATAAAATCTTGGTCTTGTAACATAATACACCTTAATTTCTTTTTTACACAGACCTTTAAACAAACAAACAAACTTGAGAAGGGAAATAAGAGTAATGAAACCGCAAGTTACCCACTATTCAACCAACTGATTTGTTTATAGTATTTATACCCAGACTACTTCCAAAAGACTTTGCAGTAGTTCAGAACACTATTGTCTCACTGCCAGCAGTGGTTTCTGGCTAAATATCGAGGACAGTTTCTCATCTCAGAAAGGGTTCATTGTGGATAACCTGAAGGTAGAACCCCAGTAATATTACCTCTTTCTGTCAAAATAAAAACATCCCACCACTCCCATGACAGCATGTGGGCTCTTCCACATTCCAGGGAAAGTAATTATAACCCACCAGCAAAGAGTCCCCTCATTGTGAAGAACAAGTAAGTGTACTGTGCACAAAAGCTCCATGCATGAGACTCTAAATGAATCCCTGTGGAGCACTTTTATAGTGAATGGCTGTTTGTTTCATTTCCCCTGAACTTCTTAAAGTTTGGATATTTGTCTTGTTCATTTTGACATCTTGTCTGACATATAAACTCATCAAATCATCTCTCTTCAATTATTTGGAGGTACTGATGTTTAAACTCAGGAAAGGCATTTAGTAGTCTAACCTACTAAGCATCATAACCTAGCAAGGGAGTACACATAGAATATTGGTTTTCTACCCTGACCAGGGGCTGTAGCTAACTGCTGCTGCCTAACATCAAGAGAGAATATTGTACCATTTATCTCTAGTCTAAGAAAAGATCAAAATTCAAAATTTAATATATAGTTTCCACTAAGTATCAATTTTACATTATTGTACCATTGAAAAATTAAAATTTGAACTGTGCTAAGTCCAGTCTTCTCTCTCCCTCCCTCTTTCTCTATCTTTCTCTCTTTCTCTCTCTCTCTCTTTCTCTCTCTCTCTGATAGTACTGGGCTATGAACTTTGGGCCTTGCACTTACTAGGCAGGTGCTCTAACAGAAGAACCATGGCCAAGACATTTCTTTTGCTTAATAAATTTTCAGATAGAGTCTTGCATTTTTGCCCCATGTGGCCTAGATCACTAACTTCCTTCTTATGGCCTCCCATGTAGCTGAGATCACAGGTGTGCACAACAATGTCTGGATTATTGATTGAGATGGGGACACACTAACTTTTTGCCAGGCTGGACTTGAACTGCAATCCTCCCAATCTGCCTCCTATGTAGCTGTGATTACAGGCATGTAATGCCTGGACATATGGATCTTTTTCTATTCTTATTTCACCTCCCACTTCCCAGTTCATCCTCTAGCAACCAGCCAAAGTTATTTTATTCTGAGAGAATTATAAGTTCACATGAAGTTGTAAGAAGTAACATACACATCAAGAGCCCACGTTCCTTTGTTCTCTGTTGATAAATAATAAAGAAAAATTAAAAAGAAATAACAGAGACCATTATAACTGTGTAGCATTTATACAGCTCTCCCCAGAGATAATATCTTGCAATATTATAGAATAATGTCACAACCAGGAGAAAGATATTGACTGTTAAGGCAGAGTACCTCAGGCACTATAAGGATCATCCCTATTTTTCTTTTACAACCACATAAACTTATTTCTCATCCCCCTAGTCCCAGTAAGAACTATCTGGTTCAAGTGTCCATAATTTTGTCATTAATGGATGATATAGAAAAAGGGTAATACAATATGTGACCTTTTGGGATTGACTTTCTCACACAGCATCGTTCTCTGGATATTTCCATCCAGGTTGTTCCATGTATCAACAATTCCTTCTTTGTAACTGTGGCTAGTATTTTGTGGTATGCCTGTACCACAGTTTGTTAATTTTTCATCCTTTGAAGAACATCTGAGTTGGCTGGGCATTTTGGTATTATGAATAAAGCTGCTATAAACATTTGTGTATAAGATTTTACATGAAGATAAGTTTTTAAAGGCATTTATTTAAATGTATTTGATGTGAAAAACTAAAAGATTGTACATATTTTATGGTACTATGTGATAGTTCAGTGTATGTATACATTATTCAGTACTTAAGTCAGAATGAACATACCTGTTTTTTCACACATGAGAGGAAGATTTGCCTCTATTTTTCTGGGATATGTGCTCAGGGGAGAAACCACCAGGTTGCAAGGTGATATTATGTTTACTATTTTAAGAAACTGCCAACTGGTTTCTTGAGGGGCTGCACCATTTTATATTCCTGTCAGCAATTTGTGAGTGATCAAGTTTTTTTGAATCCTCACTTGCATCTGGTGCTTGGCCATTTTTATTTTAACTTTTGATTGATGTGTTGTGATATCTCATTGTGGTTTAATCTGGATCTCTCTAATGTTTAATATTATTTAATGTCTTTTAATATATTAATTTGCCTGCCGACTATCCTCTTTCTTGAAAGAGGATTTGGATTATTTGGATTTTACTGCTGAGTCCTGGAAGTCTTCAAGTAGTTATTCTGAATGCTACTTTTCAACATTTTACCACAGTGAGTCCTCTCCATATGTACAACAATTTTCTCTTAGTACCATTGTGTTGTTTTCAATATATAAGTCTTTGGACATTTTGAGAATAAATTACAGTTTATTTCTAATTTTGACATCCAAGTCCTCACTGCTAGTTTATAAAAACACAATTCATTTTCTATATGTTTATCTTTTATCTTTACTGTACTCATTTATTCAGTTTCAGAGTGTTTATATAAGATTCCTTGAAATTATCCACTATCAGGAAATAGGGACAGTTTTAGTTCTTCCTTTCAAGTTCGTATGTGACTTTTATTTCCTCATATTAGACTCTTATTGCACTAGCCAGAACTTATAGCATTAAATGTTGGTGGTGTAACCCAGTGATGAAGCAAGTGCTTAACAGGCCTGAGGCCTGCGTTCATTCCCCAGCACCAAAACAAAATAAAATAACCCCCCTCCCAAACAAACAAAAGTGTCTAACATAATAAAAATGAGTGGATGAGTGGTGAGAACAGTTATCCTTGCCTATTCCAGTCTCAGGGAATATTTAATTTTTAACTTTTTAGTATAATTTTAATTACAGATTGTAGTGCACTTTATCAAGTTGAGAAGGACCCCTCCCTCATTTGTATTTTTGTTATAAATGAACCAGTATCACCTCTGGTTTGTAAAGTGCCTGGAATTCAGAACTTTAAAGAAAGCTAAACAAACTGAAGGTCAGTTACTTTTCTTGGACCTATTAAAGAACTGAGGTCTCAGGACCGACACCATGACACATTTGAAGAGAAGGGTAAATATAGAAAATCAGGCTTATCAGAAGATGCTGCTGGGAACATAAATTGCAAGATACACTTAACTGGTAATTTTACTAAACTGCTGGAAGCAGAGAGTATACTAGTGTAAGAATAAGAAATGTCTTAGGGGACTCAATACTTTCATGGGTTTTTACCTCCAGCACCCCTACCAGGTTCTTACAGCGAAGAGATAAGAAAAATCCTTATGTTTCTGGTAGGCAAAGGAGGAAAGTAACTATTTTGAAATATTTTCAGAATGTTCTCCATTAGAAAGGCCAATACTCCAGGAGAAATAACTTTAGCAGAAACTATAGGTGAAGTTAAGTTACCTGTCTTTAGCTACTCCAGACATCATTTCTCAAATAGGACAGTAAGAAGAAGTGTAGAAACACTCATGAGCCAGGTGCTGGTGGTTCACACCTGTAATTCTAGCTACACAGGAAGCAGAGATCAGGAGGATCACGGTTTGAAGCCATCCTGGGCAAATGGTTCATGAGACCCTATTTCATAAAACCCTTCACAAAAAAGGGTTGGTGGAGTGGCTCACGGTCTAGGCCCTGAGTTCAAACTCCAACACCACAAAAGAATAAAGAAAGAAGCACTGTGAAAGTCACAGAGTAGGGACACAAGTTGACTAAAAACAGATTTCCAACCAATAATGGGCAAAGTGAATTGAAAAAACAGTTCTCGAAAGAAGAAATACTAATGGATAATAAATACATTTTAAAAAACTTAACATCCTTGGCCATCAGGAAAATGTAAAATAAAACTATGTTGTGATTTCATCTCACCCCAGTCAGAAGGGCTATCATGAAGGAAAGAAATGACAACAAATGCTGGAAAAGAGGAAGGTAAAAGGAAACCATCACACATTGTTGGTGAGAATATATTGGTTTAACCACTGTGGAAATCAGTACAGAGGTTCCTCAAAAAACTAAAAATGGGACCATCATCTGGAACTTGATTCTGCTAAACAACTCCTGAGTACATATACAAAAGAATCAGTATAGAGCAAAGATACTTGCTCACCCATGTTTACTGCAGCACTATTTAACTAAATAAACACTACATTTTTGATTACTAGTAAGCAAATTACCCATGTTGCAGATCACTCATGACAAATAAGATTTGCTTTCACCTTTCTCTTTCTCCTCTCCACTTGCTGCTCTCCCTTTCCCACCCATTGATGCCCTTTGAAAATTAAACACTTAATATTTCTCTCGGTTTCTTTTTTTCCAAAAGTTATTTTCGTGGAGAATGTTCCAAATCAACACAAGGTTACAATCTGGCCTCTGTTTCAGAGTTTTATTCACAACCTTTATTAAAAATTTGTAATGTTGTACAAAGGTTAATGATACAATGACTTTTATAGTGAATGCCTACATATCCACCATCTGTATTCTATAATTATATTTTACTTAACTCATTTTATCTATTAATTCATCTTCAGAGAGACCTTGAATGGGACAAAGATAGGAAAATTGAAGAATTACTGGTATTCATGCTGTGTAAAATAATCTGATAGTACCAGTTACTGAGAGTAAAAATTAGATTCTTTGCTCTGCACTTTCAAAAGCTCTTTTTATTTATTCCCTGCTCTCTAATTAAGAGAAAAAATATAGACTTTTTCATCCAAAATAATGACTTTTTAAGTACTTATATTGTTGCCTATATATCTATTTCTATTCTATCCATATTTATCTATCTATCATAGACATCTCTTCTTATTCAAAAAGTTCAAGATGTACATGGCTAATGGAACTTACATGAGAAAATAGAAAATCAGAGAAACAAAGACCACTCTTTCTATTATAGGAGGATTCTTTTTTTTATTGTTTTATTATTCATATGTGCATACAAGACTTGGGTCATTTCTCCCCCCTGCCCCCACCCCCTCTCTTACCACCCACTCCACCCCCTCCCTCTTTCCCCCACCCCCTCAATACCCAGCAGTAACTATTTTGCCCTTTTCTCTAATTTTGTTGAAGAGAGAGTATAAGCAATAATAGGAAGGAACAAGGGTTTTTGCTGGTTGAGATAAGGATAGCTATACAGGGAGTTGACTCATTAATTTCCTGTGTGTGTGTGTTACCTTCTAGGTTAATTCTTTTTGATCTATCCTTTTCTCTAGTTCCTGGTTCCCTTTTCCTGTTGGTCTCAGTTGCTTTTAAGGTATCTGCTTTAGTTTCTCTGCGTTAAGGGCAACAAATGCTAGCTAATTTTTTAGGTGTCTTACCTATCCTCACCCCTCCCTTGTGTGCTCTCGCTTTTATCATGTGCTCAAAGTCCAATCCCATTGTTGTGTTTGCCCTTGATCTAATGTCCACATATGAGGGAGAACATACGATTTTTGGTCTTTTGGGCCAGGCTAACCTCACTCAGAATGATGTTCTCCAATTGCATCCATTTACCAGCGAATGATAACATTTCGTTCTTCTTCATGGCTGCATAAAATTCCATTGTGTATAGATACCACATTTTCTTAATCCATTCGTCAGTGGTGGGGCATCTTGGCTGTTTCCATAACTTGGCTATTGTGAATAGTGCTGCAATAAACATGGGTGTGCATGTGCCTCTGGAGTAACCTGTGTCACAGTCTTTTGGGTATATCCCCAAGAGTGATATTGCTGGATCAAATGGTAGATCGATGTCTAGCTTTTTAAGTAGCCTCCAAATTTTTTTTTCAGAGTGGTTGTACTAGTTTACATTCTCACCAACGGTGTAAGAGGGTTTATAGGGGGATTCTTTAGGGCAGAGACCAGAGACAAAACAAGATTCTGGGAAGTGTGAATGTCAAGAATATTTGAGAATTAGGGAGGAGGGTTTACCACATACTATGCTTCTAGGAATACAGTTGATGGCCATGCATTTTGGCTCATCTGACATAAATTTAGAAGAAAAAAATGTGGCCAGATAAATATTCTTAGTTCTTCTCAGGTGATTTAAGTATTTATTCAGGTCTATAAACAAATAAGTAGTTTTCAGCATGTCTATTAGTAACATAAAATCTAAAGTTCACATATACAGGAAAACATTTTTTATTTTTTAAAAAAATAGTAATATACCTTTCCAAAGATGTTTGATATTCAGAGCAGTCTAGAAGTCTGTTGTCTGCCTAACATGAACAGGGTCTGAGTTCTAACTTCAGTTCTGTCAAAAGACTGCAGTTAAGATATTTTTGTTCTATATTATTTAATGATAATACTTGGACATATACCATTATATAATATAAAATGATAAAATCATTAGATAGATGTACTATTTAAATTATAACTAATATAATGAAATTTTATTTTACATCCTTAAATAATGACAATATTTTTAAGTAAACATTATATCTCTTATAAACTAAAGCTAAATGATGAAACAAAGTCAAAATATTTTTATATTTGAGAAGACTGCTTTTCTTCTGAATGAGTGAATAGATTAAATTATGAGCTATGAGGAGTCTAGTACTAGGAATCCCCTTTTATTAGCTATTTTCCAAGATATACATATGATAAGAAGCCTAATAGATTAGATACAAACAAGTAATAATAAACATTAAACACTACTAAAATAAAGATCAGAATTTCAGAGCTTTCCATCAGAATATCCTACCAGCATATCACATGATATATTTTATTGGAAAGTTAATACAATCAAGATGCTAAGGGTGTTTTTGAGTATTTTAGAATGGTTTGGGTTTAGAATGTTTATTTCACTTTTTTCTGAATATTAGTCCCGGTCACTTTTAAAATTCATTTTTATAAATAGTTCATCCATACCATCAACTTGATTAGGAAACATTAATATGCTGTAAAATTGAAATCATTTATTTGGAAAAATGTGTGAAAAACTCATCAGAGAAGTAGGCATAAAAATGTGCAGATGGTAGAATAGACAAGATAAAAAAGAGAATGTTAGATACTTTTATCAGAGAAAAAGCAGATACAACCGACCTGGAATAATAATCAACATCTTCCCAAAATGTTAAAACATCTAAACACTAAAATGATTTATACTTCTTTTTCCTCCATATCTATTTATGCATCTTCTTAAGTCACTACTTACAAAAGCCAAAAAAAATTTAAATGAAAATTGAGTCTTTTCTTTAACTTATAAGGAAGTTAAGAGAATGCATGCATCAATGAACAAATGGATAAATAGCATTACGGATGCAAGGAGATATGTGATGTTAAGTGCCAGTGAGAAATACAGCATAAAAGTAAGATTTGGAAAAAAGTAATTAGGAAGTTAAATACAATTTTGGTAAAGGATGACATTAGAGAGTTGGAGAAAGAGAAGAAGACATGGACTTAGAAGACTGAATTTTATTCCCAGTTTATCCACTTAAACCCTGTGATCTTAGCAAGATATTTTCCTTTTCTTTCCTTGCATTGTTCATCTTTTAAACCTTATATTTTTGTCACAGAATTGGTATGAATTAATTTGAAAGAGATGCATCCAAAAGTCCAGGAAATTTTGAGTTCCACTCAAATCACAGATATTAAATGATTTGTGAAGGATAAGAATGTAATTATATATAATTACTGGTAATTCTTCAGAATTTTGCTGAAGAATTTTAGACTTGGAAGTGAAGCAAATCATAGACTATGATTAAAAAATATCATGTGAAATATTTTAGGGTTTGTTTACTTTTGGTTGATTGTTAGAACATGTCATAACATCTAAAGATTTCTGACTGTAAGAAGGCTTAGCAAGATGACTTTGGAGAACATGTTCACAACCTCAGTCATGTAGCATTGCCAATGAGCACTGAAGCTAGTTTGACTATTGATTTTAATAAAATTACATGTGCCTGACTTTTAACATCTTAAGTGAGAAAAACTTATGTACATAGTTGTGGATTACAGACTACTTTGAAAATCTGGTAAAAATGTATAATGTCATTACTAGATATTATATATCATACATTTATATATAATGTGTAATGTTTATATATGATACATATGTATGTTTGTGTCTATATATACATATATATAAATTTCCATATAATTTCAGTGTCTTCACAAAACTCATTCAATGTAATGAGCTTACAAGGAAGGGCCTCTGGTTAAGAACCTCTGCTGGAACCACTATTGTGAAAATGGCTATATTCCCAAAAGCAATCTACATGTTCAATGCAATTTCCATCAAAATTCCAATGACATTCATCTCAGAGATTGAAAAATCCACCCTAAACCTCATTTGGAAACACAAAAGGCTGTGAATAGCCAAGGCAATACTGAACAAAAAGAGCAACACTGGAGGTATCACAATACCTGATTTCAAAAATAATACAGAGCCATAACAATAAAAACAGCACAGCACTAGCACAAAAACAGACATGAAAACCAGTACAACAGAATAGAAGTCTCCAGATATGAATCCAATATGCCCAACTGATTTTTGACAAAGATGCCAAAAGCATATGATGGAGAAAAGCAGCTTCTTCAACAAATGTAGCTGGGAAAACTGGATATCTGCATGCAGAAAACTGAAATTAGATCCATGTCTTTCATCTTGTACAGGTATCAACTCAAAGTGGATTAAGGACTTTAATATAAGACCTGAAACTTTTAACCTAGTGCAGGAAAGAGCAAGGGAATACATTGGAACAAATAAGTATAGGCAGTGACTTCCTGAAAAGAACACAAACGGCTCAGCAATTAAAAGAAAGTATTGACAAATGGAACTACATGAAACTAAAATGCTTCTGCACAACTAAAGAAATGGCCCCCAGATTGAAGAGGCAGCCCACAGAATGGAAGAAAATCTTTGCCAGCTATACAACTGACAAGGGATTAATAACCAGAATATACAGGGAGCACAAAAGTTTAGACTCCTGGGAAATCAATGACCCAGTGAAGAAATGGGCAAATGAACTAAACAGAGCTTTTTGAAAGGAAGAAGTCCAAATGGCTAAAAAATACTTGAAGAAATGCTCAACATCCCTGGCCATACAGGAAATGCAAATCAAAACCACATTAAGATTCCACCTCTGTTAAAATGGCTATCATCAAAAACACAAACAACAAATGTTGGCAAGGTTGTGGGCTGGTGGGAATGTAAATTAGTATAACCATTGTGGAAAACAGTATGGAGGATCTTCAAAAAACTAAAAATAGAATGTGATCCAGTATTACCACTCCTAGGGATATACCCGAAGGAATATAAGTCAGGTTACAATAAAAGTACCTGCACATCCATGTTTATTGCAACACAATTCATAATTGCTTAGCTATGGAAACAGCCAAGAGGACCCAATACTGATGAATGGATTAAGAAAATTTGGTGTTTATACCCAATGGAATTTTATTCTTTCACAAAGAAGAATGAAATTTTGTCATTTGCAGGTAAATGTATGGAACTGGAGAACATCATCTTAAGTGAAGTTAGCCAGTGCCAGAAGGCCAAAAGCCACGTGTTTTCTCTCATCTGTGAAATATAGACCTAATACAAATACAGCAATATTATGAAATACAAGTCACACTAAGGGGAGATCACATATGAAGGAGGGAAAGTAAAAGAAGAAAGTTAAGAAAGCAAATATGGTTGATGCACTTTCTATTCAGGAATGAATATAGAATTTTTAAGCCTGCTGAAATCACCAAAAAGAGGGGACTAAGGTAGAAAGGAAAAAATAGAGGAGATGAACCAATTTGGGTTATAATACATATATACATGGAAATGTTACAAGGAAACTCCCTGTATAGCTACTTAAACAAACAAAAATATCTTCTTTAATATAAAAATTGAGAACAGGAAGGCAGAACATATCCTGTCTGGGGGCTTGGAACCAGGGGGAAGGGATAGTATGAAGGTCAAGGGTATAGGAGGGTGAATACCATGAAATATTCTGTACACATGCATATAAATGGAAAAATGAAACCTTTGAAACTATTCCATGAATGGGGAAGGGGAGATAAAGGAGAATGATGGAGAGGTGAATTCAGCTGTGATATATTGTAAGAATTTGTGTAAATGTTACAATGTACCCACCAGTACAACAATAAAAAATTATGAAAGAAAAAAGAACTTCTGATGGATTTACTAGTGATGTATTTTACCATCAAGTGAAAGTATTACATTATTTTAGCACAACGTAATTGTAAATATTTATAACAATGTTTATGAATTGAAGGTACATGTCACACACATTTCTCTGCAAAGAACATCGTTCTCAATACATTTACAAAATTGTAATTTTTTATTCTGCAGTGAAGTATACAGGAATTCCAGTAGTTTGAAGATTAAATGATTACAGAATAGAGCAACACAGATTTAGAGTGATAGCCTTGGGTTTCTAGAAGTATGGCATGGTTTAGGTTATTGCAGTCTCGAGTGAAACAATGAAAGCATGTGTGAGTGAGTGAGTGAGTGAATGACACGACAACCTCTTTAGAACCCACCAGGGGAATCAACAACGTTTCTGCCCCTGTCGCTTTTTGCAGCTGATGAGTTTTTTTTAAACAGAATATACCTTACTAATCATCTCCCACACTCCATCTTACCTTCCTCTAGTGCTACCTTTTAAAGCAGACTCAACCATTGAAGGATTTAAAACTTGGCCAGTCTTAACGGGAAAATGTCTCTCTCCTATGAAACTGTGTCTGTAAAGTCTGGCTTTTGCCCAAACCACAGGAACTTTAAACAGTCTGCTAACTCAGCTGCCACAGACAGGTTCAAGCACAGAGTGGGATGAAAGCTGCTACCAGGCTTTTAATCTTGCAGGTTCCAGAATGCCTTGATGTTTTATGTCTATTCTCTGGAATATGGTTTATAAATGTATGACAGTACAGTAAAAATATTGCTAAAATTCTTATGGTAAATCAAAACAGAGGAAAGTGGAATGAAAGATAGATAAATTATTCTGAATAGGAGTACTTATTCAATTTCAGAAAATTATTCCACATACCAAATTAATATTCACAATCCTGATTTTGTGTTTAATTCAACCCCATGATTCTTCAAAAATAACCCCTATTGTCATTTTGACAGTTTAGACTAAAAGAATTATACAAGCTGTGAATTTTGATTCTTACAAGTCAGTGCCAAATGACTTGGGAGACTTCCTTAGTGTCTCTGAGCATCAGTAACTTCATCAGTAGAATCAGATTAATCATTATATCTGCATACTAAATATATAAATAAGTACATGAATGTGTGAATGAAATACCACACAGAGACTGTTTGATAATTGGTCATATTTATTAGCATTAATAATACTACATCATTTTAGTTTTTTGTACATACTGACAACTGGATATCTTAGTTTTTAAAAATGTTCTAATGAATATGTAAAATGTTTAAGTTTACATTAGAAATTCAACTTGATTGATAACTGTGGAATGTGTTGACCTGTATTTGTCCCAATGGTGATTTTTTTTAGCTCAACCGTAGCCCAACTAGCAACATCAAAAATGTCCTGATCATTTCTAGGGTTAGTGTTTATAGAGAACAAGTATCAATCGTCTAGGTATTACATTTTAGAGGAGAAAAAAGATTTTGCTTTTACTGGAGCAAATTGCAGGAAAAGGAAAGAAAACTGAAACTGAGATTTGGAACCATGATTCATTCTGATAAAGTTTAAAATCATTCAAGGTAGCCTTTATTATACAGCCTTTCAAAACACTTCTTTACTAACATAAAATTATTTCATTGGTCTTGAAAGAATATTATTCACCACTCATTTGTCTTTCAACTCAGATTCCCCCATTATTTAGACAAAAAGAGAAATCAAATCACCACCAGATTTTATTGATGTCTATTATATTCCCTTGTTATTAATGTAACCCTGATTGGTTGATCTAGCAGGCTATTTGAAGTACTCAGCTCATTTTTATTTTAAATTCTCTAAACCAAAGAATGAAACAAATTGCAGAAGTTATGTTGTAGAGGTGGATACACAAAAATGGTTTTTCGGAGCTGATTCAAATATATGGCAGGAAAAAAGCTTCTCAAGAATGTGTGAAAATCAAGGTAGGGAGGACAGAGTTTAGAAGGTAATTTATAAATTATCCTCAGGTAATTAAGAAGCTTTCAAAATAATAGAAGAAAGTCAGTACAATAAGATTACTTTATAATCTGTGTTTATTATTCTTCATTGGCATTCTCAGTTTTTACACTTTTCTATTGCTTTCTATCCCATTGTCTATGAAGATTGCATTTTCAGTTATTTTTGGTGTTAAGACTAAGTTTTTTGGTTATAAAGAAAAAATGACATGCTTCTTTAGGTTGTTTCAAGCAATGGTAAAAGTGTAGGAAAAATGTATTGTGATATATTGAATAGTGCTTTTGACTATTGTATAGTGAAAAATTTACACATGTAGTTACGCATTTGAGTTTGTATTATAAGCAAATTACCAAAATTGTTGTTTTCAGGAGTTGTATTACACTCTTAAAATTGAATCACATTAGTCTTATGTGTCTATTCATAGTTGGAAAAGAAAAGTCTGTTTGTTACCTTAATTATAAAGATACCAGTCTTCTCCTTCAGTTAAAATTTTAATTCATCTAGTTTATGAGGCAGTCAGTTAGCTGTGATGAGAACTAGGGCATGGTCTAACCCTTAAGAGTCTGACTTTCTGTTTTATAATGCTTCACCTCATTCATTTCCTTTTTCTTTTTTCTTTTTTTTTTTTTTTGTGGCACATGGCATTGAATTCTGAGCTTTCTATACTTTATTATTTGTCTAATATCTTGGTAATCGTGACTAGTAGTAGACTTTAGTTTGGAAAAATCATCTTATTCATTTAGATAGATCTCATTCTTCCTCAAACAACTATTCATTTTCTTCCATGAAGGACACAACATTTCCTGCCTGTGTCCTTGTCTTGACAGACTTCAGGAGTTTTCAGAAAGAGTGAGACTGAAGGCTTCAGAAGTGGGGTTGAAATGCTATGAATAGCATTGTCTACTAAAAGGGAAAGACAGAACAGTTGGCCACTGTTCACAGTTATCAATTGCTTTTATGATGTCTCTAGAATAGGGACAATGATTCTCACAGCTGCATTCCTGAGTATTTGTGGTAGGTGGGAAAACTAAGACTAAGAAAGAAAGGCATGGTGCTCCAGTGACTTGGATAAACTTAATCACAGCAATCCATTTTTCTCTAAATCATCCACAGGTGAAAAGAATAATCTAAAAGTAGGATGACAGGATAAAAAGGTAGGGAAACTTCAATGCTTTGGGACTCTGGAATATTGTGAAGCAAATTCAGAAGGAAGCTAAAAGTTGATCAATGACATCATTATTTGCCATTTCCCTTGTAATATAAGAAAAAACAGTTAGGTAGATTTGAAAGAATTTATCCTTTGAATTCTCCTCTAACATTTCCTGCTTCACAAGCCCTTTTGAATAGTCTGTACAATTAATGTTCTGAAATTTAAGTCATGGAGAAATGTCTAGCAGATGACAGGATTCACTTTCTAGACACAGAACAAGCACCAACATTCAGCAAAAAGGTGGTAAGTATCCCACAATAATAATCCCAGATTACCTGAAGAGGAGAAAGCGAACCTAAAATAATATTTTTGTTTTTCAAAATGAGGATTTTCTTTCTTTCTTGGAGTCTCCCCTCTCATCACTGGTTGGGGAAAAAGCTTCACTGTCAATGGAGAATACCACAAGGTTCGTG
Organism: Castor canadensis; assembly: GCF_047511655.1. Lineage (NCBI taxonomy): Eukaryota > Metazoa > Chordata > Mammalia > Rodentia > Castoridae > Castor > Castor canadensis. Next base: position 80,194,925 of record NC_133386.1, on the reverse strand, counting down.
AATGAATTGTATACAGGATTTGTATAAACACTTGTAGGTTCTTCAGAGGGAAATATTCACTTGTGTTGTGTTGTATCTTATGCCCAATAATGTGAAAGGACTTCTTGGTTATGGCATTAAGAAGTTGGAAAATCCAAAAATTTTCTTTAAAAAGATTTTTTTTTCAAGCAAAAGTTGGCTTTGCCTTAAAATATACTCCCTTAAAACTGATGTATGAGCTATTGCAATGATAATAAAGCAAGGTAGTTTGAATTCAGGAGGTGTGACTTGGGTTTTAGGTTATTCATTACTTTGCAATGTGCTTGACATCTTCTGGTAGGAAGGAGTGGTTTGTATATAATAAGGCCTGTATTTAGACGCTGGGCATAAGTGCATTTAATTAGATGAATGCAATAATAACAATTCAAAACAGTATGAATGCATGTGAATTACTTGGTGTTTAATCACAACAGAAAGAGAGATTTAAATAAATGAGCTTAACTACTTTATCCCTGAGACCCCAAAGTAGGCACACATCAAGTATCATGCATTGTGAACATATTCCTTTGGAGTAGGACAATTTTTGACATTTGTCCCACTTTTAATTACTAGAATATAACAAGTTATTTGAATTTGAAGTTGAAATGTGAAAGAGGTTAAATGGGGTATATGTTGGGATTGAGGCATGCAGAGAGGAGACTGTAATGTTTTTCTTTTTTCTGAAATGATATATTTTCCTTATTTAACTTTTTCCTTCCTTCTTTTTGACTTCTCTCTATGAGGTTAGATTAAAAGAACAGTAATTAATTTGTTCCTTTCATTTACTTGTGTAATAGCCTGGAATCGTCTGTGTTCACATTGCTATTTGGCTTAGTTATAACAGACCAGTTCTTAGATGTTTTTATAGCCAGTCCCTAAGACCTTCCAAACCAAGTGAATAAATCCTCAATAAATTGTCTGACATTTTCAAGTGCTAAAATAGTTCAAATAGTTTCCTATATCCTGTGCCCTTCCTCATTTTATTTCACATCTGTGCTTGCCACTAATTAATACCATTTCTTTTTTTATTTTTCTTTTTCCAATATGAAAGCTTTAGAAAAAATTTCCCTCTAAGAAATATCTATCATACAATAATAGGTTTTTCATTATTAGGCATGTTAATTTGACAACCTGAGATTTTTTTTCCTAGAGTAAGAATATCTTGAGGTCTTTCTTCCAGAAAATTACATGAAGTAAAGTTGGTATATAGTTAGAGAAAGGTAACAGACATTTGTCTTTTTCATTTAGGCTTAAATGTGATTTTAAAACAAATTTTAATTAAGGCTTTCTTCTGAATTTTGCATGCATTGACCCAAATTGCCAAATTAAAAATTAAGGAATTAAGTTTAACTGAAAAAAATGCTTCTTTTGTTTTTGAAATTTTATGAATCTAATAACATTATCAAGTACTTCCCCCTTTTTTCAGTAAAGTACTTCAATAGATACTACAATGAATTCAGTGGATGATCTTTCTTTTATTGGTGTGCATGTGTGTGTATCTCTGTGTTAAGCTGTCACATTTACTTTCAGTCATGCTAGAAGAGAATTATAACTTTTTATGAAGCATTAATTATGCCTTCTTTCCTATTTATTTTCATATGCATAAAACTTGTTTACAGCAGAAGCCTCTATAAAGATTCTCCCATCACTCTTATGTAATATATTCCACATTTAATGTTATACACAAATAAAGTATCTGTCTTAAAAAAATGCAGATTCTCTGGCAAATGCACAACCATGGATGTCTTACAAAGGGGAGTACAAAAGATAAAGAGGTGCCCACATAAAAAAAGATTCAAGCTTATGATTCAAAGCTCTACAAATATAAAAGAAAATGAAAATGAAGGCGGAAAATTTGGCAAATTTAGACAGTTTGCTTTTACATTTACATAGTGCTTGTTTTCCAAATGAGTACAGGACAGAGTAAGGACACAAAAGCAATATCTCTTCCTTCTGTTTCCTTCCCTCAGACATTTTGGACATTCCAGTGAGCCAACAATTGAACATGAAAGTCATGCAAAAATTGTAATAGTAATGAGAAAAAGGGTATATATTTTTGCAAAACATTACTTTTCTTTCCAGCAGTACAAAATATGCACGACTGTTTATCTTGGTTTTGCTGCCCCTTTGCACTGTCCAACATGGGCTGGGCTTGCTGGACTGCTTTCCACAGTGGCTTACAAGAGCTTCACTATTCATTAGGGCAATAAGGAGATGCTTTTGAGTGTGTTGAGTTAAAAGCTCCATTTAGTCTTTCACTCAGTCTCCTTATGCAACTTAAATATTTTTAGTGCCCAACAGTTCAAAGCAGCTAATGTGTTGTGTTTCAAAATGACAAATAGAACACACTAAAAACAGCATTAGAATGTTTTCCTAAGCGAGTTTCAGGGAAATGTGTGGTGCACTGAATGGGACTCCACATAGCATTTTGGCCACCTGAGCATTTCCTTCCTTGTGCTCAGGCTTGAATGAGTCATTGTGCCTGGCCCTCCCTGCTGCCCAATGGGTCTGGGCCCTGACCATGAACCAGTAGCAAGCAAGACTGGTTTCATATGCATCTCCCAGGTGACTGAAAGGAAATATTCCTTCTGCTAATTTATTGATGAGCTAAGTCCAGATGTGGAAGCCAGTTTCACTCAATAGTTTGTCTTTCCAGCTTGGCTCTTATCTTGAATGGCAGCCAAGGAATTCCTACCAGGACTCACCCAAAGAACAAACTTTTTTTATTGAGGTATGAGATATGAATAAACTTGTAGGGTTAATCCATTCTAGGAAACATATTAAGAGACATTTCTACTATATACTGACTGGTATCAGGAAGCTAATATTTTCTTTGTGTTGAAATAGTTACTTAAATTTGTTTAAATGTTCAGTAGTCTAAGGGAAATAAGTTTATTTTCATTTAAAGACAGTATTTAAAACACATATTAATTTGTTGATTGATTATTTGCTTCCTTAATACTTCAGTTGTATTTTACCTTTCAGATGTATAAATTTAAAGAATTGAAATCTTTCTATATAGCTGCTTATTCTCCAGCCATTTCTGAAAGTTTTTACTTTTTATATTGAGCTACAACTTTGGTGTGACAGAATTTTTCCTGCAACATCTTTCTTATAGAGTCATATAATTCCATAACAATTAAATCCTACCTTGTTAGATATTAATATGACTATTGCTGCTTTGCTTTATGTGCATTTTCTAATTTCTATTTTGTCAACCACTTTGTCTGCATTTTAAATTTTTTCATTTCTTATTATTGTTGTACCAGGGGTACAATGTGACATTTACAAAATTCCTTACAATTTACCATAGTTGAATTCACCCCTCATATTATTTTCCTTTATTCCCCCTTCCCCCATTCCCTTGTAAATGACATTCTTCTTAATGTTTCTATAAATTACATTATTTTTAATATTTCTATAAATGACAAAATCAATTGATTTTTCAATCCAATTTTGCCACTTCTATCTTGTAGTGGCACTATTCATTTACATTTGGAACAAAGAAGTTTAGCTTGGGATATTTTCCTTTATTGTGTTTATATACTTCAGCATTATTTACTGTTACACTTTTCCATTGTTGATTTTGGAATTCATTTACCTTCTGTTCCTTGGAACTTGTAAAGATAATTTTACTTTCCTTTTTTTTTTTTTAACTCAGTACCTTGTGCCTGCTAAGCAGTCACGCTACCATTTTAGCCACACTCCCAACATTTTCCCATTTTAGTTATTTTTGGATAAGGTCTCATGTTTTTTATTGGGCTGGTCTTGAACCATGATTCTCCTGATCTCTACGTGCTGAGCAGTTGGGATTACAGGCCTGTACCACCATGACTGGTTATGGCCATTCTTACTTTTATATCAAAACAAGATACCAGTTTTTTACTTTGCCAAATGCTAAGAGCTCTCAGTGTTTCCCTGTGCATTCTAATAAGATGAAATCTTCCACACCTTCCACTACTCCTGTCACCCATTAGATAGAATATTGGAATATATTTACTAATATCCAACTAAAAAATGTGTAATGTTTTCTTGTCTTTGTTTTTTCTGTAGCAGGAATTCTTCACATTACATATCATGTTAGCAGATAATTTAACACTTCATTTACATTTAATCATATGTTATAGAGATTAAAAGGGATATATGGCATATATAATTAATCTCTAGTCATCTATCAAATAATTATGAAATGTCCATTATATGTGACTGTTACATGTGTTATGGGCACTAGCATCCAGCCAAGAATACAATTTTGCCATCATAGAATCTGCATTCTTGTAGGCTTTTTATATTTTCTTCAAGTCATTCCTTTTCTCCATGTAATCCTCTATATTGAATGGTTAAAATTACACTAGAATATTTTCTCAAATATTTTCCTCTGATGGGATAAGTGGAAAATAGTTCCCTTAAATTTGACTAGTCAGTTTCATTAATAGTATCTTGGGGCATAGCCCTTTCTGTCAGAAATTTATTGATTATTTTACTACATTCTTCTCATGGCACACATAATAAATCATATTTTAATATGACATATAAGTTTGAAAGTAACATTATATATACATGTACATTTATATTTATACAGAATTAAAAGGAATTGACCAATAATTGAATAAAAATATGGAAGACATGAATTAAAAATGAGGTGGGAAGAAGTGGGAGGCAGACAGGGAAATGAAAGGATAATGGGGGTGAATATAATTAAATTATATGTGTGTATGAAAGTAGCATAATGAAACTCACTAAAAGCTTTAAAAGAGGGAAAGAGGGATAAGGAAGAGTAATAGAGTGAATTTGATCAAAGTACATTATATGCATATGAAAATATCATGATATCGTAGCCACAACACTATAACCAAAGCAAGAATTAATTATAAATAAATTTAATTTGGAAATACATCCTATAGTAGTTGGTATCCAAATCCAGTCAAACTTCCCAAAATCTTATTTTCTTTGAAAAATCGTGAGATGACTTTTACTTACTTCATCCTGAAGACTAAATTCAAAAGGTCTGCCATGCCAAGGGAGAGCAAAGGTAAACATTTATGTAGAACTCTATGTTTAAAAGAATATAAAGTTATTAATTCTCTTAATTCTTACAAAAATCCTATGAAGTAGGGTTTAGTATACTTTTTCAAACAAGAAAATTTAAGTAGAGGGAAGTAACTCAGCCAAAACCACAGTACGATTATGGAGAAGAACATGTGTTTGAACCCAGGTGGTCTGGCTCCAGAGTCCTTTGCTTAACTACCATATATACTACTTTGGTAAGAAGCATTCCTTCATTTTTGGCAAACAATCTGAAAATGGGTTCCCTCCTCTTAAATATCTCAGAAGAGAAACCTAGTCATTTATTCTATAATGTGGGAAATTTCCCCATAAGAAATGCCTAATGAATGAATAAATGAATAACCCTCACAAGAGCCAAGTATAATCAATAGTCCCTTCATGAAGCAAATTCATAGGAATCATAGAAAAGAAGAAGACCTTTTAGCAAATAAAGATCCTTGAAAAAAAGACAAGGAACAATAAAGAGAAGCCACAGTAATTATGAGAAGTTGTGGTCCAAAAGATCTTAAGACCATTCTGCCATGAAAAATAGAAATTAAACTCATAATTTAGTAGTCTTATTTAATTAAGAGAGACACAGAAAATGGGAAAAGCTTATATTCAAGACAAAGATATTCTTGAGCAATATTGACAGGCATTTAAATGTATATAATAATTATTTGCAGAGAGAGAAAGGAGAATAATTTCTCAAGGACATTGGGTATGAAACCATCATTGTTGAGAATAAAATATTATTGAAATAAACAAAAATTAAAGTTTAAAAATTGATGCATAAAGTCATTACAAAATAGTACAATGCCAATGAAAACATGACTGAGCTGATCACTCAAGATGACTTTTTTTTCCCTACAGATTACTGTCCAAAAGGACAAATAGATTATTAAAGATATGTAAGTCAGACTCTAGTGATTCACTCTTGTAATCCCAGATAATAAGAAGGTGGAGATCAGGATTGTGGTTCATGCCCAGTCCAGGCAAAAAATTAACAGGATCCCATCTCAACCAAGGGTTTGGCTTGGTGGCACATGGCTATCATCCTAGCTATGTGGGAAGTATAAATAGGAGGATTGCTGACCAAGCTATCCAGGACATCAATATGAGAACCCATTCCCAAAATAACTAAAACTCAAAAGAGCTGGAGACATGGCTCAAGTGGTAGAGCAACGTATTAGCAAGCAAGAAGTTTTGAGTTAGACCCTCATTACTATACCTCACCCAATAAAAGAAACACGAAGAGATACAGAGAAACAAAACAGAATTATCAATCTTCACCAGTAGTTGTATGAGTTAACTTTTTGTCATTGTGAGGAACTACCCAAGAAAACAACTCAAGGGAGAGAGGATTGTTTTTGGCTAAGAGTTTCAGATGTTTCAGTCCATGGTTGGCTGGCTCCATTGTTTTCAGGCTGTGGTGACACAGATCTTGGTGGAGAGCTTATGGTGGAGCAAAGCTGCTTACTTCACAGAAACCAGAAAACACAGAAAGACACAGGAAAGAGCCAGAGACAAGGTTTACCTCCAATGATATTCCCCCAACCAGGTTCCACATGCTAACAGCTCAGGCATTATGAGCACACCAATAGGCCAATTCATTGATGAAGTTGGTTCTCTTATGATCCAATCCTTTTTGAAAACTCAACTGATAACCAGGCCTTGCACATACGAGCCTTTTTGGTAGACACTTTAAATACAAGCTACAGTAGACACAGGGAATGATAACCTGGAAGGGAAATCTGTTTCAAAAAATGAATCATAATTTTTTCAAATTGAAATGCTGCACAAATGCCCCTGGACTTTAAGAAACTCCACACTTAGAACACTTAGAAAGAAATCTAAATTCTACCAGAGAAAAATTTTAAAGGAATGTAATTCAGATTGCTAGAGTAGTTGTAATAGCAGTATTGAATGAAAGAAAACAATAGAACAATATATTAGAAATGCTAAGAAAGTAATTGACATCATAATTGTATGTACATTCAAATGACCACTTAAATATCAAGGATAAAACAAAGCTATTCTCAACATGCAATTACTTAGATGGCTAACCTCATATATAACATAATATTGTTAGAAAATATGTTATAGCAGGAAGGAAATTAAATCCAATATACAAGGTACATAATAGGACACAATAAAAAGCTATTAAAATATTGAAATACACCACATCTTGCAGGAACAAGACACAATGAGAAACACTGAAAGCTGCTGAACAGTACAGGGTAGGGGAAAAGTGTAAGGAGGAATAACAGAGGGGGTTCAAATGATTGAAGTACAATATGCTTCTAGGTAAAATACCATGACAAAAACCCTATTGCACAATGAACAAACAATGAAGTACAGGAGGTCATATTAAGGGGAAGGAGCTAGAGTACGTGGGAGGGTAACTGAAGAGGGTAGAGAGGGTGAATATGTTTGATGCATTTTCCACACATGTATGCATATGGAACATTGAAATCATTTTTAAGAAGGGGAGGAGTAAGAAGGAGAATAATGGAGAGGATAAACCAAACCGAGTTCCTCATATAAAAGTGTCACAACAAAACCTCCATGTACAACTATTATATGCTAATAAAAACATTAAAAAACAAATACAAACTCAAAAAATCTTAAAAGCATTATGCAATATAGGACTATTATTTTTAAGTAAATATAGATTTTCATAATAGAATCATTCATATAAATTATCTAAGAGTGAAAGTTCAATCAAAAATTTCAAAAGTATGTACTCATATGTGGACAAATGAGACCTGTTTGAAACTATCCAGGAATGGGGTAAGGAAGGATAAAGGAGAATGACAGAAGGGATGAATTCAAGTAGAATACATTGTAAGAACTTTTGTAAATGTCACAATGTACCTCCAGTACAACAATAATATCCTAAAAAAGAAAAACTTTAAATTTAAAATTTTTATTTACATTTGGCAAGGTTATATAAACATTGGTAACAATCTTAATTAGCACTGTGGATAATTTAATATTCATTGTCAATGAACTACATACCCAACTGATAAAATAAGAGTTCCATGAAATTTCTCCCAAATGAGATTTGGTGTTCAAGATATAAAAATTAATGGAAGACAATTAAATATAAGATTTATCAACAAGAAAATGAATAGTACCGGTGCTATAAAAGTCATGAAGATTCCCTAAATTTTTTATATTATTGGAGAGGTGTTGCTAAATAAAAGAAATGTTAAAATCAAACTAAAAGAAAAATACTGTCAATGAGGTCTCAAAGCAATATCAAGATTAAATGCTGGTCTCTAACAAAGATAACCCAGAGTTGCTTATTAGGGGACACTTCATGAATGAAAATGAGGCTCAAGATGGCCCAAGAAATACAAGCATAATTTAAGGAAGACAAGCCAGACAGAGTAAATGGTCAGAAAAATTTATACTATGGATAATAACAACAGAACTCTTTTAGGTGTTATCAATGGTTAGTGCTATGGAATAATGTGAAAGAAGTCTAAAAACGTTCATGAGAAAAGAATCCCCCAATCCTGCTGTTTCTTTAGGGAAACTCTGGGTTGTGTGTACTGGGAAATCCCATGTTGGATGTTGTGGTAGAAGAATAATGTTCCTTTAAAGATTACCACTTCCTGACGACCTGGCCCTATAAAAATGCTAGGTTACATGGCAAATGTGTATTACGGTTACAGATGGGATCAAAATTACTAATGAACTGACCTTGAATTGGAAGATTACATGGGTTATCAAGTTAAACCCAATAGAATCACAAGTTTCCTGATATGAAGAGGGAAAGGAGATAGAAAAGAAAGAGAGTAATGGAGGTGAGACTCAGTGGTCACTATTGATTTTGAATATGGATGAAGTCATGAGCTCATGAATGCACAGGCACCTGGTAGCACCTTCTGAAAATCTGGGGCAAATGACTTCCTGTGCTTGAACAACAACTTAAGAGTCACAAAACCATTTAAGGGAGCCACAGGAGACCTAATTTCATGTGACCCTTTGATACCTAACTTCACCTTATAAAGGAGGTTTGGAGAAAATGAGAACAAAGTCAAAGGTTAGCAGAAAATTTGGGAGAAAGTTGGTAGGTGTTTTGGTCCTACAATGCACCCCCTTTAGTCTAAGTGTAACATGGGAAATGTTTTTTCCTTGATGAGCCTAAGAAAAGGAGATTCAGTAAGCCTTGGTATAACCAGTTGGATAGCTTACGTCAAGGCTTACCATTTTGAAGACACAGTGCACAGTCTGACTGACTTGTCCAAAAGCCTGAGACTGGCTCACTGGATTCTTTGATGGAGACCACAAAGGGTACTGCTCTAGAAGCCTTCTAGAATTTGTTAGAACAAAGACAAGTATTTCCCAGTATACTTATATGATTTACTTGCAACAGACTACTGACCGTTTACTCTTAGATGCTATCCACAGGACACCTGTAGGGAAGAACTGACACTAAAGTTGGAGAAGAATATAGGCTGACAACCATGAATTTCTTTCTGAAGGACATCAATTTTTCCACATCAAAGGAAGAGGTGAAAATGCTCAGAAGAATCTTTTTAAGAGACCACAGAAACACCCATCAATTTTAACACCAAGCAAGTGGTAGGTAGGTGGCCAGTGCCTTCTTGAATGCTGGTCAAATAAAGCCTTTGTTGACACTATCCTTCTTCCATCCTTCGCCCCAGAATTTATAAAATACTTAAGCAAGAATATGACAAACATGTCTCCTACCCATTTCAGGTGTCTTGAAAATTGAATGAAGGAAATTGTGTTCAAATTATTTTCTGGTAATACTGGGGTTTTGAAATCAGGACCTTGTGCTTGCTAGGGAACTGCTTTACCACCTGCTCCCAGCCATTACATGGATTTTGAAACTTTCATTAGTAGCAGAATTGAGCATCTGAATTTTTACTTTATGATATTTTATGGCCCAATAGGATGTGCCCAAATTTTTATTTCACTCTAGGACAGTATTTAAGTTTCAAAAGAAACATCAGTAGAAATATTTATAAGCCCAGTATGGTGATGCAGGACTGTAATCCCAGCACTCCAGTAGGCTGAGGCAGGAGATCTCCAGTTTATGGTCAGTCTGAGATACACAGTGAGACCCTATCTCAACCACACACCCCTGAACAAAGAATATTTTAAATGCTTTTCCATAAACAATTTGTCCACATTAGCAATGGATTTTCACTAATATGTGAATATTCTTTGTACAATATAAAGGCCTCTCTTCCGTTATAATAATTGACTCACTCAATTTTGGAGTCTTTTCAGAAACATAATAACATATTTTTTGAAATCTATGATTACTTCCAGGGTTGATATAAGCTTTCTTTCTAATGAGCACTGACAAGATAAAACCGGATATGCTGGAAACAATAGACCATATCTTTAATTTTCAAACTCATTTGAAATTCATTTTCCTCCAGATTAATATTAAATGTCATTTTGGTCGCAGTGAGGTTATACTGTCTAACAAGTGCAACTATTTTTGGTTGTTTGAAAGTAGTCATTATCATTGTAATGCAAATGTGCATAAAAAGAAAGAGCCTGATTCTCCATTATTACTTTTTTTTGTCAATGAAATCCAGCTACTACTTTTAGGATATTTGCTGCTATTTTTACAGTTTAGTAAATAAAAATATGCAATTAATTGCTTCCCAAATACCTAAAGCACATGTTACATATCTCTTTGTTTTTAATGTACTTTGATAAAACCCTGGAAACCTTCTGTATCACGGTTCATTGTGAATTAGTATTTGGTTTATCTCTTAGTATTTGGGTATCTCTTTGGTCTCCTAAGGACATGTAGTTACTGGAAAACCAAAAGTCCTTTCTAATATGACCTGTTAAGGACGTCCACAACACTGACAAAAGGGATAAGAATTTTGGAAGTCTTTTCTATGAGTGGGTATTGGTTTCTCCATTTCTCCCTTGCTTCTGAATCATAGATCTGCAGGAACTTTAAAGTTAGCAAAGATTCCTTTACTCAATTTAACTATTTCTAAAAATACCTGTATCTTAAATTTTTCTATAACATTTGGAAAATTCTATTGAGGGTATCCTGTGTTGCTTTTCATTTGGAAGAAATTGCATGGTCAGATGAACATAAAATACGACAATAGATTAGAGAAGAGACACAACTTTTCTATGCTGTTCACTCAACTTTGCTTATTGGAAATGTAGGCACACCACTTCCCTCATATTGAATCTATAATGCAATAAAATTGAATCTTATTAAGAAGTTAGAATGCCATTTGAGCTGAGACAGCCTGAGAACCTTAAGTTCTATGAAGAAACATCATAGCAGAGTGTAGTCTACCTCATGTCATATGGTGAAATGAAGGTCATAGGTTCTTTTACTAGCTGTTTTCTCAGATGGTGGTTGTTTGAATATATAGGAGGCAGGCAATGGTAGAAGCAGGTTTAAAGTTCATCTGTCACATTACAAATTATTAAATATTTAAATTAGCATATGTACTTTATAATTGCCTTACTTACTTATATCTATATACAGATGATGAGTTTCAGTGTATATTATCTCAAAATATGACACCTTATTATTTGAGGCAGCAGCAGAAGCAGATCATAAAGTATAGAAAAAATTCCTATCACTCCTTATCCACTTAAGCAGGTTAGAAAAACCTAGATAACTTTCCATGAAGTGGGATGTAACACTGTAATACGAGAAGAGACATGCCTAATTCCTGGTGAAAGAAAAGATGAAGACTTACAGAAGAATCAAAACAAATGGACCTTGTTAATCACCCTGCATATTCATTTCATTATAATTAGATAATACCCCTTTGTCTGACAATTTGCCTCTACACCGTTATACACAAAAATATGATTTCTGTTTCTTTGGATCTTTTCTATGAAGGGTCACATATCAGGAAACCTATTAAATAATTGTGCACCCTCAAAAAAAGAAGTTAGAATGGGAAACTATTAAAAGGAAAACAACTGGTTATAAAAGGAAAAATAGAATTAAGACAAGAAGGCTGTGTTGTTGAGCAATACAAGAAGAATATCTGGAATAGAATTTAGTGGAAGAAGTGGACAGAGACAGAAAAAACAAAATAAACAGCACTTGATTTGTAACTTTAGGAGATGAAAAAAAGATGAAATTTTGAAGAGTCAAAAATTCTTTCTTTTTTGGTTGGTGGAATGGCTGAAGTGGTAGAGTGCCTGCCTCACAAGCGTGAGGTCCTGACTTGAACCCCAGTACCATAAAGTAAAATAAACATTGCTAAAATTCTTTTTTTATGTTTTGGTGATACTTTGGTTTGAACTCAAGAACTTGCATTTGCTAGGCAAGCTCTCTGTCACTTGAGACACACCCCCAATCCTTCTTGCTTTTATTTTTCTTTTTGCTAAAGGGTCCTGCATTTTTGCCTGGGTTGGCTTCAGACCATCCTCCTGTCCATACCTCTCCTCTATGTAACTGAGATCACAGGTACATACCACTATTCCCAGCTTGTTTGTTGAAATGAGTATCTCACTAACTGTTTCTCCCTGGCTGGCCTTGGTCCACCCAATCTCTGCCTCCTGCATAGCTCTGATTACATGCCTGGACTAAAAATTCTTAAGTTCAAAAGCAAGGAAGAAAAACAATTGTGTGTACACTGTTAAGAAAAAATAATTATCCTGAGTATGCATGTACAGATTGAAGGTGTTGACAAGATATTTATATGTAGATGTCATAGAAATGACATTGTTTTAAAGAAAAGTGTATAATCATTTGAAGGAAAATTCTGAGATCATCTTTGTGCAGATGTTAACTAAAACCTGAACTTGTAATTGTGCTCCATGGAATGATGCGTGTGATTGTGCTTGATGGAGAACAACTGAAGTCTTTGTATTCATTCAGTTTTCATTGGGAAGGGAGGGCATGACATCTTAGCCTCTCATCAGAGTCCACGCATGGAGCTAGTTAAATAATCTCCATGCCTCATGATCAAACACTTTGCATTCCTTCATTTTCCCATCAGTGGGCCTGACATTTTGGCCACTCCAATGGTGACATTGTTTGCATTCACGTCTCCCATCCTTAAGTTTTTACCATGGCAAACTCGTTTCTGCTATTTTAATTGCTCTCTACCAAAATTTTTTGATACAATAGTTTTATAACATTTAAAACTTTTTTATTGCAGTGCTGGCTAGGGGTACATTGTAGAATTTATAAAAGTTCTTACAGTGTATCAAATATCTCATACTTGAAGTCAAGTTAACTTTACATAGGCAAAATAAGACCATAATTTAACAATCCAAAAATATAAACTGAGAATCTTCCTTCTGTTTCATCTAGCCCAGTTTCTCAACCCTACCTAACATAAACCTTGTCCCCATCCTGTCTCCTTTTTCTTTTAACTTCCAGGATGTCTTTGTAAATCGACACACAGATATAAATATGAATTATTTCCCATCATTATACAAAAGGTAGTGTCTACTATCTAGTGTTTTTTACCTTGCCTTTTATCAAACACAATACAAATATTAATATATTTATACATATGTAATAACTTAATTATTTTGTACAGGTATCTTTTTGTGTGTGTGCTATGATTTGTTCAACTTATCTCCAAATGATGGGTATTTGGATTATTTCCAAGTCTTCCAATCACAATAATGCTGCAATGAGTAAGCTTGAATATGATGATTTCTTATTTCTACAAATAAATCTATACATTAAACTCAAGGATAACAATGGGATAATTTTTTATTTCTATAGTTCAAAGCAGAGTCTGTGTTCCTTAGATTTATACAATGCTTTCATATGAATCATATTAATGTTCTTTTCTACTAGTAAAAATTTTTTAAATCCTCCATATGGCCTACAACAATAGCTCTGTGACTTGGGAAATACTATTTAAAATCATTGTGAATCAGTTCTTTGTATGTTTTGGGTTCTATAAGATGAACATAGGGCCTAATGCACACTAAGAACATGCTGTACTATGGAGTTGTACTCCCAGCCTCATGAATCAGTTCCATACTTAAGTGTAGGGTAGTAATCATCCTATAGAGTTGTTTTGAACACCAAATGAAGTAAGATGTATTAAGTGTTCAAACATTAAGTGTTAATGATGATGTTAGCCATCATCATTGCTTTTTAAAAGATGAATTTAGTGACATTTAATGATTTTTTATAGAATACTTGGATTAAGCTTGGACTTGCCAAGCATTGTTATGTAATAATTGATGAGGTATTTGAAATTCTATGGTTGTGTTTTTCTAGTCATGCAGGTTTATAGTTCTATTAATACAAATTCCTAGAGCAATATTCAAAATTCACAATTCTTACAATTCAAGAAGTCTTCTTAAGAATTTGTATAGTTGGTATCTATTCAGAGTTCATCATTTAACAGAACTGACAAACAACTTTGAAAATATTAGAATTGAAAATATTCCCTCTGTCATTTTCTGCTTTTGTATTGTTTTATTTATTTATTGTTTTATTTATTTATTTATTTATTTATTTATTTATTATGTTTTTGCTACTGAAGATTGAAGCCAGGGCTTCATTCTTACTACCAAATGCTCTACCTCTTGTTTTTTATTTTGAGCTAGGTTTTTACTATGTTTCCTCAGACTGGCCTTGAATTTAGGATCTTCCTGCCTCAGTCTTCCTACTAGCTGGAATTATTAGCATGTAGATCCATGGTCTTTCTGCTTACTTTTATGCTTTCATTGTGATTATAAACATCAATATGTAGCTTTTTTTGCAATATTGTCTTTCATTTATTTGTCATTTTAGTTATGTGGATAATAATGTGTTGAATTATACTGAAATGATTGAGTTTAAAATGGTGAGATCTCAGGGCTCTTCTGAGTTGTCAAGCACCCACTGCTCCATCAGAGTAATATACACACATTCTATGTTGGCTGTGTAATTTATTATTCAACTGGGCCAATTTTAGAGAATGTTTTTAGCTTCTGTTTTTCTAGGAAACAGAAGCTAAGTTTACTATGAGCAAATTATGAGAAATTGCCATTCATCAGACACATATATTGAAATATATTATTTGGAACTTTAAGTCTTTGTTATCTCCTAACAAAGTTAAATGCATGTGGAAGTTTTAGTGCTTTTCTTGCCCTTCAATAACTAATCTGCACACACTCTCAGTTTTGTCAACCATTATTGGGAGACTACCAGTACAGAGACTTTTTCAAGAAGTTTTGCTACAGACCAATGGAAATAAGCTAGTAGAAAAGGAGGAAATTTTAAAGGTTTATTGAAAAAGCTGAGAAGGGTGGAAATATTTTGATACAGAGTGGTCATGGGTGATGCAAAATATGGAACAGTTTGAACACACAGGCTTTATTCCCAGCTCAGACAGCAATTGACAGAATGACATCCACAACTTCAGTTAATCCCACTGCTCTGTTTGCTTATCTGTAAAATAAGAGAGTTTAGCTGGTGATCTTTAAATTCACTTCATTATTTTTTTTCATGTAGCAATTATATTTAAGAATGCTATCTTTTAAAGTTCCAATAAATTAGAAATGTAGTTTTACAATCCTTACTTGCTGTTTGAGAATCCTCACAATTTACCAAACATGACAAATTATTAGCCTTGTAAAAATACTGAAAACAACATAGGGAAAACTTGTAAAAGTTCTTCTGATTCTTCCACCAGCCTTATGAGAATTGACACATTGTTTCTCTTTTCCCCATTACTATTCTCTTATATTCCTATTGTATATTTGTTCATAAATTCCTGTCTACCACAGAATGGAGATGTCTGATTCATACCCCAATAAATATTTTGTGTTCATTATTAAGAACTAGTATAAATTATGTAACTAGATAGGAAATGACCAGAGTTTAGAACACAATAAATTTTTCCAGTAATGATCACATTTACTAATTTTCATATGATTGAGTTCTGGGTTATGAACCACACATCTGAATCATATAAAAGTTATTACATGGAAAGTAATAATAGCTTATATTTTAAAAATGTTTTTCAAAATATCTCATAAATAATGAATGTGATCATTCCTGTTAGGTTTCTGGCTATAAAATGTCAACAAAACATACTATAAAATCAATGGAAAATAAATTAATCAGTTATCTGGTTTTTAAAATGTGGAAAAATTAATATATCAGGTTTCTTAAATATTAAATTCACTGAATTGTTTGTTGAGTTGATATCATGCAGAAAATTATGCATCAGTGTTGGGCATGTCTACTTGCAGAGTAAGAGATAAAGCAATAATTTCACATCATTATTTTATAAAAAGTGACACTTGTTTTTGTTCTGAAATTAAACAGCAACACTTGGATTGTAATGATTCATAGAGATAAAGAAAGGTCTGTGCCAACCTCATTGTGTGATCCTGGTGACTCATTTGAACATTCTGGTTCAGGAGACAGGAGTGAGAAGGACCTCATGGACTGTCTGCACTTCCTGTCAGAAAAGAAAACAAAATCCACATCACAGAAAGGAGTAAGAGCAGAATCCATTTCCTTAGAGGTCCAGAGTATGATTCTTGAATTGATAGCTAAAAATAGAATTCCACCATGTTAATCAAAACCTTCACTCAAAGCAACAGCTCTCAGAAGTTATGATTTAAAAATCAGAGATAATTATTTTTAAAATGACATTTTTCACAAACTATATATAAAAACCACATTTATATATGTATATATTATTCTCAAATGACAAATTATGGTTAATATATGCAAAATTATGTGATCAAAATTCTACACTTAGTTTTGGGAATAAATTATAATGTGATTATATGGACATGTATTACGCACATTTTTGTGAAATGGGCTACTGGATTAATTTAATGACCATTTTCTTATACAACTGTCATGATAACCAAATGAAAAATGTGTTATTAGAATAATAATTTTACAATTGATGAAACTGAGGCTTTGAGAGGCTAAATAACTCGCTAAAAATAAAAACTAGACAGTAACGGAAGCAGAACTCAGATCCACCTGGGTCTGCATGGAACCACATCCATTTACTGTGGTCCTTTCTCTAGGAATAATTGTCTTTTAACTAGCAGTGATTAGGGCACTAGCTATTACCCACACCTAATTAGATTCCTGGCACAAAGCCAATTTTATAGTACTGGCTAATGATTACGAAGGTATCATCACATGAGAAGCACTATGTCATGGACTATTTCACTTAATCTTTACTAGAAACTATGGGCGAGAAGTTATTATTGTATTTGATTTGAAGGTGAGGAAGTCTAGATTTACAAAGCTTTTCAAATGCCTGTGAAATGGAGCTAAGGCAGGATTCTAACCCCCAGTTTGTGCTTTCAAACTAATATTTTGTCCTGTATACTTCATAAATTAAGTAATTTAAAATATTTACTTTGACCTTAAGAGAAATCTTGCTTATATTAAGTCAACTTTAATTTTATGTGCATTTACTGAGAACTAAAATGTTCAGACAACACAAAAAGATGAAGGAAACACTATTGAAAAACCTGTTTTCTGACCTGTTTGAAAACCCAGAAAAGATGGGGGAAAAAAGTCTCTGAAGAGAACACCTGTTCTGAGCCCATTATTTTATTTAAACTATGCTAGAGACATGAGGCCTCAGTACCAGAGTTAACAAACTTTAGTATCTTAGTAAAATAAAATGTCTTAAGTTCTTAAATGTTTATAAATTGACTTTTTTTTAGCTCAGAAACTCTAGTAGACAGTAAGGGATTAAAAAATGAGCATTAAGGTGGTAAAAATAAGAATTACAGATATAAAAGTAGACAGTAAAAGAAAAGAAGAACACCATCAGGTTAATGGTATTTTATTTATATAGAACATCCCTATGTATTTCAACCACATTCAAGATTTTATCCTTGGTGTTAGTAAATCAAATAGCTAGTTTTGAATAAACATTGTCAACAGTATCTAAAAGAATATCAAGTGTACTCAAATTGTGTTTATGATGGAAAGTCAGTGAGCACTGCACTTAGGAAAATTTCTACCAGAACATAATTGACTGATTTCCTACAAGCTAAAAAGTTAATTTAGTTTTCTAAAGCAATTCATTTTCCAAACAACTTATAGCTTGTTTTACTAGAGTAATGATTGCTGTCACATGTGATAATGCATATATTGTTAATATACTAACTGTCCACAATTGGAACTAAATTGCTTATTTAAAATAAAGGAACATGAAAAATTTAAAAACCTATTGGATTAACAAGTGATGTGAAAAATAATCAAATTGAGCATCGTAAGTATAGTGATAAAATAAATTGAAGAGTAGTTGAATAAATTTGTAGTTAGGGTGGTAGGTTGAAGGTGTATATTCATGTTTTCTCCCTTGTTAATTTCCATTTGAATGAGAAAAATTTGTGTTTGTACAAGGACAAAAAACAGAAGGAAATATATAAGAGACGTGTCATACAAATAATTTGTGATGATAAGAACACTGGTGAGATTTTTTACTTAACTGAGCAAACAGAATTCCAGGTGACTTCAGAAGGCAACTATGGTAGTCAGCTTTCTGTCACTGTAAGAAATAATACGTGAGACAATCAACTTGTAAAAAAAACCAGTTTGCCCTGTCTCACAGTTTTGGAGGTTCCAGTGCATGATTAATCGTCCCTGATGTTTTGGGCAGTACGTCACAGAAAGAGTGCACAGCAGAGGAAAACTACTTACTTCATTGCTGAGGAATAAAAGAGACTGAGAAAGGGGCTAGGGTCCCACATTCTCTTTCTGGAGTGACACCCTCAGTTTAAGGACTTCCCACCAGGTGATTCCAACTCTTAACAGTTCCACCACCTCCCAATAGCACCATTCAGGGCACCAAGCCTTTAACACCTGAGTCTTTGAGGAGCAATCCCCATCCAAACTGTAGCAGGGATATTGAAAAGTGAGAAGCCTAGTTATGCTGCAGAGCTCCATGCAAACTAACAAGACAGAAATTCCTCTTTCCTCAGGAAAAGGTGATGTGTGAGAGGAAAAGAGAGTTTGGTGAGAATTTTTTGTAAGGAAATGATTACCAAATTATTTCATCATGAAACAGAGAGGCAGAAAATGGGTGAGAGAACAGATGTTACACAGGTCAGGCATATAATTGCATTACAACTTCTCAATAGTGAGAGAACAAATCTAGGAAACAGGTAATTGCCCTCAGAACTTTGAGTAAATTTTGTATTTTCAGTGAAGAAATCTATACCTGCCCAAATGATTAAACAAGAGTGAGGAGACCATTTTCTTATGTCATCTTCACAATCTACTCACTAGAAAATTCAGTGAGAATGCATTGAACCAAGGTAATGAAATAAACCAATAAATAGAAAAAATATGTAGTTAAAAATAAAAGCACCACAAAACACAATTTTTTTAAGGATAAAAGTGAAAGAAAATTCCGGGACCTCATAGTTGTTAATCAGCAGCTATGAGCTGTTATCTGAGAAGCTTTACAAGTTGGAAAGGATGCTTGAGGCTATGAAAGAAAATATGGATATTTGGCCCTAGTAATAGCTTCATCCAAGAAATTTGCATAAGTAGCTGTTAACTCCATGAAAAATACACAAATACTGAAAGAGAATGGAAACAGGATAACAGAAAATATAGTCAAGAGTAATAATACTTAGGTAATGCAAGATCAATAAAGGACTTATAAATGCATGAATCAAAAATACATCATAGGCATTTTATATATGGAATACCTAAATGAACAACTAAAATATCTGGAATTCTTTGCCTCTAGGGAACTGATTTTAGGAACAAGAAGAGAGACATTGAATAGCTATTTTTAAAATTTCCAATCTGAAATGCTCGTTCACTTTTAGTTACATGTGTTAACTTGACAATTTTGAATTATATGAAAGGTATTTAAATTAAAAAATCTTATATCTGAAAAATGATTGCCTCTATAACTTATCCAATAAAACTTGATTTTCATATATTAAAGCTTAATTTTTCAATATTTGCTTTAGTCCACACTTAATCACAGATAAGAAAGTATACTTAAAATGATAGAATATTTTATTACTGAAAAAGGTATCACTAGATGAGTTGGCTTATTATCCAGTTGTCCATGATTCAAATCCAGAAACAACCACTAGGTTAATTGGTGCTTTTTCCTTGAATGAAAATGAGTATATACAAAGTGTTATTTGAGTTGTTGTTATATTATGAAAGATGATATTTGTTAAGTTCAAATACATTTTTGTGAAATCGGCTATAAGGCTTGTCATTAATGGTCATTGATAAAAGTTTCATAGTCAAATTTATAGCCTTAAGTAATGGAAATTGTGGTTAATATATAATCTGTATTAATTTCAGGACTTTTAATTTTGGCAAACGGTTTGCAATTAATTGCTGTCATACAGGATATTGATTATGATACTGAACTCATTTCAGTAACTTAAAAGTCATGATAAATTTACCCTGATCTGAGCTTATCTTTGTTAGGAAAATAAATAGCATCAGAAGTAGGTGAGGCATATTTGGATTCTGACCCCTTTTCCTTACATACTCCCCCCTCCCACTGGTACCAACCCCCCTCATTTGCCTTCCTGTTCTCTGTTTTTATAAAAAAAATGACATTTTTGTTTGTTTAAGATAGCTACACGGGTGTTTCATTGTGCCATTTCCATGTATATATGTATTATAACAAAAATTGGCTCAGTTTCTCTATTTTTATCCTTTCTACCTTAGTCCTCTTCTTATTGTGATTTCAACAGGTTTAAAAATTATATATTCATTCTGGTATAGGAAGTACATCAACCATATTCACATTTTAACTTTCTTATTTTACCCTCCCTCTCTCATGTGTGACCTCCCCTGGGTCTAACTGTTTTTCATAATATTGCTGTGTTTGTATTGAGTCTATATTCTACATTATAGGAGAAAACATGTGGTTTTTGATTTTCTGAGCCTGGATAGTTTCACTTAAGATGATATTTTCCAGTTCTATCCATTTACTTTCCAATGACAAAATTGCATTCTTCTTTGTAACTGAATAAAATTCCACTGTGTGTAAGTACCATAAAAAAAAAAAGAAGAAGAAGTAGATGAGGGAGAATTTTGAACCAATATGAAATGTTTTCTCACAAATATTAAAAGAATATATTTGTAAGGAAAGTTTATTGAATTTTATAAATGTTTTTATATTTTAATCATATCTTTTCCCGCTTACTCTTTAATATTTACCTTTGTGTTTGGCAGTACTGGGCTTCATGCTTGCTAGGCAGGCACTCTACCAACTGAGTTACTCTGTTAGTGCAGTTAAATATGTTAATTGAATCTCTTGTTTAAACAATTATTGACCTTTGACTAAAATCTATTTTATTATGTGACTATAATATTTTAATATGCTTTTGAAATTTAAATGCTAATCTTTAATTTAAAATTCTCCTATACAGGATCCTGACATAGTTTAATCTGAAATTTTCCTTTTATTGTGCTATGTTTAGCCAATTTAAGCAGTGTTATGCTGATCTCATACAAGTTTAGAAGTATATTATCTCTTTAGTTGCTCAAATATTTTTAATTATATAAGAATTATATAATTATTGGCAGACATAAAGTAGCAATATACTTGGTATCAAAGATACTTTGAAAGTATTTTCCAGAGTGACCATACCATTATTTCCTTCAGAAATGTACGAGACATTCAGTTTCTCCAAAGCCCAGTAGCATTTGGTAATGTCACTGTATTTTATTTTAGCTATTCTATTATCTGTATAATGATGCCTTGAGACCTTATTTTGTGCAACCCTGGTGACTAATAAAATTAAATATCTTTTTCCTTTAATTTTGGTTAAAATACACTTTTAAATTTTGAAATACTTTCAGATTTACAGAAAGGTTGTGATGATAGTATAGTGATATTCCACAGTCACAGTCAGTCTTCACCCTCATTAACACCTTATTCTCACTCATTTGTCACAGTTAAAGGTCAGATATTGGTATATAATAATTACAGTTGACGCTTTATTTAGGTTCCCTTGGTTGTATTTCATTTAGTCATCATGTTTCCTTAGATTGCCCTGGGTTATGATAGTTTCCTCAGACTTTCCTTGTTTTTGATGACCTTGACACTTTTAAAGAGTACTGGTCATGCATTTAGAATTCTTTCAATTTTCTCATGATTAGACGAAAATCGTGGGTATTTGGTGGAGAGCATAAAATATGGAGTGGAACTACCACACTCCTCAATGGTGTTTCGTACACACCACTGGCGTGACATCACTGTGACAGAATCTGAAGACTTTGCAAAGGTTATGGTTATCCTCTATCAACTTATTCTTCCTCCTTCCTACATTGTACTTGCTGAAAGTAAGTCACTACATGCAGTCACACTTCAGGAATGCTGTTTACTAGGTTCCTTTATTGCCACTGGATATCATTCTTCCAGGTTCTCACAGCTGACAACAAAGAAATATATGCAATGTTTAGTCAGCTCAGGCTGCTGTAACAAATACCATAAGCTAGGTGCCTTATCAACAAATCTATTTCTTACAGCCCTGAAGGATGGTAGTCTGAAATCATGATGCCTTTGTATGGGGTCGCAAGTGGCTGACATCAAGTTGTACCTTCACATGCATGACAAGAAGGAAGAGAGTTAGACATCGGGTCTCAACTTTTTTTCAAACTTATTTTTATTATTTAATAATTGTGAAATGAAATTGTATACATATTTATGGTTTACAGCATTAAATTTTGATATATGTATGTATACATTGTGGGATGGCTACCTGAAGCCAAATACCGCGTTTAGAATCGCATAGATTTTTCTTGACCAGTTATTTTATAAATGTTAAATAAAACAATATACATTTATATTTTATAAATGTTAAATAAAACAGTATACTGGTAAAGATAAAAGCAGAGATGAAAAAAATAATGAATAGAAAAATATTGGGAAAAATCAATGAAAAAAAATTGTCCTTCAGAAAGATCAATCATATTTGTAAATCTTTGCCTCAATGGACTAAGAAAAAGAAGAATTCAATTAAATTTAAAAATGAAAGTAAGGCTAGAAGCATGGTAGTAGAACACCTGCTTGGTGAGTGTAAAGCACTGAGTTCAAATCCCAGTACTTCCCAAAAGAAAAGAAAGAAAAAATGAAAGTGGATACAATACTACTGACTTTATAGAAATGAAATATAGTGTGGGTTGGGGTGTAGCTCAGTGATAGAACACTTGTTTATTATGCACAGAGTCTAGGTTTAATTCCCAGAAACAATCACACACCACATACACTCATCCCTCCAACACATTTACACACAACAATGACAACAAAGCCTGTCAGCACTAATGAGTAAAATTAGTAAAATGGTAGAATACATAGTCAACACACAAAACAGAATTATACTTTTAGAGTGCAACGTATTAGCTGGGCAATCCCAGTACTTGGTAGGCTGAGGTAGGAGGATCATGAGTTGGAAGCCAGCCTGGAATTCACAATGAGATCCAGTATCAAAAAATTAAAACAAAACAAAACAGCAGCAATAGGAACAGCAGAAAAGTTATATTTATATACATTAACAATTCCTTTTGGAAATAAATTAAGGAAGAAATTCTATTTATAATAGCATTCAAAAGAATAAAATACTTGGGGATTAAGTAATTAAGTAAAGAGGTAAAAGATTTTACAATGAAAACTACAAAATGTTTCTGAAAAAAATTAAAGAAGCATAAATAATGCATTCTTGCTTATGGATTAGAAGGCGTAATATTTTTGAATTTCAGTACTATACAATGTGAGCTGCAAATTTAATGCAATTCTTAACTAATCCCAAATATTGCTTTTTTTTGCAGGAATACAGATAAAATACCCTAAAACTCATATGGAACCTTAAGGGGCCCCAAATAGCCCAAGTGATTTTGATAAAGTAGCATAAAACTGTCAGAATCACACTCCCTAGTAGTTTTGCTTCAAAAACTTACCAGAAAGCCACACAAATCAAACCATGGTGCTGGTATAAAGACGTATACAAAGATCAATGCAATAGAATAGAATCTAACAACAAGCCCTCACATATATGGTCAAATAATTTTCAAGGTGTCAGAAAGTCCAAGGGGTGAAAACACACTCTTTTCAACAACCAACGATGGAATAACAGCACAGGCACATGCAAAAGAATGGGAATCTTACCTAAAATTAACCCAAAATAGATTAAAGATCTAAAACCAAAAATCTTACAAGAAGTCAGAGCAACACATCAAGACACTTGATTTGGCAGTGATTTCTTGGATAAGAAACTAAAGACATAAGAAAAATAATGAAAAATAAATAAATTAGGCTTCAGGAAAATTAAACAACTTTGTGCAACAAAGATACTATAAATATAGTGAAAAGTAAACCCAGAGTATGGGATAAAATATTTGAGAATTATTTATCTGTTAAGAGAGTAATATCCAGAATATATAGAATACTCTGCAAAATCATCATCAAGAAAGCCTTATACAAAAATGGGCAAATAATGTTTATTTCACTATGAACAATACTCAAGTGATGAAGTAAGGTGCCCATCAACTGATGAATGGATGAGGAAAATGTGGTACATCTTTATATATTATTCAGCACTTAAGGAGCATGAAATTCTGTCATTTGCAGGAAATTGATGGAATTAAATTATGATGTTGAGAGAGATAAACCTAGCTCAGAAAGACAAGTATCATATATTTTCACTCATATGTGGAATCTTGACCTAAAATGTTAGTAATAACAGTATTAGTAGTAATGGACCAGCAGGAGAGGAAGAAAAGAGAAGGTGTTGTGAAATAAATATGATTGAATTACATTAGAATGATAGATAAATAGATAGAGAGATAGATATATATGAAAAATAGCATCATATAACCCACTAAAACTTGTTTTAAACAAGAGGGGAAGAGAAAAAGACAAAAAGAAAAAATAATAGAGGGAGTGAATTGATCAAAGTACATTATATGCATAAATGGAAATAGCACAATGACACTGACTCACTCTTTGTACAATAAATATATACTAATAAAAAGATATATCTGAGAATATGTCATTTGGATCTGAAGATAAATCTTATGTAGGTAAGGGAGAGAAAGGAATTTCAATGATATGTTTCCATTTTGGGCCCCTAGGTTTAGAATGTGCATTCATTAATATGGATTTCCATAAAAATGGAGCTGGCTAGATGTTAGAGATAGAATGTGTCAGTTTATAAACACAGATCTGCCATATGATCCAGTAATACCACTCCTGGAGATATTCTTGAAGGAATATGACTCAAGTTATTACAAAGATACCTGCACAGCCAAGATGCCCCAGTACTGATGAAAAATGGATTAAGAAAATGTGGTATTTATACACAATGGAATTTTATTCAGCCACAAAGAAGAATGAAATTTTTTCATTTGCAAGTAAGTGGATGGAACTGCAGAATATCACCTTAAGCAAAGTTAGTCAGGCTTAGAAGGCCAAAATCACATGTTCTCCCTAATATTTGGATTATAGACCCAAAACAACTGCAGTAATATTATTGGACATGGGTCACACACTGGGGGAAGAATGCGCGTGGGAGGAATAGGGAAAGGGAAGGAATGTGTTTGGTGGACTCCCTTTTGAAGGGCAAATATAGTAATCTTAAACTGGTAGAGGCCACTATGGGAAGGTGACCAGGAAGTAATGAAGAGGTCTGGTAGAGATGAACCAATGTGGGGTGTAATACACATGTGCAGGGAAGCAACACTAGGAATCTCTCTGTATAGCTATATTTATCTCAAACTAGCAAAAATGCCATGTCTTTCTTATTATCTCCTATGTTTTCTCTTAAACAATATTGCAGAACAAGAGGGCAGCGCAGATACCCAGAAGTGGAGGGGACGGGGATTGAGGTGGGGAGAAAGTGGCCCTAACAATGTATACACATGTAAGTAAATGCAAAAATGATAAAGTAAAAAATAAAAAGAATGTGTCAGTTTAGTTTGAACACATTAAATTCCTATATTTGAAAGGTCATAAGCAAATTAAAATATGTTTAAGAACACAGTACCTGGAATGAAACAGGCAATTGATAAATAGTTTCTCAATTTTGAGATGCAACAGTTTAAGGGAAATGAAATGCATCCCCAAAGCCCTGCCTCCAGGTACCATCACAATGGGGGCTAGATTTCAACTTATGAATTTTAGGGGTTAACAAATATTCAGTCTATTATATGCATGTAAACTAACACAGTATGTACATATATGTACAAGCTCATTTATATCTCCATTCATATTTATCTTGTGCTAAGCATGACATCATAATGATATGCCTGTGTCTACTCCATTATCAAATGATCACTCTACCCATCTCCTGTTTATCTAAAACCTCTCAAAACCAACAAGAAAAACTAGTTCCTACCATCTCTCATCCATTTTCCTAATTGCTCAATGCCAGTCTACATCATATTGTGATTTCAGAAAATGCTAAGCAATCTGCTCAACCTTGGCACCTCTTAGCTGGCACGTGCATTACCGTTCCTCTATACATTCAGCGTGGCCCTTGCCTTCAGCAAGCACCTCAGCTGGTCATGGTTTTTACCCTGGTAGGGTGATCCAAGTGTTTCTTTCTCAACAATCTGGGCCTTTCATCATCCTGCCTGGATAGTGTGGCTGTAGTTTCCAACTGACCTTTATCACAGAGCATGGTAACACTAAGTGACACCCCAAGAGAACTCCTATATTTCAGACATTCTCTTCCTCACCTCCATATGGAGTAGTCCAGATTCCCCTTGGTAGTCAGAGTCACTCATTCCAGCAAACACCATTCCTCCGTTTATGACTTACTGTCTCAAGGCATGAAAGACCCAAAGTAGGTGGCAGTCTTAATTTCCAGTTGAATAGAATCATTATGTCATCTGGTGGGAGCATTCCTAGCTCTGGAACTAAGAACTCTAAAGAGCAGAGTATAAAGTTGTGCAAACATGAAGCAAACATTTTTCTATGCATCAGTAGGAATAATGATGACTGGTACTACTTTCATTTTTTCTCCTTGATTCATGAACCTGTGAACCCTAGCTATTGGAGAAGCAGTGCTGTATAGTGTATGCCAGCACTATATACTGAATTGCGTTTATACAGCATATTTACGAGCCTTGTAGAGAGACTTGCTCAGGGATGCAAAGTACTTTCACTCAGCTTGCAGTGTAACTGAATTTTCAAGAGGTCATTGCATTCTTCTACCAAACCATCTGTTTTGGTATATTTGGAGAAATGAGAAGACTGGTAAGTTATTTCGTTGGGTGTAAAATTTGTTCCCTGATCAGAAGCAATACTGTATAGGGTGTCATGATGGTATATACAAAAATTTGGAAGAACAATGAATGCAAGGAAGACAAACAAATCCAGAATACTTGTGTACTCTAATAAGAACAGAATTCTGTCACTTCCATGAAGGAAACTGCCCAGTTGAATCAACCTGTCACCTTGTAGCTGGCTGATCACACTTAAGAATGGGGCCATATTAGAGGTTCAGTACTGGTCTTTGCTGATGGCAGATTGGGCACTCAGTAGTGGCCATAGCCCAGCTGGTGTTGGTAAGCCAATGAATAAACCTACAAACATTTTATTCATGAGCCTATTGGGCAATAAGCTGGGTGGCTAGAGAAAAAACGTGACTGATACCTTTAGAACAAGTATGTGACCCACTTGATTATTAAAGTCTTCTTTTGCTAAGGGCACCCTTTGTTGAACATTCACATGGGATGCAAATGTCTTCACGTTTTCTTCTTCAGAGAGAGGTCAATTCATGTGCCTAAATGATCTGTAAATATCGCAGTCTTCTTTCTCCCCCCAAAAAAATGTTCCAGGAATTTCATTGACTAAAACTATGCCCACCTGGAAAATAACTCTTCATTTTCCTCCAGTGATGCCAGGGAGAGGCATTAGAGGCATAGCTGTCTTCTTCTAGATGGTCGCTGTGTATATGCAGAACTATCTCTAAACCTGATCTGATTCTTCTGTTCTTCTGTCAGTTGATTGTAGCAGACTCTCCATGAGGCAAGAAGTACAGTGTAAGAGAGAGGGAAAGCAGAGTAACAGGAGAAGGAATCGTAGACATCTAGGTGACACCTTCCTGTAATTTACTTGAACCTTCAGGATCTATTCAGGACAGGTCATATACAAACCACTCCATTGATGGTAGAGTTTTACTGTGCCTGATCAAATTAATGACTCGTGGGATTGATAATGCCCAGTTCATGAAAGGTAGTTTAGGTTACATGAGAACTTGGTGATAAATAGTCAAACATTCAGTTTCTTCTATAGCCCTGGAGTAGTCCAAGAGCTCTCTCTCAAAAGGAGAGTGGTTGTTTACTGGTGATGGTAGGTCCTTACTCCACCCTAGTAAAAAAGCCTTGCACTGTGATTCACCTAAGGAGTCTATCAAAGGCTTAAACACCATCTTTATCTGCCACTGTCATCCATATCAACAGCACCATTGGTTCTATTGGGTCATATGGCCCAAGTGTCATAGATGCTTGCCCAGGAGCCAGGCGTTGTCCTGACTTTTATGATGTTTTGGGTCCTACTTAAAACTAGTAGCTTTTTGTATCACTTAACATATGGGCTGAAGTAACATATCTAAATAAGAAAAATAGTAAGTTGTCTCCAAACTCTAATGGCTCCCTAGTCACTGTGCCTCTTTCATGCTGTAGGATAGTCAGATGCCATAACTTACCTTTCACCTTAGAAGGGGCATCTCAAATCGTCCCACATCACTGGACACAATGGAATTTCCCTGAATTTTAGTCAGTTTATAACTCATCATTTGACCAGCAAATGACATATCTATGAGTTTAGAACAATTGAATTTTTTTTCTCTCTAGATCTAATCAGCATGTTATCAACCATCAGGGACACTAAAAAGAAGAGCCTTAGGCAGGATGCTTGTAAGTTCTTACATGCAGCATGTAGTTTGTTCAAATTGGCTTCTTTCACTTAAAAATGGACATTTAAGGTAACGCAATGTTTTTCCATGACTTGATAGTATATTTGTTTTTATCACTGAACAATATTCCATTGTATATTTTACATTTGTCCATTGAAAGATGTCTTGGTTGCTTCCAAGTTTTGCCAATTACAACAAAGATGTCATAAACATTCACGTGCACATTTTTGCATAAATGGACAGGTTCAGCTTATTTATGCAAAAAAGTAAGCAGTACAATCATGTGTGCTTCTGTTCTTAATCCAACTGTCCAGTCCCTGCTGGGCCTCATGCTCTCCCCAGTGTCCCCAGGGATTTGCTCACCAGTGGGGCCACCACGGAAACTGTGGCATCTGAGGCTCAAAACCAAGATTTGCCCACCTGATCCTCGTTCCTGCTGAAACCGCGAACTTGAGGCTCTCGCGCGCTGTCCTCCTGGACTTGGAACCGCAACGTCATGGCATGGAATGTTGTTAGTCTCTAAGGACAAGTTCCCCGGAGACAGAGAGCTCCTTGAGAGACTCTCCGCGACTCTGCTCAGGAAACTACCCTGCTGAATCGTTCAATATGCACAGATACTGGGCCCATAGGAGGCCTTGGTACCGCCCACCTGGGGATTTCACCCCGCGGTTCCAGGTACCTACTGGAAGACGGTACCCGATCCAGCAGGCGATGCCCACCTCTTGGTGAACCAGTCGCCACCAAGAGGCCACGCTAACTTTGCGGAACTGCAGGATGGGCAGCAACCCAGGGACCCAGGGATTCGCCCCTCCGGGAGCAATCAAACGCCTCCTCCAGTGCCACGACAGATGGTCTGCTCCACACAGTCCTCCAGGGGAAGAGTTGCCCAGGAGATGCGTGTAACGGAGAGCACAGTGAGTGCCCTGAAAGGCATGAATAAAGGAATAGTGAAGAAAAACGTACCAGGGCAGATGACCAATTCCACGCTGGCATTGCCAGCAAGAAATGCCCAGCAGCCAGGTGCAAAAGACACTGCTTGCAAAGAGACAATGAAAAGGAGAATGGAGGGAGAATCCCAAATACACAGAGATGGCCAGGAAACAAAGAAACAGTGCCATGAGAGCAGTGGGAGCAGCTGTTCAACATCTGGACCCCTCCTGCTCCATGGATGTTCTGAGTCTTCCACAGAAACCTGTGTCACTGAAGAGAAGTCTTGTTTCCGAGACCTCAGATGACATCTTGAATAAGAAAGCACGCATGTATTCAAGGCAGTCCCCACCAAGCAAGCTCACATGTGGCAGCCCAGTGCCCAAGCATAATTCCATCAGGAGTTCCTACAGGACCACTCCAGGCATCTCCCAGCTGGTGAAGAAAAGGGGTCCCACCTCATGCCTCTTCACTGGATCAGCTTCCTCAGGTTCCCAGCAGACAGAGAAGCCAGCAGAGAACACAAGGGAAGAGGAGCTGGATCATGCATCTAGTACTCCCGCTCCTTCTCCTCAGGTGATAGACAAGGAGTCCCATGGAGAAAGGGCTGAAGATGATAGCACAAGGAAGGAGCCCAAGTCCTCCACTTCACTATCAACATCTGGCAGCTCTGGGAGCAGGAAACGGAAACGACTGGAAGACCCACTGACTGTGCCTTTACCTCCCCTGCTTGCGTGTGCCAGCTCTCCTGAAGCCCACATAGCGAAGAAGGCCAGATTGGAGTGGTTTAACGAGGCCCGGGAGGACAAGACTGATGAGGTCTCTAACTGTGTCACCCAGGAGCCCCGTCTCACTTTAACTCTGCCCGCATCAGGGACAGTTTCCTGGCCAGCTTCCCTCCCCACCCCTGCCCCTGACCCAGGTGCTACCCCGCTGCTGGCCAGCCTAAAGACCATGCAGAACCCTGACTGTGCCCCATCATTATCAGGACGTGCTGATGCAGTGAGCACTGCAGCCCCTGCCCCTGCCAAGCCACCCTGACCTTCATTGACCCTCCCTGCAGCAAGGCCAGCTTCCTTGCCAGCTTCCCTCCCCACCCCTGCCCCAGCCATAAGCACTATCTCACCTCTTGGGCAATTGAGTAAGGTGCACAATCTGCAGGCCCCACCATCCCTCCCAGTGCCTGTTGCAGTGGATAATAGTGTAGCTCCCCCACCTCTGAAGAGAACCAGCCTTCCAGCCATTCTTAGTTCTTCAGAGCCAGGGCTCTTTGCAGGAAAACCTTCTACAGCTTCCCAGGGGCTGGCACCTACTCCCTCCCCGGTTACACCCATGCATATCTCCCATCCTCCCCCACTCCAAGCTGCAGTATCAGCAGTACTGCAAGGCATCCCCACATCTTCTTGCCCAGTGACACCCATGGATCTCTCCCCTCCTCCCTCACTCCAACGTGCAGTACCAGCCACACTAAAAGGCCTCCCCACATCTTCAGCACCTTCCCAGGGGCAGGCACCTACTTCCTGCCCAGTTGTACCCATGCATACATCATCCTCTCTACGTCTGGATACTGTAGTATCAGCCAGACTACAAAGTCTCCTTTGGCCTGACCTCATAATGCCAAAGCCACTTGGCAGCACACCTACCAAAAATTCCTCCCCAACAGGTCCTGGCCTGGCCTCTGGTGGTTTCATGATGAAGAGCCTTTTGGTGACCCCGACTAAAAGTCAGGGAACCAACCCCACACAGGTAGGCACATTGCCAGCCTCTTCCAACCAAACCATCCCCTCCAAAACCAGCACCATCACTCTGCCCATCAAGGCCCGAATTGGCCTCATTAGACCCCCTACTTTCATGCACATCCCAACACAGCCTTTAATGCAGACAACTGCTCCTCTTAGTACTACCTCCATGATCACCAGTCCGGCCACACACACCATCACTGGTCCAGCCAGCCTATCTTCTTCAAAGCCTGTGAGTGGTTTTGGGGTAAACAGCATGGCCAGCAGCCGCTCAACCACCACCACCATCTCCACCACCAGCTCTGCCACCAGCTTGACCTCTCAGGGCTCCCTCCTTGGGCCTTCAGCTACCTCTGTTGCCCACAACCCAGTGGCCCCAAGCTCCGTCCAGTTCCCCCAGCCCTCTGCCCTGTCCACATCTGTACCACTCACATCCTTTGGCCTGCCCGTACCCAGTACCAATCCCAGCACCCCTGCCATCAGTGGCGGTAACCACCTGCTCACTATCTCTACCTCTACCACTACCAGCCTGGCGATGCTTAGAGTCGGGGGCACAAACAAGCCCTCCTCCAACACCCGTCCCATTCCCCCAGCCAATATGGGACCCAAATCACAGCCCACA
Source organism: Castor canadensis (assembly GCF_047511655.1). Lineage (NCBI taxonomy): Eukaryota > Metazoa > Chordata > Mammalia > Rodentia > Castoridae > Castor > Castor canadensis. Next base: position 80,162,729 of record NC_133386.1, on the reverse strand, counting down.
AATGGAGGCCCAAAGAAGCAGAAGAAGGGCAATACCATGCCAGCCCTTGTGCGAGCATTTGCTGCTCTTTCACTGTCCGATAATGGGCAGAACCAGGCCCACAAGCAGCGCAGGTGCAAGAGCCAGTGCAAAGCCATGAGGAATTTGGTGGCTATGTTTTCTAAACTTTCCTTAGTTTAAAGGGCACTGCCTCGGTTGTATTTAATTTTATTTGTAATTTTTAATATATATATATATTTCCATGTGTTTCAATATAAAAAAGCATTTCTTTATTTAAAAAAAAGAAACACACAGTCATCAATGTGAAGTATGCATCTGAATTTCAGCTAAATAGAGCTATGTGCCTATTTCAGCTAAAAGGATGTGAGCAGACCTACCATGTACTACCTGAAGGTCCAGCTTTTAAAATCCTTCCCCACAATCCCTCATGCTCTTTACATTTTCTGGGTGGGTGGAATTGGGGTACCTACCAGGATGCATCATGCTGGAGATATCAGAGACCCCACTAGAATGGGTTTATGATAACCACGTGGATTTGTTCATCTACTTTTACATAAATAAAAGTTCTATTATTTTTAAACCAAAATTTTGGAATTTATCTTCATGGCAGGCTTACTTTTACCAAAATACAAAATTGCTGCCTTCAGTAACTGACAAGCGGGATTGAGCATGTGCAAGTTGGTAGCTCTGGAAGAAGTTGGAGATCAGAATGCCAGTAGTATGGGTTGTTAGATATTTACTCCACCTGTGCAAACTATCACACAGAAATAATGATTTGGGATAAGAATTGTTGGCTCATGAACTGAAATAGAAATAAGTATAGAAACTTAAGCCATAAGAAATTTGGTTTACAAAAGACACAATAACAAATGTTTTTCAGGGGTTCTTATTAAAGAGAGGAACTCAGGTTTGAAAGGTTTAAGTTAAGGATTATTCTTCTCTTCCACTCAAGGATATTGCTTTATTTGGCCATAATGTAGCTTGCATAGAGAGAAGGGATACAGATGCAAGGAAAGAAATCAGAGTTGAGAATCAGTTAGGTGAAAATTTAAGTTGTAGTTATTGCCATCTAATTCTGAATGGAGGCACCTCGTACTGACTAAATCTACTGTTTTTGAAAGAATTATGGTTCCAAAGAAATTTGAGATTCAACCAAAGGTCTTTTGACTCTTTAAGCCTTAAAACCACTGCTTAGCAACCAAATTGCTGTATGTAAGAAGTAAGGAGATGAAAATCGGTATAGCTCTCAAAGAGGACATACTCTTCAATATTCTCCTTTAGATGTGGCTTTGAAGGATAATATGCAAACAATAGCGCTTCTTTCAAGTGGCAGAATTTGTGTACATGAAGGACCTTCCCTCACTGGCAGGATGAGAACCTTCCAAATGACTGTCAATGAAAATATTATGAATGATAGTGCTGATAGTGCTATTAGGAAGCAGTAGAAACTTTAGAATGTGGGACCTGATTAGTTTGAAGAAGTTTGAAGGGTGCACCCTTGAAGGGTATTCTGGTGTGCTGGTCTCTTGCTCTCAATCTCTTTACTCCTGGCCACAGGTAGGTGACAAGCTGCCCTCCTGTACATGCATCCATCAGGATTTACTGCCTCACACAGGACTGAAAGCAACAAGCCCAAGTGACCATGATTTGAAAGTACAGAAAGTATAAACCCCCAAATCCTTTTATCCTTTAAATTGATTTCTCTCAGGTCATTTTGTTACAATGGAGAGTTGGCTAACACAAGTTTGTGCTGCTGACAAACCCTAATATGCTCTAAGAGCAAGCACTGAATTTCTGTTGTTTTACAGTGATTAAATATGTATGGGTCTATTTGGTAAGTATGTCTTCAGGGGACCTTCCTATTCATTTCACTCCTGTCTCCATCCTGGACACATAGAAAGTGTTTTGGAAATATTTTTGAATGCGTGGTGAATGCAAAATTTTTGTTTTTGTTTTTTTGTGGTGCTGGGTGTTGAACTCAGGGTCTCATTCACACTAAACAAGCAGTCTATCACTGAGTTATAGCCCATGCCGAAACATAATTTTTAATCCAACCTCTGTTTGTGACTTTCAGCATAGTAATTCCTTTCTCAAAATTTTACTAGCTAAGTAGATTCACTATTTGGATATACACACCCAAATACATGCATGAAACACCTCCTTATATAAGCTGTCAGTTTGTTGTTTTTCTCTCGATTTCCAATATAATAAACTTCAGTTCCTCAGCTATGTCCTTTTTCTTAATTTGTTTCCTCTGGATAATTTCTCAAAACTGTTACACACACACACACACACACACACACTCACACACACACCTCTTAGAGAAGTAGAATTCCTCGAAGTAGCACAGAAAAAGTCCATGCAATATTAATTCTAGTCAATCTATGAACATAGAAAATCTGTGCATATTCTGGTCTCTCATTCAACTTCTTTCTTTGAGGTTGTGCAGGTTTCCTTGTATAGGTCTTTCACCTCCTTAGTTAAGTGTATTCATAGTTTTTTTTTTTCTTTTTTTGAAGGATGAGAATGGAATTGCTTTGCTCTTTTCTTTCTCAGTCTGTTCATTGTTGGATATAGAAATGGTGCTGATTTTTGTGTGTTGAGTTAATTTCATGCTACATGGCTGAAAGTGTTTAGCAGATCTAAGGGTTTTGAGGGAAGTCTTTTAAGTATAGAATCATATTATCTGGTAAAAGGGATAATTTGATTTCTTCATTCCCTATTTGAATCTATTTTATTTCTTTCTCTTGCCTTATTTCTGTGTTACAAAATCCAATCTATATTGAATACGAGTGGCAAGAGTAGACCCTTTTGTCTTATTCCTGACTTTAAAAGAAAATTATTTAAGTTTTTTCCCACTTAGTATGATATTGGCTTGTCACATACAACTTTCATGATTTAGAGGTACTTCCCTCTATTCCTAGTTTATTTGGAACCTGGATCTTAAAAGGATTCTGAATATGTCAAGGCTTTCCATCATCAATTGATGTGATCATGTGATTTTTTCTTGATTCTATACATTTACTGATTTATGTATGTTAAATCATTGTACATCCATAGAATGAAACCAATTTTATCACGCTGTATGACTTTTTGATAGGTTAACTTAGTTTGCAAGAATTTTATTGAGAACTATAATGTTTATGTTCATTTAAAAAGACTGGCCTATAATTTCCCTTGTTTAAAGTTGTTATGTCCTTTGGTTTTGGAATGAGTGTATACTGGCTTCCTGAAATGGGTTTGGAGGTGTTCCTTCCCATTCAATTTCATGGAAAAGTTTGAGGAGTATTGGTGTTAGTTCAGTCTCAGAGAATTTGTCTGTTAATCCATCTGGTCCTGGTTCAACTTTGTTCAGAGACTTTATTACTGCTTCGATCTCATTGCTTTTTGTAAGACCATTTTAGTGACTTATACCTCTGTTGAACTTTGCTAGGTCAAATATATTAAGAAATGTATCCATTTCTTCTAGGTTTTCCAGTTTATTTGACTATAGGTTTTGAAGCATTCCCTCATGATCCTCTGGGTTTTATTGACATTTGTTGCAATATCCCCCTTTCCATCTCTAATTGTATTAATTTGTCTCCTTTTCCTCCTCTTTCTAGTCAGATTGGCTAAAGGTGTACTAATGATATTTATCTTTTGCAAGAACCTACTTTTTGTTTTATAAATTGAATGTAGCTTTGGTCTCTATTTCATTAATTTCTGCCCTCATTTTTAGTATTTCTTTCAATGTGCTGATTTGGGGATTTGACTTGTTCTTATTCATCTAGGTGCTTGAGGACAACAACTAGGAAACTCATTTGAGAAATCTGATTTAAATTATGCCCTCATATCTATAAATTTTCCCCTCAGCATGGCTGTTTCTATATTCTGCAGATTCTGGTGGTTATGTTTTCATTTTCAGTAGACTCTAGGGAATTTTGGATTTGCTCCCTTACTTCTTCCATGACTTACTAGTCATTCAACAATATGTTTATTCTTCATGTGTTTGAATATTTTTCACTGTTCAGTTCTAGTTTTATTCTATTATGATCTGATAGAATATAAAGATTTATCTCGACTTATATTTACTAACATTTGCTTTGTATCTTAAAATATGATCTATTTCGGAGAAAGTGTTGTGGGCTGCTGAGAAAAAAAATGCATATTGTGCAGCTGCTGGAGGAGATAATCTGTAATATCTGATAACTACATTTTGTCCATAATGTCTCTTAATTCTGAAGTTTGTTTCCTGATTTTTGGTCTGGATGATTCATCTAATGGTGACAGTGGGGTATTGTATTGGACTGTATCTGTGATGTTTAAGTCTATTAGTGTTTGTTAAATGAAGTTGGATGCACTGACATCTGGAATGTATATCTTAACACTTGCTGTTTCCTCTTTATGTAGCGTTCCCTTTATTAATATGAAGTGGCCGTTTTTGTCATTTCTTCTGATGAATTTTGACATGAGAATAGCTATTTTCAACTGCTTTCAGGATCCATTTCCTCAGAAAATGTTTTTCCCCCTTTCATCCTAAGCCAGCATTTGTTTTTGTTAGTGTGATCCATTTCTCATAGGCAACAAAAGGTAGTGTCTTGCTTTTTAATCCAGTTCACTGTTCTGTGTCTTTTGTTTGGGGAATTGAGACTATGAACATTTGGTGTTAACGTTGAAATGTGTGTAGTAATTTCTTCCATTTTGTTGCTTTTTGTACTGTTTGATTCTTTCCTACTCTTAATTTTATTGTCTACTGATCTGGTGAGATTTATTAATACCTACTTTTTTGATTTTTTATTATAAATACTTATTAATAGAGATTTGTTATACAGGCAGGGGGATAAATAGTGACAATTATGATTTGGCTTAGATTGTACATTAATTAGATTATTCCCATTGTCTGTTCCTCTCTACCCCCTTACCACCCCACTTAAAGCAATTACAAGAGCTTTCTTGTTCTATTTCATATAGGTATATAAAGTCTATCAAACATACATCCCCTCCTTAATCTCCTTCATTAATATCTATATTTTTATGGCTACATTTATCTTCATCTTCTTTTGTGAGTTGCTGGTTTAGTGGAAATCAGATATCAGTGTATAGATCAGTTAGAGTTGAATCAACTTGGGTTATAACACATTTGTAGATGAACATAATGCAAGGAATCTCTCTGTATAGCTATCCTTAACTAGCAAAAATACTTTGTCTTTTTTATTAATGCTTATGTCTTTTCTTCAACAAAATTAGAGACAAGGAGAGAACAGGTTCTGCCTGGAAGCGAGGGGAGTTGTGGTGGAGGGGGTGGGGGTGAGGGGCAGGCGGGAGAAATAACCCAAACAATGTACACACATGTGAATAAATGAATAATAAAAAAGGAATCTTCAAACCTTCTTCTTAATAAATGATGTGGAACTGTAACTTCCCTGAAAAACATTTTAAAGGTGAATTGTAAATTAAATTCACTTTAAATAAATACATAAATTATATTTATTAAATAAATAAATTTTATTTATTTATTATAAATTCACTTTAAATAAATAAACTGAAAACTTAAAAATAAATAAATGAATATATAAACAAATAAAAACTCGCCATCAAGCCCCAGGTTATCTGGAATTTTTCTGTTTTCTTTTGTAGACATTTTAGCTTGGCATTTAGCATTTTAGGTCCAAATTCAAATTTGAGTTAATTTTTCTGTAAGGTCTAAGAATTGTTTTCATAAAGCTTTCACATGTGAATTTCCAATCCTTCTCATACCAATTTTTGGAAAAGATGATCTTTTCTTCAGTGCCTTTGTGCCTTTAAGAAAACACCAGTTGACTGTGTAGATACATTGACCTCTTTGTGGGCTGTCAATTATTTCCATAGCTGTGTCTCTTATCTTATCCATACCTTACTATTTTACTTACTGCAGCTATAGCAGTTATATGATTCTCTTTGTGTGAATCTTTATAAGGAACTGGTCAATTTTCATATAATTTATCAAATTTGTAGGCATGTAGCTATTTATAATATTCATTATCATTTTATTGTCCACAGAATCAGTTATAACTTTCATTTCTGATGCTAATAATTTTGTCCTCTCTTTTTTCTGGGTTGTACTGGCTGGAGGGGTATCAATGTTATTGATGTTTTGCAAGAGCTAACTTTTGATTTTGTTTATTTTCAGCTATCATTTTACTAGTTTTGATTTCTGTGATTTCTACTATGAAGTTTACTCTTTCTTTTTTCCTTGCTTTAGTCTTATGTTTCTCATAATTCTGTACCTTCTTTATGTGGAAGTTTAGGTTATTGGTTTTAGAAATTTCTTCATTTTACATGTACTCAGTGGTATAATACATAGCCTCTCAATGGTATGAATTTCCCTCTAAGCACTTATTTTTCATTACTACACACATACTGGGTAAAATGCATTTTTGTTTTCATTTAATTCAAAATATCTTTAAATATCTCTTGCAACTTCTTTGTCCTATGGATTATTTGAAAATGGGTTAGCTTTCAAATATTTCGTTATAGATTTCTAGCTTAATTCCTTTGAGGTTCGAGCACATATTTTGTTTTAAATCATTTTATTTTTTTACTCTTATTTTTGCTGATACTGGGGTTTTATGTTGAGTGGGGATATGGAATTTCAAGCTTAGAGGCTCACATTTGCTAGGCAGGCACTCTACTATATGAGTTATGGCCTCAGTCATTTTGCTTTAGTTATTTTCATAGTACAGTGTAATGTTTCTGCTCAGATTGGCTTAGACCTTGGTCTTATATTTATGCCTCCCATGTAGCTTGAATGACAGTCACACACTCCCACACACTTGTTTTTTGTTGAAATGGGCTAACCTGGAACTGTGATCCTCCAGATCTTGTCCTGCCAAGTAACTGGGATGATAGTAATGAGCTACTGTTCCTGAGGATTTATACCCTTTAAAGAAATTTTGTGTACTGTTTTTGTGGCCCAGAATGTGCTCTTTCTTGGGGAATGTTCCATATGACTTGAGAAGGCCTGTCATTCTGTCATTCTACTGTTGTGAGGTGGAATATTCAGTAAATGCCTACTGGATCAAGTTATCTGATGGTACTGTTCAAGTCATAGTTACCCTATTTGATTTTCATTCTGACGGGTCTATTGATTACTAAAAGTGGATTTGCTTATTTCTTGCTGAAATTCTATCAGTTTTGCCTCACATAGGTTAATTACTCAATATATGAAATTATCAGAATTTTGATCTTTATGAGAATATTGAAATAACACCTTGATCTATTAACATCTCTTATAAAGAGTATATAAGCACTTTTTTTAAATTTGCATTTTTGTTATTTTTTAAAACCACAATGAGAAAATGTCATTTAAAAATGTACTTTACAAGCTGGACAGTGGTGGCTCACAGCTGTAATCTTAGTTACTCAGGAGGCAGAGATCTGAAAGATTGTGGTTAACGCCAGCCTGGGCAAATAGTTCATTAGATCCTATTTTGAAAAACCCTTCACAAAAAAAACAAAATAGGGCTAGTGGAGTGGTTCAAGGTGAAGGCCCTGAGTTCAAGCACCAGTACAGCAAAAAAAAAAAAAATGTATCTTGCCATAAATGGAAGTCAGAAATTCAGTTCAGATGCTTTTCTTGGTTATAGAGTTTCCACAGCCTCAAATGTATTTTAAATTTAGATTTTCCTCTTAGAGATGGCATATTACATATAGAAAAGAAAGCATGACAGTTGGTCTTATAAGAAGCAATTCAGAGATGTCAGACAGCTATTTACAAACAAATGGCTTTCAAAGGGAATGAATGAACATAGATATAGCAGAAGGCCAAAGTCATACTTTTTTTTAAAGATGTAATGATGGGAATGTAAAGTGACATGCTTATGACAAGTGAAGGATAATTAAAATATTCAAAATTAAAACATAATTGTCAATGTGACATTTTCTTTTCCATCTCTTTATCTTGTTTTAGGTTTATGAAGATGTTTTTATCAAGCTTCTTTCTATCACCTGCATAGGCGATAGTTCAGCAGTCCAAATGCAAATACATCCTATAATTTGCTCCATGACCTGAAAATGTAACCTTCAAATATCATTAATCTTCTAAAGGACAAGATAACAGAAAAATAGACTAACACCAGAAAGTAGATTTTGAGAAAAAATATTCCTTGCAAGTTAGAATTTTAAAATGAAGTGCCATCAGCATTAAAGTGAACTTAAACTTTCAAAGATGACTTATTTAGAGTAGACTCTAAACTACTACAGAAATGGTTGTTTGCTCATTTTTAAAACAAAATATAAGTATAAATTATCTGATTAAAACATCAAAACCATGTTTTCTTTCTTCCAATTGAAATGAATAGATCTATAACCACAAGATGATTTCTTGTATTAGCTCCTTTGTAATGTTGGTCCAGTTTGTATCTTAATTTTTTATACCGAAAAATGTTTGGTTGCATTTGTTTCTTTTTTCACAAAACAGAATTATTTACAGAATTGTCTCAAACACGTTCAACATTGAAAATATGTTTACATGTCATTCCTATAAATAATTTTAATGATATGAAGTCAATTTTATTTATCCCAAGAGTTACTGTTCTGAAACCTTTCTACTGAGAACAGTAAAATCAATTATACAAAAGTTATTTTCTAAGTCAAAAGTTAGATGTTACTCTAAATTAATTTTGAAGACAGAAAAAAAGCCTTCAATAATTTTGTTTGTTTGTATGTTTGTTTTGACGGTCTGAATATTCAGAGATAGCTTTGTTTGAAGGGTGAATCATTCCTGAAGATAACTTATGATTATGCCCACAATAAAGCATTATAGGGTAAAGAAAGAATAGTATATTCCATATAAAAATGAATATGTAACAGAACATGTTTTAACAGAGTTCTGGGATGTCAGGCAGCTGTTTACAAGCAAATTGCTTTCAGAATGGAAGTGAATTCATGCCTTCAAGATGAAAGGACATTTGATAAATGGACATTACTCACTGTTATTTCTTTAATGTAGTAGTTGAGAAAAAGTTCTTGCTGGAAAGCATTCATGGAGTCATCTGTACACATTCCTCATATTGGAAAAAGAAATGGAAATCCCCATCTCTTGAACAGTATCATTAGATCCATTGCAACAAACAACCTCCCACTAATGGAAGAGATGTTAGAACAAATTTGAAATTCAGTATAAGAATTGAGAGGGATAGAAGAAAGTCTTCCTATAGGAAGGGTCATGTGGGCAGTTCTTTCCCTATAATGCTCTATTATTTTTTTTTTGTGTGGCACTTGGGATTTATCTTAGGGACTTGCACATGCCAGGCAAGGGTTGTTCCATTGAGCTAAATCCCCAACACTTGCCCTATTTTCAAAACCCACTTGTAATTTTGAATCCTGTGATTATGTGACCTGATCATTAATATATGACTATGTTAAAATGTCTATCTTTCTTGTGTTACCATTCATGAATTCATCTAGTTCTGAAAGGTTAGATTTGTGGCTTTTTCTATAAAATGTAGTTTACTCTGAGATACTCAATTAAAATTTTTATCATGCCCTAGATTTATTTAGCCTAATGACTACTTTTTTTTGAAGTCATTTTCAAGGCTGACAATTTCCTAGCACAACTCTCTAGGTCCTTATACTTTCTTCTAACATGATTAAACATTTACAGTGTTATATTTTATTTTACTTAGTAAAATCTTTAAAGCAAACTGTTCTTCCCCTCATCTCTAAAGTTAGTTAGAAGTTAACTGAGTGAAAATACCTCCTGGAGAAGAAGTATTAGATACTATATCTAACATCATCTCTCTTAAAAACTATGGTGATTGTGAAGGAAACTCAAAGTTTTTCAAACATCATGTCCACCACCTTAAACAGCTTCTCCAGGTGCAATCCAAATGACACTCTAGCAGACTCACTGACCATTCTTGACAGAGAAGTCAACAACAGAAGGCAAAAGATAAGAAATCATAGCAAACTCCTGCCACATTTGCCCAGAACACGACTTGTACCTGCCAACCAGGATAGCCCATCAGAGTGGCAACTCAGAGTGGAGGAGAGCTAAGGCAAGTTTTCGTCAGGTTAATGTGATTGTGAAGTGTCTTGACATCTCTCTTTTATTAATAGTATAATTTATGCATAAGATTTAACCAGTAGCACTTATGCTTCCATAAGTTTTAAAAAATACAGATATGTAATTTTCTCTAAAATAAAAATATAGAAAAATAGCAACAACCTCCAAATTCTCCCACTGTTGATTGTAATCAAACCCTTCCCTGACCTTCAGTCGAAAACAAGCAACCATCTGGTCCCGGTACCTGTATATTTTTGTTTTTCCAGAATGTCATATATAATGAATGCTACAATAATTTATCAAATACATTTTTAGAAACATCCCTCCCAGTCTGTATCTTGTATTTTCATCTTCCTGATAGTGTCTTTTGAAGAAAATTCTTAACTTTTATGAATTCTAATGGATCATTTTTTAATGAATTATGCTTTGGGTATTAAATTTAAGACTCTTCATCTAACCCAGGGCCCCAATGTTTTCTTCTAGAAGCTTCATAGTTTGAGTTTCTTCATATGTATCCATACCTAATATTGATTTAATGTTTGTATCTGGTACAAATTAACTTGAGGCTGACTTTTTATAAATGATCAATAGATTCAGTACGATTTCTTGAGCAGATAATCCTTTTCTATCGATTTCCCTTTAGAAACTTTGTCAAAAACCAAAGGTTCATAAATGTGTCCATCTATTCTGTGTTCTCAGTTTTGTTCTTTTGATTTTTTTTTGTCCCTTTTTTCACCAATACTACCTAATCTTGATTACTGTAGTTTTACAGTTAAGTCTCAGAATCAGGTAGTACAAGCTCTCCACATTCTTTTCCAGAATTGGGTTGGTGTTCCTGTTCTTTTCATTCTATGTAAATATTTAGAATTATTTTGTCAGTTTCTATAAGATTTCTAGATTTTGATTTAAATTGCATTATATCTTAATTCAGTTTGATATTTGGTATCTTACCAATATCAAGTGTTCCAGTCCTTAAATCCAATATATTTCTGTTCTACTCAGGTTCTTTGATCTTTCTTCAATATCTTATAGTTTTTAGCATACAGATCTATCTCATATTTTGCTAAACTTATATTTAATAGTTTCATGTTCTTTGGAGCTTTGTAAATGATACTGCTTTATATTTTGTTTTCTAATTGTTAACTTCCGTATGAAAAGTGAAATTTATTTTTGTATATTCATTTTTGACATTTTTCTTAGTAAATAATAGTTGTACAGGGAGTTTTGTTGTGTCACTGCCATATAGGTTTTCAATGTTCCCCAGCTTGGTAAATTCCCTCCAATATTCTCCTTCTTCCCCCTTTCCTTCTTAAAATGACCTACAGGGATTTCAATGTTCCATATTCATACACGTATAGACAGTACATTATACTCTATAATCCTAGCAGGAAAAGTATTGGATGCTAAGACCCAAGAAGGAGAAGCTCCCCTGGAGAATCCTGAGACTCTTCAGTCCACAAATTCCCAGGACCTTCTTGACTAAGAGAAGCAGCTTTTATACCTTTCTAGAGACTAGCTTTCACTTGTCTCAATACTCAGCATAGACCTCACTTAAAGAAAAACTCTTGCCTTTCTCAAGATCCGCCTCTGCTACCCTCATTGAATTTGTGTAAATTAATGCCACTATTAAAATCTTTTTTTTTTGACAGTACTATGGGTTTGTATTCAGGACTCTATGCTTATGAGGAAGGTGATCTACCACTTTAGCCATACCCCTAACCCCTTTTTGCTCTGGTTATTTTGAAGAATGAGTCAGCCTACAACCACAATCCTCCAGATCTCAGCTTCCTACATGTAGAATGACAAGCATGGCCACTGCACCCAGCCATTGGTTGAGATGGGTTTTCCTGAAGTTTTTCAGCTGACCTCCAACTGTGATCCTTCATATCTCAGGCTCCCAAGGAGCTACAATTACAGGTGTGAACCAATGACACCAGACTCCAGTATCAAAATTTGAAAGAATGCAGAGGGAATGATCTCTGATTTCTCAGCTAAAGACACTAGCATGTCCTCTGCAAAAAACAAGTGACCACAGTGAGTTATGTTAAATTACTATAAAAAACCTATATAATGCCAACCCTAATTACATCTGCCAGACTAGATATGGTGCCCTTTTTGGAATGATTCACACAGTTCTGGCAGTTTGTATACAATTACCTATCTGGGAAATGTGTTCTCAAATATGTCAATAAGGAAATTAAAAAAAATAGATATTGAATACAAAGAACAGAAAATACATTCACTGTCTTCAAACAGGACTATGTAAAATGTGGTATCAAAATAGTCTAAGGATTCTATTTATTTCGACAACCTGCAGCATGTTGCAATACTCCATTTTCTAGATAGTCTACTTTAGAGAATGGTATGTGTACATGTGTATATAATGTGAGCAGAAAGTGAAATAAGTGAAAATACAGTGGACTTTCTACACGCATAGGTTCTACATCCACAGATGCAACCAACTACATATTAAAAATGTTAAAAGAACTTCAATTCTGTACTAATCATGCAAAATGGTTTCTCATAATTATCCCTAAACAATACACCAAAACAATTACTTGCATGGTATTTACATTCTACAATGTACTATAAGTAATTTAAAGATGAATTAAAGTACGTGGGAAGATGTGCACAGATGATGTGTAAACACTGTGCATATTTATATAAGGGACCTACACATCCATGAACTTTGGTATTTGTGGAGTTCTTGAAATCAATCCATGCAGGATAGTAAAAGATAAGTTTACTGTTACATATTATGCCTTTATTCTATAACAATGTATTTCAGAAAAATTCAGACATTAAAATGCAACCTAAGAATTACGTGCATATATACATATACACTATATATATATGTATGTATACATATATATAGGGATACTGATACATTTAGTAAACTAGTTGGGGTTTTTTAGCCTCATAATAACTTTGCAAATAAGTATTATTAATATATCTACTTTACAAAGGACTGAGCTGAGCCATAAAGTATTTAAATAAATTATCTAAAGTCACAGCATAGTAGTCAAAACCCCTTCATAATGTATGATACTTCCTCTCAGAAATATCTAGAAGAAAACAAATAAAAACAGTAAAATAATGAAACCCATAGCAAATAATTATTAAAATTTTTGTTTTATCAGTGAATTTCTAAGAGTATTCAATCAATAATCCCTCTTGATTTAAAAATGAGTTTTGTACACTTAAGGAGAAACCAAAGTGACACAGTAAATTAACCATTTCTAGAAACCTATATTACTAGATAACTAATAGTAGTCAACCTTCAACTAAAAAAGAAGACAAGAACTCAAGGCTGCCAGGAACAATGGCCCAGCTCTGAGTTCTGTAATGGAGAAAACCAACAGAGGACAAGGAGCCCCAATACAGCTCATTACCTTATGTATGTCCTTAAGAGCCTCGTTTCCCAACCTTGCTGTGGTTTGAGAGAAGGAATTCTCGTTGAGATGGCATAAAATTGAGGAGAGAAAACTCAAAGTAGATCACTTGTTCTACTTGGAAGAGGGTCAAAACAAATTCCAAAAACTTCCTTGACTTTGTTTAAGATATGGTTAAAAAAGCTTAACGTACTAAAAGAGATGGGTGGACATCTTACTTTGCTATTGTTCAAATGTATATGAGATAGCTGATTTTTTTCTTTTAAAAGTATGTTTTTGTTATGTGAATTTGAAAAGAAAACCATGAAGTTCTTGATATTTGAAACTGCTAAAAATAATCAGGTTTCTCTTGCCAAATGACAGAAAGATCATATTTGTGATGCAAAGCTAAAAATTACAAGCAATTCAAACATCACGAATGGACAGGTCCATGTAATCAGTGACAAACATATTTCATGCAAAAATATAGGCTAATAAGTCAGGCAGTCTTCCGCAATCATTTTAAGCAAGTTGTTAAATATAGTAGACCTGAACATGCAAATCATTTGGATTTTGGAAGAAGATATATGTCATGTTATGTGTTAGTATATTTAACTACTTTCTACTGAAAAATTTTTTGTTTAAGTAAAAGCTGAACCTACTCTTTACTCACAAAGCCATTACTTGTTCTGGACAAAAGCCTTTCTCAGGCAAGCTTATATCATATGCATTTTAAGAATTGGTCCCTTTAGCATTAAAAGCCCTTGCTTTTGTTGTTTTACAGCAACTTTTCAGCAAACCTTGAGAAGTCTTTTCACTGTTTTGTATGCTATTAGGTAAAGCCTTCCTGGACCTTTCAATCACCCTCGTTTTGCTTCATCTTTGCTCAAAGACTGCTTATAACCAAAAGAGGATTTAAGATAAAAAAGTCCTGGGTATTTTTATTCATTTATTATTTTTTCTAATCACTTTTCATTTATCATGGTACAGACACAGAGTTTATAAATCCTTGGCTGATTTTTGTCCTACTAATATGAGCAGGAAAAATCTCCAAGGAATCCAATCAAAAGTAGCTAGAATGTAAAAGAGTTAATCAGTAATTTAAGCAGCTGACCAAGTGCTAGGGGGAGAAAGAATTTGAAATTGAGTTCCCAGTTATAGAGTCTTGGTAACTACCTCAAACTTTATATTGAAACTCATTGACTGCATTTGGAACCTCTGAAAGTTATGAGGGGAAGACTATGGGAGAAACAATATCTGAAAAAGTATTGGACAAAATGTTTCAAATATCCTAATGCCAATACTAAAATGTCTTATTATTGCAATTTTAGAATATGCATTGAAATATTAGTGTAAGTAACTCTAAATGCCTTTTTGTTGATGTTTTTGAAAGATGTTAGGTCATTTGTATTTTTGCATAAATTTTAGAATTAGCTTGTTGATTTTCTTCAAAAAAAGGTGCATGAAGTTGTTGATTATCATTGTATTAAGCATATAGAAAAAAATTATGCAGCCTAACAAAGGACACATAATCCTTAAGCGTTATATATCCCTCCATATATTTGGAACTCCTTTCATTTATTTTGTGAATAGTGCCATGTTTTAAAAAATCCCTAGTTATTTTATTTTTATTATGTTATGATGGTGTTATTTCAACTTTCCAAATGATTTTCTAGAATAGAGAATTAGTTAACTTTGTGATGTCAAGCTTGTATTTTGTAACACAGTTATTGATCCATGTAATATTTTTATAAATACCAAATAATTTCCTAAGTACTGCATGGCTAATTTATCTATGAATAAACCTATGCTGTCAAGCAATATATTGTTGAATAAAAATGGTTAGAATGGAAGTCACTGACTTCTTCCCAATGCTGCAGTGAACCTGTTGATTTTTCATTATTAAGCTATAGAGTTTTCATACATTCTTTACCATTTTGAGAAAATGAATTTCTATTTCCAGTTTGCCAAAATCCACTATTTTTTTCTCTATATTCCTTGAGTACTCTCTTGGTCCGTCATCACATGACATACAAAAACACATACACACAAGCACTCAAACACACACACATACACATACAAAACCTATTGAAAATTTTTATGATGTCATTTATTATATTCTTGCAATATCTGTTTTTCAGTTTGGCTTATGGGTAATCACAGTCTCACAAATATTTGTACAAGGAATTTGTTGAAGAATGTCTATATTTTCTTTTATTATTTTCCTTAAGTCAATCTTTTAACATATTGATTTCAAACTGATTTGATAACTAAAGTTTTATGCTATGTGTTTGTATGTTATAATACAAATTCTTAAGAACACTTTCTTTTTAAATTTTTTTATTTTTTATTATCATACTGTTGTTGTACTAGGGTACATTGTGATATCCAAAAGTTCTTACAATATATCAAAGTTGAATTCACCCCCTCCATCATTCTCCTTTATCCACTCTCCCCTATTCCTGGAAGAGTCTCAATATTTCCATTTTCATACATGAGTACATAATATTTCCACTACATTTACCTTCATACATCCTTTCCTTATATCCTTCCTCCTTCCACTGCTACCAAATCCCAAACAGGAATTATTTTACCTTCCTAAAGAACACTTTCAATATAGGCCCAAGAGTCCAAAATAATTATGCCTTACTATTATACTTTATAATATACTTTATTTTTATTACAATTACCTGCAAGTATTTCAGTCTTTTTCTTTGGCCATAGACTTTATTTAATTTTTTTGGTGGGGGTACACTGTGGCATTTACAAAAGTTCTTACAATAGACCAAATAGATCATACTTGAATTCACCTGCTCTATCATTCTTTATGTTCACCTTCCCCATTCCTGGACTAGTTTCAACAGGTTTCATTTTTCAATTTACATACATGTGTACACAGTATTTACACTCTATTAAGGCCAGTTTGTTTAAGTTGTACAAAATGTACTCAGAATTATGGCACACTTCTGTGGTCAGCGAGGCAACTTCCTTTTATAAGTGTCACTGCTGTATTCAAGCTGCAGAAGTGAGGAAAATAAGCAATACTTTTTTGTTTCCTTTTGCAGTACTTTTTGCTAGGCAGACACTTTACCACTGAGCCACTCCTCCAGTCTGAAAATAAGCAATCTTCATTAATGATCAACTGATTAATTTACCTCCTGGATACATACTATCAAGCATATGTGCCATCAATGGCAAGATCTCCTTCCCCATAATTTAGAGGGGAAATAAAAATAGTTAAATATCTATCACCACTAAAATGTTATCAAATTTAATATTCTTTACACAATCCCTTTTCCACTGAAGGGACAAGGCCCTTTAAAACAATATCCTGCCTAAAGCAAACTTTTGAGCATGTCACTAAAAAAAGTGATCTTTTATTTTCTGAGTAATTCTCTTATGAAAACATTAGTCAAATACTGTAGCCAAGTAAATACATTTCTAAGCAAGTTCAAGTTATCTGACAACTTGCTCCAAATTTTTCATATTTTTTCAATGGAAAACAATGAATTAGATCTTTGGATGGTAAGTGAAATCATAGAGATCCAAATATATACAACATAAACTCTTCATTGGCATCAAAACTCCCTACTAGCTTTTTCTTTTTGGTGGGACTAGGGTTTGAATTGAGGATTTTATGCTTGCAAAGTAGGTGCTTTGCCACTTAAACCAGACTTCAGTCCATTTTGCTCCAGTTATTTTAGAGATGGGGTCTTATGAAATATTTCCCTGGGCTGGCCTCCAACCTCAAACCTGCCAATCTCAGCTTCCCAAGCAGTTAGGATTACAGGTGTGAACCACTGACACACCACTCAATTCTATCCTTTTAAAGGACAACTTTGTACTGTTCCTTGCTAAAATTAAGAAAATAAGGCAAGATTTGATCCAATCTTGCATTGAATATCAAAGTGCAGTCTGGGGACTCATGGAAATCTACAGAACCTTTTCAGGGCTTAACATAGCTTTTACTTTTTCACTTTCCAGGTCAAGTCTAGAGTGAGCTTTTCTAAGTCATCATGATGTGTGATAACCTCATAGAACAGCTTTGAGGAGCCATCTTTTTTTTTCATTAAATAAGACACTAAATATGCAAATCTGTAAAGCAAAGAGGCTAGAATGACTCATTTGGTAAGTGGCCAGAGATGGAAACATGATAGGTTCTGATGGTTACATATAGACAAGTAACAGGTATGTACATCAGATAGTATACAAATATGGAATTCCTGATTATATGTCAGTTGAGAGGACCTAGGAGCAATCACATTCTTTTAGCATCATGTCTTGGTATCTATATCATTTACCAATGAGAGGAATCCAAATTTCCCATAGAAATGGCAAATTCTAAAACTGGAGCTAGAAATATACAAAATAACTCTGGACCATCCTATAGTGCCAAACAGTTAGATAGTTCTTAAGCTGAAAATAATGATATGATTGTCTCAAAGTGGCATAGGAATCAATTGAAAGAGTTCTAAATAGCCACAGTTGGAACACATTGGACAACAAAAAAACAACTAAAAAAGGTGCCTTGCATTGCAACCCAATGTGTGAAATAAATATCGTTAAATCCATATTGATATAAAAAGTATATAAATGGGAGAAAACTTAAATATGCAAAGGTTTCCAAAAATTTATGCAAACAATCCACTCAACAAGTGAGCATAACTTCCCATTCCTTAAGTGTGAGGGCATACAATGACTTTGTTCAGAAGAATATAGCATGGAAAGGGGAGGTTACTCTCTGGTGGGGAATGCTGACCACACCACTTCAGCCAGGTGACAAAGGTCAATATTAAATATGATGGCATGTTCATAGAAAGTACTTTGACATGATGTGAGTAAAACAGCATTCTAGCTCTATAATCTTTCACTTCATTCTAATTTATGAGAAAAACATCAGACACATCCAAATTGAACGACATTAGAAATATTCAAAAAATATTTCTCAAAACTCTAAAGGTCATAACAAACAATGAAAATCTAAGAAACTGTCACAAGTCTAAAGCAGCCTAAGAAGACATGATGACTACAGGTATGTTATCCTGAATGGACTCCCAAGACAGAAAATAAAACAACAAGCAAAAACTAAGAAAATCTGAATAAAATATGCACTTCAGTGAGTAATAATGTAACAATGTTGGCTCACTAATTTAAAAGAACATACTTATATAAAATGTTAATAATAGACGAATTTAGATGTGAAGTAAATTGAAACTCCATGCAATCTTATCTATTTTTATGTAAATGTAAAAATGCTTTATAATAAAGTGTTCATTTTTTAAGTGTAAAGCAATCACACCATTATATTTTTGTTTGGTGCAATATATTTATTTTCATAAACTATTCTATTTATATTAACATGTAATGAATTAATTATTGTCACTTGGAAAATTAACAAATAAGGTAAAATTAATTTAATTAAAGGATATTATTTTATTTTCCTCCCTGGATCAGCATTTTGAGATTCATTCATCATTTGCTTTCTACACCAATGTCTGATATCTTCACTTTCTGATAGAGTTAGTGAAGGAAGAGCTACCCAGATAAGACAGATCTAGTTTGTTGCATCACAGCAAAACTTGCCTCTGACAAACAATAAAGTTTAAGGCAATGACTAAAACTGAGAAGGGATCAGCAAGTACAAGCACATTTCAGCCACGTAAGAATCAATGCTTTGGAATAGAGAAAAGCCTAACTTGAACACAGTGTACTTGAATTTGACTCTAGTTTACATGGAGAGGTTGATAAATACTGGATAAAGATCTGAAATAAATAAATTTGATAAGAACAAATAAAAGTGACAGGATGATGAAAAAAATTTGTAGTTTGGGCTCTGAGATCAGGTGACTCATGGAAGCTGGAGGAGTATGAATAGACTTTTATGACAAGCCTAAAAGTATTGCCAAGATCATGAATGGAAGCCTAAGAGGCTTGAGGACTCTAATGATAAGATGGTAGAGGGAAACAAGAGAAGTTTGCTGGTGTTAGTGTCAGCCAGAAATGCAGAACTGGAAAATTTGGTAGCACTTTTCTGCAGTAAGTATGGAAAGAAGGCAATGTACCCAATCAACTCAATAATGTAGGTAAAAGACAATTCATAGAAGAATATTGAAAATGACATCTTGTTACCTCTGATTAAAATGTAAGAGTGGAGAGATGAACTAAATAATAAATTGTTAGATATGAAGGGACTGAGAGTTTCTGAGTTCAAAATTAAAATTGTTCCTTATTCCCAGTCACTCTGTCACAACTGGTCACCAGATTTTTTCAGACAAAATGTTAATCTAGGATTAGACTATAAAATTCTTTGTTAAGACATCAGAATTTCTAAGGCATATCTCATAGAAACTTTCAGACATAGAAGAAGCCTCAATATTCCTCACAGTTTCTCTCTATTTAAAAATGAAGCTTGCATGTTTTCTAGAGTGTAATTATGCATCAATTTCAATCTCACTGTAAGTGCAAGATATGGAAGAGATTTGTGGATGTGGCTTTTTTCCTCATGCAGCGAAATATAAAAGCACAACTTTTTAACAATAATTCTAATTTGTGTTGAATGGAAAAGAGAGTATAAGATAAAATGAAATCTTAGAATTAAAAAATTCCATGGGAATGAAGGTTGCGAGGAAATCACTCAGCTGTAACATGAACTCTTTGGGATGGGAATAGAAAAATCACTGAGAAAAAACTAGAACATGGAAGCCAGTGCAAAGGGACTAAATTATACTAAACATAATAGTAATATATGCCCATCTGGAGTTTAGATTTGCTATGGGCCAACATCTGCCTTGTGTTCTCTGTTTTTTCCTTGGTAGGGATGGACATAACAATAGGACTTATTCAACTCTTTTAATACCAATTTATAAACAGTGTGTTGTGGACAAATATTTGTCCCTTTAGATTATGGTCTTCACCTTGAAAGGAATGGTGAATTTAAGAATTTTCAACTGCAGCCCAGAGCCAGTGGCTCATGTCTGTAATCCTAGCCACTTGGGAATCTGAGGATCAGGAGGATTGCACGTCAAGGTCATCCTGGACAAAAGAGTTTGTGAGACCTATCTCAACCAATAGTGGGATGCAATGCTACAGTTCTTCCAGCTATAATAGGGAAGCATAAAATAGGAGTTTCATGTTCCAGAACTGGCCAGGGCAAAATCAAGACCCTAGCTCCAAAATAATCAGAGAAAAGGGTCTAGAGGCATGGCTTAAGTCATAGAGCACCAGCATAGCTGGCCTCAAGCCTTGAGTACAAACACTACACAGGCACCACCAAATTAAAAATAAGAAAGAATTTTTAACTAGCACTAAACTTGACTTACATGCTAAAGTTTTAGACTTAGTCCATAATAGGATGAATGTGTGGTTCCTGAGAGAAGGCTAGCTATATTTTGTATAGAGTGAGGTAGATCTCAAGAGCATAAAAATGCTAAATTTGATTAGCATCCTCTGTGCCAAGTTAGTCATCAAGCTTTAAAAAAGAACAGAAGATACTTTCATGCGTTTATTTATTCTAGGATATCTCCAGAAAAAAAAAAAAAACTTTGGCAATTACAAAGGTCAGGAAATAAGTTTCAGGACTTGCATTTTGTAGTCATTGTGCATTTTGAAGTAGTAACAAAAACCAATCATCGTTCATTTTGTGTTTTCACGTTTCTGAGAAGTAGTTTTTTCAAGTGACTTTGGGAGAAATAGTCTTATAAAGCTGAGTCCTTATATGATGGGCTTTGGTCAGGTCCTGGGACACAGGCACAATAAACACAATGACTGAGCACCTGGGAAGGAGCAGCAGGTTGCTGACTGGAATACTGGGGCTGCAAATAGCTGCTGTCATTAGAATCCATTCTACTTGTGATTCATACTAACATGTAGCACTTCTATAACTCTTTCCAGCTCCTGAGCAGTTCAAAGGTAAATGACATATGTTTGGCAGAAGAATAGGCATAACTTGTTTCCACAGGCAAAATGGAAAAATAAAATTGTGACTATTTGAGTCTAGTCATTCAGAAATGTTTATTTGGACTCATTCTAGCAAGAATAAAATCATGAATTTGAAGCAAAATACCACCTGATGTAATGGCCTGGTATCTTATGAAATTTTCTTCAAAGCAAATGAAAAGACACTGAGGGAAATAAAATGTCTCCTTCTTTATGGAATCCTAGTAATGAAAGGTTATCATTTTCCCATCACAGAGAGTTATATATCTGGTCATATTAATTCAATATCCCGATTCTTTTTGAGAAGTTGACTATTTTGTAATCTAAAGTCTATGCCTTTTAATACAGTCAATGGCAAAATTGAACAATGCCCTAAAGACAATGACAATTTTAATAATCCAACAAACATATAATATAAGAAGTACTGTCCTAGATAAGCAAAACAAACCTAATACCTGTCCTCATTAGAGTCTACCTTCTAATACTCAGACATTAAAATAATGGTCACCAAAATAATCACAAACATGGTTGTAAGTATAATAAAAGCTTGGAGAAAAGATATATAGCCATACTTGGGAGGTCACGGAAACCTTTCCCACAGAAAGAAACTAGCCTGAAATACTAAAATCATCAAATATTAATGGCATTCAATTGTAGTAGATAGGGACAAGAATATCTACATAGGCAGCACTGCCTGGCCAAGCTCTGGGGCAGAATGTAGTTTGAAATGTTCTAGGACTTGAAAGGAGCCCAAAGTGGCTGAGTGCAGGCTGGAGAAGCCTGGGATAGGGTCAGATCAAGGGGCTTGTAGGACATGATTTAAAATAGATGTATATGTTTTGTTTTCTACCTTTGAAAGTGTTTTTTTTTATTATTATTCACTTATTCACATGTGCAAACATTGTTTGGATCATTTCTTCCCTCTGCTGCCCAGACCCCTCCCCCTCCCATCCACCTCCCCTCTCTTCCAGGCAGAACTTGTTCTGCCCTAATCTCTAATTTTGTTGAAGAGAATATATAAGCATAATAAGAAGGACAAAGCATTTCTGCTAGTTGAGTTAAGGAAAGCTATACAGATTCCTAGCACTGCTTCCATGTACAAGTGTATTACAACCCAAATTGATTCATCTCTAACTGATCTTTACATGGTTCTTGATCCCTTTCTCATATTGACCTCTGTTGCTTTAAGGTTTCTGTATTAGTTCCTCTGGAGTGGGGACATCAAATGCTTTCATGTTTTGGGTTTTCTACCTATCCCCATACCTCCCGTATGTGCTCTCCTCTTGTCATGTGACCCAAGTCTAACAACATTGCTGTATTTGCCCTAGATCTAAAGTCCACATATGAGGGAGAACATACAATTTTTGGTCTTCTGTTCCTGGCTAACCTCGCTCAGAATGATGTTCTCCAGTTCCATCCATTTAGATAAGATTTCATTCTTCTTCAAGACTGAGTAAAATCCCATTGCATATAAATACCACATTTTCTTGATCCATTCATCAGTAGTGGGGCATCTTGGTTGTTTCCATAACTTGGCTATTGTGAATAGCACTGCAATAAACATGGGTATGCAGGTGCCTTTGGAGTAACCTGTTACATTCCTTTGGGTATGTGATAGATCATATGGCAGATCTATCTTTAGATTTTTAAGAAGTCTCCAAATTTCTTTTCCAGAGTGGTTGCACTAGCTTGCATTCCCACCAGCAGTGGACTAGGGTTCCTTTTTCCCCACATCCTCACCAACATCTGTTGGTGGTGGTGTTTTTGCTGATGGCTATTCTAACAGGGGTGAGGTGGAATTTTAATGTGGTTTTGATTTGCATTTCCCTTATGGCTAGAGATGGTGAACATTTTTTCGTGTGTTTTGAGGCCATTTGAATTTCTTCTTTTTAGAAAGTTCTGTTTGGTTCAGTTTCCCATTTCTTAATTGGTTCATTGATTTTTGGAGAGTTTAGTTTTTTAGATTCCCTGTACATTCTGGTTATCAGTCCTTTGTCTGATGTATAGCTGGAAAATATTTTCTCCCACTCTGTGGTTGTTCTCTTCAGTTTAGAGACCATTTCTTTTGTTGTGCAGAAGCTTTTTAATTTCATGTAGTCCCATTTGTCCATCCTTTCTCTTAGTTGCTGGTCTGCTGAATTTCTACTGTCTTTTCTTCTCCTGTGGTTTGATATTTGATACTTCTCATCCTCTTATGGTTTTATTTGCTTTCATCTTCTATGTGCAGAAATCCATGTAGAATCTTCTGTAGTGGTGGCTTGGTGGTCGCATATTGTTTTAGTTTCTGTCTATTGTTTAAGATTTTTATTGCTCTGTCAAATTTGAATGACAGTTTTGCTGAATAGAGCACCATAGGGCTGAAATTATCTTCATTGAGTGCCCAAATTACCTTATTCCATACCCTTCTTGCTTTAAGTTTTCTGTTGAGAAATCTGGTATTATTTTGATGGGTTTACCTTTATAAATTATTTGGTTTTTTCTCTCTTATAGCTTTTAGTATTCTTTCTCTGTTCTCTATGCTTGTTTTGATGATAATATGCTGTGGGGAGATTCTATTTTCATCAAGTCTGTTTGGAAATTTCCTGTCCCTGAGTGGGCAAAACTTTTTGAGATTTGGGGAATGTTTTGGTATTATTTTATTGATTATATTCTGTATCTCTTTTGCTTGCACCTCTTCTCTTTCCTCAATGCCCATGATTCTCAGTTCTGGTCTTTTGATGGAGTTGCTGAGTTCTTTCATATACCTTTCACAGCTCTTGAGTTGTTTGACTAAAATTTCCTGTTTGTTCTTTAATTTCTATTTTATCTTTGAGCTCTGAGACTCTGTCTTCCATTTGTTCTACTTGGCTGGAGTTGCCATCGTCTGTGTTTTTTGTTTTGACTAAAGGGAATTTTTATTTCCAGGATTTCTGTTTGATTCTTTTCTCTGAGCTTTTCCATATCTTTGTTCAACTCCTCTTTTATATTTTTGTTGTCATCTTTAATTCAGATATCTCTTTTTTATAGTGTCCTTTGTTTCACTTTGGTGTTTGTTGAAGTTCTCTCTGAGTTCATTTATTTATTTCCATGTCTTCTCATGTTCTTTATTTTGGGTGTTTTCAAATTTCTTGAGTGTATCTTGTATATTCTGGATAACCATGTCTTGTATCTTCTCCATGAATTTCTCAGAGATTTCTTCTTTGAGGGTTTTTTTTTTTTTGTAGACATCACTGTGTTTCTTAGTGACCTTTATCGTTGCTGTGTTGTAGTCAAGAACTGGGTATCCATTTTTTTCATTTCCCACTAAATCCTGTATTGAATTAATTTTTTGAAGAAAGTGATTTTCATCCCTTCTTCTTTCCATTGCTCCACTTGGTGTTCTTGATAGGCTAATTGGGTGGTTTTAATTGCCTGTTTTCTTTCCTCTGATTTAATTTTTGTGTTGTGACTCACTAGGTTGTTAACTAGGTTGATGTGCTCTTTCTGTCCCTGGCCTGGAAGTCTAATTTAGTAGTAACAAATTCACAGGTTTAATGCCAGGCCAGTTGCTTACAAATTATATAGAACATTCCTGGGTGATAATATCTATAAACAGTGGGAGCTGGGGGGTGTAATGGTTATTAGGCTAGATATTGAAATTTATTAATTGGTAAAGGTGGCACTAAAAAGTGGAGGGAGGGAAATGGGGAAGGTGTGTGGGGGAAGTGGTATATGGGTTTCTCAGTTTTGTGGTCCTTGTGTGTGTTTGGGTGCATTTCTGTTGTTGAAGTGGAGGGTGCTTGTGTCAGGGATTGCAGGGAACTGGGGTTGTATATAGTTGGTACTGAATGCTAGTCAGTGGTTGGTAAGTGTGTAGGAGGGAGTTGCAGTGTGGTGACAGGTTGAGGGAGGACAGGAGAGGGAGGAGGAGACAGGAGGAGAGAGTGGATGAGAAGGGACAGAAAGAATAGTTGGGAGGGAGAACAATGGATTATAGCACGGGTAAGAATAGGGTTAAGAAAATAGTGATAGTGGAGTTAATAATACAGAAAAAAACCCCACAAAAATCACAATAAAAAACATGAGGTACAGGTACAACAAAATGTTCAATCTTTTGGTAAAAGTTCTGGAGTTATTCCTTAGGCATCCAATCCTGATATTGGTGTACAAGTGGGAGCTCTGATGTAGTCTTACCACATGACTGGTTTGTGAGTCGTATTTGGTTCCATCTGTCCACAAAGTTAGTTGGAATTTGGAGGTGAGGTAAGTCTGCCTGTTCATGCAGGGTGGTCAGAGCTATTGTTGTTTTCACCAGGCAGCAGCTGCATTGCTCTTCAGCTGCAACTCTCTTTAGTCAGCTGCTCCCCCAGCAAGGTGAGCCAATTCAGTTTTGTATACTGCCCTCTGTCCCACAAGATCAGCTCCAGGATCCATCACCTGCCCCCTTGGGGAGGTTGGTTTTTTGCCTCACCCCTGCTCTCAGCCTTTGTTACTTTACCCTTGCTGAGAGTTCAGCACTGAGAGTTCCTTGCTCCCCCTGTTCTCCAGGGCAGGTTCAGTGTTCCACCCTCACCTCCACTGTCGGTGTTAGATTACAGTACACTGTTTGTGCTTTTCAGTTTTGTTGGGGGGGGTTCTGTATGCCCAGAGGCAGCACTGGATTATGTTCCTGGGGGTTGGGTCGGGGAGTCACGCATGGTGCATGATGCTCACCTGTTCATTCTGCAGATTCACAAAGGAGCTTTGAAGCTAGCTGGCAGGGAGAAATGGTGGGGTGTAGGAAGGTTTTCCATGGGTTAGGGGTCCAGGATGTCACACAGTTAGATTCTGATTAATCCAGTTCCATTTATTTTCCTACAAACAATATAATTTCATTCTTGTGGAATAGTGCTCCATTGTGTACATATATACCATATTCTTTACCCTCATGGACATCTTTGATGATACCATAACTTGATTATTGTGAATAGTTCTGCAGTAATCATGGGTGTTCAGGTATCTCTATTATGTGCTTACTTACATTCCTTTAGATATATGTCCAGGAATGACATAGCTGGATTACATGATAAAAATATTTTAAGGTTTGATGAAACTCTGCAATGATTTCCATTAAAAATCTTTAGCTTGTAATAATTTGCATTTTCACTGAGAGTGTTTTAAGGGTTCCTTCTTCCCTGTCTCCTCACTAGCATTTTTTTTTCTTTTTTTCTTTTTTCCTTAATGATGGGTATTCTGGCTGGGGTGAGGTAGAATCTCTATCTGCATTTCCTTTATGTCTAAGGATGTTGAATATTTCTTTTTTGTATTATTAACCATTTGTCCTGCTTTCTTTAAAAGACTCTGTTCAATTCATTTGACCATTTCTTATTGGAATTATTGTACTTTTGATGTTTAATTTTTCAAGCTTTTTATACATTCTGAATATTATCCCTTGCTAGATGAATAGCTACCAAAGAATTTCTCCCTGTCTCTTTACTTTGGTAATTGCTTCCTTTAATATGCAGAAACTTTTAATTTGATGCAATCACGTTGATCAATTCTTGCTCTTATTCCTCAGCTATTGGATTCCTATTCAGAAAATTATTCCTTATGCGTATATTATTATGTTTTTCAATAGTAATTCCAAAGTTGCAGATCTTACCTTAAGGTCCTTTATCCTTTTTGAATTGATTTTTCTGCAGGGTGAGAAACAGGGATCTAGTTTTAGTCTTTTGCAAGCAGATACCCAGTTTTCTCAACACCATTTGTTGAAAATGTCTTTTCTCCAACATCTTTTTTTGACTATGTTCTTGAAAATCAGATGTCTGTAGCTGTGTGGGTCTATTTCTGGGTCATCTATTCTGCTCCACTGGTCTACATGACCATTTTAATGTCAATAATATACTGTATCTTAGTATAATTTAAGGTCAGGTATTGTGATATCTCCATTATTGGTGTTTTTTTTTTTTCCCCCTTAGGATTGCTTTGGCTACATCAGATCTTTTGTGCTATGAATTTCTTTGGACTGGTTTTTCTATTTCTATGATGAATGACATCAGAATTTTGATTGAGGTTGAATCTGTAGATGGCTTTCAGTAGTGTAACCATTTTCAAAATATTAATTCTGCTGATCCATGAGTGTTGGAGGTCTTTCTATCTTCCAGTGTCTTCTTCAATTTCTTTCTTCATTGTTTTTCAGTTTTCCTTGTAGAGGTCTTTCACCTTCTTAGTTAGGTCTATTCCTAGATATTTTTTGAGACTATTGTGAGTGGGATTTTTTTCTTAGCTTGTTTCTTATTGATATATAAAAAAATCTGGTTTTTGTATGTTGATTTTATATTCTGCTACTTTACTGAAAGTGTTTATCAGAGCTAAGTTTTTGGTGGGGCCTTTAAGGATTTTTTAAGTATAAGATCATATTCAAGATAGGATAATTTGAGTTTTTCACTTCAATTCCTTTCTCTTGCCTTATTGCTCTACTCAAGCATTCAAACACTAAATTGAAAAATAGTGGAGAGAATGGACACCCTTGTCTTATTCATGACTTCAAAGAAAATGCTTTAAATCCTTCCCACTTAACACAGTGTTGGCTGAAGGACTGTCATATATACCCTGTTTAGATATGATTTTTCTATTTTTCTATTCCTAGTTTAATCAGGTATTTTTTTCCAGAAAGGCATGTTGAATTATGTCAAAGGTTTTTCTGCATATATTGAGATGATCACGTGATATTTGTATCCTTTATTTAATTTATGTGTTCTAAAATATTTATTAATTTGTATATATGGAACCATCCTTATATCCATAGAATGAAATCAACTTGATCATGGTTTAATGCACTATTTAGAATAGTTCACAAGTATTTTATTGACAATACTTGTTGCATCTATGTTAAAATAATTTTTCTATAGTTTTCTTTCTTGCTGTATCCTTATTTGATTGTGTTATCAAGATAATACTTGCTTAATAAAATTATTTTTGTAGTAATTCTTCCCTTTCTATTTTATGGAATATTTTGAGAGCACTGTCATTAGTTTTTCTTTAAGGATCTGGTAGAATTCAGCAATGAATCCGTCATGTCTTGGACTTTTCTTTGTTGGGAGATTCTTTATTACTTCTTAAATCTCATTGCTTATATAGATCTGTTTAAGTGGATTGTATCTTCTTGGTTGAATGTTGACAGGTCAAATGCTTCTAAAATGTATCTATTTCTTTGAGATTTTCCAGTTTAATGGAATATCATTTTCCAAAATATTCTCCAATCATCCTCTGAGTTTCATTTGGATCTGTTCTGCTATTTTCTGTCTCATCTCTAATTTCATTAATTTGGGTATTCTCTCTCTCTTGGTTAGTTTGGCTAAGGGTTTGTGGGTGAATTTATCTGTTCAGTGAACCAAATCTTTCATTGATTATTCATGTCTTTCTTTTAATCTTCATTTCATTGATTTCTGTCCAGAACTTTATTACTTCTTATCATCTCTTGCTTTTGGGTTTGGCTTATTCTTGTTTTTCTAAGAGCTTGAGGTACATTATTATGTTATTTTTTGATATCTGTCTGAGTTTCAAATGGAGGCACTCATAGCTATAATCTTTCCTGTAAGCACTGCCTTACCTCTGTCCCAAAGGTTCTGTTAAGTTATGTTTTCATTTTCATTTGATTTAAGGAATTTTCTGATTTTCTCCCTTATTTCTTTGATGACATATTGATCACTCAAAAGTTTATTATTAATATCCATGTGTTTGTATTTTTTGTAGTTTCTGTTGTTGCTTATTTCTAGTTTTACATCATTGTTGTATGATGAAATATAAGAATTTATTTCAAATTTCTAGTATTTGTTAATATTTGTTTTATGTGCTAAGATATGTTCTCTTTTGGAGACAGTTCTGTAGACTATATATTCTGTGGCTTTGGGGAGGAATATTCTGTTGATGTTTGTTAAATCCATTTGATCTATATTGTCATTTAATCCTGGTGTTTCTTTGTTGATTTTGTTATTTTGCTGTGGATGAACCATCTAACAGTAGGGTATTGAAATTACACGCTATTTTTGGGATATGGTCTATCTTTGCTTTTATGTCCAGAAGTGTTTGTTTTGTGAAATTGATGTGACAATGTTCAGTGCATATGTTTATAATTGATACATCCTTTTGATGTTCATTTCTTTTATCAATATGCAGTGACATTTGTCTCTTCTGACTAATTTCTAGTTGAAGTTTGCTATAGCAGATATGATTTAAATACTTTTTCCTTGCTTCCACATTCCATTTGTTTGGAATAACTTTCAGCCTTTGTTTGTCTTTGTCAGTGAGTTATTTATGTTACAGGAAGAAGAGGTTTGGGTTTATTAATCCAATTCACTTAATTTTGTCTTTTGGTTGGAGATTTGAGACCAAGAACATTCAGGATTATTATCAAAATGTATAAGTTAATTCATATCATTTGGTTGTTGTTTTTTTAAAGAAAGCATATTCCTTCCTAATCCTCATTTGCTTATCTACAAATGAGATTTATTCTTTCCTGTATTTTCATGCTTGTGTTTATTTTCCTCTTCTGTATGTATGATTCTTTTAAGTGTCTTTGGCAATTCTTGCTTAGTGGTCTTGAATTTCTCAGGTTTTTACTTTTTCTTGTTCAATTTTAAAGGATATTTTTGTTGGGTACAGAAATCTAGGTTGACAGTTATTTCCTTTCAAAGCTTAAAATACATCATTCCATGTGCTACTGGTGTTTAAAGTTTCCATTGAGAAACCTACTGTTTTTTTTCCTTTTATTATTCATATGTGCATACAAGGCTTGGGTCATTTCACCCCCCTGCCCCCATCCCCTCCCTTACTACCCACTCCACCCCCTCCCTCTCCCCCCACCCCCTCAATACCCAGCAGAAACTATTTTGCCGTTATTTCTAATTTTGTTGTAGAGAGAGTATAAGCAATAATAGGAAGGAACAAGGGTTTTTGCTGGTTGAGATAAGGATAGCTATACAGGGCATTGATTCACATTGATTTCCTGTGTGTGTATGTTACCTTCTAGGTTAATTCTTTTTGATCTAACCTTTTCTCTAGTTCCTGGTCCCCTTTTCCTATTGGCCTCAGTTGCTTTTAAGGTATTTGCTTTAGTTTATCTGCGTTAAGGGCAACAAATGCTACCTAATTTTTTAGGTGTCTTACCTATCCTCACCCTTCCCTTGTGTGCTCTCACTTTTATCATTTGCTCAAAGTCCAATCCCATTGTTGTGTTTGCCCTTGATCTAATGTCCACATATGAGGGAGAACATACGATTTTTGGTCTTTTGGACCAGGCTAACCTCACTCAGAATGATGTTCTCCAATTCCATCCATTTACCAGTGAATGATAACATTTCGTTCTTCTTCATGGCTGCATAAAATTCCATTGTGTATAGATACCACATTTTCTTAATCCATTTATCAGTGGTGGGGTATCTTGGCTGTTTCCATAACTTGGCTATTGTGAATAGTGCTGCAATAAACATGGGTGTGAAGGTGCCTCTGGAGTAACTTGTGTCACAGTCTTTTGGGTATATCCCCAAGAGTGGTATTGCTGGATCAAATGGTAGATGAATATCTAGCTTTTTAAGTAGCCTCCAAATTTTTTTCCAGAGTGGTTGTACTAGTTTACATTCCCACCAACAGTGTAAGAGCATTCCTTTTTCCCCGCATCCTCACCAACACCTGTTGTTGGTGGTGTTGCTGATGATGGCTATTCGAACAGGGGTGAGGTGGAATCTTAGCATGGTTTTAATTTGCATTTCCTTTATTGCTAGAGATGGTGAGCATTTTTTCATGTGTTTTTTGGCCATTTGAATTTCTTTTGAGAAAGTTCTGTTTAGTTCACTTGCCCATTTCTTTATTGGTTCATTAGTTTTGGGAGAATTTAGTTTTTTAAGTTCCCTATATATCCTGGTTATCAGTCCTTTGTCTGATGTATAGCTGGCAAATATTTTCTCCTACTCTGTGGGTGTTCTTTTCAGTTTAGAGACCATTTCTTTTGATGAACAGAAGCTTTTTAGTTTTATGAGGTCCCATTTATCTATGTGATTTCTTAGTTGCTGTGCTGCTGGGGTTTCGTTGAGAAAGTTCTTACCTATACCTACTAACTCCAGAGTATTTCATACTCTTTCCTGTATCAACTTTAGAGTTTGTGGTCTGATATTAAGATCCTTGATCCATTTTGAGTTAATCTTGGTATAGGGTGATATAAATGGATCTAGTTTCAGTTTTTTGCAGACTGCTAACCAGTTTTCACAGCAGGAAACCTACTGTTTTTTGATGGGCTTGCCTTTATATGTGATTTGGTTCTTAATTGCAGAGAGAATATTTTCAGTATCTTAGTTGTTTTGTATTTTCAGTATTTTCATTGTTTTCTATAGTTAATGTCTTAAGTAAACTATGTTATGGAAAGGTTTTCTTCTGGTCTTGTCTGGTGTTCTAAAAACCTTTTATGCCTGTATTACTATTTTCTTCCCAATATTTAGGAAACTTCCTGTATTATTTTATTGAATATATTTTCTATTCCTTTAATATATACATTTTCTTCTTCTTCTATGGCCTTGGGTTTTAGGTTTGATTTGTTAATGATATTCAAGAGGTCTTGTATATTCTGTTCATACTTTCTTGGTTTAAGTTTTTCCTTATCATTGTCTTTTGTTCAAATTCTTCTACCTCATCTTCATCTTGATACTCTCTCTTCACCTTTATTCAGTCTAACAACGAAGCTTTCAACTGAGCTTTATGTTTGATTTATTGAACTTTTCATTTCCAGAATTTTAATTTGATTTTTTCAGGATTTCTGTATCTTTATTGAGTTTCTCTTTTAAATCCTGAATTGTTTTCCTGTTTTATTCAGCTGCTTATTTGTATCATCTTTTAATTAAGTAAAGTGTTTAATTCTATTTTCTTTAATTTCATTTAGATGTTTATTCATGTCATCTTTAAATTTGTTGATCATTCCAACAATTATTTCTTTACATTTGGGGGGGGGGGGGCTCATTGGAGCCTGTTACTGAAGAATTATTGACTTTTGAGGAAGTCATCTTGCCTTGTTTCTTTATAATTCTTGTGTCTTTGCATTGGGATTTGCACATCTGTGGCCAAGTGATAGTTGGAGGTTTTCCTTACCTGAATTCTTTCTGTTCAAGTATTCTCAATGTTTGGGTGGGACTGGGTTGTGGCAGAGTTGCTGTATATTTTGTCAACATGGCTGGAAGCATAACTCAGTATGCAAACATTAGCACACATTATCAATGCAACAGGCCCAATCCCTAGAACCATTAAGAGAAGAGAAAAATAGTTGGAGTCTCTTGTAGTTTCTAATGTACTACTTGGTGCTCTAGCTGGCCTTAAGGAAGGCTGGTCAAGAGTCAGTTGTTGTTTCAGGGATCCCTTCACTTTAGAAACATCCCTTCTTTGTACACTGACAGCTGCTGCTGGCCAGAAGTTGCTTTGCATTCTGTGAGCCAGGCAGATTCCCATTTGCTTCACAAGCACTCTAGTTTGTGCCTTCAAGGGCAGCAAATTTTCAATCCCCCAGATATGTGGAAGAGTCAAGGAAGCAAACAGATCACTGAGGTATGAAGTGGAGTTTGAGAACTGAGGATATCAGGCACTCTGCCTAAGGCTTCAGGATTTTTATGACTCCACCCAGATGGAAAGTAGGAGACTGTGAAATCACATGAGACTTAGTCTCATAACTCTTAGTTCTACTCAGTAACAGCACCACACAGATAGGAGGAAGGGGACAATCACTCTTCCAGCAATGCTCTTAGAGTGCTGTTTCTATAATGAATCTGAGGTAATGGGATTGCTCCTTGCGAGAAAGGAAGGGTCACTGACCATCACAACCATCACTTTATAAGCTCCATGCCATTTAAATTTCTCACTGGTCCATGTCAGATCATTTCCCTCTCCATGAACCTTCTCATGGCTTTCCCCACCCAAATACTATATGAGGTGACTCCAGGATCCCTTATCCACAATTTCTCCTTGTATTTAGGTACGCAGGGTAGCTCCATCTCAAATGATAGGCCCCATTCAAGATGGTTCCTGGTTCTCACCCTCCATAGTCTGTATATGGACAGTGACAGAATGTTTTTCTTTCCAATGCAAGCCATTATTCAAGAATAGTCACTGTCACACCAAATTCCTACACTGGAAGCTTTCAAGGAGCATGAACTTATCCTGAGCTATGTCTGCCAGTCTGTCACAAAGGCTGTCTGACTTACCTTGTGGTTATTACTTTGGTTTCCCTAGTACCAGGAGTTGTGTTTGGCACTGCAGACTATTTTGTAATTTTCTCTCTTGCCTTTCTTTCTTTCCATTCTTTTTAGCAGCCTTATTATCAGTTTCATGATTCCTAATGCTCCTTCTGTCTTTCTTTAGAATATAGTGTCTCCTTTATTGCCCGGACACTTTTCATTCATGGAGACAAACAGGAAACTTCTAATCCAGCATCTTGCCCCAATTCCAAATATTTTTCTCACTTTTTAATTGAGTCATTTATCATTTTATTGTTATATTGTTTATGTAATTTGGATACAAGTCACTTTTTAGAATTTTATAATATTAGCATATAATAGCCAGATGGAGGGATGCATTGTGATATTTACATATGTGTTTATAATATGTCTTAATTAGATTTACCCCTTCATCATTCTCCCTCCATCATTCTTTATCTCCTCTTAGAGAATTTCATCATGTTCCATTATTATATTTCCTTTTCTTTTTCTTTTTCTTTGCAGTACTGGGGCTTGAACTCAGGGCCTGCACCTTGAGCCACTCCATCAGCCCTATTTTTGTGAAGGTTTTTTTGAGATATGGTCTTGTGAAACTATTTGCCAGGGCTGACTTTGAACCAAGATCCTCCTGATGTCTGCCCCCTGAGTATATAGAATTACAGGCATGAGCCACTGGTGACTGGCTTCTATTTTCTTATATGAATATAAAATGCATCCACCATATTCATTTTCATTCACCCTTTCCTTATGCCCTCCCACTGATACCCACCTCCAGAAAGGACCTGTTTTATCTTCCAGTCCTTCATTGTACATTGATAATCCTTAAGGGTTTCTCCTTGGCATTTCACACATGTATATATCATGGTTTAAACAGATTAACATCCTCTTAGTCACTTTTTCTCTATCACCCTGCTCCCCCATTATTTAACAGATTACAGTGCATTACTTTATTCATCTTCATATATATAGATGGAATGTCTCAATATTTTCCACTAACATTCTCTTTCCATCTCCTGCCTCCTGTAATCCCTTCAGATAGAATGACTCTCTCTTTCCTTCTCTGTTTCTATTTACACACACATATGTGTATAAAAGGTCATATATGTATTTATGTGTGCATTTAATTTATAGTTCTATCTTCCACATATAAGAGAGAACATGTGACCTTTGCCCTTTAAGATTTTCTATACATATAGAATCATGTCATGAGCAATTAAAGGTAATTTAGTTCTTCTTTTCTAAACTTTGTTGCTTTTATTTCATTTTCTTAACTAATTGCCCCCAAATAACCAGTAAAATTTTGACTTACTTACCCAAATAAGTTAAATATGTTTATCATCAGAAACCCATTCCATGGTTTTTCCATATACATCTTATTTACTGTACATCTTGTTTAACTGATTAATCAACTTTGCACCTTTAGATGTGTTAATTTGCATGGGTGATAGAAACTACATTGGATTGAAGCAATCCTACCATTACTAGAAAATGAAACAATAATATTTCCTTTTGTGGAAAACCTGGTGGTTGTATTGGGCAAAGCATTGACGGTGGAGATCTTGCATTAAAGTAGCTTCATAATTGAGTGAGTGGTTATTCATGAAAGATTTAAGTTTTCTACACCAATTTTAGATTTGTTTCCAACAAAAGAGACAGTTGGGCTTTGTGGATAAAACTCTTAAATAGCAATTTTGTTTTAGAAACAGACTGCTTCCAGTAGCACAGCATGGGGATAATTGCCATCATGAACACAGACTGAGAATGAGCTACACTACTTTGTTTTGTTTTTTTCTTTTTGGTAGAATAAGCTGTGGGTATATGTAAATGTGTAATATATATGTGAGTAGTATAGGTTTATTCTATTATCCCTGCAGTTGATTTATTGGTTTTAAGGTTCTTATTTATTAAAAAGAAATAGACTTTTACTCTTTTCAGTGCATTAAAATATACTAGGGTTTCCTCGTTGGAATTAAATGTGTGTGATTATATATGGAAGCAATACTAAGGTCCTGGAGTGGGAGGGTTAGGGAAAGGGATATGGAATTCTTACTTAACTTGAATGTGTACTTGAGAGTGCTTTGTGTTATGTATTGTACACTGCAGAATCTTGTATGCTTAAGTTAAGTTTCAATAAATTATACTTTTTGCTCACAAAATAAATAATATGTAGATGTCAGTTATTAGCATTTCAACAGTAAATAAATACCTTTCAATGTTATTAAATTGTGTAGTTTGTATATTTTTTATTGAATATGAGTCATGTGAAAATCTCCAAATATATGAGTACTGATTTTTAACCAATGGGAGACAATAGGCTAATAGCATCATTTAAAACATTTTTTGTTTTTCCATAAAGATGTTCTCTGTAGAATGAGAATGTAATATTCTTGAATTGCCAATCATATTTTTAAAAGTTAATGTAAGATTATTGGCTATAAAATTGAAGGACACCATTGACTTATTGTAATACAACAAAAGAGGGGATAATTTACCATAGTACTTACATGTTTCTAAGATTTGTAGAGGCATATGTGAATACATATATTTAGTTAATGTGTATTGCACACTTGCTGTAAACACTGCATACAGTGGAGTGAATATAGAGAGCATTAAAATACTGTTTTTATAGAATGAGAAATCCTTTCATGTTAAAAGTAATCAAAGAAAACGAAAATTGAATACCATGGGCCATACTGGATCTGATCTAGTATGAAAAACAATTATTATTAGAACTATTATTGGAAAATTATTGAAATTCAAAGAAATGATATGCATTATTACATCTATGTGAATCGCCTTATTTTGGAAATTCTACTGTGATTATAAAAGTGAGTATCTTTTGTCTTAAGAAATATGTGTAAAAGTAGTCAGGAATAAAGGGGCAAGAAATCTGCAAGTTTCTCAAAAATAGCTCAACAGATAATTATTATTCTGTCTCTATGATGTTATTTCTTTCTCTCTAGTAATTATCTCTGACTCCACATATGTGTATATATGCACATATATGAATATTTATAAAAAGGGATTTATTGGCTTGCTTTACATGATTGGAGACTACAGTCCAAAAATGACCATCTGCATTAAGGAAAGGCAGAAAAATCAGTAACTTCTCATTCAAAGAAGTTGGAAGACTCAGTAAAAGAGGGAGACACAGCTCAACCACAGTTGAGGCTGAAGGTTTGGAAGCTCCCTGAGGAGTCACTGGTATGAGTCCATGATGAAAGGTTGAAATGTGGTCTGATATCCACAGCAATGGCAGCAACAATAGATACACACTTGCTCAGGAAGAATGGGACAATTGTATGCACTAGATGGCTTTCTTCTTGCTTTGATTCATCTGGGCTTCTAGCCTACAGGATGGTGCTACCCACATTCAGGTTGGGTATTCCAACCTCAGTTGCTGTCTCACATATCAGTCACCTCTAGAAATGCCCTCCATCCAATCAAGGTGACAACCAAGATTAACCATCACAATTCCTCAGCATAAGGAGTACATAGGACTTGTACTTCTCAGTTGATGCACTGTGAAATCCACCATCACATTCACAGAAACCAGGTGATTATAGCTGCAATGACCATGTGCAGCAGAGAAACTATAGGTGACATTGGCTCAAAGATGACCACAAGGTTTTATTGGAACTTTCTTTAGTCTACTCAAAATCTTCAATCTTCCATGAAAACTTTTCCTCCTGTCTTCTTCACGTGGACATGCATCATGGTCTGATGAGCCTCCTTATTTCCTTTTACTCAGAAATTTCTTTTAATAATATCCTTGCATATTTAATACTGTTTTGGCTTTTAACTATCATTTATCACAAGTGTTAAGCAGGGGTTTATCAAGTCAGCTATAAGAATAAAAGGAGTTTCAGTCAAACCCAGAAAAAAGATTCCCTGTTTATGATCTTCCTACTTCTAGGAATTCGTATGAACACAACCCTGATTTCTACCTCTTGTGAAACAGATTGTCCCAATTTTCTTTCCAGGTAGGGGTCCTAGTCTCTTGGAAAGCCCAGCTCTCTCACCATTCTGAATTTAGGACTGTGACAAAAACAAAAATGAATCCTGATTTCCAGAACATAAAGAAGTTGGCTTGGTCAGAAAAATGTAAATAGAAGAAGATAGTTATATTTTCATTCTTAAGTGTCTCTTAGAATAATAAACATCCAACAGAGATATTCTCAATAGATTATATTGTCACACAGATTTGGGGGAAAAGTAATGTGCCTCTGAAACCTCAGGCTTTCACTCAACATTGCTCAGTGATTTTTTTTAATAAATTACATTTGTAAAAAAAATATGGTTAAACCCTCAATTTGTTTGTCTCTCTCTTGAGTGTGGTATAAATCTTAAAGGACATTCTTTGATAATGTCTTGAACAAGTCTAAACTAATTTTGAACTCATTTAATAGGCCCATCCTGAATTTGAAAAAAGGTCAAACTTATAGCATAACTGACTTGGAAATATTCATCTCAGTGAAATTTACCTTGGGAAAGTACACATCAATCATTTTTTTGTGGTATATCATTCTGGGTTATAATAAACCAGAATTCCTTATCTCACAAAGGCAATTAAAACAAAAGATAAATCTACCCAAAGTATTTTAAAAGTTATTTGGGGGTGGGAGTAAAAATGGGCACTATTTATAGGAGGCGAGGGTATTTAACAGCTGGGAACCTTCAGTAAAATGTGAGTTATTAACAAAGTTGGTGTCAGTTCATCTGTACTGCCATGAAAAATGTTTGATACTAGATAGCTTATAAATAACATAATTTTATTTCTCATAGTTATGGAAAATGGAAAGTCCAAGATCAAAGCACAGGCAGGTCCAGTGTATGATGAAGGGCCCATCCCTGCTTCCAAAATGTCATTTTGAATGCTGCATCCTCACTGGTAGAAGATGGAATGGCAAAAGAGGCAAACGCTGTGTGGTCTTTTTATAAGGCGTTAATCTCTTTCATGAAGGCAAAGCCCTCATAACTTAATCACATCCCAAAGACCACCCCTGTGAATCAGATCACATTGCTGATAATTAAATTTCAATATGTAGTTTTCTGGATATATATTCAGACATAACACTTGGCAAGAAGAGCTTCACTGTTGTTTATAAATCAAAGAGCAATTTCATGGCTCTGTACTTCTGCAGTAAAAAAACAGATTTTGTTTTATCAGGATTTCATGAATCAAGCACTTTATTAAAATATAGGTAAGCATGCAATTATAAAATATGCTTTTTAGGTAACAATAGTTAAATGGTAATTTGGTTCAGTTATTTATGATTTTTTTCTTAATGAATCAACTTTCCCAGCCTCTTTTAATACAGAATTCTTTTTTCCCTACAAACTCGTGATCTCACCTTTATTATATGTTAAAACATTATCTACAATAGTTTATTTTCTGCTCTATTTATTCTGTTAATTTTGAATGGCTCTCAATTCTTCTTCTACTAAAATTAGGTAATTTTTGATTATCATGGACTACTTTATACTTGATTTCTGTAGGAACGGGATACAGCAATTACTTTTCTATTTCAAAAAATTGTTAGCTGATCAAAATCTGTCCTCCCTGCATTATGTGAATTAGATTTAATGAGGATAATAAATAACCTTGAGAAGTACTGACACCTTTATATTAACCAGTCTTCCTCTCAGTAACTATAATATGCACATACCTTTTTAAACTTCTTAGCAAAGAGTGGCACTATTACTTTTAGATCTTAGTTTTGGCCAAGTATTTTGGTTGAATCCTAAATATTTTATAATTTTGTTGCTTTTGTATAAATGATAATCTTTTATGCAGCATAAGGGTTGTAAAATTGAAGAACATACTAGTTTTTAAACCCATATACTGCTGGTAAAGTAGAGGTATTTTATTTTAGCATTTCTCAGTAGACTCTTGTTACCTTAGGGTACATGGTTCCACAGAAGCCACCACTGAGGAAAAGCCACAAACATTCAGGATGCATAAAGCTCAGTGCTGCATTGT
Source organism: Castor canadensis (assembly GCF_047511655.1). Lineage (NCBI taxonomy): Eukaryota > Metazoa > Chordata > Mammalia > Rodentia > Castoridae > Castor > Castor canadensis. The sequence continues at coordinate 80,123,228 of NC_133386.1, read as the reverse complement.
GGATGCTTGATTGATTTTAAATAATTCTGCCCAACTTCCACTAAAGACCTGCTGCCTTTCAACAAATCTAAAATTTTCACTTTATCACTTCAATTAAGCGTATTCACTTTTAACTTGCTTTTTGGGCACCATTTTCTTTTAGGGAGGCATATCTTTACAAAATTAAGGACAAGAAAACACTTAGCAAATCATCCAATAATTTAAACACAACTGACATTGACATGAGACTGATTAAGGGCTTCTCAGCAATGACTGAACTGTGTACACAATGCTTGGGTGGGAATGTAAAATTTTGTATTTGAAATTTCTTTTTTTACTTGTCAAAACCACTTGTAATAAATCTACTGATAAGGCAGGATTACTGTAGTTAATTCTCTTAACAGATTGGATATTGTTATTTTTTCTCTCATGTTTTCTTGTTTTACTTTTACACTACAGATATAATAACTGTCCACACTCTACATATACGGTATTTAGATTGTGCAATGTTTTCCCCCCTTCTTTATATCTGTCTACTTGTGTGTGTCAATGTTATGAAATTCTTTTGAGTTCCTGAATGACATGTCTAAAGATTGCTTTCTGTAAGTTAAAAATAACCTCCACAGAAGAAAATTAGACATTGTTTCATGTTAAATATCTTCAGGAACAATAAAACATATCCCACAGTTCTATTCAAATCAATGATTTATTTTTTTCTAAGAATATTGTGAGTTCTCTAAGAATATTGATTTATAGTTAGCAATACCTGAGAAATACCTGAGATTTTCCTTTAGGAAGATAATGATTATTAATTCAGCACTCTTTTGATTCAGGGCTCTTTTATATAGTTTGTACCTTTTTTCTCCCAAATGAGGCTATATAAATCTTTAGAGCAATTTCTTCTTGTGACAAATATGGATCTCTGAGAATTAACAAATATTGGACTCTCTTTTTCTTTAATCATATTTTCATTAGACATTTACTTTGTTAGACAACTAAGAATCAAGACTGACTATAGTTTTATAGATTCAACAAAGAAAGTATTTCACTCAATTATTTACCAAAAACTTAAATGTCACAAGAGTTTCTGAGAAGCCTAGTTCCTCTAGCAGAATTCTCCTGCATTCAAATCCATATCCAGGAGACTTCTCATCCTCCAGGAAATGACAGAAGATTTTTTCAGTCTTTTATAGTTATACCATACTGTGTCTATTTTCTTTCCTTTTTATGCACTATGAGCTTGAATATTTCTGAAGGTTGCAAAGCACTGGTTTTACTGGAGCCAAAAACCTGCTGAATCATTACATGGATCTTTGCTGCCAAGGTGGCAGAATTCTTTCTGCACTTTCATAAATCTTGTGAAATTGCAGAAGCATATTTGAAAAAGTCCACTAGAGTTAAACTTTTCCTGAGAAACTTAAGACAGTTCTTGTTTATCTGATTATTTTCCAGTAATAATTTCATTTCTCTGTTTTCTTAGGATGTAGGTACCATTTTATAAATGATAAAATTGTGCTTTTCCAAATCTACCTTGAGCCAATATCTTGTTGAAAAGTGTGCTCATATTTCTTTCAACCTCCATGCTATGCCTCTCAATCATTTCACGTCTCTGATGGGTTCACATGAGTTCCCAAAGAACCATAACACATTTTCCTCAAGAACCATGAGTACTTAGTTTCTCTCATAATTCTAAAATTGTTCTGGACTCTCAGAGTCCTTTCTTACAGATCTAAGAAACTACTGCTATTGATTTGTGACTGTCACTTCTTCTTTATGAGCCTTTTACAAGTGTAATTGGGAAGTCCCTGTTTATTAACTGAATTAGATTGCTAAAGAAGAAACTTCTCCTAGATTAGGTTCTCACTAGTACACTCATTCAACATTTATTGAATGTCTATAATCTGTAGGCTCTGTGACTAGGGAATTAAAGTCTTATTCAAGACAAAGACTTTATCTTATACATATACTCTTGTGTGCCTGTCTGGGCAAAAATAAGTTTGACAAAGTAGTCCTATGTATGGAGGCTTGATATCCTCTAAAGTCAAAACATAGACTTCCAGGACATATACTACAGGGAAAATGAAAGAGTGCTGCTACAAAAAAAAAAAAAAAAATCAAGAGATAATGAAGCTGTTGCAGAGATCTGTTTAGAAAAGCTGCTGTATGTGCGATTTTTGTATAACAGTTCCATGCATGGTTAATGACCCATTAAATCATGAATCTTGACAAAATAAACAGTTTCTCGACAGTATCTCCAAAAGACTAGATGGATTTACTTGTTCAACCTCTCTAACTAAAAGCAGAATGTGAGGTAGTATAATATCTAAATATTATGAATGAAGTCTTTGTGAAATGTAGCTCTAATTCTTATTAATATTTGGTAGAGCACCCTTGGAGAAAGACATACAAGTGTTCAAGCTTGTTTGACCTACAGAGTAACAGAATTAGTTGGCAGGATACAATTCAATTCTGGAAGAGTGATAATGAGATGAAAGAGATGTGAAACTGTTGCATGATCCTGTAACTATCCCACTACCACCGCTGCATCCCGTCCCCCAACCTGCTCAACTCAGCACACAACAGCTCAGTGTGCCATTCTTTCTCACTAAATGGCAAGTCAACAATGCCATTTGACTATGTACTTCATTTTGTTACAGCTTCCCTAGAAGGAAAAAACAGTGATTGCAAATGTATTTCTCATTGCCTTACCCTCCCTTTCTCTCATTCTTCCTCCTTTTCTTCTTTCTTCCCTTCATTTTCTCTCTTTTTATTCTCAGTATTATTTCATGCTTCCTTGGTATGATATGCCAGATATGGTCAGACACAGTGCGGTGGTTTAAAGCGTCTGGAAAGACAGAGAGAAAGGAGAAAAAGATAGTGATGATGATAACAAACACGGTATAAAAGATATTCAAAATACAATTTTGGTTTCATTCAACCAACAATACAAAGTCCTATCATGAAGACATAAATAAAACAAAACAAATACGAAAATCTGTAGATGGACAAACTAGTAATAGCCTCGAGTGCACAGAATGTGCTCTGATAAGTAGTCAGGGAAGCAATTCAATCATCAAGAGACTATATGAAAATGAGTAGAATTGATCCCACATTTGCTATAATCCTGGTGTAGCCATAACTACTAAATTAGTTTTATTCATTTGAGTATCATTACAGTATTATGCACAAGGCCTCCTGCTGGGAGTGGATGCAATACTGAGATTTTAAACCTGAGCAATGTAAAGTCAGCACTAAGACATGGATGTTTAGGATACCTGTCATGTGTGATGAAATACAAAGGACTTTGCCAGTTATAAGAGGAAGGAATCATTTTGTAATTCAGGAATGTACAGACAGATATAGGAAAGCATCTGCCATGGCAAACTTGCATTCTATTCCCTGCACTGTTCACTGCTCTTGTCCCTCTTATTCTTCTTGATTTTAGCACTTACTGCCCCTCAGGACTCCTCTACAAAGTATGACTTGTGCCCTCCAGCTTCTTTTGTTCCTGAACCCAAACTTTTCAGTTTTAACCTAAATTATATTTCATAGAGAATAAACAAGATCATGTTAATATGATGAGTAATAAAAGATTAACATGTAATGGTTGTGAGGTAATACATTTACATTTTATTGAACATTTCAGAGAAAATATTCCAAAGGAATAGTGAGACATTTTCTGGTAACACCATAGACTGGTGGCAGAAATGATTTTGGATAAGGTGGTAAATGTCTTTTTAACCTTACCAAATAGGCAAACACTTTCTCTGCCATCACGTAGGGCTGTTAATACAAGTATACTTACCTTAGAAAAATAAGAAGATGCAGAAGACTGTTACTCAATTCAAAACTAGTTGTGATACTACTCACAAACAATTTCACTATTTTTCTTCAGTACTTACAATGCAGCTTTGTATATTTATTAATACCTTTTTGGAAAACCAAAAATGACCTGAAATTACTAGCAAATATCACTATTTTATTTCATGTTTGAGTTAAATGTATCTTTTATACTTTTCAAAAGAAACTCTATGGTGTTAAACCAATTGATTTGGATGGTAAAGAAATGATCATGATTTTCTTCCATTTTTTCAGGTAGGAATAGTCTAAAGAGCCAGAGGGCTCATTTGGAACAGACACTGACTTAGGTTCAGGTGTCATATACAATTGTTTGGATATTCTACCACTCCCTTCCATTGAGGGGGTAGTAGTTTCTTCTACTTCTCCTAAATGTTCTAGGCGTTACATTTTTTGTTCTGTGTCTAAAAAATGGAAAATTATAATTTTGTATATTTTAGAAGAATTTCATGTCTTTTGAGAAAATTACAGTGCTTTGTGTTATAAAAACAAGTTGGAAGATAATTGGTATAAAGGTCAGAGAAGGAATAGGATTTTGCTTAAACTCATGGTAATTTCTTCTGCATTATGGCATATGTTCATATACAAAGGTCTATTTTCTATTTTATAGCTATCTATAAAAATGATATGTCTTGAATACTCAGGACAGACTTCATTTCATTCTTACCTAAACATTAATTACTGAAGTGCAGATATATGTATTATTTTTCATCCAGAAAAGCAAAACCCTTATTTGGAAACCTATACATACCAGGATTTAAGCTCAATGTTTTTCTTTATTGGTTTAACTCTTCTGTCCCTCCATGTAGACCCTTGAGATTGTTTCATGCTGAAGATTCTCACCTGTCAGTGAATTTTCTGATTAAGGATTAGTCTCAATGGGACAGATAGTCACAGGAAAGATATGCTGCTGTTCTGGACTGATGAGAAAGCACACAAATTCATGGCCAGTGTTCCATTATTCTCTCTAGCAGTAGGGAGATCTCCTGCTTACTTGGCTGCTCCTTAAGTATTTTACTAAAAAATTGAAAGGAAGAACTGGGAACTTATAAGATGAGCAACAACACATGAAGGCTGAGAAAATTTTAGTATCAATCATCAGCTTAAAAAATCTTCCTGTTTTTTTCTCTGAGTTTCTTCTCCTCCTCTTCATTCTTCTCCATCAGTCTTTCAAATATGCTTTAAAAGGGAAGACTGCACAGGCCATTAAAATTGAAGTCAAGGTGGCATTGGTCTGTGACCTTTTGTCAAGACAGGTCTTCCTAACACATAAATTTTGCTTTGACTGAATTTTGCTTTTTTCCCCTTTTCCTTCCATGGAACAATACCAAAGAAAAACTCATAATCCTAGTTGGATAATTCCTCAGTAAAGCATTTCAAATGCCTAGAGCACACTTTTCCCTCCTTATTCTGGTTCCCAATTTTTAATTCTATTTTGTCACAGTATAATGGATAAAGTTATATAGACCTCTCTAAATAGGGATTATCCATCTTGTTAATGGTCATCTTCAGTCAATATCTTGGAGATTTAAAAAATTTATGAAAACGTGGTTACATTAGCTTAGAACTCCTACTATTGGGAAGAAATATTTATTACTAAATATTTGTTGCATTATTCACAGAATTGTGCAACCACACAAACACAAGGTTGCAGTAAAAGCAAATATACTGTAGTATAGAACAAGAGTCTGTAACAGCCTTTAAATTTGTTAAAAGTGATTCTGTTTAATTTTCTAAACCAAATAACCTTTAAAATTAAGAAAATTCAACTTGGAAATAGTTCAAAAACATTTTCAAGTTTATAAATTAGACATGTTTGTTTACATTAAAATGTTTAAATTGTCTACATAGAAATATGTGACCTGTGGTGACCTAGTAAATTTGTAAAGTACAAAAAATTGTTTACTTTTTGTTTGTATTTAACATTACATCTTCATAAAATATAAGTGGATCCATAAAAAAATCTACAAAAGGTAAATATTTTGGTGTTCAAATTTTTACAGGATGCATTTTTTTAAGTAAAAAGAGAGGAAGAGAAGGAGAGAAAGAATAAAAGGAGTAGAAAGAGGATGAGAGAGATAAGGGAAGGGAGGTAAAAGAAAGAGGAGCAGGAAGAGTAGGAGGAGGAACAAGAAATGAAGCACTTCCACAGTCATGTGCTGTGATTGACCTTTTCCCGTTTGTCATTCAGAACATGCCATTCTAAATTAAATTTGACATCACAACTCAAAAGAATAGAATTAAAAACAAAAAACAGTTTAGTGAGTCAAAACTGAAATTCATGGGCTACAGTTTCTTCATCTATGGAAATAATTCTATATGTCTTGAACAATGTGAAGCCATTCAGCAAAGATCTGATAAGATATAATTTGAAACTGGATGCAGTGACTCAAGTTTATAATCCTAGCTACTTGGGAGGTAGAGACTGGGATGATCACAATTGAAGGATAGCCAGGGCATGAAGGTACTGAGAGCCCATCTCAACCAATAAAAGCTGGTGTGGTAGCCCAGGTCTTCTTGGGCATAAAAGTGAAACCCTATTCAAAAAGAAACTAATGGTAAAAAAGACTGGCAAGCACAGGGCCTGAGTTCAATCCTCAGTACTGCAGCAAAAAGAATGAAGACTCTAAATGTTTCTCAGAGCCATTGAAACACAAAATTTTTGCTTGGGTTTGAATCTAAATGTGGAAATGTCACCATGTGACATTATTTGCAGGGGTTGTGTTTTTTAGCTTGTTAGGACATTATTAAAATCAGGTTCAGAATTTTTTGAGTACCTAATGCTGTATTTGGTTTTGGGCAGGAAGTACAATCTCTTCCATCTCAGAAGATACAGGAAAGTTAACCTGCAGAAAATACACTACATCAGAGCTTTTGCCTTCTGTATTCTGAAAAAAGCTCGGTGTGGTCTTTCAGCTCTGAACATTGCTAAAAAAGCATGTGTTAGGTCTGAGAGATCAGCAGAACATTTGCATTTGAAATAATGCAAATTAGTTGGCATTTGTTTCCAGAGACTTAGGCCTCTAGCAAAGATCATATGGGCAGTGTTACCCTAGCAAAATCTTTCATAGCTAAAATTAAACAACACCTTCATAAAAATGGGAATCTAGTGACTTTAGTCAAGAGTTCACTTTGAAAAGAGTAGTGTTATGCTACAGACTGACTCCCTGTTTGAAACTGTAATTGTATTGCTACACTAAGGGAGCAGTCTTACAGTTTCTATTTTTCAAACTTGTGTTGCGAAGTGTTTGGTACTGGTCAAATCTGAAGCTTTAATGAGCATGAACAGTAAATCGTTTGCATTGAATGGATTTTCTGAGTAGTAACAAACTCCTCAAAGGTACAAAGTCATACTCTAATTACACTGATTAGCTTTTCTTTGTACAAATTCATTAAGTTTGTATCTTAGAAACATCCATTGTGTGGTGATTTAGAAAATAAATTTAGAGATTTTCACAAAATCTTGATTGTAGACACAAGTTTATGGGAGCAGTAATTATTTCACTTAATTTTCCTCTAATAACAAATTTGCATTTGACTTTTTATTATTGATTATAAGGTACAATTAAAAGTATTTAGTCGGCTTAATTAAGTTAAAATGACATTTAAAAAAATTCCAGGTACAGAATAAAACAAAGATGGGCTACAAAAGAATCTTCAATTAGAAGGGCCCCTCAAGTATCAATCCAAATTTCTTCTCTATTCAGAGATCTCCACAAAAATAAAACTGTCATTAATTTCTTCTCTTACTTATTTTTGGGGATGGTGAGTCCTTTTCTTCACAAGACAAGCATTTATATGATTGCACTTGAGAAGTGCATGTTTTCCTGGATCTCCTACCCACTTAAACTTTTCCTTTGAAATATTAGATAGAACATATCTTTTCATTCCTGCACATAACTCCCATCTCTCAGAACTAAAAAATTCTTTTATGTATTAAATTAAATCTTCCATTCCCTATTTTCTCAAACATTTCTTAAAAATTTTTGCCTAGCAATAAGTTATTTTTTATTTCAAAACTTACTGCAAAGTTTTGTACTGTCATAAAGAAAAGTATACAGATAATGGAATATAGCTGAGAGGAAAAATATTAATTTCTATATCTACAAATGTATAGATATATAAGGATATAGGATAAGGATGATATGATAATTCAATAAAGAATCATTTCAACTAATGATCCTGGGACTCCTAAATTTCCATATGGAAAAGAATGAAGTTGGAATTCTACCTCACATTATATACAAAAATTAAACCAAACAGATCAAAGATGTAAGAAAAACTACAAAACTCTTAGAATAAAATAGGAATTAAGTCTCAAAAATCAATGATTTTTGGAGCTATGATAGCAACATCATAAGCAATGAAAGAAAAAGTAAATAAATTATCCTGAGTTAATATTAAAAACTCTTGTGTTATAAATAACATGAAGAAGGTAAAAATGTAATCCACATAATGGGAAAATATGTAAAAATCATGACTATGCTAAGAATAATTTCACAATGTATACATATACACACACTATAAATATATATAATTTTTACTTTTTCAATTATACCTCAATAAAACTGGAAAATACGATAATGAACTTGTATTTAAATAATTTAAATATCTGTAATAACTCAGTGCTAAAAAAGACAGATAAGACATGTCTTGATTCTCTTCCAAGTTCATTTAAAAGTGAGCTCTGTTCACTATTTAAAATGTACAATTTAGTGATCACGGAGCAACTTAAGACCTGATAGTGCTGAGAAATTACCGTACCTATATGTCATAATTTTAAAAATTATTTCTAAGTTTTCTTTATATTTTCTTACTTTGTTTTTATTAGTAAATGATAATTGTACAAAGGGATTTCACTGTGATATTTCACATAACACATGCATATAGTGTACTTTGATCAGCTTAACCCCCTCTATAGTTCTCTTTCCCTCATCTCCTCTCCTGCTTATTTTCCAGTAGTTTCCATTGGGTTTCCTTATGCTATCTTCATACATAGATACAATTTATTTTCATATTGTGTACCTCCATCATTCTCATTCCTTTTCCCCCATCTCCAGTAATCTCCCCAACAGTCCTTCAGTGAGAACTGTTTTATATATATGTATGTATATATTTGTATTTATGTATATAAACATACATAAACAGAAAAACAATCCCATTCACAATATCCTTTAAAAAATAAACTGACTAGGAATAAATTTAACTAAGGAGATAAAAGACCTTTATAACAACAACTATAAGACACTGAAGACAGAAATCAAAAATGACACCAGAAAATGGAAACACCTCTCATATTCATGAATCACTAGAATCAATATTGTGAAAATGGGTATACTACCAAAAAATCAGTATATTCATTGCAATTGCCATCAAAATTCCAATAAAGGTCTTCACAGAGGTAGAATAATCAATCCTAAAGTTTACATGGAAGCACAAAAGACCTTGAATAGTCACAGCAATCCTGGGAAAATAGAGCAACAATGGAGGTATTGCAATATCTGACTTCAAACTATATTATAGAACCATAATAACAAAACAGCATGGTACTGGCACAAAAACAGACACATATATCAATGGAATAGAAAAATAAGAAATAAGCCCACATAGTTTCAGCCAGATGATTTTGACAAAGATGTCAAAAACTTACACTGAAAAAAAAACCAAAAAAACTTTTCAACAAATGGTGCTGGGAAAATTGAATATCTACATAAAGAAAACTGAAACTAGATCCCTGTCTTTTGGATTGTGGTAAAATCAATTCAAAGTGGATCAAACACCTTAATGTGAGACCTAAACTTTGAATCTACTGCAGGAAAACATACAGAAAACTCTAGAAGACATAGGCACTGGCAACTACTTCCAGAATAGGACTCAAGTAGCTTAGCAACAAAAGCCAGGATCAATAAATGGAATTGCATCAAACTATAAAACTTCTGCAAGCAAAGAAAAACAGTCACCAGACTAAAAAGACAGTCTACAGAATTAGAGAAAATCTTTTCCAGCAAATCAGAATACAATAGAGAGACCTCCAAACCCATGTTTATTGTAGCAATATTTATAATAACCAAGCTGTGGAATCAGCCTAGATGCCCTTCCACTGATGAATGGATAAAGAAAATGTGGTATATACACATAGTAGAGTACTACTTAGCCATAATGAAGAATAAAATTATGTCTTCTGCAAAAAAATGGATGGAACTAGAGATTATTATGTTAAACTAAGCAATCCTGGTTCCCAATGACAAAAGTCTCAAGCATTCTTTCATGGCATGAAGAAGACCAAATTTCAAATTATTCTATTTTTTAATTATGAATTTGCCGTACTGGATCCCAAACCATGATACCTAGAACTGGATTCAATATTCTACATGGATCTGCCATCTGCCAAATACAATAATGGTGAAAATCTCCATTTTTTTGAACAATATTTTCTATTAATGTAATGTAGAAATATGTATTTGCCATGTTGGAGGAAGAATTTGGCAATTGCTGTCAGCTGACATCATGTTTGGTTTGGTTGGTGGAATCTGTAGTGAACAAAACTCTTCGATATCTTTTACAAGTCAGCTGCTATCAAGATGGCCATTTTCATTTTGTGTTGCATATTTTTTACATTTGCTTTTGTCATTTTTAATTTGCAAATATGAATTCAGTTTCATTAAGAAAGGTGAAATCTTGGTTCTGTCAAGGCCATTTTAAACCTTAATTCTCTCCTCTTGTGACTTGAAACTTTAAAAATAAGTCACTTTCTCTTTATAAATTTCACAGTTAAAATGTCAAGTATGTCAGAATCAATGAAAACTGAATTCTGTGTGTATTTATAATTCTTGTTGAATACAATGAAAGACCATCTAAGTTCTCATTAACAAACTTTCATTATGGCCATTCAAAACCAAGGTCAGGGAGGAATTCATAAGACAATTTCAAAATCCAGCAGCAGAATAAAGGTGGACCAGACAAGATGGAGGTTACCAACACTAGACCTGGCCTCCAAGTGTCAGTGCTGAAACCTTGACTCTCATTCTTGTAGCTATGTGTGCCTTCCTCTGTTATTTATCATCTTTTCTCCCACTTTCCTAATACCTAAAACAAAGCTAATGATCACAATAATGATGATGAGAAAACCTGCACCATGCAGTTGTTTCTTAGATTAAGTGAGAGTATACCTAATGTTCTCAGGAAACCTTATATTTTATAGCATTCTTCCAACCTATTGGTTTTGAGAAGCTATGTATCAATCATTGTTTTAAATTTTAATGATAAAAATTCAAGAGATTAATGATTTATTCTCAAAATCTAGATAAAATTATCCCTATTGTTGATAATTTTCAGAAATCAACTTTTCCATTTTAAATTTAATTTATAAATAGATTAAAAGCACAAATATAATATAAAAGACTGCTTTGAATATTCCTCTTTTAAAACCTTCTCAGAAGAATAAAAAATAATAATGAGTTCACAAATATCTACAACTATGACAAATATCTATAACTCTATTACTAAACTTATAATTCTAAATTAAAGGAAATCATCTTAATTTTATTATGTTAACAAGAAAACTTTAAGCTTCTTGAACACAGAAGTTGATAAACAAATGTCGTGTATCATGTGATATTTTTAACTAGTTCAAAAATGTTTTCCTGTACAAAAGATGTCAAATAGACAAAGCAATACTGAGCACAAAGAACAGCCATGGAGGTATCACATTACCTGACTTCAAACTATACTACAGAGCCATAGAAATAAAAAAACCACAGTACTGGCACAAAAACAGACATGAAGATAAATGGAACAGAATAGAATATCTAGACATAAATCTACACACTTATAGCCAAATGATTTTTGACAAAGGATCCCAAAATATTTGTTGAAGTAACATGTTTCCCAGACTAAATGGTGCCTGGAAAACTGGGTAGCTGCTTGTATATTTCACCTGAATTGAATATCAAGTCAAAGTGGATCAAAGCTCTCAATGTAAGTCCTAAAACCTAAAACTTTGAAACTACTACAGGAAAGAACAAGGAAAACACTAGCACATATAGACATAAGCCATAACTTCTTGAATAGAACCCCAATAGCTCAGCAATTAAGAGAAAAATTGACAGATGGACTGCCTCAAACTGAAAAGCTTCTGTACAGCAAAAAAAAAAAAAAAGTCACCACACTGAAGAGACAATCTACAGAATGGTAGAAAATCTAGAACATCTTTGCCAGCTACATCTGATAAGAAAATAATGACCAGTATTTAGAGGGAGCTCAAAAACCTAAATTCCCAAAGAATCAACAACACAATGAAGAAATGGGCAAATGAACAGAATAGACATTTTCCACAGGAGGAAATATAAACGGCCAATAAATACGTGAAGAAATGCTGCATAGCATTGGCCATAAAGGAAATGCAAATCAAAACAACATTAAGATTCCACCTCACTACAGTCAGAATTGCTATCATTAAAGACATTAACAACAACAAATGTTGGCGAGAATGAAAGAGGGAAAGAAGCTCTCATACACTGTTGGTGGGAATGTAAATTAGTACAGCCACTATGGAAAGCAATATGGAGATTCCTCAAAAAGGTAAAAATAGAACTACCATTTGATCCAGTGAGACCACTTCTGGGCATACATCCAAAAGAATGTAAGTCAGGATACTTGCATGTCATGTTGTGGAACTATTCACAACAATCTATGGAAACAGCGCAGATGCTCTATAACTGATGAAAGGATTAAGAAAATGTGATATATACACACATGGAATTATTATTATTCAGCTATAAAAGAATGGAATTATGTCATTTGGAGGTAAACGAATGGAACTGGAGATCATGTATATGTATATATAGTATATATATACTATCTATATATTTGTGTGTGTGTGAGAGAGAGAGAACAAGTTTGCAATAGTGGGACTGTTTGGGGGATGGGAGGAGGAGGTAAAGGAAAAGAGAATAATAGTGAGTAAAATAATATTGATACACATTTCATCTGTGTAGGAAGGCTAATCAGATTATAATACTGTATATTCACAGGTGAAAAACCAAGGCAAAACCCTTTTGAACAATGGATATACATTTAAAAATGAAGAACAGGAATTTAAAATATGTCCTTTTAGGAGGAGGGTATTATTAGGACAGGGCAGGGTGTAGGGTAAAAGGAGGATGAATATGATCAATGTACTTTTTATACGTCTGAGAAAGTAGAACAAGAAAAGCTGTTGAAATAGGTTTAAGTAGGCAGGAAGGGGTATGAGAGAGAATGATGGTGGAAATGAACGTAATCAAGATACATTGTAAGCATGTATATGTCACAATGAAACCCCCTGTACAACTAACATATGCTAATAAAAATATTTAAAATTTTTCCACTATATGTAAAGGATTTTGATTTCTCTCATGTATTTAAGTAAAAGGGAAATACTGGGAGACGTTTCCTTTCCAAACAAAAATGAAACTCTTATTATCACAAATTTGAGAAAGGTGTCTTAAAACATAAGTGCAAATCTATGGACTGTATTAAATGACCTATTCATATTCAACATTTCCTTTTCTGTACTTACAAAAGGATAAGGGTAGATGTCCTTTTATTTGTTTGGAAATATGACTAACTGAGGAACTGAAAAAATTTAATTTATTTACATCCAATTTAAGTTTAAATGTAACTCATCTAGTTATTGGAAAACTAAAAAAAATAAATAAATGTTTGATGCTTGGTGGCACATTCCTGTAATCCTAGCTATTCAGGAAGTGGAAGTAGGAGAATCAGGATCCAAGGCTGCCTGGGTAAAAGCAAGAGATCCTACCTGACAAACAAACTAAAAGTGGAAAGAATGGAGACATGACTCAAGTGCCAGAACAGCTGCCTAGCAAACGTGAGGCTCTGCAATCAATCCCCAATAGTGCCAAACCAAAAAAAAAAAAAAAAAGTTTGGGAGAGTTTACAGTTGTGAATCTTTTTTAAAGGATAAATTTCATGAAATTTAAATCAAAACAAGGTTCTGGGTAGGTCAAGATGGATGTACATCAAGATCAAGCCATTCTGAAACTATTTAGTGTATGAATTGAGATGTGTTCCAAGTGTAAAATATATAACACATTTTGATGACTGTGTATAAAAAAATGTAAAAATCTCACTAATATTTTTAATATTTGAATATAGTAAAATAATATTTTGGACATATTTGATTATTTAAAGTGTATTATTAAAATGTAGTTTCACCTGTTTTTTTACTTTTTCTTAATAAAGTTACTAGAAAATGTGTGTTCTTCCACTTGTGTTCCTACTGTACAGGATGCATTATCTCATTTTTCTCTACCATACTCTGGAAAGACTGCCAACAGAACCAGGAATATCAAAATATTTTCCTAACTGGTTTCCAGTATTTCTACCTCCAACCCAAACTCCACCTATTAACCAGAGTGATATTTCTAATGCAAAAACATCCTTCTCATTCTTCTTAAAAGCCTTCAATGACTCCATATTTTCCCAGATTAAATTCTGATGACTTTAAGTAAAGTAAATGTCTACTCCAGCTTACCTTTCTAAACTCATGTCTAAGCAATCCTCTTCAAATTCATTGTTCTAGTCGTACTCTGTCCTGTTCTGATAGGTCTTTACCCACACTACTTCCTTTTTGGAACAGGCTCTGTGTTCTCTCTCCTGTTGCTAAAGCTCACTCATCCTGCAAGATGAGGTGGGAGAGCTGATCCTTCTCTCACTGTTAACTGTTTCTTGATACCCAATCCAAGGTTTGTTTAAACCCCTTTCTAATCTTTTGCAAGGAGCTAAAATGCATCTGAGATATATGCATGGTATGTACTATATTAACTATAGTAAGTATATAATTCATGCTATATAAACATTGTCTTTTTGATTTTGTGTTTCCTTAATATTGTGACAACTTGAGTGCTCAAAATATAGAAAGAAGACACCTAGAAAGTCACCATTAATGTTCTGAGTTCTCTTAAGTAAGGCTATCATCTCTCTCTCTCTCTCTTTCTTTTTTTCTGTTTTTTTTTTTTTTTTTTTTTTTGGTGGTACTGACATTTGAATTCAAGGCTTCATGCTTGCAAAGTGAGTGCTCTACTGCATGAGGCATACCTCCAGTCCATTTTACTCTGGTTATTTTGTAGATAGAGTCTCATGCACTATTTGACCAGACTGACCTGGAACTACAATCTTCCTGATTTCAGCCTTCAAGTAGCTAAGATTAGAAGTGTTAGCCATGGGCACCCAGCTACTTCCCTTATTCATGTTATTTTGCTGTAATATTTTCCATTCCTCACTGACTTTGTTTGAACCTACTGCCTGGATGAATGAATCTTACAATAATAACTGGATTCAAAACTTGCTAAAAGATCTGTAAAGCTAAGAGAAAACTCTCCAGAGCTTCCAGATAACTTTGTGAACAAGACAAATGCCCTAGTTTTATGGAAAAGCCAGTGGATTGAACAACAGATTTCAGGGGATCAAAACCACCAATTTTTCACATTATCTGAATTCACCCTGACATGACAGAAGTCCATAGATAGGAGACAGTTGGGTGGGTGGAGGGACCCACCTTCCTTCTTGAGATGGGTGCTGGTTTCAAGCTCTGTCACTTTTCTACTTTTTCTTTTTTTGAAACCAAGAAACAACCAAACTAGGTTCATCTTTCTGCTTGGCCTTGCCACAGGTAATTCAACAATTTAAAATGTTAATACAAATATCCCCAAATCAAAAATGGCTGGGTGCATGCTTCAGTATCATTATCACTTTGCTATTCATTTATTTCTTGTGTGGAATTAGAAAGATTGCATTGATATGCTCTCTTGCATGGTTCTTTGATAAGTAGTTTGTTTTAAATGATTGCCATGTTAATAGCTTCATTGCAAATATTGATTTTATAACCACAGAGTTAAGACTAAATATGATCTTAATTATAATTAACCAAAAGGTATTACAAAAGCCATTCATCTGTCAGATTGTCAGTCTCTCAGCTTTGGGCTGAAACCTGTGTGATCATATAGCATTTAGGAGATGGTTTACTGCTGTTTAAATCAAAACTGCAAAGTATAGTCTACTTCCTTATTTCAGACTACACAAGAGCATTAACTTTTCATCAGAACTATATTGTCGATAGTGATATATTTTTCTTCTTTTGAATCACTACCATCTTGAAGAATTTTCCTCTGGCATTTATGACTCAAAAAGGTAGAAAGAATGGCAGTGAGAATGTGCTGAAATTGGGGATTGGGTGAGTAGGAAGCAGGTACATAACACTATTGACAATTAATCATAATTGTTTCAAAGAATGACAATGGAAGCAAATACAAAATAGTTTTCATTAAAGAACCTGCCTCTCATACTACAATGCATGAATTTATCCACTTGGAATTTGTAATGTGGTTGTTAGTACCAGTCTTATCTTTCTAAGTCTTTCTCATACTGTGCTTATTGTAGAGCCAAAAGTAATTCATAGAGGACAATGTATCTAAGGGCCAAGTAAAATCTACTTTCTCTGTTTTTAAAATGAAATGTAAAGCAGACAACATGGATTTTGGATATGTGTTTAGAAAGATTTCTGGGTATTATTAGCTCTTCCAACTACTGAGCATAGAGCAAAAGTTGTTAATTTCTTTAATAATCTCAACTTTTTCTTACTTTTTTCTCTTTCATTGTCTCCTATAATCTCCCTCTCTTTCTTTGCAAATTGGGGATAATCTCCATCAAGATTTTGATAAAGATTAAAAAATATCATACATACAATTTCCCAAAATATCAGATACTCCATAAATGTTCCTTCACTTACCCTGATAGTCTTTGGGGATATTAAATAATTGTCAATAAAGTTACATTTTCATTGCATGATTAAGACTTAACCTTTGGCTTAGAGGGCATATATTTCATTGCATGATGTTTCTGGTTCATGATTTTGGCCACTTTCTAATTGAAAGTATCACTGTAAACATAATTATTAGTATTGAGGTAGAAAAACCCAAAATTATATTAACTCACAGGTATTTACAGAGAAAGATAAACATTAATTTCTTGCTTGATATTTCTTAGATACTGAGAGAAAAATTTGCTTAGATTTCATTGAAGTAAGAAAATTCCATAGTGAAACTGCTGATGAAAATTAATAGTGAAATGAATATACTTATAGCATTTTTTTAACCACTAGAAGTCAATGATTTTCCACTTCAGTGCATTGGTTTTCTTGAAATTAGCTTAGAAATTAACTAGATTTAAATGTCAAATACTTGAGGTTCAACTTAAAAATTTTAGCTGAAACAAATGTAAACTCCTTATTAAGGTCGATTATAACTTAATACTTGTGGTGTCAGCAGTATAACTTAATGCTGTGGTGCCAATAAACTGTGCTTTTTTATGTGTGATAAATAATGTGTTTATTTCATCTCAAATAATCCAATAAATGCCACCAGATTTTAGCATTGCCTGAATAGCAAGATTTTAAATTTAGAAATGGGAAAGGCTTGTTTGGAAGTCACTGAATATATTTAACCAAATGTTGATTTACAGTAAGGAGGAGCACATAAGTTATTATTTGCTTTTTTGTAATTGTTCTTCACTGGACATCCTACACTTGCAGTATATGGGATTCAAAGTGCCCTTAAGTTATTTTGCTCAAAAAATGGTGTGTCTTTCTTATTATCTCTTATGCTTTCTCTTCAACAAAATTGGAGAGGAAGGCAAAGTGAAAAATGAATTTTATATCCATAAATTTGTTTTATAACATCAATGATTAATTTTCAGTTGGTATTTTTGCACATAATATGCAAGAAATAACAGGCTTTTTTTCACTTTTGTCTTTAAAATTTGAAATTATATTTTAGGGAAATAATGCTTTTCTTTAGTTTGTGTCTAGAGTAAAATTCACCTACCTTTTTTCTTGAAACAATTTTCACAATAATTCCACATGAAATTCAAACAACTGTAAAAGTTATTTAATGGAAGGAATGATGTTTGTGAAAACATCTAGAAAATTTGAAGATTTTTCAAATGCTGTTTTCATTTTGCCTATGTTCACTTCACTTTAAAGAGAAAAGTATTCTTGGATCAACCAAACTTTATGTGGACTCTGTCATTATACACATACCTATCCTTTGCCTCTACACACTCCAGTGTCAGCATCCTAACAAAATCAGTATTTTAAAAAGTGAAGGCTTACATCAATGATTTGAAGCGTGAGTTGCCTTCATGTAAACAATGGTTGCTAAATTCCCAGTTTAGCTCTAACATCTGTCTAACCATTGCTGCACAGTGAAAATATGAACTCTTGAGATTACAACAGCTTTTCCATGAGCAGAATCACAGATGAGAGAACACTTTCTGGGGAGGGTGTTATATTACAGAAGTTAGTTTAGAGAAAGCACCAGACACAGTGTAGATCACAAACAGTTATCAAACATTTAATTCCTTTCACTATGGAATCAGCCTTGGTGTCCTTCAACTGATGAATAGATAAAGAGAAAATGGTCTATATACATAATGAAATTATAGCGCCATAAAGAAGAATAAAATTATGTCATTTGTAGAAAAGTAGATGGAACTAAAATCATCATGCCAAACTCAGAAAGACAAATATATCTTTTTTTTGTATGCAGAATCTAGACATGATAGATGATAGATAGAGAGATATATTAGATGATAGATATTTATCATGAATAAAATTATGGCACTTATGGGGGAAATTGGGGGAAGATGAGAAAGGAAAGAGAATGATGGGATGGTGAATAATATCAAAGTACATTGTATCTATGTATGAAGATGGCACTATAAAACCAATAAAAATAGAGGGTACTGGGGATGGGGTAAAGAAAGAGTAGTGGGGAGGTTAATCTGATTCAAGTAAAATATATACCATGGTGAAACCACTTTGTAAAATCAATATGCACAAACGAAAATGAAAAAAAATTTTAAATGAGGGAGGGGGTGTTATATTCCCATTGATCAAGAAGAGGTCACAAGTCACCTTGGTGGAATGGGTGTGGAAGAGCATTCTCTGAAGAGTGAAAGGCATTAAGGAAAGTAAGCAGAGCAAGATGCATGCAGTATGATCAGAGAAATCTGAGATGAATGGTGTTTCTCGAGCCTGAGGTTCCATGAAAAGTTTGGTGGGGATGGTGAGAGAGCAGAAAAGACTAGTGTTACAAGCTAGATCAAATGTTAGATCATCTTAAATGTCAAGGTAAAGAATTTAGAGGGTTTTCTATTGGTAATGAGTAGTCACTGAGGCTTTAGATCTGGGAAGTGATTTTATAGACACAAGTGCTATTGATTTATTTTTGAGCAATAGATGAATTTATTGCTTTGCTTTCTGATGCTACTTTCTGCTGTTAGAATTTGCTTGCAAAAAGCTTTACTCTCTAATTTTCTAACACAGTGATTTGAAGATTTCATTTTCCAAAATGATTTTGTATGTGAATAATAAATGAGAGAGTGTGATATAAAAATCATACTTTTTTATTTACTATGTTCCATGTAATGTTCAATTCCTCATGATAAATGACATTCTAAAAAGCTTTGCTGGTCTAAATATTAGCCAATGCCCCCAAATGAGTAAGCACTAAAAGGGTATTTCATCAAAACACTATGAATTGCACAACGTTCATGTTTTTACTGGTCTCTTGGAGAGGATCTTGGCCATTTTCTAGTTTTGTTCTTCCTCTTTTCCCTTATTTTTGCCATTAAATTAAATTAGAATGTGCCCATTGTATTCTCTTGCCAAACTCCAGTATAATTTCACAGAAATCTAATCCTGTTTAGTTTATTCATTTGATTTTATTTCTAAAGAAGATTTTGTAGTGAGATTTTCAATGGAAAAGCATATCTTAGGTGAAAAAAAGTGAAATGGGAAGGGACCATCAGGCGAGGAAGAAAAGAAAGTATGTGAAAGAAGGAGCGGCTTTACCTGATCTTAGCCCAAAGGGTAAGAAGTGATGAAAGGAGAGATTCATAATAATTTATGTGTTCTAGCCTCATTTTTATTCAAAAAATAGAAACATAGTGAGGTACATTGAAAATAAAGTAAAAAAATATATAGTGAGGTACATTATCACCCAAACTAGAAGTTTTAAGAAGCAATTTTCCAGGCATTCAATTCTATTCAAAATTTCAATTCTGTGACTTTATATGGGACATATCCAGTGATGTAAAGAGCAAAGTCATCAACATTTTTAAAGTGCAGCATTCAGATGTGATGGTACATGCGTATAATACTAGCACTCCAAAAGTGAAGGTGGGGAGACTAGGAGGTGGAAGCCAGGTTGTAATGAATACGGAGATCCAGTCTCAAAAAAACAAGGACTGGGAGAGAAAAAAATGGCAAATTTCAAACCCCTACCACATCCCTGCCTCTCCACAAACCAGAAATAAAACCTCAGTTATGAGTTTATAAGTGAAGGCAGGCAAGTGAGTAAGACAAATGAGGACAGCAATAAAAGAATAGACGGACAATAGCTAGAGAAAAAAATTTGTAAAAAAATCTAACTGTAGATCTATAAAATAAACAAAGAGAGAACTTTGCTCATGTGGAGCCCAGAGTTCCCATGGAAGTGGGACTTGATCTGCACTACCCTCAGATTCATGGTCCACTGTATTTGTGACCAGAACGATCTAAAAGCAGGCTGGCAAGAAGTTAGAAGACAACCAGAAGCTATGTCCCTCTGCCAAGGGCAAAAGGTGGGTCCAGGGTAATCAATCTAGCAGAATGCCACCCTAACTTGTAACATCTCTACACCCACCACCCAACCCAGCATATGTACTGGCAAGAAGAGCTGCTTATAAGTGTCACTGCAAAACAGGCTGACCAGAACTTCTCTGGTTGAATGGAAGACAGCTAGCATGTGGTACCTCTGCCTCAGGAAAAGCAGGGTTTGAGAATGAGTCAACCAGCTACATCTCTAAAATCACCACTATAGCATATATACATCTGCCATGAGACTCTGCTTCAAGATCAATTGACCAGAGACTACCAAGGGTTGTAAAACTTAAGCGTAAATACCCTGAACCTTGGTCCCCATTAGGACAAAGGGCAGGTATAGGAACATCAGCTACATCCCTAAACTCACTGTACAGCCCAGCTCACCATCATGCAAACGAAACTTCAAATGAAGGCTGAAGTGTGAAGAGCAACGCTACCTGTGAACAAGTCACAGTTGCCAGTGGATAACTTGTGTAGGGTAAAATGCAGACTGTGATAATAGGTACACTTGTTAAAATCCTCCCTAACCTATTAATTGTGGCCAGAGGCCTCTTCACTGCTCCTATCCCAGGTGTTACCTCCCTAATCCCATCAGAACACCTGCAGTGGAACATAACTACACCATCTCAGGGCATCCCAGCTCTTAGGAATTGATGCTACTGCATAGGACATGCCCCACCTCATTCCAGTTATTTCCTCTGGTCAAGACCCTTAACCAACAACAGAACATTGCACCTCAGCTGCACCAAGAAGGGAATCCCAGGTAATTCCAAGCTGAGATGTTATACATGAGTAAACACAACAGGAGAAATGCAAACAGAATGCTGGGGATAGAGATTAGAGAAAAACTACTTCACTGACACAGCCCAGCTGGCATACACTCTTCTCAACAAGGAAGATATATTGACTTTTTTTCCTATTTCTATTTTATGTTTCTGTTGTTAGTTTATTCTATTTCCTTTTTCTGTATATTTTAATTCTTTAATAATTCTATTCTTTTGCAATCCCTGACCATAGTGTCTTTCTCTGAAATAATTAAGGTATATTCCCTCAAACTATTATTTACCTTCTTCTTCACACACGTCTTCCCCATTCCCCAATCTTTCTTCTTCCTTTTGTCTTCCCTCATCCCACCCTTATTTTTACTACTTAATTTTAAAATCCTAAATGCATGATTGCTTTTCTAAAGCTTAATGTACCATATAAGAACTCTAGTGTCTTTCATATGTAATGTTATTGGTAGGCGCAGGAAATATTTCCAAGTGTTTTTTGTAAACTTTTACTAGGATATATTCATTATAGAGGGAGGGGATTCATAGTGACAATTCCAGTTAGACATTGAACATTATTTACATTGCCCCCATCACTTCTCCCCATCAGCCCTATCCCCTCCACTTAAAGCAATTACAAGAGGTTTCTTAGTTCCGTTTCATATAGGTATATGAAGTCCATTTACCATATACCATCACCTTAATCTCCTTCCTTCACCTGTATATGCTAGATATTAGTCCCTTGTCGGATGAGTAACTGGCAAAGATTTTCTCCCATTCTGTGGGCTGTCTCTTGAGTCTGGCAACTGTTTCTTTTGCTGTGCAGAAGCTCTTTAGTTTGATGCAGTCCCATTTGTTCATTGTTTCTCTTAGATTATGAGCCTTTCGAGTTCTGTTCAGGATGTCATTCCTTATACTTATCTTTTGCTGTGTATTTCCTACTGATTTCTGGAGTTGTTTCAGTTTCAGGCCTTATATTAAAGTCTTTGATCCACCTGAAGTTGATTTTAGTACAGGGTGAAAGACAGGGATCTAGTTTCAGTCTTCTACATGTGGATATTCAGTTTTCCCAGGAGCATTTGTTGAAGAGGATGTCTTTTCTCCATTGTGTGTTTTGGGCTGCTTTGTCAAAGATCAGTTGACTATAGATGCATAGGTTTATTATATCTGGAACTTCTATTGTGATACATTGATCTTGGTCATTTTCACAATGTTGATTCTATCAATCTACAAGCACAGAAGGTCTTTCCATCTTCTGATGTCTTCTTCAATTTCTCTCTTTAGTGGTTTATAGTTTTCATTAAAAGAGTCTTGGTTTCTTTCATTAAATTTATTCCAAGGTACTTTATTCTTTATGAGGCTATTGTAAATGGGATTGTTTTCTTTCTCTCTCTGTTCATTGTTGGTAAATAGAAAAGCTACTGATTTCTGTGTGCAAATTTTGTATGCTTTGCCAAAAGAGTTTACTATTTCTAATAGTTTTTTTTTTTTGGTAGAGTTTTTGGGTTCTCATAGGTATAAGATCATGTCATCTGAAAATAGGGATACTTTGACTTCTTCCTTCCTGATTCAAATCCCTTATATTTCTTGCTCTTATCTTTTTCCTCTGGCTAGGAATTCCAAAACTATATTGAATAAGAGTAAAGAAAGATGACAGCCTTGCTATGTTCCTGACTTTATGAGTTTTTATTTCATGTAAGTATCTGGTTTGATTTTGTATTGGTGAATTTCTTATTGTTGATTTATGCCCCCATGCCAGTGGAAGAAAAGGCACATTAGCCATGCAACTACACAATACTGCCAGAATATAGAGAATAATTCCAACCAACAACTTGACCTTAAATGAGTAAATTTCAGAGCAGAGACATTAGAAATGTGAAAAAGGCAACAAAGCAGAATTTTAAAAATAGTGAGGTTGATGAAATCTCAAATATTGTACTCAAAAGAATAATAGAAATTATCAATGAAATTAAAAAAGGAAATGAGCAACATTCAAAGAGAACACAAATAAACATCTAAATGAATTGAAAGAGGATACAAATAAACAGTTGAATGAAATAAAGAAGACAATGTAAGACATAAAGAAGAATTCAGTTAAGGTATTGAAATCTTGAAAAATAATAAAATTGGAACTTGGTAAATGAAAAGCTTTACAAGACAAATAAAAAACTCACTTGAAGGCCTCTATAGTAGACAGGATCAAACAGAGGAGAGACTATCATGACTTGAAGATAAGATTGACATATTAGAACATGCAGATGGAGATAAAGAAAAAAACAAAGTATGAATGGAACATGTAAGACCTCTGAGACACCATTAAAAGACAAAAACCTATGAACTATGGGAATAGAAGAAGGAGAAGAAGTGCAAGTTAAGGTCTGGGAAAGATATTTTAATAAGTAATAGCAGAAAACTTCCAAAATCTTGAGAAAGAGATGGCTGTCTAGGTACAGGAGTCTTTTAGAACTTCAAACATACAAAACCAGAATAGAATTTTCCCATGTTATAATAAAATTTAAAACAAAAGTATTATGAATAAGGAAAGAATAATGAATATTGACAGTTGCAAGAGATAATCACCAAGACACTTACAAAGGCAATCCTATCCAAATAACAGCAGATATTTCAACAGAAACTTTATAGACAAGGACAGTACAGAATGTTGTACTTTTAGCCCTGAAAGAAAATAAATGCTAACCTACATAATGCGAATCTACATAAGGAGAAATAAACACCTTCCATGATAAACAAAAATTAAAGCAATTCTTGGTCACTAAACCAGTACCACAGAAGAGGAAGATAAATGTTACCATGAAAATACAGAAAGAATAAATACCACTAGATGTCTAGATGAGGAAATGAGGAATAAAGAAATATTAAACATTACAAAAACAACCAAATGGCAGAAATCACCACATTCCTTTAGACAATAACTGATCATTAATGGTCTCAATTCTCCAATAAAAAAACACAGACTTGTGGACTGGATTAAAATACAAGATGCAACCATTTGCTGCATACAAGAAACCCACCTCACTGGCAAAGAAAAATACAAGTTTAAAGTGAAAGGACGTAAAAATATTTTTCAAGAAAATAGACCCAGAAAGCAAGAAAGAGTAGATATACTCATATGTGACAAAACAGATGTCAAACCAAAATTATACAATACAAAGAAAGCATTTCATATTTGGAAGGATGATATAACATGTGCACTGAGTATCAGCACACAAAATTTCACAAAAAGGAAACACTATTCAAAATGAAAGCTTAGATACACCACAATACAGTCATAGTGAATGATTTTAATAACCCACTCTTACTCTAGGTAGTGCAGACAAAAAAACCAACAAGCAAACTTCAGAATTAATAAAACTAGGGATCAAATGAATGTTAACAGACATCCATGGAATATTCTACCCAGTAGCCACAGAGAACATTCTTCTCCACAATGAAATGTCTCCAAAATTCGTATTTTAAGTTGAAAGAAAGTCTTAATAAATACAAAAATTGAAATAACTTACTGTATTTTATTAGATCACCATGGAATAAAAATAAAAACAAATAACAAGAGAACTACAGAAAATATAAAATCACCTGGAGATTTACTGTTGAATTACCAGTTTATTATTAAAGAAATGAGTGGGTGAATTTAAATATTCCTTGAATTGAATGAAAATTCAAATCAACTTAACAGAACATTTGGGACACAGCAAAGGCAAGGCTCATTTATACTTTTTTCCTATCATTTCCTTTTATTCTATGGAATAGAATATAAAATGATAAAATTGTTATAAACCGTTATTGTTTTATAATGTAAAATTATTGAGACTCAGCCTCTGACTGACCTGTATTTTGGGTAATTTTCTTGATGAGGGTTTAGTTACCTTGAAGAAGTTTAGTATACCTGATCATGAACCATTTCAAGAAATATTCTGTATACTTTTCTGGGAAAATTATAAAAATAAAATAAAAACATAAGTTCAAAAAAAATAGAACAAGTTTATGGTTGTAGAAGTCTACATTTAAAGAATCACAGAGATCTCAAATAAAGAAGGTAATGCTGCACTTCAAGCTCTTAGAAAAACAACAGCAAGCCAAACCCAAAAGAAGTGGATGGAGGAAATAATAAAGATCAGGCAAGAAATCAATGAAACAGAGGCTAAAAGAACAACACAAAGTATCAATGAAACAAAATGTTGACTCTTCAAAAGGATAAGCAATATTGACAAACCCTCAGCTAAACTAACTAAAGGAAAGAGGGAGAAAACCCAAATAAATAAAACTGGAAATGAGAAACTAGATATTTTAATGGGACTGATTGTTTTATTTTCACATATGTGTTTAAAGTACTTTGATCATATTACTCCCCCTTTACCCTCTCTTTTTGCACTCCTCCTTCCCACTATTTCCCACCTTCAAATTGTCCCCATTCTGTAAAGAGAAGTAAAGACAAATGTACAAATGGTAACTTGGGTGAGTTTTCTAAAAGGAAAGGTCATTTTGTTTATTTTTTATTTAAAAATTTTTAATTTTGAAAAATTATACATTTAGTAACATAAGGGGGATTTCATTGTGATAATTCAAAATATTCATACAGTGTACCTTGAAGAAGTTTATTCCCTCCATTAAACTTCCTTTCCCTTCCATCTCCTCCCATATTTTTCAAACAATGTTTGGTGGGTTTCACTATGAAGTCATATTTTGATCATCTTCATCAACCTTTCTTTCCTCTCTCCCCTCCCTGGCTGAATCCCCTGTAGACAGTCCCCCATATGCATTCATGTCCCATTATTATTGTTGTTGTTGACATCATCATTTTAGGTATAGTTTCCACAATTGAGTGAGAGCATGCAATATTTGGCCTTTGAGATTGTCTTATTGTGCTCAGCAGGATACATCTCTAGTTCTATTCATTTTCCTAAAAATAACACAATTTTATTTTTTTTTAAGGCCAAGTAATATTCATATATATACTATTCATCAGTTGTTGGGCATCTTGGCTGTTTCCACAGTTTGGCTGTTTTGTATATTGATTTACACTCCTTCAGATACATGCCCATGATTTAGTGGGATGGTGAAATCCTAAGGTAGTTCTAATTTTAGTTTTTTGAGGAACCTCCATACTGATTTCCAAAGTGGTTACATTAGTTTTCATTCCCACCAATAGTGTATGAGGGTCTTTTTTTCTTGCATCCTCACCAGCATTTGTTGTTTGTTTTCTTGATGATACCAGTGTGACTGGGGTGAGATGGAATCATAATGTAGTTTAAATTTGCATTTCCTTTATGGCTGAGGATGCTGAATATTACTTCATGTATTTATTAGCCACATTTATTTCCTCTTCTGAGAACTAATTCATTTGCCCACTTATTAATTAGATTATTTTTCTTTGGTTTTTTGAGCTCTTTGTATATTCTAGTTATTAATCCTTTATTTGTTCACTAGCTGGCAAAGATTTCAACAGTTCTGTGGGTTGTCTCTTGGTTCTGATAACTGTTTCTTTTAATATGCAGAAACTTTTTAATTTGATGCAGGCCCATTTGTCAATTCTTGGTCTTATTTCTTGGGCAGTTGTAGTCCTATTCAGAAATTCTAGAATTTTCCTTACTTTTCCTATTATAGTTTCAATGTTTAAGGTCTTATGTTAAGATCCTTGATCTTGATCTCATTTAGCAGATTTTTGTACAGGATGAGAGGTCAGGGTCTAAGTCAATCTTCTGCAGGTAGTTAGCCAGTTTTCTTAACAAGGAAAGGTCATTTTACAGGCCTAGATGAATTGTACATGTTACCATTTCAATTGCAAATGAACATTTGTATTTTTAAATAGTTTAATTAGAATAAACTCCAACTACAATTTTGACCACTAATCAATCTTCTCCTCCTTTGGATATTTTCTCTAAGTGACTTACTTCACTAATTAGAGCCCACAACAGTTTCTTATTTATAAAGCACTTAATTAGCATAAGAACAATGACATTAGATTTAGGGATTTATTGTTTTAGGATGATGATCAAAGAAATTGGACTTTAATGGCATTACAAAAGGAATTAATAATACCAGCTGAAGTTCTTGGTTTGCATAATTTAATTAAAGCAAGCTGCACTAGTAAATTTAAACTATTTTAGATATGTGCGAATAAATTCAATGGCACATTCCATATTGTGAAGGAGATAGCTACATTTCACGACATTGAAATCTGGTCCTGAAATGAAGCCTAATGGGCTCTGTTCTCTACCTCATAAAGCACTAATGACTTTCTTACACATAATAGCCTCTCAGTGTGCATTTACCACAGCCCAAGGCCCTTGTGTGATATGTGCTTTAAAAACACAATTAATTCAGGCTGTCTCAGTAAAACAGAATCTTTTCTCAGTTAAGCTCCACATGTTTTGTGAGTTCTTGTGAACCGAGAATGCTGACAACCACCACAGAACCACAGATTGGCCCCTGAAAGATATTAGCAGTACAATTTTCCTTCATGATTCCTGTATTTATCCCAAATAGCCTCAAACAATAATACAAATACAGAAAATAATTTGTTTTTTCAGAATGGTTCTGTGTCTGTGTACATTTATATATTGATAACTTCACAAGGGGAGCAGGATAGAGTTGGAGATTCTAACAAATGACAAGCAGAATCTTCTGTTCCTCTGCAGGTACTTGCCAGTGTTGCCACTACCCAAAGGGTTAATCCTAGCAAGAGCTGAGGGTTTGGCAGCCAGGATTCAGAAGAAATGAATGTACAGGAATATATTAGAAGGGAGAAGAATTAACTCAGGATGATTCCAATACCAGGACCATTTGTCCACAGACAGTATCATTAAGGAGTGTGATCTCTCCACTCAAAACTGAGTTTCCTGTAAGGGCCAATAGAGAAGATGAATTGATTAGGGTTTTGAATGCCAGGCTCTCTGAAGCTGTGTTTCCTATTCTCAAAATGGCTTTAACCCCAAAGACTGTGGTCAGCTGATAGTTTATGAGTAAAGAATGTAACCTTAAGGCACTCTATTGCTCGATGGCCCTTGTGGAAGATAGCTGCTTGTTACTTAGAGTTATTTTTGTCATCATTCTCCAGTTTATCAGCTCAAAATTGCCCAATGGGGCAGTTACCATCTTTCACAAATAGAAAGTAAAATAGTCTGCTCTGTTTCCAATGAACATTATGACAGATTGTCAAGTTTCAGTAAGTGAAATTTCAGGAACATGAAAGATTTTCTCACTGAAATTTTCATCAATGAAGTAGTTGAACCATCAGTTCTAACTATAAATACTATGCCTGGCCTGTCCTTATTTATGTCTAATGTACCTGAGGATGCTTTTTATAAGCTCATTGGCAAGTTCTGTCTACTATTTCAGCTGTGTCACCTCTACTCAATTACTCCTCAGGCCATGTCTGTCCATAGATGTGATGACCAAATTGGTTACACTACTCTGCTTGCATTGATGAGCAGCCCTGCTAAAACTCTAGAGAGGTGGCTTGGAAAGGGATAGTGCAGTGCGTTAGAGGGAGGAGCAATGCAGTGCCATATTGTCACACCACCTTGGGCCACCAGTAGGCCTGGAACAGCATCTTTGTTACATGGCCTTGTTCAGGTATAAAAGACAATTTATTGGATTGATGCTACACATCTTAAAACTTTCTTGCCAAGAGGCATGAAAAAAAAATCATCCCCATTTCACAGGTAAAAAAGACACAATTTAAGCAACTTTCTGTAGATCATATATCTTGATAAAGATAGAAATATAATTTAAAACTACCTGACAAAATTGCCTTCATATTTGAAGAATTGTGGTGTTTTGCCCTAGAAAATCTGTCACTGAATAAAATGTCCTTATGGAAATGTCTCTTCTTTAGTAATTACTTCTTTCAATCTCTCAGAAAAATAGATTTTCAGAAACAAGGCCCATCTTAGAATATCCAGAAATATCCAGGCTGGCCTCTCTTCCAATGATCCTCATAGACTGAATATTGAAAAATGCTGGTTTTCTCTTACTACTGGACTGTTCTCTGCAGAAGGATTACACGTCTTGCTTTTTTGATGTCACACTAAGCTATGTGACTGGATGTGGTCAATGATCTTTGTGTGTATTTTGGAACAGAATTATCTCCACCTGAAGATCATGGTGTCCAGACAGGAGCAGTTCATTGAGACTAGATCCCAGAATGAAAAGATACAGAGCAGAGTCAAAGTTGGTCCAAAAGAGACATGAGTGAGAAAGAGAACCTTGGTTTTTGTAAGGCACTGAGGCTTTGGTGTTGTTTATTACCAGGCATACTTTAGCCTAATCTGACTGATAGAGCAGTTGGAATGGTGTAGCATAGGCTTATATCCCTATAAAAGTTGTTGCTTCCACTTTTATTAGGTTCAACAAAGTAGCACTCAGGCACTACAGAGCTTGAAGCATTATCCTCTCTATGAATACATGAGTTATTTTTACTCCAGTAGACTTTACAGGAAATAGTAATGGCTTAAGATATAGTAATAGAGAAGAAGTCAAAGATATATTTCATGTTTGCATGTGTCTG
Organism: Castor canadensis; assembly: GCF_047511655.1. Taxonomy (NCBI): domain Eukaryota; kingdom Metazoa; phylum Chordata; class Mammalia; order Rodentia; family Castoridae; genus Castor; species Castor canadensis. Next base: position 80,093,389 of record NC_133386.1, on the reverse strand, counting down.
GGATGCTTCAATTGCTAATTTGTCTTTCCTTTTCTTTTTTCTGGTAGCCAAGTCTACCAGAGCTGGCTCTATATTTATATTGATTAATCTTGAAAATTTCATTACGTTGAAAGATCATTAACCATAAAATTTTTAGGAACTAGATATGAAACCTGAATCTGAAAAACACTAGCTTTGCAACTTTAAGAATGTTAACTGTCAGATCCTCAAGACCTTCAACTTGGACTACTATAAAAACCATAACATTTGTCCTCATTTCAGCTTCCTCTCTCCAATCCCTCTTATGCTAGGCATTCTTCATCTTTCAAAATACATACATGTTTCTTTCATTTGCTTGTTATCATCCTTTAATTAATCCTCAGTGCACACAGATAAAGTTTAAACTCTTCAACAAAGTACAGAGAATCTCCATGGACTGGCTCCTATCCAACCCCCACCCTTAGTTTCATCTTTCGACGCTCCTTACCAGACCATTGTTTTGTAGCAACATTGTGCTACTTGCTTTTCCCTAGAAGAGATGATAGCATGCTGACTTCCACCTCCAAACCTCTATACATGCTGTTCCCTCTTGCCTCTGCCATTCTACTGGCAAGTGCTGCCTCCCTGACCTTTAGGGCTTTTATCTCAACCAGAACTATTTCAAGAATGGGGAAATTTTCTCTTACTTCTTGTTAATTCAGGGTTTTGTTCTCTTATCAAGTGATGAAAAATCCGAGACTTAAATTTCAGATTAGGGAAGGGCTTTGCACAGTAAAAAGAGGCAGTCTAAATTTGTCTTTCCAAATAAAAGTAAGGTTCCATGTGTCAAAATCTTTACTGTTCTACAATTATTAGAATCTATTCCTTTAACTAACTTATTTCTACTACGTATTTGTATTAAAGACCTCAAGAGGAAGGGTCGTTGGTCCTCTGATTGAATGAAGACTGACATGGGGCGAAAGCACTCAGAATATCAGCAGAGCAAACAGGAGGTTATCTCATAACTACTAGCTTACATGTCATTCCTTTATTGTGGACTCTAGTTTCAATGTATATTGAACAGAATATTTCTATTTTGGGAATTCTACTGCATAGCTTATTATTTTATCTTCTGAATAGAATCAGATTCAGATTTAGTCAATATTCACTGTCTAGTAACTTAGTACTAGAAACACTGTGTTAGGCACTTTGACATGTTATTTTATAAAAATCCCAGTAAGTTATATATTATGATTTTCATTTTAAAGATAAATAAATTAAAATTCCTGGAATATAATTTATACAATGTCATATAATACAAACTGGGACAGAATTTGAACCTAGTCCTCTGTAAGTCTAAGAACTATGTTCTTTTATTATATTATAGTGATGTAAAGTTATTGGAAAAGATAAAAAGAAAACCCTTTTCATTTTACTTCCAAAAGAAAAATTGTCAATTCAAAATATCCCCAAAGTTTTCTTAATAAATTTTGAATATTGGATTTTCAAATTAGTTTTCAAATCATACATTCAGAGGAACCTAAAAAATCAAAACAATCTTAGCAAATATTACTTGACTACTTCAAAATTCCATGTCTGACCACAAGTAGAAGGTGGGGAAACAGGTTCACACCTTGGTGGGATAATTTTACCCAGACAGCCTCAGCACAGATAGAACTCTCTGGCCTTCATTTCCACTGTAAAATAGCACTCAGGTTTAGGTGGAAAATCTTGAATGCCCTAAAATACATGAAATTCCCCCATTGTTGCTTTCCCATCATGCTTTTATGCTTTCTATGTGCTTGGGATATAGACCCCTCAATGTTGACCTAAGGCTATTCATAGGAGCCTATCATGATGTACCCAGAGTGATGCCCAGTCCTCTGTGAGCTCTCCTCTGTGTTTTCTGCCATAGGACCAGGAAGTGACAAGGACACAAGCAACTCTGCCAACCACAGAGCCAGTTAGTTACCGGCCCCATGGACTCCAACCTAGTCAGTGTTGGACTCAAAAGGATAAACACAGAAAATAGCCTGGGGTTGCGGAAAAATGAAGGAGAATGGTTTTGGGACTTGATAGACCAGCTCTGCCTCCACTTTGCTTTGTGATGACTGTGAAGAAATTCACTGGTGGGATTGTTCCCAGATAAGACAGAGGGCCAGTGAACTTGGAATGACCTAATCCAGGGGTTCAGTGAAACGAAAACAGCCCAGGTGATAACAGGAAGTCCAATTATATTTCCTAAATATATTCTTGCATGATTTCTTTTGATAAAAAGCTTATGTTAGAGAGAAGGTACAGTACAAGTAAACCCCAAATGGCCTTTTCATAGGAGCAATGATTATAGGTAGGGGAAATAGTGAGGAAGACTAACTATTTAAGCTCATCTTCAGGAAAAAAATAATGAGGACAGAAGTTCAACATTTAGTACCTTCCAAGAAATCAAGGACTATAAAGCAGATACTATGATAATAGAACAGTAAAAATCTTCATAACTCTTACAGACTTTCTACATTTATTCATTTTGCTATTATCTTTTTTACCTTCCCGTAATGATACACAGTTATACCCTAAAAAAGAATGTGGTTTCTTGCTTAGGAATAATAAGGAGTTCCGATATATTATATCTTACTATTTCAGTGAATTAAGACTTGACAGAGACATATTTTGGGAGTGAGACAGTTATACAGAAGTGAGAAATGAAATGAGACCACAGTTCTGTGAAATAGAAAGAAAGTGAATCAAGAAACAATAATTTTGTTCTCCCTCATATGCAGAATTTAGACCTAAAACAAATGCAGTAATATTATTGGACCTGGGTCACCTGCTAAAGGGAGAGCACATACAGGAGGAATAGGGAAAGGTAGGAGACCCAAAATTTGAAAGTGTTTGATGTGTCCATTGTAGATGAATTAATATAGTAACCTTAAAACGACAGAGGTCACTATGGGAAGTTGACCGGGAAGTAGTGAGGAGGTCTGGTAGTGATGAATCAATTCAGGTTGTAACACATTTGTACATGGAAGCAATGCTAGGAATCTCTCTGTATAGCTATCCTTATCTCAAGCAAAAATGCTATGTCTTTCTTATTATTGCTTATGTTTCTCTTCAACAAAATTGGAGAAGAGGGCAGAACAGGTTCTGCTTGGAAGTCAGGGGAGTAGAGGGGAGGGAGGAGGGAGGGGGTGGGGAGTAGAAATGGCCCAAACAAAGTATGCACATACGAATGAATGAATAAATGAAAGAAATGATAAGGCTCAAGTGAGACAAATAGGCAGTGTCCCTGAATATTTACTTAGCATTTTAAACCCTGAGTGTTCTCTTTGTAAAAAATGAAAATAGTCACTTGTACTTCATAGTGTTTACTTGATGTTACCTTGGGTGACACAGTTATTGCATGAAGAATTGTTCCTATCATATAGCAATTCAAAGAGGAACTGTGCTTGATATATTCAATAAATATGACTGTTCTTCTGCTCAGTAAGTGTTTATTTTGTATTTGTTCATTTGCAGTGCTGACATTTGTTTCTTTTTAAAGTTCATGTCCTGGTAGACTCTTCTGACCTTACTTGCCTTTCAAAGAAAACCAAAGCAGATAATCCACTACCTGTGAATTTTTGGAATTACCCTCACGTGACTCCTTCTCAATACCCCATGTACATCATAACTCAAAATTCTGAGAGTTCTTTCAGTGCAATTCTTTAAGAAATATGCATTCTCATCTCTGACTTCTACTGGCCCTGTGCAAAGTATAACTGAAAGCTCAAATACCTCATACTAATATATGAAACTATAAATCAAACTATTATATGAAATATTTCTTATCTTCACACTGTGATTAGGTATCTTCATAAATTTTAAGCAATGATTTTATGTGCTTGAAAGTAAGCAAATTATCAAAACAGCTATTTAATCTTTATTATACATTCTCAAGTGTTTTGCTAATGATCTACTGATGTTTGGGTGGATAATTTTTAAGAGAGATATATAATTCATAATTTATTATAGGTTTGTTCCATAAAATTTATTTTTATTTCCTTGATTTAAGCAAAATTGCTGATTACATTGGTAAAATCAAGACTTTTATATAATACATATTCTATTGATGGTATTATGTGATTATTACTGAGTCATTGAAGATTTTATGTAGTTTTTTAATGAGTTTAATTTGGTGAAATTTTGTCCTGGTGACACAGAAAAAACTAGATTTACCAATAGAATTCTTAAAGCCATCCTTAAATATAAAACAAAACATTTTCCATATTATGTTCAAACATGATAATGGTGGCACATCTAATAAATTGTTAAGCAGAAAATGTTATGAAACATTTAAATTTTATCCATAGCTTTACCATTTTAGTGATTTTTATAATTCTTCAAGAAATATTTCTATGCATATACAATCAGCATAACACAAATTTTGTATATATTGTCTAGATTTTAAATATGTATGAATGTATGTGTGTATACATTTTATAGGAACATAAAAATGTGTGTATGCATAGTCAGTATACTATATTTTTAAGGAATAATAACAAGGAAAATGTGTTTACATGTTCAGTAAGACACACCATATTATTAAGATTAACTACACTATTGACGACAGTTTGGTTTGGCTGGTAGACCTGGGACCCACGGATCCATTACAGTTGATGGTATTTAGCATTGTAGACTATTGCTCACATGTCATTGCCATTTGTAAAAATGTGCTAATTTGTTTGTGCCTCTGACACAAAAAAATTAGAAAACAAAAACACCCAGGTGAACAAATGCTTGATATTACTAGAAAGTTATTCTTGTTTATTGAAGAAACAGTATTCACACTACTTACAAAGAAGCACTTGAATCAGTGAATGTGTTTTCCTTATTTGAGTAGTCTGCTTCAGTGTTCTTTCTGCTCTGAAGCAACATTGTGTCTCATTCAGACACCCTTCCCTCACTGAGACACCATTGCAAGTAAAAACTGCTTGTCATAGGAGTAGATGCTCCCAGTTATGGGCTGTCGTGTACTCGCACTAGATGCTGAATTCTGAGTAACTGAGAAACCCACAGGCATTTCTGTAAGTTTTCTGAAATGTGTATATGTGTTTGTAGTATGTGAGGCCGCTACAATAGGGATCTCAGGGAGAAGCATCTTGTGGGAAGGAGTGTTATGTCAATAAAGTGAGCAGATTACTTCATTGATAAAATGATGCTGGAGCAAAAACTCATAGAAGATAAGAGTGAGCCATGTGGCTGAGTGAGGAAGAGCGCACCCAGCTGAGGGATGGCCACAGCCAGAACTGAGAAGCTGCAGCATGATGGGTGTGTGGGTGGCTTAGCTTGAATGTGGGCATGGCTGAACCTCATGAGAAAAGAGAAGCATTGTAGAAGCCATAGCTCTGATCCTCATTTCACTGTGAATGATATAGGAAGCCACTGGATGGTTGAGGTCAAAGGGTTGACAAGATCTTTGCTAACCTGTGACATCTGCAGCCCATGTCATCTTTCCAAAGCACAGTTCTAACCTCCATACCTATAACATTTAGTGTCTCACTACTGCCTAAAAATGTAAAATTGTATTCTCCTTGGTTTGCTTCTTGGAGACTTCCATAATCATGCTGTAATCTATTACCTACTTTTAGCAAATCATTTGTCTATGGGACTCTGATCAAGACTTCTCTACTGAAAAAGGAACTATGGGGATCTCCAGTAATATCTCCCTAAACTTTATACCCTCCATGTCATCTTCTTTGAAACTCTTTGTCAGCAATAGATCAACCACTCAGAAAGCTCTGCACATCTTTCCTGCAGCAATATCTTCTTCTACCCTTTTCAGAATGAATATACTCATGATCCAACTCTTTTACTACTGAGTCAAGAATGCTACTTTATTTAAATATGTATTCTTTTCAGAATGTTGCACTTAATACATACTTTAAAAATATTTCTGTAGGAATAAATGGATGAAATATTGTTTCTCCATTTCAGTCCAGTGAAAGGCAGGACTATATTTAAAGCCACAAGAATACAAGTAAATCTTCATCTACAGATAGTCACAATATAAAGTCAAGACTGTAGACTAAGGACACCCAAATTCATTTTTCTGATTATTATTTTATTTAGGATTCATTGGAGTACAATGAGATTTCATGTGAAAGTTTCATAAGCATACAATCTATTTTGAGCAAGTTCACTGCCTCTATTGTATTTCTTTAACCCCTTTCCTTATGCTCTACTTTTTATTTCTTTATTTTTATTAGCATATTATAGTTGGACAGGGGGATACATAGTGACAGTTACATATGTGCTTACAATAAATTTATCTTAATTAGATTCACCCTTCCATCTTTCTCCTTCACCTCCCTTCTTGGAATAATTTCTAAGAAGGTTTCATTGCTGTATTTTCTTACAGGAATACAAAACACATCCCCAAAATCACTCTCCATCACCCTTTCCTTTTGCCTTCCCTCCTCCCACTGACACCTATTCTTGGACAGGGCCTGTTTTCACCTTCTTAAAAAAAAAGATTTGTTAGGAAAGGATAGTTATACAGGGACTTTGGTGGTGGCATTTCTATATGTACATATTTCCATGTATACATGTTTCCATGTATACATTTCCGTATATACATTCCCATATATTTCCATATATATATTGAAGGTTAGAATTGAGAATCCTCAAATTTAAAGTCTTTTTTGAATTTCTAAGAGTGTTCTAGTATGTAGAAAAAGTGATAGAATGGAGAAAGTTATACAGAAGAAGTGATTTTTCAAGTTACCAACACTCAGTTTTTGTGTGGTGTAATAAATGATTCTGTTATATCTCATCTGAAAATATTTCAATATTGTAAAAGGATCTCAACTCAAAGTAAACTTAGAGATAATTCTCACAAAATGCTATCTTGCATTAACTTACTCTAAATTATACTAATTATACATTTGTTTTTCTCTTTTTTCCTTTTTATTAGTGTATATTAGTCATACAAAGGGGTTTCATTGTGCCATTTCCAAACATCAAACTCACCCTCTCTATTGCTCATAATTATCCCCTTTTTAATACAATTTTTATGGATCTCAATATTCTATTATCAACACAAATGAAGTATTTCAATCACACTCACCACACCATTCACCTTCTCTTTTCAGCCTGCCCCTTCTTCTGGTTCCTACCCCAAATACCCCAACAGTAACCCATTTTTACACCTCTGCCATTCTTTTGTTGTGGTGGTTGTTTTAGGTCTAGATTTCATATATGAAAGGGAACATATGATATAGTCTTTTCAGCCTGGCTTATTTAACTTAGTGTGATGATTTCCAGTTCTATCCATTTTTTTGTAAACAACACAATTTTGTTCTTTTTTATGATTGAATAATATTACATAACAAACCACATATTCTTTATTCATTTATCCATTGATAGATACCCAGACTGATTCCATAGTTTAGTTACTGTGAATAGTACTGCTATGAATATGAATATGCAAGTATTCTTACTGTAACCTGACTTACATTCCTTTGGATATATGCCCAGGAGTGGTATAGCAGGATCATATGGGAGTCCTATTTTAGTTTTTTGAAGAACTTCCACACTGATTTCCATGGTTGCTGAACTAATTTACATAGTCATCAACAATGTATAAGGGTTTCTTTCCCCCTACATCCTTGCCAGGATTTTTGTTGCTTGTTTTATGATAATAGCCATTCTGATGAGTGAGATGTAATCTCAATGTAGTTTTGATTTGCATTGCCTGATGTCTAAAGATGGTGAACATCTTTCATGTATTTATTGGCCATTTGTGTCTAATTTCCCATTTGTATATCAAAATGTCTAATTTTGGGAGTTTAATTTCTGAGCTCTTTATATGTTCTGAATATTAATCTGTTATCTAATGACTAGCTGGCAAAGATTTTCTCCATTCTGTAGCTGTCTCTTGATTCTGCTAATTCTTTCCTTTGCAGTGCGGAAGCATTTTACTTTAGTACAATCCCATCCCTCAATTCTTGCTGTAATTTGCAGGCCAATTGAAGTGCTATTTGGAAAGGCATTGCCTATGCAAATATCTTCAAGGGCTTTAAAAAAAATTCTATGTTTTATGTTATCTTTAATCTTATAAGAGCCACACTCACACATATTTTTGTAAAATGCGGCATTTCTCTTGTTTAGGTTCGATGTCTGTGTGCAATAGAAAATTACCCATACGGGCTTTGGAAATATTTTTGGCTTGGTTGTGTGGGCTTGCAATACACACCCTTTAATCTTTGGAAAAGTATGACAATTGTGTTACCTCCACAGACTGATATGATATCTCTTTGAATACCTTTTTTTACTTTGATATTCTTTTGTTGAAGAGGTTAGATATGAGAACCAGTTTTATTTTTGAAACTAGCAAATTCTGGCTCCTTTATTTTGTTTTATATTATTCTTGAAAATGACAGTAAATCTTTTTCAATTTTCCCTTCTTTCTTTCCTTCTTTCTCTTTCATTTTTTTTAGTACTGGGACTGTTGCAATTAATTATAACAGCACTTTGAAATTGCTAGGCATATTTTACCTCAACATATTTTATAATCTCCCAAATACATTGCTATTAATTTCTATTTAAACAATTTTAAAAAGCCTTTAAGGAGCACAAGAAAAATGACATCTTTAATCCACAGGTAACATTTCCACTTTCTTCCTGAATCCTAATTTCCATGTGGTATTGTTTTTGATCCTATATCATATAGGGATTTTGGCTATGACTTTTCTACCCCTCAAATGTATAATTGATTTATAAACAGCAAAAATGCAATTTGAAACTCTGCTCTGCTCTACCAAAAATAAAACAGTAACAATAAGAACAATAACAAAACTGTGAGATCTGTAAAGATTTTGAAGTTCTCATTCTGCCAAGTTAGTGTGACTTATAAATGTATAATTTTTCAATCTTAACTTTTTACTGTCTTAGCAATAATATCTACTTTCCAGGCTTAAAACACATCACAAACCATTATCTGCATTGCTTTAGCAATTCAATGACTCCTTTAACTTACTTCTCTTATATCATGTGTAACTATGTATAGTTTTAATATTTATTTTTTGTTTCTACAAATTTCAGAGTTTCAGGAGTTGCATCAAGATCTTTGATCCATTTTGAGTTATCTTTTGTACAGGGTGAGAGGTATGGGTCCAGCTTCAGTCTTCTACATGTGGATATCCAATTTTCCCATCCCCATTTGTTGAAGAAATGACCTTATTTGCTAACATATGTTTTTGTCTCCTTTGCCAAATATCAGATGGCTGCAGCTGTTTGGGGTTGTTTCTAGATTTTCTATTCTAATCCATTGCTCTACATACCTTTTTTGTACTAGTACAGTGTTTATTTTGTTACTCTTCGTCTATAGTATAATTTATGGTCTGGTACTGCCATATCTTCAGTGTTGCTCATTTGCTCAGGATTGCTTTGGCTATTTAAGGTCTTTTGTGCTTCCATACGAATGGTAGAATTGATTCTTCTACATCTATGAAAAATGACATGGGAATTTTGTGGGGATTTCATTGAATCTGTACATGTTTGTAGTAGTATAGTCATTTTCACAATATTAATTCTGCCAATTTGTGAACATGGAAAGTTCCTCCATTTTCTTCAATTTATTTCTTCAATGTTTTACAGTTTTTATTGTAAAGAGATGTCTTTCACCTCCTTTATCAGTTTATTACTAAGCATTAAATTTTTTGAAGCTATTGTGAATATCAATATTTTCCTGATTTCTTTCTCAGACTGTTCATTATTATTGTATAGAAAAACTTTAGATTTTGTATATTGATTTTATATCCTGTTATAATGCTGAAAGTGTTTATAAAGTGCTAAGTGTTCATTGGTGGAGTCTTTAGGTTGTTTTATGCACAGGATGCTGTCATGTTCAAATAGGGAAAAATCTGACTTCTTCCTTTCCTTATTGTATGTATTCCTTTTATTTCTTTCTCTTGCTAATTGCTTTGGCTAGCAAACCAAGCACTATATTGAATGAGAGTGGAGGGCATAGACACCTTGTTTGGTTTCTAACTTTAGAAGAAATGATTTTGGTTTCCCTTAATTTAGTATGATGTTGGCTGTAGGAAAACATTATGTTGAGGTATGGTCCTTCTGTTCCTTCTTTCTTCAGGGTTTGTATCATGAAGAGATGTTGAATTTTGTCAAAGGCTTTTTCTGTACCTATGGAAATAATGATTGATTTTATCCTTTATTCTGTTTATGCACTGCATTATGTGGAACTCTCATTACATCTCTGGAATAAAACTAGCTCAACCATGTTGTATGATCTTTTAATGTGTTGTTGGATTTGGTTTGCAAGTACATTATTGAAAAATCTTGCAACTGATGATCAAGAAAATTGATTTAAAATTTTCTTTTCTTTTCTTGTGTCCATATCTGGTATTAGTATCATGGTAATACTGACTTTATTTAATGAATTTGGTAGAAATCCTTACTTTATATTTTATGAATAGTTTAAGGAGCACCAGTGTTAGTTATTCTTTTTTTTTTTTTTTACATTTTCTTTAATGGAACATGTTTTATTTTCATGGTAAAAAACAAAAAATTAACTTTGGGGGTTGAGAGTGTGGCTCAAGAGTAGAACACTTGCCAAGCATTCCTGAGGTGCTGGATTCAATCCCCAGTGCCACAAACTAGTGGTAATAGTAATAACTTTTAAGCGAGACACAGTGGCACATGCCTGTAATTCTAGTCACTTGGGGGTAGAGACAGGAGGGTCACTTGAGCCCAGGGATTTAAGGCCAGCCTGAGTAACACTGCAAGACTCCATCCCTTAAAAAAAAAAATTAACTTTATATATTAAAGAAAAAGAAAGATGTCTCTGGAGCTCTAAAAGCAAAGAGAGTATTAAGAGGGTATTTTTTTTTTCTTTTTTGTGGTACTGGGGTTTGAACTCAGGGACTACACTTGCTAGGCAGGTGCTCTACCACTTGAAACACACCCAGCCGTTAAGAGGCTATTGGATAAAAGGTGACGAAGGGTTGAACCAAAGCAGAGGAGATGGAGATGAGGCGCCAAGGGCAGTCTTCACTGATGTAGATGCTTGAGGCTGTAGTCAACAGAAGTGGCGCAAGCAGAAAACTGAGCACTGGAGCCTGTGTGTGTGGATGGGTAATGAAGCATACAGGAGGCAGTCAGGGTTGGGGAAGGCAGATGATGCATGATTTACTATCTGATTTTGAGTCACTCTGAACTCCCTTGTTCTCGCCCATGTCTGTGGAGGCTCAGGGTTTCTACCTTGTAATGTTCAGCCTCATCTTCAGGGGGTTTCAGGAGCTCCTCTAGCGTGCGCACCTCCTCACTGGTGGTATCTGCACAATAAGGCTCCACAGAGGCCCAGAATCTGTGGGAAGAAACAGATCCAGAGTGGGAACCGTCAGGGCCTCCATAAGCCTCAGTGCCAGAATCCTAAGGCTCCCTCTATCAACCCTCTGTGTTCTCTGGCCCAGACCTGTTGGGGGCATCGCTCTTGGGGATCCATGGCACATCGATTGGGTCATCAGTGAATTCATATTCCTGGATCTTGGGCTGAAGATTTTTGGATTTGGGATTTGGGTCGCCCAGAGCCAGGGCCTGGCCCATGTCCTGCCTTCCCTTCCAGTTTCTGTTTCTTGGGCTTCCCATGTTTGGGAGGAGCTCCAAGCTCATGGTCTCAACCCAGGTTCAGGAATCGTCGGTCACCGGTCGGTCACCTTTCTTATCCTGCCAGTCAGTGAGGATCTGGGTTTCAGCTTCGAGCACGTGCATCAAGAGCCCAGTTCAGTGCCTGGAATAGAAGTGGGACTGCTTAATGGCTGGCCCCACCAGTGGGTCGCCTCAATGTCCCGCCTCCAGGGTCCCCGTCCTCTAGGGAGCCTCTAAATTAGCCCCAAGGCCTCCTATGGCCCGGGGCCGCAGGAGGGGGCCGTTAGTTATTCTTTAAATAAGAATTTAGCAGTTAATCCATCAGGTCTTGGACTTCTATTTGCTGGGAGACTATTTATTACTGTTTCAATCACATTACTTATTATAGATCTTTTTTTTTTTAATTGTTTTTATTTTATTTATTTATTTATTTATTTTCATTTTTCTTTTATTATTCATATGTGCATACAAGGCTTGGTTCATTTCTCCCCCCTGCCCCCACCCCCTCCCTTACCACCCACTCCGCCTCCTCCCTCCCCCCCCCCCCCGCCTCAATACCCAGCAGAAACTATTTTGCCCTTATTTCTAATTTTGTTGTAGAGAGAGTATAAGCAATAATAGGAAGGAAAAAGGGTTTTTGCTGGTTGAGATAAGGATAGCTATACAGGGCATTGACTCACATTGATTTCCTGTGTGTGTGTGTTACCTTCTAGGTTAATTCTTTTTGATCTAAACTTTATTATAGATCTTTTAAGATGTTTTATATCTTCTTGCTTCAATTTTGGTTGGTCATACACATCTAAAAATTCATCCATTTTTCTAGATTTTTCAGTTTATTAGAATACAAGTTTTCAAAATATTCCCAAATCATCCTCTGAGTTTCATTGGTGTTTGTTGTGATGCTCTTTTTTTATCACTAATTTTATTAATTTGGGTCTTTCCTTCTTTCTTTTGGTGAGTTTATGTAATTTAGATTTTGTCTATCTTGCTTATTTTTCAAAAAGTCAGCTTTTTGTTTGATTCGTTGTATTGTTTGTTTAGACTCTGTTTCATTAATTTCAGCCCAGATATTTCTTATTTCTTTCTAATTAAGGATTTGGGATTTGGCTTGTTCTAGTTTTTGTGAAAGCTGGGGGAACATTATTATGTTATTTATCATGATTCCTCTAATTTTAAATGAAGATACTCATATTTATAAACTTTCTTCTTCCCACTGCCTTTGATGTGTACCAAAGTTCTGATAAGTTGTATTTCCATTTTTGTTTGATTTTAGGAATTTTTTATTTCTCACCTTATTTCTTCAAGGACCCACTGATCAATTAAGAGTGATTGTTTTTTTTTTCAGTTTATGTGTTTTCATGTTTTCTGTAGATTCTCTTGTTATTGATTTATAGTTTTATTCCTTTGTGGTCTGATATAAAATAGTAAATTAATTCAATTTCTTTTATTGATTAACCTTGCTTTATGTCCTATGATAGAATAAATTTTGGAGAAAGTTCCATGGGCTACTGATAAAAATGGGCATTCTGAGGCTGTTGGGTGGAATGTTCTGTAGATGTCTGCTCAGTCTATTTGATCTATGGTTAAAGCCTGGAATTTTCTTGTTGATTTTTTTGTCTGAGTGTTCTAGCAATTTGCGAGTGGGATATTGAAGTAACCGCTGTTACTGTGCTGGAGTCTATTAGTATTTTTAAGTAAGGTTGTATTTACTTTATGAAATTGGATGAGCTGCAATTCATTGTATATATGCTTGTAATTGGTATAACCTCCTTTTAGATTGGGCCCTTTATCAATATGCAGCAAACTTCTCTGTCTTTTTTGACTAAATTTGGTTTTAAGTCTTCTTTGTTATATATGTGTATAGCTACTCCTACTTGCTTTTAGGCTTCATTTGCTTGGAACATCTTCTCCCATTCTTTCACTATAATTTATGTTTATTTTTCTCACTTAGGTTCATTTCTTATAGGCAATAAATGGTCAGGACTTGTTTTAAAGCAATCTGCCAGTCTGTGCCTTTTGATTGAAGAATTGAGACAATTAACATCCAGAGTTATTACTGAAAGAAGATGAGTTTTATAGCTATTACTTTTATTATATTGAGACCATTAATATAACACAAAATTTCATCACCTATACAAATTTTAATAATTTGTTACATTTGTGGATCTAAATATTACATATTTATCTTAACTTGTAGAATTTTATCTCTTTTAGATGTTATATTTATTGATTTAGAATATCAGCTATTATTCTATACCTGAGCTGTCAGAGTATCACTTGTGTTGGCCAAGTTTAATTGGATTATACAATTTTAATTTCCTCATCTTTTCTTAGCAAAACAAATTAATCCAATCCAGATGCATTTGGATTTTGTTAGCAAAGTGAGAATGTGTTTCATTGTTCCAAATAATACAGTAAATCATGTCATTGTGCTTATTCACTTAAAGATAATTTACCATAAACATTATAAATTTGTATAAAATTATTAGGAACCTCTTTTCCAAGATTATGCACAATTATTTTAGTAAAGTTGAGTGCTTGGAAAATTCAAGGCCATTAGTTATTCAACATGCTGAGAGATGGTAACTAATTGACATCCAAACGGATAGTTTGTGTTCTAGTAAGTAATAAAGTTTACAACTGAAATGAGAGAAATTCCATGAAAGAACAAAGACATGTAAGTAGCTCAGTTGTCAGAGGGAAGAACAAATACAGTGTCAAAATAATGTTGTGGTTCTTGGAAACAAGATCATTCCACAAGCTTGAATATTTACTCTTTGTTAAATACAGGAGGATATTTTAGAATTGCAACATACTTGTGAATGAAAAGATGCTTCAAAACTATTTTGGATATATTAATTACTTATATAATATTTCTACTGAGAGGTATTTATTTTCCGACAATTACATAATAATGCACTTAGCAGCAGAAGCAATTGGTAGTGGCAGTTGTTAGGTTGAGAGATAGGAGCAAAGTAAACATGATTGTACAGAACAAGCTGGTGCTGGTACATCCAGACATGACACTCCCAAGTAATGACATAAAGCAATCATCTCATTCCCTTACCTTATTGCCCACAATTCCACAATCCTCCCTTTCCAACATTGTCCTTTCCAGTAACTGTCCCTTATTTCCTCATCTCCACAGTGTTTTCAAACTTCTTTCCCCAGAATTCTTATTTTCAGTCACTATTTTTCATTTGGGTCTGGAATTTAAGGATGAGAGAGGGGAAGAGATTGAACTGTACATATTCAGAACTGCAAGGCATCAGAGTGAAATATTGACCAAGCAAGCACATGCCTTCCTTATAAATGTTGACCAGTTCCCATGGCATGGTTTCAATGTGCTATTATGCTAATTGAATCTTTCCTGCTTTTTCCCCCTGTATTAAAGGTTCTGCTTTATTATTCTAGCTTGGCATAGGCCAGAACTTCAGAAGAGATATGAAAAAGACTCCACTTCAGAATATGGATGGGAATGGGAAGGAAAACTTACCCAATCACATAGGGCTGTTAGAAAATAATCAATTCTGAGCATTGTCTCAAGGAGATTAAATCACTAACTACAAAATTTGGGAAGAAATGGAATTGCTCTAATTTGTAGTTAATCTGTGACAAAGTCAGCACCAGGTCACTCAGGGTCTCCACAGAGAACTTTTAAATTTTTATTTTAATTAGAACAAAGTAGTACAGATTTATTCATAGCTTTTAACTTATAACTACTAAAAGAGATGTCATTAGAAAGCTGAAAACTATAATCAAAAGTCTATAAATAAGAGAGTGAAATATATAGTGAATATAGGTGTACACTCATTACAGTTTTTGAAATGTGTCTGATTTAATTATGTCCCAGACAACTATCTAACATGGTTTGGCATATCAGTTATTATAGCTTTTCAAAAAATTAGTAATAACATGGATAAAATTGTTTAGACTTATTTTCCTTCCTAAGGTTCTTTTTTCTAGATAATTTAACAGTGAGAAATTTCACACAGCTGCTGAAAATTGAAATTTTAGTACATTTTATATCTATACATGTTTTGATTTTTTTATGTAAATGTAAGGAAAGAACCAATACATAATTCTAGCATACAAAAGTAAATCAAAAAAGTGGTTTAATAT
The DNA here is from genome assembly GCF_047511655.1 of Castor canadensis. NCBI lineage: Eukaryota > Metazoa > Chordata > Mammalia > Rodentia > Castoridae > Castor > Castor canadensis. The sequence continues at coordinate 80,077,669 of NC_133386.1, read as the reverse complement.
GCTTTCCGCCTGCAAGGAGATCAGATATGGCCCATTTGCTTCCTGTTTTATTAAATGCCATAATGATTAAACTAAAATTATTTGCAGCCCCTTATGGGCAGAAAAGAACAGCTTTAAGAACTTTCAGCCCTTATTTTAGAGATATTGTGACATGATTTCTAAAATATGATAATTATTACTATTGAAAATGTTACATTGACTATATGTCTTCATTTTAAAAAGTGAAGCTGAGTTGGGTGCTCAAGGCTGTAATCATAGCTACTCAGGAGGCAGAGATTGGGAGGATGGCAGATCAAGGACAGACCAAGCACAAGTTCCACATAACACTATCTCAACCAACGGCTGGGTGTGGTGGAAGAGCATGACTGCATTCCAGGTGTTCAGGGAAGGACAAACAGGAGGATTGTGGTCTGATTAGTCCAGGCATAAAGCAAGACTGTGCCTCCAAAATGACCAATACACAAAGAACTGGTGGAGTGACTCAAGTGGTCAAGCTCCTGCCTCGCAAGTAAGAAGCCTGAGCTCAACCCACAGTTCTACAAAAAATAAAAGGAGCCTATTTCTATAACACATTGGTTTTATGAAATGGAAAATAACTTTTAGAAATCACAAGGTTTGAAGTAGTTACAAGCTGACCATTGGAAATGGTTGTCTTTATAAAGAAATATTTCTATTATTTAAGAAATTACAAATTATATTTTTAGTTATTACCAGTATCTAAACAATTCACTTTTCTCCAAAAGCTTTACATTTTGCTTTACCATGTATTAAATGGTGTATCAGTTAAACATCATGAAATAAGCAATAAAGTTGGAAGTAGGGCTCTTGAATTCTCTTCCCCATACTACCATCAACTTTCGTTGTGACTTTAAAGTTGCATGTATTTTTCAATATATGGGTTCCTTAAACTTAAACTGAAGAGGTAGGAGTGGACTTTGCTTTTGTACATGAAAATTTAGGTTTCAAAATAAGAATCTCAAAACTGTAACTAGCAGAGGATGAAGAGAGTGGCAGGCTGGATGGTAGATTCAACTCTCAGATTAAAAAGGTACCTTCAGTTTATTCTTGTATTCTTACTGGGTTCCTTTATGATTTTTTTTAATAAAAAGGTATTGTACTACTAAAAACTGCTTTAAAATCATAATTAATTTTAAAGTTGAAATTTCATTAATGTCTTTCTTCCTTATTAATTTTTATACAATACTGATGTCTAAGAGGAAAAAAACTTTGATAAGGTAGAATAATGAAAGGCAAATTGTATAGAAGCCATTTTCAATATAAACAAAAAATAGGTCTTATAAAATATTTTTTTCCAAAAGTTTTATTTAATAAAAAATGTTTTATAATAAAATAAACTTACAAAATGCTCATTATAGATTTATAGTGTATATTAACTAACTAAAGACACTGGTAAGTCCTTCATAAATTGTCTAAAGAGTATTCCAATCTTATTCAATGATGGATTACCTGTTACTCATTTATGAAAACATGCTGTCACTGGGAAATGGAAGTGAGTAAGAAAGAAAATACTTATCTTTCCTTCGTCTCCTTAGCCAATTATTGGTTAAGTCATTGAGAACATTAGTGAGCATTTTACCCTCCTATTGTCAGACATGGATATCTCAAGTTCCTGCTATAACACCATACCAAATACTGCCTGATCTTCTCCTACATAAGTATTCCAATATTGATCAAAGCTGATCAATGTACCACACATTATAGAGGAGTATAAACTAAAAAAATGATTGTAAGTTTCTTTTCACATTGTGCCTTCTAAGTAACAAAATGGGATCCATCCACAAACAGGATTAAAGGAAATACTCTATATCTTGATCTTGTTGGTTATTATTCAGGTGCCTTCTTTCTTAAAAACTCAGCAGGATTTAGGCTGAAGATTTGATACTGTCATAACAATGATATAAATGATATATAGTTATTAATAAAAAAAAAACTAGCCAAAGATTTCACTTAAGTCAATTCCATGAATTAGTGGTTTCAAAGTATTGATTGGTCCTAATTTAAAAATGTTAGAAACATCAATTTGCATGTTATTTTAATGAAGTTTGTTTCTTGCATAGACAGTATGCAATAGAATTATTTTTATGTAGAAGACCATCATATATTCTGTTTGTCAATTGATCTGTTACAGAAATTACCAGTTTAAGGATTAAAAAATAATTTCCTTTTTATTGTCCTCTGTTTTATACTTCAGTAAAATAAATATCTAAACAAGAAGAATAGTTTATGAAGCATTGCACTTATAGGAGACAGTAAAATGCATTGCCTTCTTCCTATCATAAATTAAGGAAGAAATAAATCACTTTGTCACAAATTTTTAGTTTGAAATATAACACATGAGAGTAATGGTTTCAAATCTTCATCACACAGGTTGCACAGGGTTTAGGTAGGTACCTGAATAACTACAACCAGTATCAAGATTTCCCAAACCTCACAAGAACTCTTAAGGCCATTCTTACTCAATACCTATCCTACATACCAATAAGATATCCATCACTCTGACTTTCACTATAGATTAATTTCATTTATTCTTGGATTTCTTACAGATTAAATTATGCATTCTTCATGAGTGGAGTCTTCAGGACTATTTTTAGACCAAAGTTTGGAGACCAGAAGGTGGTAGGATGGCATGTTTAAAGTGATGAAAGAAATTAAAACAAAATTGTCACCAAGGACTTACATATTTGGCAGAACTATTTTTCAAGAATGAAGGGTAAATTAAGGGATTCCCAGAGAAAGAAAACCCAAGAAAGCTTATTATTATTAGTAGATCACCTTACTAGACATGCTTTGTGTTTAAAGATGTAAACTGTGGTAATAACAACATAAATAGGGAGCATAGGGATGTAGATACATAAAGGAAGAGTCTCGAATCCTATTGAAGCTAAGTGAGTTGTTCAATCTGGAGTGCTACAAGTTTTAGATGTTATAACTATCAAGTTAACCACTAAGAAAATAAGAATACATAAAATGAAATAAGGGAACCAAAATGGTATACTGCTGAAACTCCCTTAAGAAAATAAGCAATAATGGAAGAATTGAGAAACAAACAAATGAAAAAATATAACAGGTTATAAAAGGTGATAAAATGGTAAAGTTAGTCCTCCCTTTTCAATAATTACTTTAAATGTAAGTAGATTACACTTTTCAATCAAAAAACATAAACAAAATTATGATCCATTTCTCAGCTTCTATAAGGGACTAAATTTACATTCAAACACTCAAAATGGTTGCAAGTAAGAGAATCAAAAAAGACATCCCATGAAAACAGTATGGTGAGAATGAACTTGGCTGAAGGGTGTAATATATCAAAAGTAATCACCCCATGGTAGACAGAAAGCACAGAAGGAGAGATACAAAATGGCTTGGGGTAGGTCTATCTTTCTTACCTACTTTTCACTACTTCCTAATAATCTCATCATATTATGAACCCATCAAGGGACTGATAAATTGATTAGGCTAGAGACCTCAGAATCTAATCACTTCTCAAAGATTGGATTCACCACCTGTGGAAGAGTGTGGAAGAGGCTTTCAGCTTTTGAGCCGTGGGAGACATTTCATGTCCAAACCACCATATGTACCTAACCAAAAAAGCCCCCAAATATCTGATGCACAGCTCACACAACTGAAGAGTTAAATACAGTTCTATAATAGTTAGAAACTTAATACCTCATTGTCAATAATGGTTAGAAAACCATACAGAAGGTGCATAAAGAAATAGAGGTTTTGAATAAAACATTTAAGGAAATCATCCAACAAGAGCATAATACACATTCTGTCTAAGTGCACATGGACCCTTCTTCAGAACAAAACATGTGTTAGACCAAAAAAGACAAATGTTAACAGATTTTTAAAAAATTGAACTCATTCAAAGTTTCTCTTACTCTATGAAATTAAAGTAAAAATCAGTAACAAAAGGAAAACTAAAAAATTCACATATATGTATAAATAAAACAATAAAATGTTACACAACCCATGGATCAAAGAACAAGTCACCAGAGAAATGAGGAAATTCTTTGATAATGAAAGCAAAACTGACCATACCAACATGTATAGAGGCAGGTAAAACAGTGCTCAGAAGGAAATTTGTAACTGTAAATGCAAGCATTAAACAAAAGGTCTCAAATCAATTTTCTAACTTTACAATCTATCCTTAACTCAACTAGCAAAAATGCTTTGTCTTCTTTATTATGCTTATGTCTTCTCTTCAACAAAATTAGAGATAAGGGCAGAACGGGTTCTACCTGAAAGCTGGGGGGGAAGGAGGGGAGAGGGTGGGGGGGGGGCAGGGGGAGAAATGACCCAAACAATGTATACACATGTGAATAAATGGATAATAAAATATATATATATAAAGAAATGACAAAGAGGGACAAATTAAACCACAAGCTAGTAAAACAATGTCATGACAAAGATAAAAGAGGACAAAAATGAAATGGAGAATAGAAACAGAAAATATGAAGGAAAGCAAAATTTAGTTACTTGAAAAAAATCAACAAACCAATGGAACCAATGAAGAAATGGGCAAATGAACTGAACAGGGCCTATTCAAGGGAAAAAGTCCAAATGACTAAAATATACATGAAAAGATGCTCACCATTCCTGGCCATAAAGGAAATGCAAATCAAAATCACACTAAGATTCTACCTCACTCCTGTTAGAATAGTTATCATCAAGATATCCAAGATGGCGGATAGAGATAGGAAGCAGAAAGCGAGCCTCCTATAGTGAAATCTTGGAGAGACACTGGAGACACACTTTGCAGGCATAATCACTGAGAAAAGGCATAACTTTGACCCCTCCACACCTCCAGCCGGCGCAGAGAATCTCCACTTCACATTAAACAGAGAAACGAGGAGGGCCCCCGGGGCCACCAGTGGCCGGCACCCACTGGGAAGACACGGACCAGATGAGCTTCACGGTACCACGGTTCTCCCACAGACAAGCCTGGGCCAGAGCAGCATAGCCCCCTGGACAGACTGACTTCCACCCAGGGGAAAAAAAAAGAGAAACTGAGTAATAAGTAATAAGAACAATTAAGACACGCTGGAAAGAGGGTGGGGAGCCCTGAGCACTGAAGACTGGGGGAAGAGAATCCTTCCCGGGACTGTAAATAAACAAGCTGGGAAGGCCGGAGAGCCTCTGGTGGGAGCGGGGCGTGCACCCAGCAACCAGGACCAGGGAAGCTTGTGAGAGTGGCAGAGGAAGAAAACTCCACGGGAGAGGAGGGAAGACCCACCTCCCACATGAACTGTAAATAAACATGGCAGCCGGCAGGAGCAGCAGCACCGCCCAGTAAGCAGGAGCAGGAAAGCTTGTGAAAGTGGCAGTGGGAGGAAAACTGCACAGAAGAGGGGGGAAGACCCACCTTCCCACATGAACTGTAAATAAACACACAGGCCTGACAACACGGGGGCAGTGTCACCTTTCCCAGTGCTTGGAAAGGGGAAAGCCTGTAGCAGAGGCTCCTGCACAGGAGAACTCTGAACAAACAAAGCCTGTGGGACCAGGTGAATGCTAAGTTCACCCCAGAGATCTGCATAAATAACACCGCCAGCTACAGCAGGATGAGAGCAGCAGGCAGGCAAGCCACAGTTGCAGATACCACTCTCAGAACTGTCTCCAGACGCTTTTTTTTTCTTTTTCTCCCTACCTTTGATGAGAGAACAACTGAATGACACCTGCAAGCTGAAAAACTTACTGAAACTGTATTGCATTTGAACTTGGGACACTTGGTGGGGCTTTTTTTTTTTTTTGGTGTGTGTGTATGAGTGAGTGTGTAGTTTTGTTCTACTTTATGCATCCCCTTTGATGAGACAACTACAGAACAACATCTGAGGCACCAACTCCAGGACTTGAGATTGAGACGGACACCCAAATTATTAAGACTGAAACTGCATTGCATATAAACTTGGAAGTTTTTTGGTTTTGTTTTTTTTTTTTTAATTTTCTATTTTCCATTTTATTTTAATTCATTTTTATATATAGATATTTCTTTCATTTACTTATTTTTTATTTTTTTGTCTTTGATTTTCAATCCTTTCTCTGTCTCTCTAATGTCTGTTCAGCTTACTGTCGATTAGTACACTAACATTCCCTGTTTATACCTTTGAAACTTTCTTGTCTGATACCTTGTTCTGCTTTCTCCCTCTTGTCTGTATATTTGTTTTCCCCTTTTCTTTAACTTCTTGCTTTCCATCTCAGCTCACCCTTCCATTCTAAATATTACCATTGTTATTATTACAAGCTAGAAAATACTTAATTGCACACAGTACAGGGACAGTAACAACACCAAAGACAATGACGGGAAGACAGAAAAAATAGGGAAACCAGTTTCCCCACAGCAAAAATTAGTACAGGAACCAGAGGGGAATGAAGAGAACAGAAACTCAGATCCAGATTCCAATAAAATGAAGATAAACTATGCCAAAAGACCCAATGAAGCCCACAAGAATAATTTAAAAGAAGACATACTACAAGTACTCAATGAGAATTTTATAGAGATGATACTGGATAGGGTCAACCAAAATGTACAGGAGACACTCAAGAAATTCCAAGACAACAAAAATAGAGAATTTGAAAAAGCAAAAGAAGAAATAAAGGAAACCATAGAAGCACTGTATAAACACCAAAGTGAAAGACAGAACACAATGAATAAATGGATAAATGAACTCAGGACAAAAATAGACAACATTAAAGAGGAAAACTGCCAGGATATGGAAAACCTCAGAAAAAAGAACGAAACAGAACTGCAAAACAAAACGGAAAGCCAATCCAGCAGAATAGAACAAACAGAAGACAGAATCTCAGAACTTGAAGATGAAATGGTAATTAAAGGAAAAACCAAAGAACTATTAATTAAACAACTCAAGACCTATGAAAAGAAAATGCAAGAACTCACTGACTCCATCAAAAGACCAAACTTGAGAATCATGGGCATCGAAGAAGGAGAAGAGATGCAAGCGAAGGGAATGCGTAATATATTTAACAAAATAATAACGGAAAATTTCCCAAATCTAGAGGAAGATATTCCCATACAGATGCAAGAGGCCTCCAGGACACCAAACAGACCAGATCAAAATAGAACTACTCCTCGAAATATCATCATTAAAACAACAAGTTCAGAAACTAAGGAAAGAATATTGAAGGCTGCAAGAGAGAAAAAACAAGTAACATACAAAGGTAAACCCATCAAAATCACAGCAGACTTCTCAACAGAAACATTAAAAGCAAGAAGAGCGTGGGGTGAGATCTTCTGTGCACTGAATGAAAATAACTTCAACCCCAGGATACTCTACCCAGCAAAGCTATCATTCAAAATAGATGGAGCAATAAAAGTCTTCCATGATAAACAGAAACTAAAACAATATGTGACCACAAAGCCACCATTACAAAAGATTCTGCAAGGGATCCTGCATACAGAAAGTGACACCCAACTTAACCATGAAAAGACAGGCAGCACCAAACCACAAGAAAAGAAAAAGCAAGACAGTAGAGAGTAACATCAAGTTAGGTACACACAATCAAACCTTCAAACAAGTAAGACAACTAAATGACAGGAATCACCACATACCTATCAGTACTAACACTTAATGTTAATGGACTTAATTCCCCCATCAAAAGACACCATTTGACAAAATGGATTAAAAAAGAAGATCCAACAATTTGTTGCTTACAGGAGACTCATCTCACTGACAGAAATAAGCATATGCTCAGGATGAAAGGCTGGAAGAAGATTTACCAAGCCAATGGCCCCCCAAAACAGGCAGGAGTAGCAATATTTATCTCTGACAAAGTAGACTTCAAACCTACATTGATCAAATGAGATAAAGAAGGACATTCCATACTAATAAAAGGGGAAATAGACCAAAAGGAAATAATAATCATCAATCTGTATGCACCCAATGTCAACGCACCCAATTTCATCAAACATACCCTGAAAGACCTAAAAGCATATATAAACGCCAACACAGTGGTTGTGAGAGACTTTAACACCCCATTATCATCAATAGATAGGTCATCCAAACAAAAAATCAAAAAAGAAATCCAAGATCTAAAATATACAATAGATCAAATGGACCTAGTAGATGTCTACAGAACATTTCATCCAACCTCTACACAATATACATTCTTCTCAGCAGCCCATGGAACCTTCTCCAAAATACATCATATCCTAGGGCACAAAGCAAGCCTCAGCAAATATAAGAAAATAGAAATAATACCGTGCATACTATCTGATCACAATGCAGTAAAAGTAGAACTCAACAACAAAAATAAAGACAAAAAACATGCAAACAGCTGGAAACTAAATAACTCATTACTTAATGAAGAATGGATCATCGATGAAATAAAAGAGGAAATTAAAAAGTTCCTGGTAGTCAATGAAAATGAAAACACAACCTACCGGAACCTATGGGACACAGCTAAGGCAGTGTTGAGAGGAAAGTTTATAGCCATGAGTGCATATATTAAAAAGATTGAAAGATCCCAAATCAATGACCTAATGATACATCTCAAACTCCTAGAAAAACAAGAACAAGCAAATCCCAAAACAAATAGAAGGAGAGAAATAATAAAAATAAGAGCTGAAATCAACGAAATAGAAACCAAAAAATCCATACAAAGAATTAATGAAACAAAAAGTTGGTTCTTTGAAAAAATAAACAAGATCAATAGACCCCTGGCAAACCTGACTAAAATGAGGAGAGAAAAAACCCAAATTAGTAGAATTAGGAATGCAAAAGGGGAGATAACAACAAACACCATGGAAGTCCAGGAAATCATCAGAGACTACTTTGAGAACCTATATTCAAATAAATTTGAGAATCTAAAATAAATGGACAGATTTCTAGGTAAATATGATCATCCAAAACTGAACCAAGAGGCAGTTAATCACCTGAATTGACCTATAACACAAAATGAAATTGAAGCAGCAATCAAGACTCTCCCCAAAAAGAAAAGTCCAGGACCTGATGGATTCTCTGCTGAATTCTATCAGACCTTTAAAGAAGAACTGATACCAACCCTCCTTAAACTGTTCCACGAAGTAGAAAGGGAAGGAAAACTGCCAAACACATTTTATGAAGCCAGTATTACACTTATCCCAAAACCAGGCAAAGACACCTCCAAAAAGGTGAACTATAGGCCAATCTCCTTAATGAACATTGATGCAAAAATCCTCAACAAAATAATGGCAAACCGAATTCAGCAACACATCAAAAAGATTATTCACCACGACCAAGTAGGCTTCATCCCAGGGATGCAGGGGTGGGTCAAAATACGAAAATCAATCAACGTAATAAACCACATTAACAGAAGCAAAGACAAAAACCACTTGATCATCTCAATAGATGCAGAAAAAGCCTTTGATAAGATCCAACATCATTTCATGATAAAAGCTCTAAGAAAACTAGGAATAGAAGGAAAGTTCCTCAACATTATAAAAGCTATATATGACAAACCTACAGCCAGCATTATACTTAATGGAGAAAAATTAAAACTATTCCCTCTAAAATCAGGAACCAGACAAGGATGCCCACTATCTCCACTCCTATTCAACATAGTACTGGAATTCCTAGCCAGAGCAATTAGGCAAGAAGAAGGAATAAAAGGAATACAAATAGGTAAAGAAACTGTCAAAATATCCCTATCTGCAGACAACATGATCCTATACCTTAAAGACCCAAAAAACTCTACTCAGAAGCTTCTAGACATCATCAATAGCTATAGCAAGGTAGCAGGATATAAAATCAACATAGAAAAATCATTAGCATTTCTATACACTAACAATGAGCAAACGGAAGAAGAATGTATGAAAACAATTCCATTTATAATAGCCTCAAACAAAATCAAATACCTAGGTGTAAACCTAAGAAAAGATGTGAAAGACCTCTATAAGGAAAACTATACACTTCTGAAGAAAGAGATTGAGGAAGACTATAGAAAGTGGAGAGATCTCCCATGCTCATGGATTGGTAGAATCAACATAGTAAAAATGTTGATACTCCCAAAAGTAATCTACATGTTTAATGCAATTCCCATCAAAATTCCAATGACATTCATTAAAGAGATTGAAAAATCTACTGTTAAATTTATATGGAAACACAAGAGGCCACAAATAGCCAAGGCAATTCTCAGTCACAAGAACAATGCAGGAGGTATCACAATACCTGACTTCAAACTATATTACAAAGCAATAACAATAAAAACAGCATGGTACTGGCACAAAAACAGACATGAAGACCAGTGGAACAGAATAGAGGACCCAGATATGAAGCCATACAACTATAACCAACTTATCTTTGACAAAAGATTTAAAAATATACGATGGAGAAAAAGCAGCCTCTTCAACAAAAACTGCTGGGAAAACTGGTTAGCAGTCTGCAAAAAACTGAAACTAGATCCATGTATATCACCCTATACCAACATTAACTCAAAATGGATCAAGGATCTTAATATTAGACCCCAACTCTTAAGTTGATACAGGAAAGAGTAGGAAATACTCTGGAGTTAGTAGGTATAGGTAAGAACTTTCTCAATGAAACCCCAGCAGCACAGCAACTAAGAGATAGCATAGATAAATGGGACCTCATAAAACTAAAAAGCTTCTGTTCATCAAAAGAAATGGTCTCTAAACTGAAGAGAACACCCACAGAGTGGGAGAAAATATTTGCCAACTATACATCAGACAAAGGACTGATAACCAGAATATATAGGGAACTTAAAAAACTAAATTCTCCCAAAACTAATGAACCAATAAAGAGATGGGCAAGTGAACTAAACAGAACTTTCTCAAAAGAAGAAATTCAAATGGCCAAAAACACATGAAAAAATGCTCACCATCTCTAGCCATAAAGGAAATGCAAATTAAAACCATGCTAAGATTCCACCTCACCCCTGTTAGAATAGCCATCATCAGCAACACCACCAACAACAGGTGTTGGTGAGGATGCGGGGAAAAAGGAACCCTCTTACACTGTTGGTGGGAATGTAGACTAGTACAACCACTCTGGAAAAAAATTTGGAGGCTACTTAAAAAGCTAGACATTGATCTACCATTTGATCCAGCAATACCACTCAAAAGACTGTGACACAGGTTACTCCAGAGGCACCTGCACACCCATGTTTATTGCGGCACTATTCACAATAGCCAAGTTATGGAAACAGCCAAGATGCCCCATCACTGACAAATGGATTAAGAAAATGTGGTATCTATACACAATGGAATTTTATGCAGCCATGAAGAAGAACGAAATGTTATCATTCGCTGGTAAATGGATGGAACTGGAGAACATCATTCTGAGTGAGGTTAGCCTGGCCCAAAAGACCAAAAATCATATGTTCTCCCTCATATGTGGACATTAGATCAAGGGCAAACACAACAATGGGATTGGACTTTGAGCACATGATAAAAGCGAGAGCACACAAGGAAGGGGTGAGGGTAGGTAAGACACCTAAAAAACTAGCTAGCATTTGTTGCCCTTAACACAGAGAAACTAAAGCAGATACCTTAAAAGCAACTGAGGCCAATAGGGAAAGGGGACCAGGAACTAGAGAAAAGGTTAGATCAAAAAGAATTAACCTAGAAGGTAACACCCACACACAGGAAATCAATGTGAGTCAATGCCCTGTATAGCTATCCTTATCTCAACCAGCAAAAACCCTTGTCCCTTCCTGTTATTGCTTATACTCTCTCTACAACAAAATTAGAAATAAGGGCAAAATAGTTTCTGCTGGGTATTGAGGGGGTAGTGGGGAGAGGGAGCGGGTGGAGTGGGTGGTAAGGAAGGGAGTGGGGGCAGGGGGGAGAAATGAACCAAGCCTTGTATGCACATATGAATAATAAAAGAAAAAGGAAAAAAAGAACACAAACAACAACAAATGTTGGTGAGGGTGCAGGGAACATGAGAACCCTCATACATTGCTCATGGGAATGTAAGCTATTACAACCACTATGGAAAACAATATGGAGGCTTCTTAAAAAACTAAACATAAATCTGCCATATGATCCAGCACTACCACTCCTTGGAAAATACCTGATGGAATGTAAGTCAGGTTGCTACAAAGGCACCTGCACACCTATGGTTACTGCAGCACTATTCATAAAAGCCAAGTTATGGAAACAGCCAAGATGCCCTATTATTGATGAATGGATTAAGAGAATGTGGCACTGTTGGGAGGGGGCAGATGGAGGGAAATGTATAGGAAGATGAATATGGTGCAAATATTGTGTGCATATGTATATGAATGCAAAATTGATACCTGTTGAAACTGTTCTAGGAATTAGGGGAAGGGGAATAATGAAGAGAGGGGGAGGGGATGAATTCAAGTATGATATACTTGATACATTGTAAGAACTTTTGTAAATGCTTCCTGTAATGCGTAGACAAAAGAGTTTTTCTCATCTAGTGAGAGGGAATAAGTATGTGAAAGTGTTTGAAAATATATAGCTTGTATGCAATATGCTTTATTTTTCTGTAGTATACACTTGGCTTAGAACTTATAATATATTTTATATAAATTTATATTACATATAGTAATAAATACCTAAGTTAAGACTTTAAATCAACAGTCTGCCAACTGAACTGTGACAGATGTAGATATATATATTCTCGTTTACCAAAGGGTAAATGATATACTTATTTTTAAAAATAGTTTCCATTCTATTCCCTGCTTTCAGTTACTTAGATCCTTCCTTTAAAGTGCCTGTTTTCTTATAATCTTGCTTGTGTGGTCTAACCAAGTGTAAACTGTCATTGGGGCAAGTGAGGAAGGAAAAACAAAATTACTTCAGCTATTTCCAAGTAAGGAAAACATACATTTTATATTCCCTTTATTTTAATCAAATTAACAGCTAGTGTTTGATGCTCTATCAGCATTTGAAAGGCATCTAGTGTGCCTGTCCTCCAGGAAAGGCTTTGAAAGTCAATCTGGTTTTCAGTAAAATTATTGCTACTGGAGTTTGAACTCAGAGCCTTGCATTTGCTAAGCAAGCCACTTAAGTCACACTCCCATCCCTTTTTGCTTTAATTATTTTCCAGATAGCATCTCATATTTTTGCCTGGGCCAGCCTGGACCATGATGCTCTTGTTTATGTCTCCCACATAGCTGGGAGGACAGACAGGATCATGTCACCATGCTCAACTTTCTTGTTGAGATGGTGTCTCCCTAACTTTTTGTCTGGCTGACCTCAAACTGTGATTTTCCAGATTTTTGCCTCCTCTTAAGTAGCTGGGATTACAAGTGTGAACCACCATGCCCAGGTCTATAAAGTCTTAAAAAAGTCCTCTTGCCATTCTTGGCCTTTTTTCCATATTGTTAAATGTGGAAAATAAAAGTATTCATGTGAAAGTGGTAGTAAAATATTAATCTGGTAGCTTTATAAGATAATACTAATAATTGTTGTAAAGGTCTCACATGTGAACATGAGGAATGTTCTGGCTTTGTAAAAACACTTACAGTACTAATTTGAGTCTCACACATCACCTTTACAAGTCCACTCACTTCCATTTTCAGCAATAACCATAAAATTTAATAGCTCTTGATGCAATGAAGTAGACATTATTTTCCAAGTGCTAAGTTCCTAGTGTTTTATGATATACTCATGTAAAACTGATTGTTAGCTCTTTTTTAAAAGTGTACTCAATCATTTTGAATCATTTTATTGTCATTACTGTCAAACAAATCCACTTACCAGTTTTCAGAGGGTGGGGTAGTAGTAGCCTCAATTTAAGTCTCCAAGTATCTGATGCCTTGGTTACTGTGTGCTTGTGTTGTAGTTTGTGGATAAAATTCTTATCCCATGTTCATGTCCTAGACATCCTGCAGAGTGTTTGAGCCATGAATGATCAAATTCTAGAATAGAAATTTTTACAGTTGGAAGCTCATTAGCCATTTTCAGTCTTGGTTTGAGTACTTTAATTGCCGCAAATATCTACCATTCCCTCTATGACTGTAGCAACTTACACATACACAAACATAAAAATGTAGTATTGTTCATCCACCTGTGTAGAACTTATGAACATAAAGTTATACACACAGAAGAGCAATAAGTATAGGCAATTTTTACATAGAGACAGCTGGCTGTTACAAATATGTGAACCTCATTGTATTTCTTCCACAAGAAGACAACTCCCTTTCTTCCCACCTAACTAATTCACCTGAGCATGACCTCTTCACATTCTTATGGCACACAGACATCTACTCATTGTATGAGTCATGATCTTCTATTGATGCCAAGAGCTCCATCAGTTAATACCTTTAAAAAAGGAGGCAAGTGGAATTTTCAACAAATTATTTTATCTCATTTTCATAGGAGTATTTAAATCCCTCATTGAAGTGGTTTGAGACATTACTATTTTCAAGACAAAACATCCCCAAACAACTACATTATTAAACTGAACCAGGGTTTAGGGGTGAAATTTGCATTAGTAGTGCAGAATAAATGAAAGCAACAGATTTGAGTCAGAAAATAATCTAAACTTCATTAATTAAATACTACCCCCCAATCAATGACTAAGAAATAACATAAAGTGGAATTTTTATATTAAGAAAGCAATCACACACCTCTGACACAATGTTCTACAAAGGAATGGCAACATGAAATGTGAAAGCACAAGCCTTTTGAACACAATTGTTTTTCTGTGAGGTTTAAGATATGTATCTATTTTGCATACCTAAATGGTTAAAATGATTATAAAATACCTTGTCACTGAAAGCTCTTATCAGACTCATCAGGGAAATAAAATATATTTTGAAACTACTTTGGTGGGGCACAGAAGCTCACACCTCTAATCCCACTTACTTAGGTGGCAGAGATTAGGAAGATCTTCGTTTGAGACCAGCCTGGGAAAAAGTTTGCAAAACCATATCTCATTTAATAAATCAGGAGTGGCGGTCATACATGTCACCCTAGCTACAGGAGCTAGTAGATAGGAGGATCTATTTTATCTAATATAAATGTAGCCACCCTTGCTCTCTTTGGGTTATTTGCATGAAATATTTTTTCCATTCCTTCAGTTTCAGTCTATGTTCTCCTTAAGGTTAAAGTGAGTCTATTTTAGGCAGTGGATTGTTACTCTTTTTAGCTAATATTCAATCACCCTATATCTTTTCATTGAAAAATTTAATACATTTACATCTAAAGAACTGATATGTAAGGACTTACTATTACTATGTTGTTGCCTAGTTAATACTAGTTGTTTCTTTGTTTCTCCCAGTCTTGTTGTCTTCCTCAAATTTGTTGAAATGTTTTAGTGTCATTCTTTGATACCTTTCTCCTTATCTTCTGTCCATCTACTTAAAGCTACTTCTTGTTGGTTACTGTGGGGCTTACAGAATTGTTTATTAGTTATCACATTCTACTTAAAAATGATAATTTCAACCACATAAAGGACTCCAAGAAAATGAAATATTTAATAGAAATACTATGTACTATGGTTACCTAATTAGTGAACCTTCATCTCTTGGTTATTTGAAAACCAGCAAGGGAAGAGTCAAGTAGGGACAAATGACCCATTGTATCAAGAACACATAAAAAAACAAAACAGAGCAAATCTTTTATATAATAATCTGCTTTGTAAAAGCAAACTGCTTTGGTTTTTTTGAAAGGTTCTTCAATAACAATTAATTAAAAGAAAAATGGATATATTTCCATATATGTATGTGGGTATATATATGTGTGTGTGTGTGTGTGTGTGTGCCTACAATCTCATGTAAGGAAGAGAATGCCTTGCCATCATGATTGGGAATTAAATTAATTGTAATTTTTTAATTTCTTGTCCATGACTAAGACTGTCAAATTGACAAGTCTCTATGAAGAATCCCAAGAAGAAATATGAAGAAAATGAAAAATAAGGATAAAAGGAGAAGTACAACAATCCATTTAGCAAAAAATTATGTTTTCTTATATAAGAGTAATGAAATACAAATGTTTGCTCCCATAAGCAGAAAAACAAAGCAATGTGCAAAAATGAAACCTCTTTATTGCCATCATGAAGCTAAAAAGACAAATTTGAGGATAGGGAACCATAAAATATACTGATAGAATCCAGTGGCCAGTTATGGAAATGACACTGATTCTAAAGGAATGTCTAGAAAAAATGTTTCCAGTGGAAGCTGCTGAATGGCTCTACCCATAGTGAAAATGAAAGTAGGGAGCCACAGCCAGCTAAGAGAGGAGCAACAGAGAGAACATTCCGCTGGCCAGGACAAATAATGAAAGCTGAGTAACTATACTTAATGCCAGGTCTGGAAGAGTTTGGAGAGAGAGGAAGCCAAGATGGAGCCTAAGTGGGCAGGAAAAATATACACATCCTGAGTTACAAAAAGCAAAATTGGAAAGGTTATTCAGGTTCTCCTGACTCTTTAGCTATTAAATATAATCTTGGGATATTACTGCAATGCTCAGTTATAGTGTATCAAGGATGATATGGTCAAAAGTAGATTTGGAAGGGGATGTTTCAAAGTTATTTTGAAGCATTTCATTCATGCAAGGAATATTCACATAGGGTTTACTCTTTGATAAGAATAGGTCTAAGTTTGATGGGATAATAAAGATTCAAAGGAAGTCAGAGGAAGGAAGTTTTAAAAAGAATAGGACAAGGATTAACATATATCACAAAAACAGTATCAAATTTAGGTGTCCATTAGATTTTGAAATTAGATGGTGGTGGATAATTTTAACAAGAACTAGAAGGAAGACTGTAGTGAACAGAAACATAATCTAGCAATAAGTTTGTGAAAGAAATATACACAACCACATAACTTTCCCATATTCTTGATTGAAAGGAAACTAAAGAGGATAGGATTCAGATGGACTTGGTACTTATTACGTTCATACCATTGTTTAAAAGAAAAATGTAAATTCAAATCAGTAGCACTTTTTAATATTTTTTTGTTATTTCTTTTTGCCAGTACTGGAGTTTGAACTCAGGATTTCATGCTGCTGGGCTGATACTCTACTACCTGAACCACACCTCTAACAGTAGCACTGTTGATGCATTATTTTCTTTATATACATTAGTAGGGTAATGATGATTGCAACTTGGAAAAGACTTTAGAGATCATCAAATCTGCTTTTCACATTGAATAGATGAAGCTGAAGGCCAAAAAAGCTTTTATTTTCTAGTCATTCATTCCAAAACCTTTTCTAGCAGACATCACCTCCCCTGTGGGAGAGAATGAAAAATGTGACTGTTTCTGATTTGCTTCTGTCTTTCTTTCCTCCATTTGCCTGTCCTCCTTCCTTTAATCCCATATTTCCTCTTTCTTTCCACATTTGAAATGTCTTCAGAATACTATCCACTCTGAATAAAATGAATGATAGAAACCATTACTCAGAGAAGTTAACTAAAACACCACCATGCTTTTTTTTTTTAACATATCCATATATGTAAAGAATGTAATTAAGAGAAAAGTACATTCTGAAATTACCTGATTATGGCCTCACTGCTCTATCCTACTTTGTTTTTGTGAACCTGATATTCAGGTATAACTGTTTTTACAAAAAGTAACTTGTTTCAAAAATGAAACAACCACATAAAAACAGAACATTTTTCTTGCACAATGAATTTAAAACCAACTGCTTGTGGATAGGCCTAGTATTATGAATATTATAAGAAAACCAAATTCCATAGCAATAACTTGTTATACACATGCTAGCTGGGTTGTTCTCATTTTTTTCAATAAACATAACAACAAATTATATGAATGCCTCAAACCCTATAGAAAATACTAGTCTTTTTCTAATGCTGAAATCTTTGGCATTAAAAATATTTAGTTTTTTAAAACAGACATTAAGCAAACAGAAAAAAACATATATAGGATTTGAACCCTTATTCTGCTTTAAGTGAGTTGAAATGTGTAACCTGTAGTGTCACTGACTTTGGAGAAGGAAATGGCTTATTGGTCACTTAGTATTTTCTTTGCTAAATTTGAACAGTTCCCTACAGCATATTTTCTAATTATGCAGGTCTGGATTAGAAAGTTTCACATGATAACACTTTTCACCACATCTTTTAAAATCTGTTAATCTCCTTGAGTTTCCAAGACTCTGTTACTAGTGTTGAACTGGAAGCTTTCTTCTCGTCACATGATTCCCCTAACTTCCCGGCCAAGTACCCACGTCCAACAATCTTCTTCCTTTTCTGGAGTGTTTGAACTGCAGAAACTGTAGAAATGGCAAGGTTTTTTCACAATGACCCCTTCTTCCCACTCCCTCTCCAAATTCAGTCACTGTCTATGAATTGTTGTCCTTGGGCACCTGGTACCAAAAAGTTGTCTTGTCCTTTTCTTTCCTTCTAACTATAGTGTTCTGTCGGTGGAGGACTATGGGAGCTTAGCACTGTGAATTTCTCATATCCTACAGATGAATTTCCATTTATTGTCTCTAATGTGTGGGGAAAGGAGGGTTCCATCTGTGCAACGTATTTAAAATTGATCTGGAATGCCAAGCTGATGTTTATCTATTGCTGATTTATCTTGTCTAAATTTCCTTAGACAGCTGAGAAAAAATTTGGAGTTTATCCTTGAGAGTGCCAAGTCATTATGCTTCATTCTAATTAAAAACTGAGAGAGTGATTTTGAAGGAAAATTGAAAGGCAATTTTGGAAATGTAGTCAATATTTGCAAAAGCGTGGACATAGTAATTCAGAAAGTAATTAAACATACATGCTGATATGTATGAGTTGTTTTGTGTTAAGACTGGCTCATAGCTGCCAAGGATTCAAGGAATTGAACATATTCACATAAGTAAAAATTAAATTATATAAATTGATGAATTATTTGTACTTAAACAAGAGTTAAATATGTACCATTTCTTACTCATTTTACTGCATTTTAATATTATCTACAAGCTTGTGGTTACATACATCCTTTGCATCTGTAAGGTGGAAATACTGTACACTAGGTAGAGCTATAAGCATCTCTACACAACACCACTACCTGGTAATAGCTTGAAATTACCAAGTGTTGCCAAACAAGGCTTTTTGGCCCCTGGAAACTGATTGTTACGCATTTACATCTTGCCACTCTTTCTACAACTAAAAATAACTTCCTTAGAAATTAAACCTTTGGCAAATATAAGTAATGAAAAAGAAAAATGTTGAATATGTCATCGATTTAACAGCAGTACAAGTGTCAACTTGTACAAAATGAACTTGCGCATTCATGTTGACACCACTACACATTTTAGCTGAACTTTGTTATTGAATTATATCCTTCATGATGTGGTTGATTAATGGAAGCAAAGTTTCGCTATGCAACTTGAATAAATTAATTCTTTTTTGTAAGCACTGATTGGTTCCAAAGTTTCTAGAAACAAAATCAAAATGGAAGTTAGTTATATTGTGGTTTTTAAATCTAAGCAAACATTAATTTTTCTTGCCACTAAATATAAGAAGTAAGAAATATATGACATTATAAGATTGGAATAAAATAATGTATGTATTAATAATGTAAATCTCTGGGGGCCTTAAGATTAAAAATGAGTATGTAGATTCCAAATACATATTTTGGAATGAATAAATCCACTAGCAAACTGTAGTCAAATATACTTTATCACCTTCTATGTAAACCCAAAGTATAACTTCTTTAGCATTGAAAAAGACTTCACTGACAGGGTAAGAACTTAGTGAACAGAAATAAATGTTTATTTTTCAGCATTTTTTGTCCTCTTTATGTTCAGACTGAGGATTTTACAAAACAGATATATTCCTTATTTGTGGGAGATTTCCATTATTTCTATTTTACAAGTGATAGAATTAAAATAGTTGCATAAAAGCACGTAGCTAATTGATGGTGATGCCCGAATTGCACCCAGCCAGTTTGACATGAGAGCTCAGCTATAGAACTACTGCGGTCAACATCCCCTTCCGCCTGTAAATTACGGGTCTGTAAGATTCTGTACATATCAGAGAATATCAGGCAAATTGAGAATATCAAGTGTTCATTCTTGATCAAGTAGCTGCATTAGCCTTGCTAACTGAAAAGAGAACAATGTGCTTAAGGTATTAAGCATGAAAGAAGAATATTTATATTTTTAACAGAAAATGTCATGTAATTTATTTTGCTCAGATGGATAAACCATGTTTCCTATGCAAGAAAACCAGTTTTCTATGCTACGGAACCTCCAGTTGTATTTTTAAAAATCCATATTTCTCCATAAAATAAGGTGAACTATCCCAGAATACATGCAAGAGAAAGCTCACAGATGAAATTAAGATGCTGTATTACACATACAAACACATATATGTATTTCTGTAGCTATCTATTCCTATGTGAATTGTCTATCTAGATAAAAAGCTAAGTAGCTATTTACTCTTTATCTCTTGTCTGTGTGCCTCTTTGTACATACAAGAGACCAGGAATAATTGGAGTTAGAACTGAATTATAGGAATTATCATTAACAATAAAGTTGGGAGCCCGGGGCTGGCAGTCCAGAATGCGCGCCTGGGACTGTGTGGGAGACAAGAAACAGCTTGCTTGCAAAGGGCAAGGCTTGCAGCACAGTGCGCAGAGAAATTGAAGCCATATTAAGGAGAAAAGTGGGTTGCGCAGTTGAAAGCCAGGTGCGCACTGGCCTTCCCTGTGCAAAGAGCAGCGCACTGTCACTTTTTACTTGTCCTCTAGTGCTGGTGGCTGGGCTCCGGCAAAATGATGAAGGACGTGGATGGGGTCTGATCTAGGGAAAATCCGAACCGCAGTGGGCAGTGCCCAACTTCTCATGGCCCAGAAATTCTACCAGTTCAAAGAACTGTGTGAAGAAAACCTGAATCCTAATGCTCATCCAAGGCCCACTTCCCAGGATTTGGTGGGGTTTTGGGACATGCTGCAGTTGTCCATAGAAAATATTAGTATGAAATTTGATGAACTTCATCAGTTAAAGGCCAATAATTTGAAACAGATGGATCCTCTTGACAAGAAGGTAGAACAATGTAGATTTTGTATGGTTCATTTAAAAACCTGCACAAACACTGGACAGTTTAAATAGGCTTCTGCATTCAGTCCTGCTGTTTACAATGTGAAATGGAGCTAATATCATACTAATTTCATTGTAATGACAATGTTTACATAGTAATCATTTGAGATATTATCTGTAAAATGTTTCAGGCATTTTTTTTTCAAAAAAAGAAAACCTGTCTTTGTGAATTGGAAAATGGGAATGTGGCTTTTTTTTTTTTGGTTAATTAAACTTTAAGTTAAAACATTTTAGTCACTGAAAGGAACCGCCTCCATTTTGCTTTTTAAACTAAAATAAATGACATCTTCAATGCATGATTCCATAAAGCAAGAGTTCAATTTCCTTACACCCTTAGGATGTGTTTCAGAGAAAAATAGGGAGCCCTGAAAAATAACTGACTTTGATAATCATTTGATAAGTATAGTAATAAAGAAATCACTGTTGTTCAAGTATAAAATATACACCATAAAGTTTCACAGTGATCATAAATGCTGGAATTTTTTTCAAAAGTTATACTTTTGGTTAATTTGCCTGGGGGAATGTTGCTCACTGGGGTCTCATGCAATGATTAAGAAATAAAGACTTAAGTTCTTTTATTTTAATTAAACTGTAATTTCACATTTGATTACAGTGGTTCCACCAGCCTCATACAGATATTCAACATCTCTCCAGGCTGGTTTGTCATGCATGACTTTTTTTTTTTTTAAAACATTTGCTCTATAGCCTGAGGTTAAATAGTTCCAAGAGATTTGACCTCTGAGAATGAGACATAGCTGTTCCTTTAAGGCAATGGTGGCCCTGCCCTTTTCAGGTCTCCTCACCTATCAGAGAGCCAACAGTCATCCATTTGTTTCCACCACTGCCCATCCTATCGGGGTTCCTGGAGTCATTGGGCTCCTAGAGAAATCTGGTCCTGAGAGACTGTCCATAAGCAGGAGGGCAGTGCTTTCATGACTGTCTCCAATTCTGTCACCATCTAATTGGGGATTTTAGTGTTAAACACAAATGTTCTATTGATGGGAAACCAAACATTGTACCTCATCTAGTTTTCTTTAATCTCTGTGTAAAACTATCTGCTAGCAAGGCTTTTAAGTCAGTCTTATTTTAAGGAAACATGACAGGTGTACACATGCTGGTAATTTGCTTTCCAGAACTGATCCATTTAGTTTCTCATTCATTGATTATTTTAAACTTATTGTTTAAAAAATAAAGTGTGCAAAGAAAGGAAAAAAACAATAAAGTTACTATTCAAAACATGGAAAACGCTTGAAAATTCTTGGGGTATAGAATTAAACTAATGTTTACCATGTTTGATGGCCTTCCTGAAGGAGAAACATATTTTCCTGAGCTTACTAATCTCAGTTGTGACTACATGATGTGGTTTGGTGACTTACACATGAGTAGAAGTGAAGAGTTTCACATCCAGGCACACACAACAAGACATGTTTTGCAATGATACTTTTCCTCTTTCCACATGGACTCTCAGTGTTCCACATTTATTGTTATCAGTTACCAAGATTTTCCGTTTCTGTAGAACAAGTGCATCTATCATGGAATAAACTGTTCATTTACTTTATAAAGTCAGCATAGTTTTAATACCTAAAATTGGTATCTGGCAAAAGTACAAAAATAAAACTGCATACCAACCCTATACTGAAAAAGGGGTAACTTTTAAAAATAAAGTCCAAGTTAAAATGTAGTACAATGAAATATTTTAGTCATGTTAATTTCAGTAGTTCAAGAGCAGCTCATTATTACAAATCTATCAGCTATATCAAAATTTAAAGAAAAAAATGCAAATCACATCAAAAGATGCTGCAAAAGCAGAAAGTGCAAGTAGAACCCTAACATTCTAAAACTTAGACAAAAGAAACCTACTTACATTGATAACATTTTATGTTGTCCAAGTGGCATATGGGTTTAAATGTAATTTGCCCCTAAAGCCAATTTCATAGTCAAGGAAAAATATAAAATAACCCTAAAAGGACTTCATTTTCAAGTTTCAAAAAAATACCACAGGAATTAAAATATAAGCACTCAACAATATTCAGATTTGAAAATAAAAGGTGGAATCTAGAGATTCTATTTTATAGAATTCTGTTTGGATGAACATGGGGAAAATATTATTCTGGCAATCCATCTGATTTACATTAGAGAATGTTTTATATCAAAAGTACAAATTCTGTGAAATTCTCCTTGATATTTCAACCTTAGCTCAGGATGAGATTACTTTTGACTGCAACCAAGGATTCAGGCTCTTCAACAGTTCCTGCATCAGTATCTGCTACATGTATGTGTCTATACTAATGTCACCTCCATCAGAATTCAGCACCTTTTAAGTTCCTCTAAGATTCAATCTTCATACAATAAATTCTGAGCCAGGTATAATTTTCTGAAGATTTCACATTGGAGACAGGTAATGGCTTTTTATGTTGTATATACTTCAGCAAAATATATAAATATCCCCCAAAGCCACATCAGTTATCAGAAATGCTCCCTTGGCTGCATGGCTACTAATGGCCAGAGCATTTTGCCTTGAATCTCTCTACACTGGGCCCACCTGGATTATTTTTCTCACTTGCATGGTATAGAGTTGCTGTCTTTAAACATGCACTGATGAACTCATCACGATTGTAAACAAAATCAAGTGTCCTCCAGTCAAAATGAGCTCCTTTCTTTACAAGGTAAGTTTTGCCATTGTTTTGATTACAGGATTCTCCTGAATGGGAGAATCAGTGGCAAAGATTTTTATTATTGTTGTTCTGGGTAGGAGTACATTATGGCATTTACAAAATTTCTGTGAAGTTCTATCTAGTCTTTAGTTCAGTCTCTGTAAAGATTATGTGCTGATCTGCCTAATGTTCAGACACCTCATTTATCCATGCAGTGAAGGTTGGGAATGCATTAGGATGTGCTTGCACAAAAAGATGGTTCTCCAGCTTTTTGATTCTCTGTTGTAGAATCCTTCTAACTTCTTACATTTCTAACTCTGATTTTTGTTATCTAAAATGTAAGAAGATTGTTAAAATAAATTTTAAAAAGAGTGCTGAATACCTAGTACATAATAGTTAAATGTTAAACAATTATAATAATTATTATAGAAAGATTGAACTGTGAGCTCAACCATTTTTTCTTTTTACTGGGAAGCAATAACTCCTAGCGTGTACACTCTATGTGCATTTCTGTATCTTAAAAACTTTGCCACTTGCCTGGAACATAATGGCAACAAAAATAAAACAAAACATGATAAAGCAAAATAAAACACTAACACCACCACAAAAACTAGATGTTGAATATTGAATGGTTCCTGATACCTTTATCTTTGCAACTATCTAACTTTGTCAGCTTCATACACTTCCACTTGTTCTAAATAATTTTACAAGTTAAAAGTCATCATCAGGGTACAATTTCTTATGAAGGCCAGTTTGAGGTAGAATATTATAAACTTGTTTATTTTTGTTTCTGTGTGGTCCTTTTCCAGTTAAAGGATTAAGTGCAGACTCGGTAACATCGTGTATAGAACCAGCCACGTATGAAGTAACACCACGATTACTCATCTAACTTCCTTTCCTTTCATGCCCACAAACTACACTCTCTTAGTCATATGGAGCAACTTAAAATTTCATATTTCTATGGCTTTGTACATTCCAATTTTATAAAATATTTTCAAACATTTTTAGAGTTACAGAAAAATCAAGTAGATAATATGAAGAGTTCGTATATACCTTATACCTGATTCCTTCTATCTAACATAAGTATGGATATTCTGGCACAATTATTGAGCCAATATTTTACATCTACATTACCAACTAAAGTCATTATACTTTATTCAGATTTCCTTAGTTTTTATTGAAGGGCCTTCATCTCTTCCAGGACCCTATCCAGGATACCACATTACATTTAGTGTCATACCTCTGTAGGCTCACCTACAGAGAAATCTGAGGATTTTCTTTGTTTTTGATGACGTTGACAATTTTGATGAGTGTTGGTGAGTAATTGTATAGAAAGCCTTCTATTGGGATTTACTCAATGTTTTTATCATAAGAAGATTGATGTTGTATGGACTTGGGAGGAAGATTAGGTAGGTAAAGTGCCATCACCTCACATCATATTGAGAATGCATAGTGTCAACATGACTTCATCACATGACTAAATTAGTCTTTGCCATGTTTCTCACTATCTTTTTTTGACCCTTTCTGTACTGTGATTTCTCTACCATTGAAGGTAGTTGTTGAGTACTTTTTACTTCTTACCTTTCTAGCAATACCCAGGGTCATGCTGTGTATTTCATGCTATAGCCCCCAAATCAGAAATTTCCCCAAGGGTTGTTGGTTCCTTTTACTGGAGAGTGGCATTGGAAACCATGATCTGAGCAGTGTGTGTACCTTTGCTACTGAGGTGTCACTTCTTCTAGGCTCCCTTAGCTGACAGAGCAAGGATATTAATGTGTGCATGTTTCCCTTTAATGTTAATTGTTAAATCTATAAGAAGGTCAGGTCCCAACCCTACGCTGTAAAAAAACCTACCTATAAAAATTGATTGCAGTGTTTTTGTCCAAGGAGTCCACTATTGTGTTATAGCCTCTACTTTGGAAACTATATTTATTTTTTATATTTTCTACTATATTTGGCACTTTTGGACTCTATTTTTCTGTTAAACCATAATCCTTTTAAAAGTTGGGAATGGAAATTAAGAGGGTATTTCCACAAAACCAATGTAAATGTCTTATCACAAAAACGACTGTTAGTAACTTAACCAACCACGTGCCTTTTTATTATGGAAATTTTATGTGTTTTATCAATTTTTCAAATCACAGAGATTTCAAGCATTTTAAGCTCATAATTGTTTTTTTGTGTGTGTGATACCAGGCTTGAACTCAGGGCCTATACCTTGGGACATTCCACCAGCCCTTTATTGTGATTGTTATTTTTTGAGATAAGGTCTCATGAACTATTTGAGGGGGTTGGCTTCGAACTGTGATCCCACAGATCTCTGCCTCTCGAGTAGCTAGGATTACAGGCGTGAATCACCAATGCCTCGCTTAAGAATGAGTTTTGATCAGTATATGCTCATGTAAGCATCAGTGCGATTGAGATACGGAACATTTCAATCACTCCAGAGATCCAGTTTGACCCTTTCCTACAAAGCAACTATTGTTTTGATTAAAATTCCTCTAGGTTAGTTTCACCTGTTCTTCAACTTTATAAAGAAATCACTACACAATCAATAGATTGTCTTTTGGTCTGGTTTCTTCTGTCCAACTTAAAGTTCTGATATTCTTTCATGCTGTTGTCTGAATCAGTGGTACTTTTCAATGTCGTGTAGAGTAGCATTGTGAATATACCATAAATTGTTTAGCCATTTCCTGTCTAATGAATGATTACTAGATTCCAGTTCTTGACTTATTATTAATGAAACTGCTATGACATTCATGTACCAGTCTTTCATTTCTCTTGGGAACAACCTGGGAGTAGAACTGTTGAGTCATGTTATAAATGCAGTGAAACTCTAATCCTGCCTACATCTTTACTGTATGTGTGTATGAACTGCATATTTGAGTTTTTGCTTACTTTTGAAAACCTAGTATATTATATTTTTTGCTACTAATTACATATATTTTTTAAATTAGATATATTTTTGATCGAATTTGTTATATGATCTGGGTTGTGTACTTTATTATATATATATGTGAATATATATATGTATCTTATCTTATAGTTTGTAGCCTAATTTTTCTTTTCATTTTAGTATTGTATGATGAGCAGAAATTTTTAATTATGATGATATAAGTCATAGATTTTCTTGTAGACATCCTTTGTCACATCAATAAAATTTCCATCCCTAGCTTTGAAAATTTTATTTTTAATCACAAATGGAAGTTTAATTTTATCAACTATTTATGTTATTTTTATATGATCATTTGGTTTGGTGACTATATTGTTTTTCCTTTATTTTGTTAATATGCTGAACTACAATTTTTTTTAAAAAATCTCCCAATTGTGAGAAAAACTTTGCTTAGTTATGATATAATTTGCTATTTGTTCATGTGAGGTTTTCAAATACAGTTTTCATTTTAAAAATACTTTTGGTAAGTTTTTGTACCAAGGTACTTCTGTACTCATGAAAGATTTGTTATATGTTCTTTTTTCTATTTTAGAAACAGATTGCAAAACTATTACAGCTTACTTGGACATTTGATAGAATTATCTAGTGAAGTCAATTTGATGTCAATTTATTTGAGGGAGAGCGTAAAAGATAAAAGATGAATTTAATTTCTTTACTAAGTAGTTATAGGATGATTCAGATTTTCACTTTATATGAATCCTCATTTTTAAAAAAGTTAAAGGATTTATCATCCATAAATTTTCTATGTCTTCTATTGTTAATTTTATTAAGTTCATTTTTAAAAGGACTTTCCAATTTTCTCTAAGTTGTTAAACTTATTTTTATATAGTTCTCTGCAGGGGACACTTTTTCTCATTCCCTTCCTCATTAGAGCGAGATTTTCTTGCTCCCTCCCTGGTTATTACTGAAGCTAACTGGGCTTAACTGTGTCAGAAAAGATACAGGATAGTCAGACAGACAGAAAATGGGGTCAGGTGTGTTGGGCGCTCAGGTGGAGATGCCCACCCTCATTGCTTCTTTTCTCTATCTTTATTCTTTAAGGCCTTACTCCTTACAGTTCTTTACAACCTTGCTTCTAAAGTCTTCTTTAAAACCTCTTTCCTTAGACTCGCACTGTCCCATGTTTTCTCTTAGCTTATATTTAGCTTATCTCTCTTAAAGTCTTTTGCCCCCAGGCTTGCAGCTTTTCTTTAACATTCTCTTTTTAGCTTGCAAAGTCTCAGTCCTCTATCTAGCACTGTCCCATGTTCTCTTTGGCTTTTCTTTAGCTTTCAAAGACTATGTTACAGTTCTTTCTTTGGCTTAGCTTTCTAAGATGTATGTTAAAGTTCTTGGTGCAGACTTTCTATCCACCCCTCTTTAGCCATACTTTTCCCTTCAGCAATTTTCCTTTAGCAAATCTTTTCCCTTCCAAAATCTTCCCACGCCAAAAAGCCCAAAGCAAAAGAACCAAGCCAAAGCCCAAGCCAAAGCGCCAAAAAACCTAAGCCCAAAAAGCCCCAAGGCAAAAAGCAAAAAAGTCCCAAGGCAAAAAGCAAAAAGCCCCAAGTCCTCCTTCAGTAGGCCTGGCAAACAGGGTAGAACAGAGGCTCTTCAGAGGATCCTGGGGAAAGGCATGACATTGTAACAGGAGAAACCTGCATTCCTGCTTCTCTGAACACAGGCTTAGGAGACACAGATGTTCTTTTTCTGTTTCATGGCCAGGGCTGGGCCTGTCTCGGCCTATAGATAAAAGCAATTAACTGCATCTCATCTTGTTTATGTCCAGTTCTCATAAGCTTTTCTTAACCTGCTCTCCATAGTTGTCCATAATATTCCCTTATTACTTTATTGACACTCTCATCAGCTGTGATATTCTCTCTCATTATTGTATATTTCATGTTCTTGATATACTCAATATTCTGAATATCTGTATTGGGATTTGGATTTTATAATGGCTTAGAAATAGCGTTGATTTCTGTTCTAGAAAACAGATTTACTGATTACCTTAGATTTGTGGTGGATAGAGCTATTTGGCTTTGCTCTTAATTTTAGAATGAACATCTTAGTCTAAATATGTCTTTATTCTCCTAGAGTAGTCAAGCTGGAATTAAAGTGGAAAGTCATATTTATTTATTAAGACCTTGTAACTTGATCTCCACACTCCAATCTTTGTCCTGACTTTTCAATCCTTAACCTCTTGCTTTGCAGTGGATTCTTTGAAGTTCCTTTCCAGGCTCATAAGCACACTTGCAATTCAGCCAAGCCTTCCATGGAGTTCCTTCATATTTCATGCACATGTTGGGATTTCCCATCCTGTAGTTCTCTTCTTTCCTAGCTATTCCTTCTCTACGTCAAGTTTTACTGGAAGCTCTAAAACCCATTCTGTTACAGCTTGAAATAAAATAAAACCATGCCTTTGTGAGTGCAAGCCAAACTGCACTACATGAGCTATGTCGAATGCTCAGGAGAAAAGCTCTGCAAATGTGGAGTCTTCCCAGGACAATTCTCTTCTTTCCCAGTATAAATATAATCACCCAAAGATTCAGCCTACTGTTGATTGTACTTTGTTCTGACTTTAACATAAAATATAAGCATAAAAAGGAGCATAAGTTTTATGGCTTTATCTACTGCCCTCATTTACTAGTACATACAAACATAACTGGTTCATTTATTTGCATACCAATGTGAGTTCTAGTTATAAGATGTAACTCATATAACATTTCATATAAAGTAATTAAAGATAAAAGTAAAATGATAATGCAATATGCTGAAATGTTTTTAACCCCTTTATGAAGGATTTTGGTGTGTAGATTTTTCAAAACTAAGCATTTTTCAATTGTAGAAAACTATTTATGAAATGCACTATGGCAACTAAAACAGCATTTTAACAAATTCAAAAATATACAACTGATAAATTATGTATTATGAAGAATCAAACAGTTTTACAAGTGAGTCTGCACATGTTTAGCTTTCGATAAGATTGTTAAATATTTAACCATGACAGAAAAATTAAACAAAAAGGAAAAAATTCCAAATACTTGAGGAAGTTTCATCCAATAAATGCAGAATCTATTCACTACATACTACTTCACTATCTTTGGTCTGAAGCATATTTTTCCCACCTTATAAATATAAATATCTTATGCTCCTTCACATAAAGGTGTGCCCTAGTGTCTTTGATTACTTACGTCTTGTTATCCCATGCCCCTGCCTTCAAAAAGAAAAATGTAAAATCATCAGTTACCTATGCACAAAGACAAACAAATGCTTACTCAGTTTTACTGCACTGTTCTGTTTCTAAAAGTCTGTTACCAAAGTCTGTAATTTGATTCCAAACTAGACCATCATCTAGTCCTATATGCATAGAAACTTTCTCTGTATGTTTGCACTAGAAATATTTCACACTGACTGTGCTCATACTCCTCAGCTAGGGATTGTGAAGAAAAACATGATTTTTACACTCTCACAGCAGAACATATAAATGCATAAACGTTAGAATATATAAACATTAATAATGAATAATACATGAACTGCCAAATGCAGATGGAGGGGAAGTGCTATAGAATCTGAGAAGAGAAAAAGAGACCATTTGGAACACAGCTAAGTCTCAGAGATCATTTACTGATGGGAAGAGAAACAGAATAAAAGAAAGAACATTCAGATGGGGGATCCATCTTGAGCAAAAGTAGACAGATAGAAAAAGAATGATATGTTTAGGGAAAATAACAAAGGTATATAATTCTGGCTAATTGCAGAGGACTCATGGAAGGGAGGGAAAGGAGACAGTACGTGACTGAAAATACATGGTAGGGTAGGTTATGTGTCGCATAAACATTTTGAAAAAAAACAGTTCATAAAGGTAAAGAGATAGC
Source organism: Castor canadensis (assembly GCF_047511655.1). NCBI lineage: Eukaryota > Metazoa > Chordata > Mammalia > Rodentia > Castoridae > Castor > Castor canadensis. The sequence continues at coordinate 80,047,213 of NC_133386.1, read as the reverse complement.
TCTTAAGCACATTTACTGTATTAAAAAGTTTGTATTTTTGAAAACTGAAAAATTTAGGAGTGATCCTGTTGGAAAACAAATTAAGGTTGTATCATCTCTGAAACTGCACAGTTTGATGACTAAGTTGAACTCTTAAGTGACTTTGAGTGGGTTTTACTATTAATTGCCATCTCTACCTGAGTCAGTTGTGGAATACTAGGTTTTATTTTCAATGCAAAGTGCACACAGGATGCTCTGCAAAATTAATCCAATTGATCAGTATCTCCAAGATGAATCGTAAGTATCAGTAAATCATGGGCAGGCAGCAGGCCTCTCCTGATAGGCAATCTTCTTTCTCTCTTTTAACAGAATGTATAGTGAATGGATAAAAGGATGACTGTCTCAAAAGGTAGCTTTTCAAGCATAAGATGAATCAAATTATGAGGCAGCAAAGTCAAAATATTAAGTCATAGGTTTTTGTAACTTGGACTACCAAGGATACAATTCCAACATTTTAGATAGTCTAAAAACTGGTTTGATCTTATATCAAAACATAATTTGAATACTCTCTAGACTATTTTTTCTTTTGTTAATGCAAAAGACAGAATTACTATCAAAATAGAAGATAAAGTAATTATGCTAGAAAATCAGCAATTTAGTCATTTAAATAAACATTTATTAAGTACTTATACTGTAATTACTACTGTTATTTATTTTGTAAATAAACATAGATGAGAATCACACCTTGCAGGTTCTCAAGAAACTTATAATCTAATGATCGGACTTCACAGCTTATTACATTATAAGGAGCATGATAGGTGCCATAAGAGGACAAATAGAAAGTTATAAAATTAAAAACAGTCCTAGAAATGATGGTAGAAAGAGGAGTGTAGAGAAAGTATTTGTTCGCACTGGGGCAGACCTTATATAAAATACTTTATAAGCATTCGTTTATTTGATCTTATTAATAATTTTATGCCATAAATACTATTGTTATACCATTTTTAAAATTTAATGAAGAGCCTGGAGCTTAGGGGGATAAAGTACTAAATTCAACCCAGAAGCTCACACGGACTTTTCTACTTTATACTCTTAAACACTGTTCTACACTGCCTCCAAGGGGAAGGTGTAATTATAAAATCACTAAAGATGATGATAGGGACATTCTTTACAGTCACCAATAGGAGAGGAATAGAGTTTTTAAGCAGTTCTAAGTATATGATTTTTTGTAAGAATTATAATTTATAAACTTTATATAACATATAAGACCAGACTGGCAGGACTTCAAGTCTCAGGAAAGAAGCTTGGTCTCAATTTCATATACATTGAGATGCCATTCATGTGGAAAATGACAGTATCGAAATTAACTTTTATGATGATTTTAAGTTATTCAGCATGTCCCCTGTTTCTCTAGCTCTTATGACCTCATTTTCTTTTGGTAATTAAAACATTTCAGAATGTCTAAGACACATTAACAATTTCAAAAAACTGCTTTGATAAAGAGAATTAAATAAATATAAGAAACCTCTATTGTATTCAATTAAGAACACCAAGCAAGTAATTTATCCATTATCTACTGGGGATAGTTCATGCTATATTGAATAGCATTCCTACAATGTCGTTTTAAAAAAACTAGTTCAATGCCTTTCACAGAAGCACAGTTCATCTTCCATTTGTGCAAATGTATAACTGATGTCTTTTCTCAAGGGTAGAAAATGTGTTCCTCCTTCCAGGTATGGATGGTTGAATGCATGAGTCATTAAGTAATTCGTCTTTCCATTTTTCCAATTCTGTAGAAATTCTATCAGCACCAGGTACTCTATCAGATGGTAGACAATAATTTAGTGAGATTGGTGATCATCCAAGTCCAGTGTTTGCTTTACTCGAGAAATTGTAATGGGAAAAAAGAAATGTCGGAGTGTACTGGTAAATTAAAACAAAACAATCCTGGATTGTCCTTTTCCAAAAGGGATGTGGTTCCCTGTAGCCTTCATGGCTTACTGATTACTTTAAAGTCTTTCATTGTGAACGTCTCTTTCCAATCATGCTGTCTCATAGAACAAATGATTCTGAATTACATGTGACTGGAGAACTCCTCTTGGTCTAAATCCATCATGTCAGAGATGAGTAAGCTGATGCCCAGAACCACAAAATTACTGACCAGTAATTAGTTAGACAATTTGATCTTGAACCTGGGCTCCCAGATCCACATATTGTACTTTTTTTCCATCTCCATGCACTACTTGCAGCAAAGCTTATGCATGTTCTTATTATCAGATCTTTTATGCCATGAATGCTTTCTGGATATATGAATCAAGTAAATCATAACATAATTTATTTCTCTCAAAAGTTTTTGTTGTGAAAAATTATAAACTTACAACAGGATTGCAAGAAGTATACAATAAATATACATATACCTTTCACTAAGAATAATCAAGTCTTTTATTGTGCCATAATTTCTTCTCTCTCTCTTTCTCATCTTGTATACAGTAGACTTTCAGTTTTTAAGTCATGCTTCATAACATTGACATTTTGAAGATTATAAGCCACCCATTTTAATATTTAAATTACTAGTTATTTCCTTGCATTTTTGGTAAAAGCATGACTAAAGTGATACTATATCCTTTTCAGTGCATTGACTCAAGAACCATATGATGTCAACTTAACTCATGATTGGTGATGTTAAATCAGTCATTTGGTTAAGTGATATCTAAATGATAAAAGCCCGTTATATGCATGAATATTATTTTGATTCTATGTTTATTATATAGTATCTACAAGTTCAGGTTGTTGATACATTTTAATTTTTGTATTCTATAAATTTTAAAATTAAAAGCATTGATTTAATATTGAAATATTTAATCTTTATCATTATACATTGCAAAACTATTTAAAAACACTTTTCCATTCTCCAGAGTAAAGTTTAATGTATTTGAAAGGCTAGAATTAATAATTTGTATGTTTCTACTTTCTCACAAGAAGTATTTTTATATAGTTGTAGTTTTTATGGTCTTCCAATTATAGTGAAAAAAATGTGTCCCTCAAGGTGATTTTTTGAGTAGCATTATTGTTCTACTAAACCACTAAAGTCAATGTAAACATTAGCTACCTGGTGATGTTTGATTTTAGCTATGACATATTAGGCTTCTCAACGTACTAGTAATATATTTTCGTCAATTTATTACCCAAAATATGCAAAATGAAGTAAGTTGTCTTTTGGTAATGTTGTATAAATATTGGGCAATTAATTAAAAATGTTATGCTAAACTGTGTGATTCTAATTAAGATAGGTATAGAAAACCCCAAGAAATATGAACTCTTTTCAGAAAGTACAATTGCAAGCACTTTGACAGCTCTGAAATGTTTGCTATGGAGAATTAATTATTTTTCATCATTGTTACATTTTGACCTGTACTTAGTCTAACTGAATTATGTTTACTTGAATCTGATAACTTATAGTATTGATAAAAGATAGAACTTCAGTATTACTTATAACCTCATTCCCATATCATGCTGCCCTGGATAACCTTATTTGCCAGAGTTTCATTAGGAAAAGCCAGCATAATGTTGACAAAGGGAGCTATTTCAAAAAAAGAAGAGATCATTTGGAGCTGTGATGTTTACTTTGCATCACACTAATTCTCTTGCCAAGATGGTTATCTTTTATATAGGATGCTTCCCATTTTATCTTCCATTGTTACCCTGAATCTATCTATTTGACACTGGCACATTTTTCTTGATATCAGAGATTCACCAAGGGTTTCAGATAAGTTATGAAATGAACTTTTTTTCAGAGCTAATTTTCCCTTTTGAAAGAGCTGGAATTCTAAAACTATTAATTAATCAGTAAAATATGATCAAATATGATCTTTAAACTTTGGCAAAAAAAAAAAACTAACACCATACCTACACCTACTGTTTCTAAGTAAAAACAGCTAGCAACATTTCTATTCTCGACCCTCCTTCTTTTCCTCCCCTCCTTCCTTCCTTTTTTTCTTGCCTTTATTATCGTATTTGCTAATATACCTCGTTGTGGAATGGGCATTCAGTAAGGCCATATGGCAGAGCTCTACAATACTGCATCTTCTTATAATGCATGCACATAACTTTAGCAGGTGAATGCCATCCCTAATAGGCTACTGGGATACTCTTATTGTGAGTGTTAACTAAAAAGGAATTGCCACAAGAATTTATTCTTAACCTTATCAGGTTCTAATGAACTGTTTCTAAAACATAATGTTCCATTGTGGTGTCACCTCATAATAGAATTTGAAGCAGGCTTAGAATAATTGGATCTCATATTTTGGAAACATTATTTAGTCCATTGTTTCTTAACCTGGAAGATAATCAGAGTCCTCTGGGGAACTCTTTTTAAAATAGAGATTATCCAATTTAAGACCCACTGAATCAAAATCTCCAGAAATCTTTTTTTAATTTATAAAATTTGTTCAACTTTCTAAATAAATTCAGAATAACATAAGGTCTAGATTGATGCTTTTTACCACAATGTACCTCACACAGAAAATTATTGTATTAATATGGTATACTTAAAGGACTATGGTGACTGTCTGAGCTCCAAGTTCTATCTCACTGCCTCCAAGCTGAACGGATTAGTAAATAGCTATATTCATAACTCATCTTTGGCTTACCAGTCTATCCTGACAAATTAGGTTAGTTAGTAGACAACAATATAGAATGGGCTTACTTGAAGAGTGATATTATTTGATTCTACTATTATTTTTGTTTTATTCTAAGGATAATACTCAAAAGATTTCAAATGGCCAAAAAAAAAAAAAAAAGAAAGAAAGAAATACTCACCATTTCTGGCCATAAAAGAGATGCAAATCAAAACCACACTAAGGTTCCACCTCAAAAACACCACCACCAACAAATGTTGGCAAGGATGCAGGGAAAAAGAAACCTTCATACCCTGCTGGTGGGAAAAAAATCTCTAGAGAGTTTCCTTGTGATAATTCCATGTATATATATGTTATAACTCGAATTGGTTCATGCCCTATATTTTTCTCCTTTCTACCTTAGTCCCTTTCTTATGCTGATTTCAACAGGTTTAAAAATTCTGTATGCATTCTTATTATATTCTTATTATAGAATATCATGTTCTTATTATAGAATATTATAATATTCTTATAATATTAATAATTATAATATTCTTATTATAAGTGAAAGTACATCACCTATATTCACCTTCTTAACTTACTTGTTTTACCCTCCCTCTCCTGTTAGTGACCTCCCCTTAGTGTAACCTGTTTTTCACAATACAGCTCATGTTTATATTGTGTCTATCTCCCACATATGAGAAAAAACATGTGACTTCTGTCATTCTGAATAAAAAATTAGAACGGGAAGGTAAAACAGGTCCTGTCTGGGGGTTGATACCACTGAGAAGGGGAGAGGATATGAGGAAAGGGTGAATGAAGGAAGCTGAACATATTGGAAATATTAGATTCTCAAATATGCAAAAGGAAAAAATGAGGTAGGTTGAAAATATCCCAGGAATGGGGAAAAGGGAGGATAAGACATTATGGAATGCATGAATTCTACTATAATATATTAGAAGAACTTTTATAAATGTCACAATGTACCCCTAGTACAATAAAAAATAATTTTAAAAAACTTTATAAATTTTATTCAGAAGAGTTTTTTTTACTTTACATATCTTTTTATTAATAAAAATGCACTAAATAAGTAGCCTAAACATAATTATGATAATGACCTCCTTGGCCTTACTCCTTCAGCTTATGGTATACTCCCTTAGTTATACCATTCCTTTCACTATTTAAGTACTCTGAAGGTAGCTGTTACACATATTTCTGTCTTTGAGACTTTTGTTTCCCCTTATTTTTCCAATTTGTTTATTATTGTGATGGGTGGGGGTATATTGTACCATTTACAAAGGTTCTTACAATGTAACAAATATATTATATTTGAATTCATCCCTTCTGCTGTTCTCCTTCATCATCCCTCCCCCGATTCCTGGAACAGTTTCAACAGGTATCATTTTTACATTTACATACATGTGTATACAGTATATATACTTCTTCATCCTCCTATCCCTTTACCTAACACCAAACCCATCTCCCTGGTATCAAGTCCACCCCTCCCACACACCCCCTGTAGAACCTGTTCTACCCTCCTGTTCTCCAATATTGTGGAAGAAAAAACATGAAAGATAAAAAGAGAAACGTGATGTTTTTGCTAGTTTGAGATAAATGGAGTTTCCTTGTGTTGGTTCCATGCATATATGTATTATAAATCCAACTGGTTCATGTCTTCCAGTCCTCATCACTCCTCTCTAGTCCACTTCCCATGGTGGTCCCAGCCAGTTTAAGATTTCTATATTCATTCCTGTACAGTGAACACATCAACCACATTCAAGTTGTTGGTTTCCTTCACTTGCCCTATCCCTCCTGTGTGCAGCTTCCTCTTAGGGTGACCCATGTCCCATAATATTATTGCATTTGTTTTAGGTCTATTATCTGCATATGGAGAGAACATGTGGCTTTTGTCTTTCTGAGCCTGACTAACTTAACTTGTAGCAGGGAAGAGACCAGAAGATAAACAGACAGGCCTCTGTTCTGATAAAGTAGCAGGGAGGTAGGGATGGCATAGCAGAGAGATAAAACCTAAGAAATCCAAATGCAGAGAAGGCCCCATAGCACTGGGGCAGGAGGAAGAAAAAAGTCACGTAGCACTAAGGTAATGTAGCCTATATGAGTGCATGTAACCATATATGGGTTAGACCCTGCTTTTTGCTTCTGTAAACTTCTTGCAAGGGTATATAAAGTGAGACCCCTTTGTTCTCGGGGCTCAGCCTTTGGACACCAGTCCACTGAGTCTGTGCCGGCACAACAAAATTGTTTCCTGCTAAACTGCCTCAGTGTCCCATATCTCAGCTTGAGATTTCTGCAACATTTCTTGGGGGCTAGCTGCCAGGATTGCAGAGATGGTGATTTGTCACCTCCCTTGTTGCTAGGGTGCATCCCCTGGACCACCGGGAGAAGAGATCCTGCCAGGCCCAATGGGCAGTTTGATGTGGAGGGACTCATCCTCCTGGAGAGAGGGGATTAAGACCTCAAATACAGACCAGAACCAGTGAGGCATAGGAACCAGTGAGGGGAGCACCACTCATTAGACTAGTAAGAGTCCTGCCTCAGGAGGCAGAAGGGGAGATTAATCAACTCCCAGAAAGAGATACTTTTGGGGTGAAGCCATGTCTCCTAGGTTCAGGGAGTGGGACAGAAGTACTGTGCTGTGTGGAAATATGTGAAAGTGTGAGCCTGAGATGCAGTCCAGCTGCAAAGTGAGTGTGGAGTCCCTATCCTTGAGTCCACGGCAAACTCATATGGTTAAGAGTGACCCTTAACAAGGCTTCTGGTCCATGGTTTAAATGGACTCACTATTGCCAAGAGACACCTAAAGCCATATGAGGGGAGTGGCTGGAGAAAAATGAAGCAAGCGAGGACCCTGTGTAGGTACATTTCCTGGCCAGGCAACAGTGTCCAGGTCACTGATAAGGGGTGCATATTGTCTTCCCTTTTGTGTCAGAGAAGAGGGCCCCCCTTTACCTCTCCTCCAAACCCCTCTGCTCTGTGTCTGTCTGGACATCTGGTAATGGGAGGAAATGGGTGGAAACGAGAGGATTTAATGGAAACTACGGAGTAAAGTTAACTCCTAACAAACTTAAGGCCCTTTGTGAAGTAGATTGGCCTGCTCTTGGTGTAGGGTGGCCCCCAGAAGGGGCACTGGTTAAAACTGTGGTTAATGAAGTTTATAGAATAATTGTAGGAAAGCCTGGGCACCCAGAACAATTTCCCTACGTTGATTACTGGCAGGATACTGTCCTCAGCTGGCCCAAATGGCTAAGGCCTTACCTGGAAGAGGTCTGTAGAATTATGATAGCTAGGGTGGCCACAACTTCCAAGTGTAGAGAAAAAATAAAGGAGCCTGTACTGGCTGAAGAACCTGAGGAAGTACCACAGCCCTATGTGCTACCTTATCCACCTCTACCACCAGCATCCAGTTCTGCACCTCCACCTCCAACACTGGATGGAGAACCTTGAGGGACAGTCACACCTGTAAAATCTGGTTCAGAAGCCTCTGGGGCCTCGACTCCTCTAACTCCCCCCACCCCGAGTCTTATATACTTCATACCCACTCTGAGTCCACCAGTGTTTACCCCACATCCCCCACTTGATTGAGAACAACTAACCAGTCTCTATGAGGGCCCCTGCTCCCCTAAGACTCAGGCTGCTCTGAAGATGCCCCTGAGGGAAGTCCAGAGTCCCGTGTATTATGACCAGGAAAGCCAAATACAAAGAGGAAGACAAGTATTTGTCTATCAGCCCTTTACCACCACAGACCTCCTCAATTGGAAACATCACATCCCCTCCTTCATGGAAAATCCTCAGGCTCTGATTGATTTAATGCAGTCTATCATCCAGACTCACAAACCCACAGGGACATTCTGTTGAGAGCTTCTTCTGACTCTGTTTAATACTGAAGAGCAATGCTGTACAATGTTGGCAGCTCTAAAGTGGTTGGAAGATCATGCCCCTGAAGGCACCCTAAATGCCCAAGCATATTCTCAGACCTATTTCCACAAGGAAGACCCCCATTGGGACCCCAGTAATAGCCAAGATTACCAGCAATTTGAACAGTATCAGGAGGCATTATTGGGAGTCATGAAGGGGGAAAAAGGCCATGAACATGAGCAAAACATTAGAAGTTCTTCAAGGGCCAGATGAGAGTCCCAGCCAATTCTATGAGCACTTGTGTGAGACCTTCCATTTGTACTCCCCCTTTGACCTGGAAGCCACTGAAAACTAGCGGATGATCAATGCCACTTTTGTTGACCAGGCCCTTGGGACGTAAGGCAAATATTGCAGAAACTGGAGGGATTTGCTGGAATGAACACTAGCCAGCTTCTGGAAGTGGCCACAAAGGTTTTTGTCAATCGAGATCAGGAGGCTAAGCAGATGAAAAGGAAAGTGGACCTCCTTGCAGCAGTCCTTGCAACAGTCAAGTGGGCCCCAACAAACTAGTCCAGGCAGAGGCAATCCCCGAGGGTGACGACAAATGGCCCCAGGACACCCCTGCCCTGAGGAGTAACTAGGGCAAAACCAAAGATCATTGGAAGAATGAATGTTCCCAATGGGCCAGGGACTCCCAAAAGGTTCCCCAGACTAGAGGCAGAGGCCAGGCTGTCAAAGGAAAATATCAGCCCACCCACAGGTGAGCCAGCCTCTGGTAGGAAAACATTGTCAATCTGGCAGGCCTGGAAGGCTATGAGGAAGAATAGGACAGACCAGGTTCCATTCTACTGGGACCCCAGGAGCCTATGGTCCAAATGACAATAGTCCCCTTGACCTCATGGTGGACATGGGTGCTGAACATTCAGTTGTGACCCAGTTGGTCCTCTTCTCAATAAGCATACAACTATTATTGGGGCTACAGGGGACCAAGTCTGCTAGACTGGTCTGGATGGTCTGGTTAGATGATGCAATCTTGGGAGTCATGAAGTAACATGAATTCCTTTATCTCCTTAATTGCCCTGTGGGCCTGTTAGGCAGGGACTTGCTATGAAAACTGAAGGCACAGATAGCTTTTGATTCAGATGGTACAGCATCCTTTAAATTGGGAGGACCTGAGGCAAGGACTAATCTTCACAGTTGCAGAAGAAGAGAAATAGCAGCTCTATGCCCATGAAGGGAGGCCTCTTGAGATTCCTGAGCCTCCCTTCAAGATTCTAGGTGTGTGGACTGAAGATACCCCCCCCCCCCAGGTATGGCCTGAAATGAGCCCCCAGTAGTGGTGGAACTAAAGCTGGAAGCCACCCCTGTCAACCAAAAATACTAGTTTATTCCTCACAAAGCCCAGGTCAGAATTCAAAGTCATTTTGACAGACTTTTCAAATATGAGATCAGTCATCCTGGAATAACCCCTTACTACCAGTTCAGAAACCAGGGACTGGGGATTTCAGGCCAGTTCAGGACCTCTGGGCAGTAAATTCAGCAACTGTCAGGTTGCAACCTGTAGTCCCAAATCCATTCATGCTTTTAAGCTTTGTTCCAGCTGAGGCAAAGTTCTTTACCTGCCTAGATCTTAAAGATGCATTCTTCTGCATCTGCCTGGTCCCACAGATCCAGCCTGTTTTTGCCTTCCAATGGGAAAATCCCAACACTGGGGAAAAGGGACAACTAACATGGACTTGGTTACCACAAGGTTTCAAAAATTCACCCACTAATTTTGGAACTGCCCTGGTATCTGACCTAAAAGCCTCAGCTGACCAGAATAGCTGCACACTCCTCCACTATGTAGATGACCTCCTGTTTGCTGGACCAACTTGGGAGGACTGTAAAGAAGGGACTTGCCTTCTCCTTTCTCTTTTATGGGAGGCAGGATACAAAGTCTCTAAGAAAAAGGCCCAGATTTGCCAAAACACTGTCAAATACCTTGGCTTTCACTTGTCCCAGGGGCAACGTAGTCTCAGCCCTGAGAGGAAACAGGCTATATGTTCCACTCCAAAGACCCACTGGCAAATTAGATATTTCTTGGGAGCTTCAGGTTTCTGCCAAAAATGGATCCCTAACTACTCCCTCATAGCCAAACCACTCTATGAAGCCACAAAAGGGGGAGGAGCAGGAGCATTTAGTATGGGGAAGGGAACAAGAAAAAGCCTTTAAAGAAATCAAGAAGGCACTCTCAAAAGTCCCTGCTTTGGGTCTGCCAGATGTGATGAACCCCTTTTTCCTGTATGTCCATGAGTGAAAGGGAACAGCTATTGGGATCCTAACTCAGTTAGTAGGCTCCTGGCACTATCTAGTGTCTTACTTGCCAAAACAACTTGATGCTGTTTCCTGAGGCTGGCTGCCATTCCTGCTTGCCCTAGCAACCACCATTGCCCTGGTGACAGAAGCAGATAAGCTCACCCTTGGGCAAGAACTCACTGTCTTGGTTCCCCACTCTGTCCTTACACTCATGGAGTATAAGGGAAATTATTGTCTGACTATCTCTTGGATGGTCAAATACCAGAGTATGCTATGTGAAAACCTGTGCTGGGGGTTGTTAAGATTCTAAACCAGGCTACTCTATTGCTGATTGACTCAGGGCCACTGGAGCATGACTGCCTAGAGGTTATGGGTAAGGTTTTCTCAAGCCAGCCAGATCTAACCAATTAGCCAATTGGCAGTCCGGAAGTTGAATATTTCACAGATGGCAGCAGCTTTGACCGGGATAGCACACACTTTGCCAGTTATGCAGTGATGACTTTGGACTCAGTTTTTGAGTCTCCCCTGCTGCCTGTTGGGACTTCTGCACCAAAGGTTGAACTTGTCACCCTCACACAGGCACTCAAGCTCACTGCAGGTCAGCCTTTGTGGCAGAGGTTTTACAGCTGGTGGCTAAGGGCTAGAAGTTGCATAAGGCCTACTGCCCCCCAGAGTTCAGGAAAAGTGGTGCCCATGAATAGAACACTAAAATCATAGTTAGGACAGCTATGTCAAGAGACTCATCTGCAGTGGGATCAATTACTGCCCATAATATTACTAAGGACTAGGTCTAGTCCAATAAAACAGACAGGGCTCTCACCCTTTGAAGTCCTTTATGGATGTCCACCCCCCTTAATCAAGAGCATGCAGGGCACCTGAAGGAAATAGGTGACCTCACATTGAGGCAACAGATGCAAGCCCGCAGGCTGACTCTTTTGAAGATCAGTGACTGGGTCTGGGAAAGACTTCCTGTTAGCTTAACAACTGCCATACTCCTTTACAGGCCAGGGTATGTTGCTGGGTAAAGGAATGGAATATCCAGCTGCTAAAGCCTATTGGAGAGGTCTTTTTGTTGTTATTTTGTCTACCCCCACTGCAGTTAAAGTGGTCGAGATTGCTCCTTGGATCCACCACAGTCAAGCCAGCTTCTTTCAAGTGGGAGTGCATTCCTGATCTGACTTCGCCGTATAAGATTACCCTCAAGAAAATCAGCATGCTTTCTCAGCAGGACTCTACTCCCCAGGAGAAAATAGGGGACCATGGACCATGGGACAACAGCCCTGCTCTAGTCACTCCAGAAGCTGACTAGTCTACGCATGTCAAAAGCTGGAAGAGTCAACTAACCACGGAATAAGTACTGTTTTCTATGCCAGTTATTTTACTGTAATGAATTGTTACCCCTTGTCTCTATCTGTTGCTATAATTCTCATCCTACTCTTCACCACAGGTTTGATGGAAACTGCCCCCATTGACTGGACTCAGGTGAGAAGGTTTTATTAGCTCTCTTCTACATCTTTTGGGCATGATGTATAATTACTGTTTATTGTTACTGATCTGGTTTCCCTTTGAGGTCTCAGAGCCTTCATTGTGTGACCTATGTACGCATACTACTTGGGCAGGAAGTGTTGTCACTAAGACTTTGCTTTTCCGTACTTACTAACCTGTACAGGCTCTGTCATTGGTCATGCACTCACAACCATACAAACCTATTTAGTGTGCTTCCATGGTAATCAACATATCTGCTTCAACCCCCACCTACCGCACTCAGGAGCAACTGAGATCCAGAACATCCACAACCCTGGGAGCCTCACCAGCTGCACCCAGGTGTTTAGCCCTGATAAAACAGAGTCAGTGTTCTTTGATGCATGTATGGCCATAGACCAAGGTGCATGTGGAGGTTGCTGGGGGGGGGCTAACTTAGGAAAGAGCCTATACATCAAATGATAATTATATGTGACCAGGAGAAAACACTTGGCCATGTGATGATGTGGGATCTTATTATTGCCTTGATTGGGGTTGTGTTTCATGGGCTACATGGCCAAGGGCAAAACACACAGCCCTCCTTCGCAAGGGGATAGCTGCTCCTGACTGCATCCATGGCACCTCTAACCCTGTAAATTTCTCTGTACTTAAGTCATCCAATTGGAAACAGGGACATGTAACTAGTATTCGGATAGATGGAAAGGAACTTGACCCTGGGACTCTGATGTACCTCAAATTAGTAACTGATAACCATGAGAATTCCTCATACCAACCATTTAACTCCTTTTGTGAGGAGATAGAGAATTTTCAATCTCTACCAAGGTCAAAAACTTGTTCCTCTCACTGCCTGAGTTTATATCTCAGACACAAACTGCTTGTTTGTGGGGGGGACCAACATGGGAGACCATTGGCCTTGGGAAGCAAAGGAGGTGAACCCACAAGAGCTTTTTAATGAGTCTGCTTTCCCAAAACACAGGAAAGACATCTGGCTCCTAAAAACTTCCATCATCAAAAATTATTATATCTCCTGCCCAGAAGGCCAATTCTCCATCTTGGTGGGGGATTTATCTTGTTTAGAGCAGAAGTTTTACAATGACACTGCCCAAGAGACTAAATGGTGAGGAGCTCCAAACCACACAGAACCCCAGCCCCATCCACTGGCCAACTTTTCTAATCTCTGGAAAGTTTGGAACAATCTTAATGCAAACATAAATTTTTGGGTGCCCAAGGGTCTATATTGGAGCTGTGAGAGGCAAGCTTAAATGGTGCTACTTAGCAGCTGGTTTGGGAGTTGTGTGTTAGGCTCAAGCAGACCATCCTTTTTGCTTCTCCTCAAACAAGGTGAAAAACTAGGAGTCTCCATATATGAAGAAAGATTAAGTAGGAGATTCCAAGATGGTGACTAGAGGGAGGAAGCAGAAAGCGTGTTTCCTAAAGTAAAATCTTGAAGAGACACTGGAGAAACACTTTGCAGGAAAAACCACCAAGAAGAGGCAAAACTCTGACTCTTTTGCACCCCCAGCCCTTGCATAGCATCCCCACTCCACGTTAAATGGAGAAACCAGGGGGGCTCCCACGCTGCCGGACGCCAGCTCCTAACAGCTCAAGAGAAGCGGACCGCCAGGTGAGTTAAGCGCCATGCAGTACTCCCACAGACAACCCTGGCCAAGATCAGCACAGTCCCCTGGACAGACTGACCCCCACTCAGGGAAGAAAAAGAGAAATAACCAAACTGAATAATAACAACAACAAAAGACATGTAGCAAAGGGGGTAGGATGCCCTGAGCACTGAGAGGAGGGGAGAGGCAATCCCTTACAGAACTGTAAATAAACAAGCCAGCTGGAGAAGGCAGGAATGGCGACTCCCACCCAGCAACCTTGGAACACGAAAGCTTGTAACAGTGGCTGTGTGAGGAAAGCTCCACTGGAAAGTGGGGAAGGGACACTTCCCATGTGAACTGTAAATGAACATGCTGGCTGGGGAAGGCAGGTGCAGCATGTGCTTGGAAAGGGGAAAGCTTGTAACAGTGGCAGTGGTGCCCAGGAGAACTCTAAATAAACAAAGCCTGCAGGCCCAGGTGAGTGTTAAGCTCACTCCTGAGATCTGCAATCAATAAGGCCTGCAGCAACAGCTGGCTGACAGTAGCAGGCAAGTGAGCCACAGCTTCAGATAGACATCCACAGAACTGTCTCCAGACCCTTTTTATTTTCTCTTCCTTTCATGAGACAATGACTGAATTAGAACTGCATGCTGAAGGACTAATTGAAACTGTATCACATTTGAACTTGGGCTACTTTGTTTTGTTTTTGTTTTTTTGTTTGTTTTGTTCTTTTTTTTCCCCCCCCTTTAATGAGACAATGACAGAACGACTTCTGAGACACTATCTCCAGGATGGGAGGCTGAGAGACTAACACCAAAATTATTAAAACAGAAACTTTGTTGCATTGAACTTGAGGATTTTTTTTTATTCTCTCTCTGTCTCTCTAATGCCTGTTTAGCTTACTGTTGATTAGTACACTATCTCTACCTGTTTATTTCTCTGGCACTGTTTTTGTTGTTGTTGTTTGTTTGTCCTGTTTTTTGTAGTTGTTTGTTTGTTTTCCCTTTTTCATTACCTTCTTTGCTTTCCCTCTCCTCTCACCCTTCCATTTTAGAGATCACCATTGTTATTATTACAAGCTAGAAAATACTTAATTGCACAAAGTACAGGGACAGTAACAATAGCAAGGGCAATTATGGGACGACAGAAAAAAGAGGGAAACCAGTTTCCCCCCAGTAATAAATTAGTACAGGAACCAGAGGGAAATGAAGAAAACAGATAATCATATCCAGACTCCAGCAAAAAGAAGATAAACTATGCCAAAGAACTTGATGAAACCCCCAAGAACAATCTGAAAGAAGAGAATTTGCAAGTAATCAATGAGAGTTTTATAGAGATGATACTGGATATGGTCAACCAAAATGAACAGGAGACACTCAAGAAATTCCTAGACAAAAAAAATAGAGAATATGAAAAAGCACAAGAACAAATAAAAGAAACTCTAGAAGCACTATATAAACACCAAAGTGAAACAAAGAACACAATAAATAAAGGATAAATAAAATCAGGACAAAAATAGACAATATTACAGAGGAAGTGACTCAGATATGGAAAACCTCAGAAAAAAGAATGAAACAGAAATGAAAAACAAAACCTAAGCCCAATCCAGCAGACTACAACAAGCAGAAGACAGAACCTCAGAACTCGAAGATGAAATGGTAATTAAAGGAAAAACTGAACAACTATTAGTTAAACAACTCAAGACCTGTGAAGAGAAAATGTAAGAACTTACTGACACCATCAAAAGACCAAACCTGAGAATCATGGACATTGAAGAAGGAGAAGAGGTGCAAGCAAAGGAAATGCGTAATATATTCAACAAAATAATTACAAAAAATT
The DNA here is from genome assembly GCF_047511655.1 of Castor canadensis. NCBI lineage: Eukaryota > Metazoa > Chordata > Mammalia > Rodentia > Castoridae > Castor > Castor canadensis. Next base: position 80,031,525 of record NC_133386.1, on the reverse strand, counting down.
TCCCAAATCTAGAGAAATCTATGCCCATACAGGTGCAAAACGCCTCCAGAACATCAAACAGACCTGACCAAAGTGGAACTACACCATGGCATATTATCATTAAACAATAAGTACAGAGACTCAAGAGAGAATGTTGAAGGCTGTAAGAGAGGAAAAACAAATAACATACAAAGGTAAACCCATCAAAATCACAGCAGACTTCTCAACAGAAACATTAAAAGCAAGAAGAGCTTGGGGTGAGGTCTTGTGGGCACGGAATGAAAATAACTTCAACCCTAGGATACTCTACCCAGCAAAACTATCATTCAAAATAGATGGAACAATAAAAGTCTTCCATCATAAGCAGAAACTCAAACAATATATGACCACAAAGCCACCACTACAAAACATTCTTCAAGGGATTCTGCACACAGAAAGTGAAACACAACATAACCATGAAAGGGCAGGCAGTACCAAACTACAGGAAAAGAAAAAGCAAAAAAGCAGAGAGTGACATCCATTTAGGTACACACAATCAAACCTTCAAACAACTAAGACAACTAAACCACAGGAATCATCACATTCCTATCAGTACTAACACTGAATGTTAATGGACTTAATTCCCCCATCAAAAGGCACCATTTGATGAACTGGATTAAAGAGGAAGACCCAACAATTTGTAGCTTACAGGAGACCCATCTCACTGATAGAAATAAGCATAGGCTTAGGATGAAAGGCTGGAAGAAGATTTACCAAGCCAATGGCCCCCAAAACAGGCAGGAATAGCAATACTTATCTCTGACAAAATAGACTTCAAACCTACAATGATCAAATGAAATAAAGAAGAACATTGCATACTAATAAAAGGGGAAATAGACCAAAAGGAAATAACAATTATCAACCTATATGCACCCAGTGTCAACACACCTAATTTCATCAAACATACCTGAAGGACCTAACAGCATATATTAACTCCAACAAAGTAGTCGTGGGAGACTTTAACACACCATTGTCATCAATAGATAGGTCATCCAAACAAAAAATCAATAAAGAATTCATAGATCTAAAATATACCATAGACCAAATGGACCTAGTTGATGTCTACAGAACATTTCATCCAACTTCTACACAATATACATTGTTCTCAGCAGCCCATGGAACCTTCTCCAAAATAGATCATATCCTAGGGCACAAAGCAAGCCTCAGAAAATATAAGAAAATAGAAATTATACCCTGCATTCTATCTGATTTTATGCAACATCTCGTTTTATGTAATAAAACTAGATCGCAACCACAAAAATAAAGGAATTGCCACAAGAATTTATTCTTAACCTTATCAGGTTCTAGTGAACTGTTTCTAAAACATAATGTTCCATTGTGGTGTCACCTCATAATAGAATTTGAAGTAGGCTTAGAATAATTGGATCTCATATTTTGGAAACATTATTTAGTCCATTGTTTCTTAACCTAGAAGATAATCAGAGTCCTCTGGGGAACTCTTTTAAAATAGAGATTATCCAATTTAAGACCTACTAACCAAAATCTCCAGAAATCTTTTTTTAATTTATAAAATTTGTTCAGCTTTCTAAATAAATTCAGAATAACATAAGGTCTAGATTGATGCTTTTTACCACAATGTACCTCACACAGAAAATTATTGTATTAATATGGTATACTTAAAGGACTATGGTGACTGTCTGAGCTCCAAGTTCTGTCTCACTGCCTCCAAGCTGAACGGATTAGTAAATAGCTATATTCATAACTCATCTTTGGCTTACCAGTCTATCCTGACAAATTAAGTTAGTTAGTAGACAACAATATAGAATGGGCTTACTTGAAGAGTGGTATTATTTGATTCTACTATTATTTTTGTTTTATTCTAAGGATAATATTCAAAAGATTTCAAATGGCCAAAAAAAAAAGCAAGCAAGCAAGCAAGAAAGAAATACTCACCATTTCTGGCCATAAAAGAGATGCAAATCAAGACCACACTAAGGTTCCACCTCAAAAACACCACCACCAACAAATGTTGGCAAGGATGCGGGGAAAAAGAAACCTTCATACCCTGCTGGTGGGAATGCAAACTAGTAAAACCACTTTGGAAAACAACATGGAGGCTTCTTAAAAAGCTAAACATAGATCTGCCATATGATCCAGCAATACCACACCTAGGGATATAGCCAAAGGAATGTGACCCGGGTTAATCCAAAGGCACCTGCACACCCATGGTTATTGCAGCACTATTCACAATAGCCAAATTATGGAAAAAGCCAAGATGCCCCACTACAGATGAATGGATTAAGAAAATGTGATATTTATACACAATGGAATTTTACTCAGCTACAAAGAAGAATGAAATTTTGCATTTACAATTAAATGGATGGAACTGGAGAACATCATCTTAAGCAAAGTTAGACAGGTTCAAAAAGCCAAAAATCAAATGTTCTCCCTCATATGCAGACTTTAGACCTAAAACAAATCCAGTAATATTATTGGACATGGATCACACACTAAGGGGAGAATGCATAGAGGAGGAATAGGGAAAGGTAGAGAACCCCAAACTTGAAAGTGTTTGATGTGCTCACTATAGAGCAGCGAATAAAGTGATCTTAAACTGACAGAGGCCACTATGGGGAGGTGACTGGGAAGTAGTGAAGAGATCTGATAGAGATGAACCAATTCAGGTTGTAATACATGTGCTTGGAAGCAATGCTAGGACGCTCTCTGTATAGCGATCCTTATCTCAAACTAGCAAAAACACTATGTCTTTCTTATTATCTCTTATGTCTTCTCTTCAACAAAATTGGAGAAGAGGGCAGAACAGGTTCAGGAGGGTGGAGGAAAGAGGGACAGGGCCAGGGGCAGGGGGAAGAAATGGCCCAAACAATATATGCACATATGAATAAATGAACAAACAATAAAAAAATTCAAAGTGCTTGAAGATAAAGTCTAACTGATGAAGAAAGGAAGATGTGCTCATTAGAATTCTTTCCTTTAGCAACTATAGAAGCCCAGCATATTTGTAAAATTAAATGAATAAAAGTATGGGTTGAGAAGCCTTGACTCAATGCAGGAATGTTTTCACCATGACCTCATCTCCTTCTCCATCTCTCAATTTTTCTTGTCCCTGAAGAGGTTCATTAACTTCAAAATGGACACTGGCAGATTTCAATGAGATTCTATTGTAGGTACAGGGAGAGAAGGGTGATGACCATAGTACAAAGATGATGGGCAAAATGCTGTATATTTATAATGAATAGAGAAAATGGTATTTTCTGTCTTCTGAGGCCAGTTTAAGCAGAACCATGTCAGTGATAACAAATATGTGAAGCAATCTTTCAGTTTCTATGTACAAATATGGGTTCAGATCATAGAGCAGTGGTTGCCTAAGGAAATTGCTCCACTTAGAGTTTAGATTCTCCTAACTCTCCATAAACTTCAGGATATTTAGAGGATTTCTTTAAATCTATTATAATATTGCCACAGAATACAATTTATTTGGAGACTTACTGAGGGAAGCATGGTCTCAGGTCAAAGCAAGACCAAGTGGATCCATGCAACATGAGTCAAAGGAATGGCTGTAACCTAGAGAAAAAGTTACTTTATCTTAGTCAGAATGGACTTCGTTTATCTTAAGCTAATAATATCAAGGAGTTAAGCGTGTTCCTGGCACCAGGGTTCATTCATAAAGGTCTACATACAACTCTAATGGTTTTGTTTATTTGTAGTTTACTGGTAAGTTATGCTGAAAATGTAACTAGTGCTACTCAGGATTAATTACGGCAATCACAAAGCAAGATGGCTGCCACCATGTCAAGCTGAGTCCGTATAGCAGCATACAGTTGGGTATTGAACACTTGGCCATTCTGTGCCTTTTGTTTAGAGAATTTAATCTATTTCTATAATTATTGATAGGTAAGGACTACTACTGACATCTTGTGAATTACTTTCTGGTTGTTTTGCAGATTCTTGGTTGCTTTCTTCTTATCTTCCTTCTCATTAAAGAATATTTTGGTAGTGGTATGCTTTGATGTCTCACTTTTTCTTTTTTTGCCTTTCAATAATATTTCAATTAAATTAGAAATCCTGACATAGCCTCTCACTTAGCCAACCTTGGGGGATGCTAGACTTTTAAAAAAATATTTTTATCATATTTTTGAAAAAGTATATATTAATACTATGAGGGAGTTTGTGATAATCCCATACATGTGTAGTGTACAGCATACTTTGAACAAGTTCATACCCTCCATTATTATCATTCCCTCTCCTCTTTCTTTTTCATGCAGTGTTTATTATGCTTCACTATTCAAAAATATGGAATGCCTCACAAATTTGTGTGTCATTCCTTATGCCATTCCTCATTCAGGGTCCATAATAATCTTATCTGTACAGTACATGTAGTGTGAAAGAGAGCACTGATTCCTTACTTTTTATTTGGGATTTTGCTTAAAGGTTACCATGAAGTTTACATAAAATATTTATATTTCATGGGTTATTTTAAGCTAATTACACTTTAAATTTGATTGCATATAAAAACTATACTTTTACATCCCCTAACATTTTATATTTTTAATATCACAATTCATATTTTTTATATTATTATGTCACTTAAAACATGTTATACTATCATTAGTTTAATAGATCTGACTTTTCACATTCACTCTAAAGATATAATTGATTTACACACTATTATCATAGCATAAAAGCATTGTGAATTTGGTTATATATTTGTCTTTGCTAATGAGTTTTTATATTTCCATGTGTTTTCATGATGTTACCCTTTTCTGTCAGCCTGAAGAACTCGCATTATCATTTCCTATAATGTAGATGTATTCGTGGTAGATTCCCTGAGGTTTTGTATGTCTAGAAAACTCTTTATCTCTCCTCATGTCTGAAGGACAACTTTACCAGGTAAAATAATTGTGGGTGGCACCTCTATTTTTTCATTTAGTATTTTGAGTATATCATCCATTTCTTCTGGCTAAGAAATATGCTGACAGTCTTAATGTAATTCCCTTTTATACTCTGTGACATTGGCTTGACCTGTATTTTTTATATCACACATAGAACACAGGGAATATCATAAAAAATAGACAAGATTATATCAACTTAAAAATCTTTGGCACAGTAAAAGAAATAATCAACAGTGAAGAGACAACCTATAGAATTGGAGAAAATTTTCCAAAGCATAAATCTGAAATATATAAGAAATTCAAATAATAGCAAGAAAACAAATAACTTGATGAAATTGAATAAAAGACCTGAGTAAACATTTCTCAAATGGAGATATGCAAATAACCAAGTCATTGCTAATATCTCTTCATATCTTTTAGAATGGCTTTTATCAAAACAGCAAAAGCTAATAATTGTTAGTGAGAATGTAAGAAAAAAGAAACAGCTCTTTTTTATTAGCATATATTAGCCGTACAGGGGGGATTCATAGTGACATTTGCATATGTGCTTACAATATATCTTAATTAGATTCACCCTTTCCATCATTTTCCCTTATCCCCCCCTTTCTCTTTTTCTTAAAACAATTTCAACACTTATAAAAGGTATATCCACCATATTCATCCTCCAAATCTTGCACACTGTTGGAGGCAATTTAAATTAGTATTGTTATTATGAAAAATAATGAATATTCTCCCTCAAATTATAAATGAAATTACCATCTGGTCCAACAACTCCACTATTAGATATTCATCCAAAGGAAATAAAGTCAGTATGTCAAATAAACAGTCACACTCTCATTTCATGGGAACACCATTTATAATAGCCAAGATTTGGAATCAACCTAGGATTCCATTAACAGATGAATGGATAAAGAAAATGTGATATGTATACATGATATAATACTATTCAACCTTAAATTTCAGAAAATCCTGTTTCTTGTTGCAACAGTAATGAACCTGGAGGATATAATACTAATAAAATGGACTGGGGAGTGTATGATCACACTCACGTGGAATCTAGGAAAGGTGAACTCTCAGAAGCAGAGAATGGGAGTCACCAGAGGCAGGAGGGTTTGGGTGATTCAGGAGGTTGGAAATGGATACAAAATCTCAGTTAAGCAAGAAAAGTAAACTCAAGAGATTCATTATTTAGCATGGTGAGAATAACAGTGTATTGTACACCTGAAAATTGCTAAGAGAGTAGATTTTAAGTGTTCTCATCACAAAGAATGATAATCGTATGAGGAAATATAAGTGTTAGCTAGCTTGATTTAGCAATTTCTCAAGGTATACAAACATAAAATATCATATTCTACATGATAAATAAATACATGTTGCCAATTAAAAATAAACAAATGAAAGTATGAAGTAACCAGAGAGATCACTTGATGCAAATATCTTTAGTGGATAAATAATTGGGCTGCTTGTAATTGAAAGGTTGTCATAGTCCCCAGGCCTGGATGACTCCTCTCAGGAAGAGGATGGCTTCTCACCTTAACAGCCCCACTTTTTTATAGGCTTAGCCTATACAGAGGAGTGAGAGCAAACCAGGGGGCTATTAATTAACCAATACTGTCTAAGACTGTTGGCCTGTGCTATGATATACTTAGTACAAGATAGTAAAGATTTATATCAATTTACCTGATATAGTAAAATAGCTAAGATAAATCACAGTGAATGAACAAGTTATTCTTATGTTTTGGGGCAGTATTGGGATTTTGGTCTCAGGGCCTTGCACTTGCTAGGCAGGCACTCTACCACTTGAACTATGCCCCAATCCTTTTTTGAACTTTACTTATTTTTTTGGAGGGTTCTAGAATTTTTGCCTTCACCTGACCTTAGACCACGATTTCCCACCTCTGCCTCCAGCATACCTGGGATTATAGGCATGAACAACCATGCTCCATTTATTTGGTGAAATGAGGTCTTACTAATTTTTTGCTCAGGCTGTACTTGAATCACAATCTTCCTGAGTAGCTGGGATTGTAGATGTGTGTCACAACTCTTAGCCTCTAGAAGTTATTCTTGATTATTGAGTTTAATTTACATTTTTAGAGATTTATAATTGTGTGTTGATGATTACTTCTACTAGTTTATCAATATTCCTTAAAGGATCTTTGTAGAGCATATATCCACAAAAAGTATTCTTATTGATAAAGTATCATCATCATTGAACTCTGTGTTAGCATATCATGACTTCATCTCCTTCAGGTTTTGCCTGTGGCATTACAAACTTGCTAGGAAGATTAAGAATAAAATCTCAGCTGAGTGAATTTGGACAGTTTTTTAAGCCTTACTTTTCATCTTCTATAAAACATGATTAATATTGTATAACTATTGCAACTTTAATAAATGTAATGTTACCTACATAACAGAATTAAGAGTATAAATTAGTTCATATATGTATATATCATATGTTTGGCACCATGCATAATACTTGGAAGAGATTCAATTCTGTTAGGTACTGATATAAAAGCCTCCTAACTATTTATGAAGCAACGTTGCACCCAAAAAACCTTAAAACACATTTTTGATGACACAAAATAGATCTATATTATTTATCTCACAGTTTTATTAAATACTTCAAACACAATATCTTCTTGGTTATAATAACATGTATTTATTTTCGCATACATGTATTAGCTCATATTAGTCTTCCAAAAATCCCATGCAGTATAAAACTTGGAAGACCAGGATATATTAGAATTGAATGAATTTTTCATGGCCATTCACAAGTTCAAGTTCCAGGCATACTCTCACTCAAATTTGTAGAGTCCTACATTGTTTCTGAAATGGAAAAGTCCTTAAAGAAGTATCATGGTTACTAGCAAGTATTGAGGTGTTTCAAAATATGGCATTATATAATTGCATGAAGTGCCTCTCCTTTGTTTTATTTTTTTCTTGAGATCTGTTGTATGCAACATTAAACCTTCCTGGCATATTCATTCTTGTATAGTCAGAGATAGCGTGCTAATATGTTTTACCTCCTGTTATCTTTATTGCTTATTTATGTATTAAATCTGTACCATCATTGACCTTTAATTTCTATAGTCTACTTCATATATAGTTTGTAGTATAACTTTCAGCAGGAAACCTCAAACGTTTAAAACAACTACAAAGAAAACCATTATTAAGTCAGCTCTCTATAAATACATGCATACATCTGGTCTCATCAAATACCCCTTTAAATGACCATTTCTATAATTTCTTCAGGCTATAAAGTCACTTTTCCTTAGTGAAATGCACACCATATGCATGGATATGACTGGATGATTATTTCAACAGCTGACTCCATAGCCTCTGATGTGTTCACCAAGTCTGTCTATCCATACCTCTCTCTAATCCCTGCTTTTTTCCAAAGTTATCCATGTCTCCTCATATTTACATCCTTCTGTAAGGAATTTAAATGTAATGTTACATTACCCCAAACATGGTCAGGACAATATATTTCCTTCACCAATTTATCTTCTTCATACATCAGTGATACCTGCCTGGCACTAGGTAAGAATTATCTTGATCTAATAGGAGATGAAAAGAATCACAACCAAAAAAAATCACTGCTAGCCATATCCCTTATTTCCTCCTCTGTGCCATGTCACAAGGAACGTAGTATGAGTTATCTTTTCTAAATCTCAACTTCCCATGCTCTGAGGCCCCAATTACTCCTTTTATTTTGCCAATCTAGTTCAATCAGTCACTAAGTGTACAACCACCTCCGCTTCCTTTATCTCCATATTCTTTGTTGTAATGACTCCTTTCCTTGAATGTTTAGGTGCAATCATTTTTATGTTTTTATACAAATATATCTTAATTTCCTCCCCTGGGTCATGTTAATTTTATCCTCTATTGATAGAGAGACAAATTTCTTGAAATAGTTGTTTACTTTCCCTGATTCTCCTATTTCCTTCTTCATCTTACCCTTGATCCTCACTTGTTGGTCCTCTCTTCAGACTTCTTTTCCTCCCTCCAAAACCTAAACATAGGCATTTTGTGGAGGGCTTCCTTTTGTTATTTTCTTTCCCTTAGCTTTGCATGCTGCCTATAGCATCTTCTCTTTCATGGTTTCAATAGCCATGTCAATGGATATTATTTTCAAATCTTCAACTTAAATAAAACCATTATATCTCACCTCTTTCTAGATATCTCCATTTGGATGATCCAAAACACTTCAAATTTAATCTTTCCAAAACTTAATGACTGCTGAAAAATGCTGACTCTTCTCTGTTTTCCTTGCGCAAGCTGGTATCTCACTCTATCCAGTTATTCAGCACGAAAATGCTTTTTATCTCTACATTTGTTTATCAGTACAAACCACTACAATCTCTTGCTCATATTATTGATAACACCCTTGGTTGATCTTTAGATTTTTATTATTGCCCTTCTCAAGACAGTCATATGGAAAGCAGGATGACCCTTCTAAAAATCATATACACATCCCTTCCTTCCCCAGTTGAAACCCTTATATGTCTTCCCATTGACCTCTAGTATAAGCCTAACTCTTTTTCAGAGTTCACAAAGCCCTAAATAAATGACCAGCTCCCTTTCCTTTTCCCTTCTCTAGGTAATCTACAATAAATGCTTGGTTTTCAGTCCTAATATGTATAACATATCCATTTAATTCTAAAGCTCTATAAATTATTCACTTGGTAGAATATGCATTCATCAGTGACCACCTGCTCATCTGAAAAAAGGTGACCTTCTCCAATCGGGATATATTATGTTACAGACTTGCCAATTTTCTGCTCTGCACTGTCTGATAAAGAAAGTTCCTGGGACAGCAGCTACACAAAGCTTGCTTAACCACATATCCCAGCACCTAGCCAAGGTGAAGGACACTCAATATACACTTATAGAAGGAGCCCAACCTGTCTGGTTCTTTCCACAGCACTGTATTCCTGAGTTCAAAGGTACACATTAGGTGCTAAATAAATGGTCATTGAATGGATGCTTATTAAAAGTTCTTTTTGTAGCTCAATTCTGACTTTGTTTCTATTTGCTAAGATTATTAGACTTGTTTCAGGCTAACATCGTAGTTCATTTCCTGCTCATCTCAAGCTCTGCCAAATGCTATATCTCCTCTTCTTTCTCTTTGACCACAGAGCTGAATGCACATACCATCTCATTTCAAGGGCTGTGTACACAGTATATCTTCTCCCTTCTCCCCTGGAGTCTTGCTTTCTCAACCATATCCATTAGTTATAGTTCATTAAAATTCTTCCTTCTAATTAGTTTGATATTTTCTTATTAATTTAGCTTTATCTGAATTCTACCATCAGTTCAGTTATCTAAAAAATTAAATTTGTGAATTAATATGAGGAAAAGGAAAGAGAAAGACAATCAAATGATAAGCATTTCTTTATGGTATCGTGAAGATTTCTTGAGGATAAAATACATGTCATATACATCTTTATATTCTAAATGACCTAAGTCTTGCCAGGCTTATCCTAGGTGTTCAAGTAAATGTTTGTTGAGTGAATATCAGTTTAGAGTCTGAATCTAGACCAATTTCTGTCCCCAGCTAAGCATGTTACCATAGTGAATTAACCTTTCAAATGAAGGGAATAGTGAATCATTTAAAAAAAATTCTTTCAGGGTCTCAGTCAAGAAGTTTCATCATTTTACTTTTCTACAATAAAGCTTTTCCTGCTTTTTAATTTAACCTTATCTCTCTTTGTAGTGTATCAATAGAGACATTATCATCAAATAATCATTCAAATAGAATTCATCTCCTAAAACAGCTGTGTATTTATAAACTATTTTGGCAGTAAAGGGGTTTGAACTCAGGGCTTCATGTTTGCTATGCTTGTGCTTATCAGTTGAGCCATGCCTCCAGCTCTTAACAAATCTATTTGACTAAAGTTTTATCTTTATGGAATTGAGTTGGTGTGTTGGAAGATGGTGATAATGATTATGATGATGATGATAATGATTTTCACTGTGTTATTGATTTCCTAAGCTTATATGGTTTTGTGAAATTTGGTGAACATTTAAAAGCAGAAAAGTGGACATTGAAAATTTCATATGCAACACACATTGAAATACTGACATCCTCAATAAATAGTAGAACTTCATTGGAAACAAACTGTTTTCTCATGACCAATGTAAAAATGCAAAGGATTCTGGATTATTGCATTTCTTGTTGCAAATGCAGACATTTTGCTTGAAGGGTAGATGCATGTAACCATGGAAAGCACCTTCCTTGGTTGGCAGTGAAACAAAGTCATCAAGAAGCTAGTTTACAGTTGACAGCTTGAAGAAAAGGTAGAGACATTCATGTACTAAGCAATCCCCAGGGTAACCACGGATAAATTGAATATACAGACATCCACATGGTTGCTAGGTGTACTTGAGGAAAAGTGCATTTTTCTTTCGTTCCTATGGCAATCATAAATAAATCCAACTACTGTGAAATCAACAGAGCAGCTACACACACAAATAAGTATGTTCAGCAGATTTTGGAGAGTGTTGCCAGACATCGAAAGGCCAATTCTAGGCATGCTCATTTATAATAGCAGAGTTACTGATGGGGTAACATTTTCTTCCTATTTCTACTCTTAAAGCTTCACTTTAGTTTTGATCTTATTAATTTCCGTTAAGGACTTAAAGGGAAAGGTAATAAGGTTAACTTTCTAAGTGGAAGGGCTAACTCAATAGTGTCTCCACTTGCCAATGCAAAAGAAATAGAAAAAAAAGTGTTCTTTGGGGATGAAAAGGAAGCTACTTATTATTATTTGACTATTATTCTTGTTACCATCTTTTAGTGTATTATAATATTATGCGAAAAATGGTCCAGCTATTATCTTATTTTGTCCTTAAAACAACCCCCCAAATTAGGCTATTAGTTTACTATTGTCACTTTTCACAGAGAAAGGAACAGACCCAGAGCAGTTAAATGACTTGTCCAGGTCACACCACTTTAAGAGGTGATGCTAGAATCTGAACCCAAGCTGATTTTTATTATTTTTGATTTGGGAAAGTTTTTCTAAGTAAACTTTTACTAACAAAAACTTAATGTTAAAAAAGGGATTATTGCACACATGTATGAAAATGTCATGAAACCCATTATGTTGTAAAAGTAACTCATGCTAATATTAAAAAGAAAACAGGATATAATATTGCACATTTGTTTACATAAAACTTTAAAAAGTTTTGCATAATAAAAAGCAAGGTTAGTAAATGTTTAAGAAAACAGTAAATTGAGAACAATATTTGTAGCTCACATGAAATGTTCATTTCTCTAATAAACACTTACAAATAAGAGAACGGCCAAACATCCAGTGGAAAAATAGACAATGAATACAGATAGTGCATAGTAACAGATATAGAATTGACTCTTAAATTTGAAATTATGCAGACCTAATCAGAATAAGGAAAATGAAAATTAAAGTTCTACCAGTTTTTTTTCATCGATCAGATTAGTAAAAAAGTGTAATAGGGTCGATTGAAAAGGTGTGTGAGAAAAGCATTCATATGCTACTGGAACACATTAATACAAATTCTAAGGGAAATAGGATGGCATTAGCTATCACATTAGGAATGTATTCACAGTTTGAACCATGAGTTTTCCCTAG